>NC_090928.1:791757052-792421508 GCF_040938575.1 Ambystoma mexicanum | reverse complement strand
AATACTGCCGGCGGTAACGCCCAAGTCGTGATCAGGCCCATAGAAACTAAGTATTCCCCCGGGCTATCTAGTACAGTTTCCCAACAGAGGTTATCGGGATACATTTATTAGAGCCTGGTTCAAACTGTTGCCCACAAATGAAGTTTTGCCAACATGATCCAAAGTGCTCACTGTCGTTATTGTGGAGTGGAATCCACTATCGAAATGTTGAAATATCTCCTGCTGCTTTGCCCAGCTCTAACCAGAGAGAGAACAAACCATCTTGGACAGTTGATGTCACTATTCTTCATGCTTGACGTGGAGGACTGGTGGACAACTCAGATGAATCGAAGCAAGGTCACACATGTGATCGCACTTGTCGCATTTATGAACAAAATACTTAAACAATTGGAGGAGACCTGCAATTTACTTCTAAGGAATCTTTGTATTTTATTGAATCTTGGGACATCCCTTTTGTTATCATATTATATTTTAAGGCAGGAGGAATTTTGTAAGTTTTTTTGCAGAAACATTGTTATCAATTAAAGGCAAATAAAAAATAAAATAATAAATACAGATCAACGACCCCTTGCTCCTCTCTATTGAGTCCCTGATCACCTGTTGTTGAAGTACCCTCTTTAAGGTCAAACCTCATAATCTGGAACTCCGTTTAAGTGAAATGGGACTAAAGACATTGGCACACAAATCTATGAGGTCAAATGAGTGTTGTACCCCATGGCCAGCAAGGAATTTGACATAGTTGGGTAGCTGTTTCTGATGCAGGAGCTTTCGAATGAAGTGACCACTTCATTACATAATTGGTTGGATTACTATACAGCACCCTCTGTCAACAATCATTTCTCCTGCTACCCTCTCTTTGGGTTCTTAGCAGGAGTTAACATTGTATGCCCTACTCTTTGCAGTTGCCTTTGAAAGCAATCTGAAATACATGGTAGTCTGTAAATCAGTGGAAATGTAAATTGGTCCTATTAGAAATGTTTGTATTTACATTTGTTTTGGTTTACAATGTATGCATTTTCTGTTAAAACCGCATAGCATGCAAACGGTTAGGGTTGCAGGCTCTTCCAGCAGAATACAAAGGGCTGCCCAGATAAGGGGTTGACACATGTGGCTCTGCAGGTCTTTTGGACTGTGACTACCATTATACCTCACCATTGACTATGTTGGGTAGGGCTAATGAGAGTTGCAGTTGAAAAACATCTGGAGAGCCAAAGGTGCAGTAAATTAATCTCTCTTCCTAGGTTGGGTTACTCATTTGCACCCTTGTATTCTTTTATTGATAAGAAACCATTGAGTTGATGCCTCAGCATATGCACTGTTTGGATAAAGAATTCACCCAAAGAGAATAAAAATGAAAGCTAATCAAATCATACAGGTGGGAGTCCTCTGTTGTCTTGCTCTAGTGGGCATGGCAAGATTGAACATACAATCTATGCCCACTAAAAAGTTGCCCACCCACATTGTGCCTGATTTGCTCGGAAAGATGCACACTTTTAAAATGCGTGTGGCTTGGCTTCTCCTTTGACATTATCTCTAAGTTTCAAATGCAGATACCTGGGTGGGATTTGAGGTTTGCGCATGTCGAGGAGTGATTTGCACACATACTCATTTAGCGATAGCCCGCAGGTCCTAAAGAGTTAAAATTATCATTTTTTTGCAAAGCAAGCTTCATTGTTTGTGTATGTGTTTGGGACTGTAAGATATTTGGTTTTATTGGGGTAAATTTGGGGTTTGGCGGTATTTTCTTACCATAAAAATGTTGGCAGTAATTTGGTGTGATGTCATCTTTGATGTCGTGGGTGTTAGTCTTAGCAGTGCATGGTGGTGGCGCGAGTTATGGTTGCTTAGCTTACCATAACTGGCGAATTTCAGGGGTTTTTCAGTTTTACTTGGAACCATAACGTCCCTTTAACAAAGTTTTTTCATTGAAATTCATAGGTTTTTAGTAGCGCAACTTAACCATAACGTCCCTTTAACAAAGTTGTTTTACTGAATTTCATAGGTTTTTAGTAGCGCAACTTAACAATAATAACTCTGACTTTATGTACAAGTAACATAGAACATACTGAACCCCCTCTACTGATTTTGATGTCCGCGACCTCTTTTAATGTCCGCAGACAGATGCAGACAACAGCACCACTACCCAAAAAGTCTGGGGGGTATGTTTAATTGTTATATCATAACATATGAACATTTTACAAATTCACACACACTTCGAACATGATTACCTCACAGAAACTCCACAACTAAGAGCAACAGCAGATCTACAGACCACTCAGTACACACCTCACCAGAAGCTAGTAAGTGTACTGCATTTTACTCATATATTTGTAAACTGTCGCTATTAGATACAAAAAAAATGATATTATGTCTTTTTTCTCACAGAAATGTCTAGTACTCTGGAGTGGCTAGAGGAGTATTTCCCACGTGAGGAAATGTCAGAAGATAGTGAACATAATGGTGAACATTTAACTATATAAACCAAGTAATAAATAGTATTTTATATACATTTAACATATATTTTTTTTGTACAGACCATACAAAAATTGAAAATACTAAAGAAAAATCAGTATTGGATAAGACTCTTCAGCACATAGAAGAAAAAATGGACCTACTCTTGGCAAATTTTAATAATTTAAAAAACTTTGTGGAGGATCACTTGAACCAAACAACTACATACCATTGTCCCACATGTACCATTCCCCCTCACCATATCCCACTCAATTATCCCCAAACCCTCTCCATGAACCAAAACGATTTGATGAGACTTCCATCCCTTCTTCACCTCATATAAATCCTATTGAAACACCCAATTCTCCTGTTTTTGTTTCAGTTTCTGCCTCACCTTCTCTGTCATAAATTTAACATCCATGTAAAATAAAGTAAAATTATTATATTGTGTCCTAATTCATTTCTTGTTGTTTTTTTAAAAGCAGCTCAGGTGTCCGCGGACAGTGCCGGTGTCCGGAATGTCCGTAAAGAAACGAAAATGGGAGCGTCGTAAGGACACTATATCTATCCGTAATGTTTAATTGCAAGTTGAAACTGTTCTAAGAACACATGCAGTGTCCTGAAATGTTCGTAAAGAAACAAAATGGGGGTGTCCTGAGGACACTATGCCTGTCCGTATTGTTTGCAGGCAAGTTGAAACTGTTCTAAGAACACAGGCTGTGTCCTGAAATGTTCATAAATAAACAAAATGGGGGTATCCTGAGGACACTATACCTGCCCTTACTGTTCGTAGACAGGTTGAAACTGTTCTAAGAACACATCAAGTGTCCTGGGATGTTCGTAAATAAACAAAATGGGGGTGTCCTGAGGACGCTATGCCTGTCCGTATTGTTTGCAGGCAAGTTGAAACTGTTCTAAGAACACATCAAGTGTCCTATGATGTTCGTAAATAAAGAAAATGGGGTTGTCCTGAGGACGCTATGCCTGTCCGTATTGTTCGCAGGAAAGTTGAAACTTTTCTAAGAACACAGGCTGTGTCCTAAAATGTTCGTAAATAAACGAAATGGGGGTGTCCTGAGGACACTATACCTGTCCGTACTGTTCGTAGGCAGGTTGAAACTGTTCTAAGAACACATCAAGTGTCCTAGGATGTTCGTAAATAAAGAAAATGGTGGTGTCCTGAGGACGCTATGCCTGTCCGTATTGTTTGCAGGAAAGTTGAAACTTTTCTAAGAACACAGGCTGTGTCCTAAAATGTTCATAAATAAACGAAATGGGGGTGTCCTGAAGACACTATACCTGTCCGTACTGTTCGTACGTAGGTTGAAACTGTTCTAAGAACCCATCAAGTCTCCTGGGATGTTCATAAATAAACAAAAAGGTGGTGTCCTGAGGACGCTATGCCTGTCTGTATTGTTTTCAGGCAAGTTGAAACTGTTCTAAGAACAAACGCCTGTCCGTAACTGTTCGTTTCACTTGTGACGCACTTTTAATCACTTCAGGACCTGAACAGTGTCCGTAGAACACCAACGCGCATGCGCAAAACAGTTTCAGTGCATTTGATGTCCTGCGGACCCCGCTCCCTTCGCGAACATGTTCGCGAACCTATCATGTGACTGCGCTCACGATGAGCGTATGTTCTGATTGCGAACACTGTTCGTGTCCCCGAACAATTTAAAACTACATTTTCAAGTAATCTACAATATTTTTCAATAAAAACTCACCATAGAAAAAGTCCCAGATAGTAATCCTGAGTTTCTACATACTTTTTGTGACTTTTTGAACCCTTTTTTCTGTTTGATCTGTCCACGGACAGCGCGCATGTCCGCAAACCGCACACAAGCACCCCTATAAAAGACCACGCCCTAGAGCTCATTCTCATTGTGTTTCTGGCTATCCTACAGAACACAGCGAATTTTGCTGCCAATTTGCAGATTTTCATCTACAAGCTGATGGCTTCCATGGCTCCACTCATGCCACCTGGTGCTGCAACTGCCTCAGCACCACCCCCACCCCCTCCACCACCACCACCTCCCCAAGGGCCGGAAGAGGGGAACAGGAGTGAGGATGCACGGGAGGATGAAGAGGATGACGAGAATGAGATAGTGGAAGTCCCTACTACCAGCACTCGGCGTGAGTCTTGGGTGTGGCGGTTATTTACCATTCGTGGTAATGGTCCTAAGGCGCGTGCGAACCAAGTCACCTGCAACAAGTGCAAAATGGTACTTAGTCGTGGGAGGCCTGGTTCATACAGCTTTGGGACAACTACCATGAAGCGACACCTAAAGTCATTCCACACTGGGGCCATTCGCAAGGTTGTACCTTGCGAGGAGCGTAGCAGGTTGACTTCCTCTACTTCATCCTCCGTTTCCGATCCAGTCACCACTCCTGTGGGACAGCGTATTCCTCAAGCTGCCTCACAGGCCATACACAATACTGATGACCCTTGCCTTTCGAGGGTCACAGTTGTGTGTATGTACTGCGACACAGTACTGTGCAGGGGGAGAGACTTCGTAGTACTTTTGAGGCTATCGTCTCAGAGCACGAGAAGATCTGCTCACTACCCAAGTAAAACCCACTCTACATCTTCCTCTCTCAGTTCACCCTTTCTTATCCCCATGGTTGGCGTTCCCCCTAACCCTCCTTTCCCCTCTTCTCCTAGTGTGTCATGTATAAAAAACCAAGAAAATATAAAACAACAAAAATAAAAAAAAGGCTCTTTTCAGAGCCACCTTTCACAGTTAAAAAATAGAAGTTAAAATAAATGAAGCAGGGCCCTGTGTATTTTTAGAAGTCTGCGGACAGTCCACAGACATCTAAAATTTTGGGGTGCTGCCCTATCATAACCATTGGAGTTTTATCTGGGAAGTGGTGGCTCTGAAAAGAGCCTTTTGGTGGTGTTTGTTTCTGTTTGAAAAATTTGAAATGCTCAACATCTACTACAAAA
Organism: Ambystoma mexicanum; assembly: GCF_040938575.1. Taxonomy (NCBI): domain Eukaryota; kingdom Metazoa; phylum Chordata; class Amphibia; order Caudata; family Ambystomatidae; genus Ambystoma; species Ambystoma mexicanum. The sequence continues at coordinate 792,416,110 of NC_090928.1, read as the reverse complement.
TGGATGCTGTAATTCCAAAAAAGGTCGCAATGCATTTTGTACATTTCTCAGAAAAATCTGATTGCCAGCATAAGTAAGATGGGCTCCATCTCTGCGAAAAATGTATGTACTACGAAACATAATATTTTCATTGTGAAAAGAGGACATGCCAAAATCTCCTAGAAAGGCACAAACAGCCTTATTGACATTGTGCCTTGCTTTCTCCATTTGTGGACCAAATGAAGAAGAACAAAGCCACATTTGTTTCTGCACAATCGTGAAAAAATTACTTGAGAATTTGGAAACATTTCCATGACCTTCCCAAGTCCTTCTTTCATTGCAAATTGCAAAGAAATTCCAGACACATGTCCTAAACTGTTCCCTCCACAATGAATTACAATTATGTCTGGATGTTGCTCTGTCTCCAAAGAAGCACAGAGAGGTAGCAAGTCCAACCACTTCATTCCATGTACTCCATGCCAGTGCACTTCCACATGTGGGAATCCAAGATCTACAGCTACTCCACAGCTTTCTGCATGCACCTTCAACCAATGTATCCACGAGTCTCCCAAAATCCAAACAATCTGTTTTCTGAAACACACAGCCATAGGTATCTGTTCTTCTCTCAGCAAAAAGAGTATCTGAGAAACTCTCTCCTGGCACAACACACCCACTAAACCTTCCTGACCAATCCCTTTCTCTGCTCATTCTCATTTGCATGGCTCCCCAACCCAAAATCCCCGGATGTAACACACAATGTCCGCGGACTACCGCCATGTCCGCAGACTTATCGTAAAATGGACAGTCCTTCTACCATTTCCATTTCACTTTCTGGGCCATTCCCTCATTGGATAGAGCTAAGAAGTCACATGAACATCCAACAATCACATCCAAGACCTCTACATCTCACTGCCTCATCATAGATTAGCACTTCAAATGTACTGTTAATCTCTCTGAGTACAAGTGTCATATGATTGGAAAGCACCTTCTACCAGAAATACTGTACAAGTCTCCAAGATTTCTACTTGCAGCTGCATGCATATCCATATGCATGAACACAAACTACAGGTATGCATATTTTCTGTATAGTACATGTACAATTCTTATAGATTCATATAAACAGATTAACTGGCTTTTAGCTTGTATAATCTATAAAAATGAATTTACTGTCATTTTTTCCATCTCCGAAAATCAACTGTCACTTCCAAACCTATCTGCTATTTAATTTCTTTTTACACACACATTTTCAAAGCATGTTGAACTAACATATTTAAAGTACAATATGAAGAGTTAACATACTCAAACAAAGTTGCATGCTCACAGTATGTTCAAATATCAAACAACAATACTTGTACAAAAACAAACATTTATTTACTTATATTTATATACTGCGCAAGGAGCCCATGGCATTGATGCGCTGTTACTTACAAGAGCTTAGTTACAGAAATAGTGGTATTCAGTGGTACATTATGAATTCCACAAGGCATACAAATGATATTTTGGTTGGTACAGTTAGTCATTACAATACAGTTTATGCATTTAGAACATATGATATGTATTCAACTGGTGCAACGCATCTTATGTGAATAAGATAGTTTTCATGATTTTGAGGAGGTGCTCAGGGTCAATGTCAATTAAAAAAGTCAATGTCTAAATTAAAAACAGTGCTATATACAAACAAAATTACTAACTTGTTTCCTTTACAATTGCAGTGAAGACCATTCTCCTGAAAAGAAGCAGCCGAATTTGAAGTACAAAGAACAACTAAGAAGAAACCTGCTCATTTCAGAAAAAAAGTAAGTTGAATACCACCATATTATTTGTACTTTTATTCAAACACACTGTAAGGTTAATCCCTGCTATTTCTGTGCCTAAAAATAGAGATTGTGCACCATTCTGTCTACAAATCCCCATTTCTTAAACAGAGATTTACAGGCAGAATGGCGCACAATTTCATATTTTCGACACACAAATGACCCAACTCAACCCCTAGAATTTTGATATTATAGAACAACCAACTGTTTTAATTGTATACCATTAGATTTACTATTTCTACTTCTCCACACCACTAGCTTACTTTCTACTGTCATCTGAACCCCAGTTTAGTAGCACATAAATTCAAGAATACCCATCCCAACTAGTTGTAGTTGCCCAATGCACAATCACACACATTACATACATCTTTATCATCTTACTCAGACGCTCATGCACACAGCACACAAACATTAAGAACACTCCAACCGATACCTTCTTTATTTTTTTCAACAGACCCTAAAGAATGCCTACCAAAAATCAAGTCCGTAGAAAGCAACGGAGAAACAGAGCAAATGAAAATAGAAGTGTCCAAAACAAGCATCCATCTCAGGCAGAATTTGTAAAAAAAAGTTAAAACAAAACAGCTAATACAGTCATTTAGCGAAACAAAACAAGCTTCAATTACAGAAACTTTGCCTCCTCTATCAAAATCTAAAACGAACTACAAAACAATTAACAAAAAATCAGCTACCACAACAGATAAAACTGCTCCTATATATCTTGATATAGTGCAAAGTAAGCATACCAAAAAAAGTATTTTAGCAAAAATGTTCCATCACAGAGTAATTCAAAATCTTATAAAAACAGGAGAGAAATCAGGCTCAACCCTTAAAACCTATCATAGGAAATTAATTTTAGAAGCGCTGATAGACAGTGCAATCCTTCTCAAAAGAAAGTTATTTATTTTAGTGTTAAACAAAATGAAACCACTAACAAAACTAATGACTAAATTACAAAAAAGACTTCTCAATAAACGAAATGTCAACAGAAATAACTTCTTAAGTATCTGTGGAGGTGAATGGAGTCACACTACGAGCACAGAACCATACTTTAATGAAGAAGCATACAAGCAAAAGCAAACAAATACAATTGCCATACATAGCAGTGGATGAGGTTATGAAAAAGTTAATAATACCATAATGGAACAAGGAATACTGCTTACAAAAATATCCCCAGAAAACTTAGAATTACCTCTCCATTCAACTGAATCAGAACGTCTAGTATACAAATGGCCATGCACGTCAATGTGTAACATTCCCAAAAAATCTTTCAAGTCTTTACGCAAATTCCTCATTCAATATGTAAAAGGCAAAGACAAAATCAAAATTAAACTACTGCAAAATATGGATACCTGTCCAGTGCGCAAGTACACAGGACTACAAGGACATTCATTGGCCTGCATTTCAGGACCTACTTGCAAAACCGCCTTCCATTATATCAAAATGATATCAACACATCATTCAACTATAAGAAATCTTGTCTATAAACTGTACCATGCTAAAAGTCCTGCTTTAGCACTAGCCAATTTAAATAACATTCCTCTAATGGTACAGCAAAAAACCTACTTGAAGAAATCGACTATATCCAGAAAACATATTTTGGAAGTGAAAGCCACTTACAGAATGAAATAGCTTTAAAGCAAATTAGCAACAATTCTATGCATGGCAAACGTCTACTAAACACATACACCCCTTAATACTTTGCAGTTACTGCACTACAAAACTTGACAACAACCATACTCCTTCACGTGCTATCACAAATAATTTGGAATTATTTCCACTACCAAAACCCCTACAACAACTCAATTTATATGAGAGCATCATAATTCAAACAGTGCACCAATTTCAAGCAATAATACGCCTTCAACTAAAAACAGCAAAATTACCTCCCTCTGAATTAGTGAAAGGTATTTGGGGAAAAGTAGTGCATTTACCATTAGATCTAAAAGAAAATGTGCACACTCTAGGAGTGCAACGTCCAATGGAGCAATCTTTAATTATCTTAGTAAATGGTGTACCTACAAAAGACAAAAAGATTTGGCAACAACTGGTAAATTTAAATAAAGTTAGACAAGCTTTCCAATATCTAAAAGACAATAATGAATACTACAAAGAAATTAATATTGAAGAAAACATGAAGGATACCACTGAAATAATTCAAGAGACACAAGAAGCTGGTCAATTTGAGCTCCTAGATCCTGCTGCAATATCCAATACTTTAGACCATTATACAATTCACCAATTACACTCTAATGACACCGTAGAAGATGCACTGGAAACGTACCAAATGCGTCAAACAAAAGGATCACCAATCAGCATATGGGAAAAAAGTATAGACGCATGTGCTTTTCCTCTACTCTTTCCTACTGGCAAAGGAGGAAGGTACGATGATAGACCTATTCAAATAACAGCATCAGAATACTGCTCATTACGGATGTATTCTGAAGATCCCAGATTTAGAAAAAATGTGGAATACATATTCCACCTACTCTTTGAAAGTGAACTAGCAACTTTATGTTTCGGAGTTGCACACACATTAAAATCACAATCCCACTTTCAAAATATGTCAGCTACACAATTATTACAAAAAGTGCAACAAAAAGATGAGGTTTCACAATCAAATGTTATAAATCTATTAGCAAATATGCATGGTACTAAGGAGTACTGGTTTCAACGTCATGGAGATGTACGTTGTATGATAAGAAACCTTGGCCCACCCACTTGGTTTGTTACATTAAGTTGTGCAGAATATGCATGGGAAGATTTACATGATTTCCTACGCATAGCAAACAAAAACAAAACAAATATAGATATACTAACACCTGGAGAACTTTGTTCTCTAGATCCCGTTAATGTTTCAAGATATTTTCACAATCACTTCATTGCTATGCTACATTTTATTTGTAATAAAACTGTTCCTCCACTTGGAGAAGTGCAACACTTCTTTTGGAGAAAAGAATACCAAGCCAGAGGAGCACCACAAATCCACATGCTTTTATGGATTAAAGATGCTCCTAAATTTGGTCAAGACAGTGATGCCACTGTTTTACAGTTTATTGAAAAATATGTCACTTGTGAAATTCTATCAGAAGCAACCAACAGTGATCTTCATGCACACATTTTACAATTTCAAAGACACAAATGTGGCAAATATTGTCATCGCAAATACAAAAACAAACGGAAATACTACACCAAATGCCGCTTTGGTTTCCCTAGACCGGTTACAAAAACAGGTCAAGTGAACAACTTCATGTCTCCAGTTAGACATAGTGTTAAAGGTAAATCACCTAAAAATACATATTACATAAAAAGAACAGAAGAAGAAAAATATATCAATGATTACAATGAAATCATTGCCCACTTATGGAATGCAAACATAGATGTGCAGTACATTGCAGACAATTCCACTGCAGTTGTACGATATGTTACAGCATACTTAACAAAAGCAGAGAAAACAGAGCTCTAAGACCTCTGGAATGACCTGTCATCAGACAAAACACTGTCTCAGAAATTATACAGCTTGGGAATAAAAATGCTCTCCCATAGAGAATGTGGCTCCTATGAAGCAGCAGATTGTTTAACTGGTACTGCTTTGTATGGAAAATCTGAAAATATAGTATGGCTAAGTCTTGGTCCTGCTAAATCTAGAAAAAGAGTTCTAAAATCATACGAAGATATAGAAACAATAGCCAAACATGATCCCAACAGCCAAGACATTTTAAAAAAAACAATTTAACCGGACACATACTACCCAAACAGAAGTAACACTTTGGAAACCATGTGTCTATACCACATAGCCCAAAACTTCACATACAAAAATAATATAAAACCCAATGAAAAAAAAGGTGAATACAGAGTGACAAATTGTGAATGCAGCTTAGTAAAACTCACCAAACGAAATTTAATTAATCATATCAAATTGTCATTAAAGACTCCTCAACATAAAGAACTATGGTACATGTCCCTGCTACAACTCTATAAACCATGGAGAAAAGAAGAAGAAATACTAGATAACTATGACTCATATGAAGACGCTTTCAAAGCAAATGAAAGCACTATAACTGATGTAAACTTTACACAGTACAAAACAATGTTGCGCAATGAACAGCAACACGAAGAAGAACTCCAGGCCCAACTAGATAAGGACACTCCTGACAGCAGTCAACCTTCTATAACAGGAAGCCAAGAACCACTGGGAGAGCCACTAATAACAAATGAGGCAGAATTAGCTATGACAGAAGTAGAAAACACCATGTGTCAGTATGAAGATAAAGAAGACTTAACTATACTACAATTACAACTAAACAATGAGCAATGTAGCATTTTTCAAGAAGTAAAAGAAATTGCACATGGTGTACAACATGAAAACAAAGAATGCACCTGTCAAAATTACAAACCTATACTACTGTATGTCAGTGGTGAAGCTTGTTCTGGTAAAACATTCTTAATCAAAGTAATCAGTAAGTTCTTTCAACAATTGACAAACAACAAACTGTCAGCTGTGTCACTGCCCCCACAGGTTTAGCTGCCTACAATATAGGTGGTGTCACTTTACACCAATTACTACTCCTGCCAGTAGAACAGCAAAACAAATTAGACTATTACAAACTTTCTACAGAAGCTGCAATGGAATTACGCAGAGTATTAAAACAAATGAAAATGCTTCTAATAGATGAAGTGAGCATGGTCTCCAACCTACTGTTGGCTTTGATTCACCTCAGATTACAAGAAGTACTCAAAACAAACTATGAAGAGCTCTTTGCAGGAAAACACATAATTGTTTTCGGAGATCTTCTTCAATCGACACCAGTGAAAGGTGAGCTTATTTTTAAAACCTTAGGACACAAACTCTGCCGTAAAACTGTTGGCAGCATAGGAAATGTCAACCTTTGGCAACATTTCCAATACAGAGAATTAACAGAAAACATGCGGCAATCTGCAGATCTCACTTATGCCAACATCTTAAAAAGTATTAGAGTTGGTATACTATCTCAAGAAGCACAATCAATATTGAATACCCGGCACATTCATGCACTTTATGGTGATAATGCATGTGCTACAGATGTTATGGATGTTATGGAACAATAAGCCCACAAAAATGTCAATTGTATGGCCTTAATGCCAACTCTTGCAAGCTGTTTCAATTCAATGAAACAATGTTAAAAAAAGAAATGCAACCAATATTGGAAATTAGCGCCACAGACAAACTAGACGTACATGGCATGACACTACCCATGTGTGAACAAGCCACAACAAGACTAAATAGTTTAGAAAATTCAATCTCCAAAACAGCTGGATTGGAAAAAATATTAAAATTATCCTTAAATTGCAGAGTAATGCTTAAATATAACCTTGATGTGGACCAAGGACTAGTTAATGGAGCACTGGGTACAGTGTTTGGCTTTCAAACATACCCACGTGACATTAACATTCAGTTTGTCAATATTCTCTTTGACAAACTTTCAGAAGTGAAAAGGATAGGACGCTCAACAGCTCGATTCCTTCTCTTCAAAGACATGTATGTACTCAGAGAACAATTTTCTCTAACTCTTGCATACGCAGTCACATTCATAAATCACAAGGTCTTACCCTAGACAAAGCATTAATATACATTGGTAACACAGTGTTTAAAGAAGGTATGAGCTATGTAGGATTATAACGCATACGTACATTTGATGGTCTATTTCTAATCAACTTTGATGCAAGTAAAGTAAACACTGATATTCCTTGCATTTTAGAATACAATAGACTTCGTTCACTATACACCCCCCCATCTAAAAACATATCCTGTTCCACAAAAAGTAAAACGTTGTAAAAGAAAACTAAATCAAACAGAAATACAACAGGATATCACTGCCAATCCTCCAAAGAGAGTAAAAGAAACTAACACTTCATCAAGTACCACAAGCAAAAAAGAACCAATTAGGGAAAGTAAACCAAGTACTTCGTCAAAGAAGGAAGACAGACTCCAAAAAAATCACTCAGATACAGAATTACCTGGTCCATTTAAACTCTCAAATATAATTGGTGGAAGTTGCTATGCAAATGTAGCAATGAATATTCTATTTCAATTACCACCAATTGTTGAAAACATATACTTACACAGTACAGACCAATTGTGTTTGCAAATGTTAGTATTTCATAGAAATGCAACAAACAATCATTTGACTACTGTGCTGGAATGGTGAAATTCACTATAAACTCACAGGAAGATCCACAATAATTTCTAATGTACTTACTACAAGTACTGGAAAACAAAAATATACCTATAAATGAAATCTTCCAGATTTCATACATGTGGAAACATACATGCACTCTCTGCAACAATGTGACACAAGAACAAATCCCCAATGAACACTTCGTATATATATCAATACCTAATTGTTAATCCATTCCATTTCAGCAACTTGTACAAAATGCAAACCATGGTAGATTATGTTTTACCTGCAATTCGGATAATCGCTCCACCTTACTAATACAAACACATGGTAAATACGTAATACTAATGCTTTTACGTTACAATGCAGATGGTACCAAAACAACTGCAAGCTGACTGGATTCACACATGGTCAAGTATCACTTGGTAAGAAAACCTTCACAACAATAGGTATAATCTACCACGCAGGAGCCACAACCAATTCAGGTCACTACACTGCATATATAAAAAAGAATTGTGGATGGTTCGAACAGAATGATAGTACCATTACTCTAAAGCAGAGATTACCAGCAAATCTTACAAATGCTTTTTTAATCTTCTTAAAACCAAAATGTATTAACTAAACTATACTTAAACCTTAACTAAACTTCTATTAAAAAACTATAAACTGTTAGAATATGCCAACAGGTATCTAACTGCCCCAAGATTCTACAACAACTAAACAGATAAATGAATACTACTAAATTATATTTAAAAAAATAGATAGTTAGAAGACGCCAACTGGTATCTAACTGCCCCAAGATTTTACAATAACCAAACAGATAAATCAATACCACTTCATTATAAAATAAACTATAAACAGTTAGAATATGCCAAAAGGTATCTAACTGTCCCAAGATTATACAACAATGAAACAGATAAATGAATACCACTAAATTATATAAAAACATAGACTGCTGGAATATGCCAACTGGTATCTAACTGCCCCAAAATTTTACAATATCTAAACAGATAAATCAATACCACTTCATTATAACAGAAAATAGACAGTTACAATATGTCAACAGGTATCTAACTGCTCCAGAAATCTGCAACAAGCCAATACTTAGAGCATTAGCCAGAAACAACAAGTGAACACTGAAAACAAACAAACAAATAGACTGTAGCATAACAAAAAAAGTTTTTTTTTTATCCAACATGGATTTTTTTTCTCCCACAGACCCAATGATTTTAGCAACAAACACAGAAACTGAGCAAATTGCACAGTACACTGGTTTGTAATCTACTAAATATGAGGGTAAAAAAATAAATGTTGATTATTCAATGTTATAAGTCATTACAAAATACCAATACTAACATGATCTTTTCTTTTATCACAGAAATGAACAAGAAATACATGTACTCCAGTTACTAAACCAAACAGTCAGTATATTATAATAAGTACAACCATCGCAGCAAATCACACCCATATTGACTTATAACTTCGGTGTTATAAATTCCGTCTTGTCCATGCACCCATGACTATAGGCCCTGCCCACAACCACCACAGCATATCACACCCATAGTGGCTTACAACTTTGTTGCTTATAAATTTGTTCTTGGATCCCAAAGTTATAAGTCACTATGGGTGAAATATGCTGCAGTGGTTGTGGCCAGGGCATAGAGTCTTGGGTGCATGGCCACATGGCCATGCTCCCAAGACTCTATGCCCTGGCCACAACCACTGCAGCATATCACACCCATAGAGTCAAACATTTTGACTATGCCATATGGGCACTTTTAATGTCAAAACAAACAGACATACCGTCCTAAGAACACCCCCATTTTATTTATTTACGAACATCCTAGGACACATCATCTGTTATTAGAACAATTTCAACTTGCCAGTGAACAATACGGACCACGTCCTCAGGACACTCCCATTTCCTTTATTTACAAACATTTCAGGACACCACAAGTGTTCTTAGAACAGTTTCAGCTTGCTTGCGAACAATACGGACAGATGTAGCTCCTCAGAACACTCCCATTTTGTTTATTGACAAACATCCCAGGAAACATGATGTATTCTAAGAACAGTTTCAACTTGCCTGCGAACGAAACAAACAGACATACCATACTCAGGACACCCCCATTTTATTTATTTACGAACATCCTAGGACACATCATCTGTTATTACAACAATTTCAACTTGCCAGCCAACCGAACAGACATAGCGTCCTCAGAACATTCCCATTTTGTTTATTGACCAACATCCCAGGACACTTCATGTGTTCTTAGAACAGTTTCAACTTGCTTGTGAACAGTACGGACAGTCATACTGTCCTCAGGACACCCCCATTTTGTTTATTAACGAACATCCCGGGATACTTCATTTGTTCTTAGAACAGTTTCAACTTGCTTGCGAACAGTACGGACAGACATATCGTCCTCAAGACACACCCATTTCATTTATTTTCGAACATATCAGTACACCGCGTGTGTTCTTAGAGCAGTTTCAACTTGCCTACGAACCATACGTATTGACGTACTGTCCTCAGAACACCCCCATTTCATTTATTTAGAACATCTCAGGACATCCGTGTTGTCCGCGGACAAATCGAACAAAACAAGGAGATCTACCACCGAAATAAATACAACATTTAACCCATCTCTTACTCACCCACCCTCCCCAAACAGTCTTACACACCAACATACGCTACTAAATAGCATTTCTCCACCAAGTTTCACTGCGCTGTCGCGGACGTCCGCGAATTCAAGATGTCGGGTATTCCCAAAAATCTGATGCGCTTCATGACGCGGACATGACGCAAGCTGGTTGGCCAATCAGGGCACTGTCCGCGGAGCGAACAGAGAAGTGTGTCCGCGGATCGAACATAGATATCACTGATTTTTTTTTTTACCTATTTTTTGCTCATTTTATAAAAAACTACTCGACGGATTTTCACCAAATTTGCAAAAGCACGCTTTCAGGACCAAGCCACTGCTCCTGGTCCAAATTTGGTAAAAATCCATCCAGCGGTTTGGGCTGTAAGCGTGAGAAATGTTTTTTCCCCAATCAGTCTCTGGGAAAAAAAGAAGTTTTGAGACCCCCCTTATAACTTTGCCCCCCCTGGACCAAACCTCACCAAACTTTGCAAAAAAAATCAGAGTGACCCATATACTTTTTTTGCAATGTTTGGTGAGAATTCGAACAGGGAGAGCGAAGTTATAAGCCACCCAAAAAGGGCTCTTCCTATGGAAACAGCAACTTAACCATAACTACACAGCCAGTACCGTGGCTGTGTAATTATCATAAAGTATCACTGGCTTATTTACATCCAGTAATCTATGCCTTTCCCATCAGCATGCAAGGAAAGCACACACACACACACAAACCTGCTTTATCAGTTACTTGGCTTGCATTGGTAAATTGGCAAATGCATTACTACACTTAATATGAGCCTCCCCTTTAGACCCTGTATACTATATATATAAATAAGTCCACAGATGCAAAAATGACACCAAAATCACATTTGTTTTTATAAACTCTCAATATATTATACACAAATATTATTCACAATCATTACTTCTTACCATGAATACATTGCATCATCATCTGGAATACAAAGAGAAAACAAAATAGAACAAGCAAACTTTTTTAAACATGGGTTAATGTCCCTCATTCTGAACATGGCGAAAAAATAAACATGCAGTGACTTCCCTACCTTCCTACTCTTTAAATTGTAGTCCAACATACACCGTTCAAAAGATCCTAACTTGGCACAAATATATCTCACCGAGATTAGAGTTTCTTTGAAGCTCCGAGCGCGTCCTTGCTATTTTTGCAAATGCAGGCCCAGTATCAGCACAGACACTTCTGTAAATCTTGTGTGTGTGGGGAGCGCAGGTGAGATATCTTCTCAAGCCAGCACTCTGCAAACCCCTTGGAACTCCGTCTGTCTTCACAGCCCAGTCTCTTCTAATTCCTCTCCGCAGGTTTTGCCATTAGCAAAACTCAGAGCCTTCCTACTTTATTTACATGGCATGTCTGCAGACACTTTCTTCCAATCAGGTCAAAAGAATGTTTTCTGCACCACCCTTCATTTCCAGAAGAAAGAAATCCTTGCTTTCTGAGCAACTGTTTCATTTATTTCCTGCTGCGCATACTTTCTGCTATCCACCAGCTAACACAGAAAGGAAGAAAAAAAATAAATGCCATTGTGCATTTAAAATGCATTTCAGCAGTGCCACCAAAATATGTATTTTCACCTCATTTTGCACATGATACTACATTATAATGTTAGGGAAGTTTGAATTAGTATTTAGTAATGTTAATTGAGTTAGTTAGTTATATGAATTATGTAGTCTTCTATGTATGAAGTATCCCAGAAAAATGGTGCACTTCATTGTTTGGCCTGGCAGCACTAATCTTCTATGCATGCCTTTCTCTGAAGTTTCAAGTTTTGCTTGGCTGTGTTGTAAATGATGTACTTTGCATGCCACCAACAACACCTTTACATGTCATCATGTCATACTGGCTAAATAAAAAGAATATATATATATATATATATATATATATATATATATATATGTGTCATATTACTGCTGGCAAAATACCACTACATGCTGGCAATAAAATGCCATTGCATTTGCATTAAAAAAAATACCATTACATTTTGGTAAAATATATCTGTTCTTACATATTCCCTCCTTTTTCTGACAATTCTGGCTACCCAAATCCACAATTGGAGGAAACTCAAATTGTTATTTTTTCTTTTCATCATATGAATCACAATTGAAATAACAGAAACCTAATATTATGAACCTTGAAATATTTCATAATAAACCACTGCTTAATCACAATAGCAGTAACATCTACCAAATGTGTCCATGAGTCCTCATACACATGTGCATATGTATGTATAGCTTTTTTTTAAAACAGAAGTGTACGCTATCAACATTTTATGTATAATAACAAAACAATAAAATAAAATAAATAAATAAAATAAATGACTAATATAATTAACTAAAACAAATAATTAAAATAACAAACATGTAATTCTCCACCACAGAATTTTCACTTCCATAGAATATTACTATGAGGAACGCTGTAGAATTAAGTTCAATTCAGTACTGTTCTTTTAAAAATGTTCATCATTTTTATGACCACAACTTTGAGATTTTCTGATCATCAACTTTTCATCATTTGGTTCATTCTGTAAAATCCATCTTGGCACCCTTGTATTCTTTTCCAGAGAAGTCATGTCTTTAGGCGTCCTGGTTACTTTGTCTTCACCTCCATATTTTGGTCAGGAGGCATTACTTGAGCTTCATCCCGTGGCCTCCAGGACTCCATCATCACTCCTGTCCTCCTGTCCTGCGACCTCCGACCTCAAAAGATAAATTAATCGTTCTAAATCAAATGGAAAAGAGACAAATTATGTACATAGCACAATACCAATTTCACCCTTTCTACCATAAAAAAAAATAGTCCAAAACATTCTGCTTCATTCTGAAACTAAGCACATGTTAAAGAAAAACATACACAAGGCACCATTACACATCAAAACATTTCAGCATTGTACCATAATAATTCAATCTTCTTCAGCCCCTTATATCAATGTTTATCATCTATGGTATTTTCATTTACATTTATCTCTATAATAAGGACCACAACTATTTTTATTTCTATGATGTGGGATACTATCAATACAGCCACTGTGTCTTCCCTTCCATGTCTTCAGGGTTTCTACTTGCTCAAGTCTCCTGATTTCATGTTTGGGATGACAGGGCTTGATTTGGTTAACATGAACAAATTGCTCTGTTAGACGATGGGGATTTGGACAACAGTAATCCAAGTAACGAGTAAGTGTAGTCTGGTTGTGATGTCAGTTAGGCCACTACTATTTCACGGTTGTCCCCTGTATTCTCGTAACTTCAGGATATCATTGTCGCTTAAAATGATCTGTGTCCGGTGCTGCTATGACCACATTGATGTTTCGCCGATTTCAGGCAACCGTCTCATGTGTGAAGGGGCTGGGGTGTCCGAATGTCATGTAGCCAGTAATGTTCGCAGGGTCCTAACAGGTAACTATGCAAAATGTGGTGTGGATTGCTGAAACGGTGTGGAATTGTATAAGGAACAAGCTAATAGATGTTCAGCTTTATATTGATGGATAGATGAATAGTTAGATTTTTTTGCAAAAGGGGTAGCTGTTTAGTGCCACAGAGGCCCATTGCACCATAGTAACATATGGCGATTCACAAACCCTGCCATAAGCATAGTGGGTTATTTGAGCATATTGCATTTTGTTCCTGAAAAAGCACCTGATTTATAAAAAAGTGCACTTTTCCCATATGGTAATCCTGAGAACATCAGATGTGAAATAGTCCAATTAAATAGCAATTACACTTACAATAGCAGTGATGTTAAACAGTGCGAAAGTAACGTACTTTTAGGAAACACCCCTGCACAAGTGCCCTTTTCCCAGTGTTGAATTATGGGAGGCAGGACAGTGCCTGTCCTAGGGTCACACTATTTTTATAGAAACCCGTTGTGTTTTATTTTCGTTCTATTGAGCTTTTTCTTTAAGCCTGCACTGTATAAATACTTCTAGCTCTCAAAAGTAATACACACACACGTTTTAAAAAAAAGGAGTGCACAAAATAGAGCCCTCAATGTCATACAGTGATCTACTTGCCTATGAACGTTTTATGTTAAAATAGACACATTCATTCATATTTGTGCTTAGATATTGCATGTAAAAACTATCTTGTCAGCTACTCAAATGTGTCCAGAATCAATAGCAAGAAAGGTCGATCGCAGTTGACAGTGTCTCCTGCTACGAAGCATGTTCTAAACCGATTGGCACTTGCACCCATAATCATGGAAAGTAACAAAATGGTTAGTCTCCTTTATGTTCTTCTAAATGTATTACCAAAATATTAGATGCACAATTAATGATGCAGTCAGTTCCTAAGTGCAATTATATAGCAATTATATATATAAAAAAGGCACAGTTCAACTTTTTGCGCTTGCTTCTCGCAGTTATGTGAGATCAAAGCAATAACTTCCGTCAAATAATTTACGCTATATGCAGAATTCAGAATAAACATTTCTATGAACATATAAATTCGTATGTTAGAAATAATTTCTTCAGTTGTTATAAACAGTTAAGTATCTACTGTAAAATCTCATTTGTGCGATTATCCCAAACGTGGGATTGTGTTATTCAGTTCAGGGTGGCCGTCACTTAGCATTAAATTCCCCCTCCCCGCCCAAACACCTCGTGGTGTGTGCCTCCATCAAACAGCATAAGATCTCCTGAGGGTCTGCTCTGAATGCCCCCATTTCTACATCTGACACAACTGCCAACGTCCATCTTCTTCAGCCTCCTCCAGCCCAGTCTTCTCCAGGAGGTCTATGGCTGTTACCCTTGCATGCCTATGGTCTCACTTGAACCTGCTCCTGTCTGTGCTTCCTTGCTCACAGCCAGGCTCCATCTCTGCAGGGATGTCAAAATGCTAGAGGTAGCGGAAGTGACATCACTGGAAGCGATCACTCTCCTACATTTGTTACCAACAAATAATCGTAGTGCAGTCAACCCAGGGAAACCCCCTTTATGACGTTTCTGTGACTAGAACAAATGTATTTACATTTTTTTTTATTTTTTATTTTTATTTTATTTTGTTTTAGCCCAAAACATTTTTGTTCGAGTTTTCACATATTTATTATTTACATGATTATAAAACACTGAAAATAGAAATACAATGTTTCAAAGTAAAGATTAAAAGATAAAAGTAAAATAAGAAAGGAAAACATTTGAAAATATTACAGATATGTACATCAAAAACACAAACCATTTTTTTTACGCAGAACGGAATCGAAAACCTAAAAAAAAAAACTGAAATATTTCACTCATAAATCAAATAATTAGTGTGTAAAAACTACTCAGAGCTTAATTGGAGATATCTTAAGTAAAACAATATCTTCCAATTCTATGTTCCTTACTGTGTGGTAAGATTTAACTCTTTCAAGACCCTTACAACTTCGGCCATCCAAAATAGTTAATTCCCTGAGGCTAGTCTCAACCAGAAGATATTAGTTTCGAGAAACCATACATTATGGACAAATCTTTGTAGTCTTTGGACCCGCAGTTCCCGGGTCCCTGGGCATACAGATAGCAGATATTCTATGGACTGTTTTTCAGCCCTGTCACATTTTTGGCAGACATTGGTTGGAGTCTCTACACCATCTCTAATATGTTGAATCTCTAGTGTAGGTAGAATGTTTACTGTGAATCTAAGAAAGTCTGACCTAGTCCTAGGGTCTGGTGATTTCTTTAGATAGGAGGGAAGAAAGGATTTTGGTTTGTCCGTCGGCATCATTGATGATGATGTTTTGCTGATCTCATCCTTCCAATCGTCCTAATCCAATCCATGTTTTTCATAGATTCTTTAACCTTAAGAGGATTCTGGATCAGGATTTCTATTTTACAAACTGACTGTGTTAGCATGGCAGTGCCCCTGGCTTATATTGGTTGTAGTCGGTCTACCTCTATCATCACATGACCCACTGGCATGTCAAGGCAGCAAACTAGTGAAAATGTGCTTGATATCTAAAAAGGTATTATATCTGCTTTAATGCTGGCTTGGTATTTTATTAATTGTAAGATTTCTTATGTTTTTACACCCATCTGTCACTGAAGGTGAAGACATCAGGGTTAAATGTAATTTCATGTAATGTCACCAGGCTCAAAGATCATATGACATTACTTGCCGGTTGGATGCCTCGTGGTCCATTCACAAAATAGTCATACTGACTCTGGGAAACATAGAACACTGTAGGACTCCACTCTACAGAACAAACTGTTTGAGGTCTGACCTGGCGGCGGGACGGCAGCCGCTCACAGAACTCAGAGTGTGCTGGTTCAGTAACAACGGTGCCGGTATGCTTACCGGCACCGTTGTTACTGTACCTGCACACTCGTAATGAGGGGCAAAGACTTTAACATCAGAACGTTAAGTTTATAGAGGCAATATCTATCAGTCACATTTTAATCCAAAGGTTCATACCAAACACACTGAAAGAGAACCCATGACACCTCAAAGTGTTTCGATCCGTATACGGTTCATCAGGAGGACCAAGAGGCTGACCCCACAGCGTTGTAATCTTATATGGTGCTGGCCATAAATACTGTTGATGATAGAGTCCTGAGCTATATGGTGAGTGGCATACACAATTGAGTTGACCTTGCTTCGATTCACACCTGTGACTGGAGGAACACACATAAATACCAACTGTGTGTGCTTAACTCACTGAGCTATTTTACCAACTAGTTCTTCTCAAATGTGAACACCACAGCATTTGGTGATGAAGTGGCTTAATAACACAACACTTGTATTCCTACTGCTTCTAACTGCTGTAATGAGGTCATGGCCCACTCGTAAACCTGATAATAGTCGTGCTATATTTTCTTTGAAAAAGGACTGGAGGGGACAGGAAAGGATGATGGGTAGGCATCCTGATACATGTTTCTAACTGAAAAATTGATTAAACAGCATTATGTGTCGCGATTGGATAGCTCAGGAGGTTAGAAACTCATCACTGACAAGTGCCAGCTGGCACTTTCCATGTTCATATTTCAGTCGGGCTGAATATGTCCTACATCCTTCTAAGGTTGCTACAATAAGTACAATTACATTTTGTACTATTAACACCTATTCTTACAGCACTTACAAGTCAAAGGTATCAGACTTGAAGTACTATACATAAAAATATGAGATAATACTAACTATTTTACTTGGATATGGGAAAATCTAGGCCACAGTAACTTCAAAACGTGGAGTATTTTTGCACAGAATGATAGGCCTCAGACAAATAAAACAAACAGGTTGACTCATAATAAATAGCTCTTCATCTGGAGCATCCACTGTGTCTGGCGTATACAGCCAAATACTACTCTTCAGTTTTGCCTTTGCAAATATGGCACATTAGAGAAAGCCAAACTTCACACTCCCAATGCTGGCCGGTGATTTCTTTAATTTTTACGGCATAAATATTTGCTACAAAAGTGACTGAGTAAAGCAAGGGACCCTGAACCAGCCAATGGTGGTCTAGGGGTCCCCTCCCACCCAGAAAATGTTGTTTTTAATAATAGGTTAAAATGTTGCATTGTAGAGCCCACAGTCTGTTAAAAAATGTGTGAAAAGCCAGACAGTTTTCAATCAGATTTGTAGGGTAATTAATGAATAATCCAATAGATGCAAGTCACCAACAGTGCACAAGAGCATTTCCCAACACATTTATATGATGTCTTTCCACACAATATGTGCAAATATAAAACACATTTTCACACTGCCTGTGACCATACACATTCATGCTGACTGCATCTATAAATGACAGATCTCCCATATAAGAACATACTCACATTGCACATATTGCCAGTAATATCATAAGAAAACATGTCTAGACAGGCTCTGCCAATACATACCAGTACCCACACATAAGAACATACGCCTGTGGCTTTGCCATCATAAATGCCATGCCACAATATTTCAACGGCCTGCTCCAATGCAGGCCAGTCCAGAAACATAATAACACTTATGTTTGCTTTATCATAAATTATCAGTAAAAAATGTCATACCACAGTAATAAATGGCTAGACTGATTGCCTCAAAATGCCAGTTTAGCCATGTATTAACATGTATCATGCATGCTTTATTATGCTTTTTTTCCCCTTTTTATTTGTTTTATTACAAACCTTTAAAAAAGTCAAAAAACAACAAATCACAAACTTAAAACATCCTTTTTGAGAAATTAAAAATAAAGAAACCATCTGCCGCCATTTCTTACTAAATTAGCTCTCAAATATATATGTATGCAGTTCCTACTCTAGCATGTTATACCCCTTGGACTTGGGATATCAGACGCTAATATTTAGACAGTTTTCTCTTTCAATTCAAGTTTCAAGATTTTACTGCTAAGCTTTCAAGCAGGGCAACCATTACTTCCAAAAAAAATGTTAATGCTATAGTCAGTTTTCGATAATTTCCATCAAACATTATCTGCCACCAGTCTTCGGCACATAAAGTTCCTCTCTTCGTCATTAAATTCCCAAAGTGAATTGTTCCCTCTTGACGGAGGGCTGCACAATAAAGTGTGAGGTGTTTCAAGGTTTCTTCTGCTGAATTACATAGTCTACATGAACCAATGATGTTTGTACCTACTGACAACATGCCTTCTCTTTCTTTCGTCTTATACAAATTCAGACGAAACTTCATGTACAGTCTTCTCTGCTATAAATCAGGGAATGTTTTCCAAGAGCTGTGAGTTTCATTGGCACCTCTTTTTACACATGGGACGTTTTTCATGGTGGTCTGGGCAGCTCTTTGATCACAATTCGCACATCAATCTCGTCTCCATAACATTCTTTTTACATAATTGGGGTTTTGATGTAGGATGTCAGTGCTATTATATAATTCCATTAATATATCTTTGCACCACTTTGCCCATAGGGCCAGAACTCCTTCTTTATTAACAACTCCCGGGTTTTGCATAAGCTTGAACTGAGGTAAGACGTCTTTCATGGTCATTTTTCGATACAAAGACAGCGTGTTCCAACATACCCTAGCATTGATTGAAATGAAGCTGAGTTCATATCGAATACATGCTGTCGGGGTTCCCCTTGGTAGACTTAGGACCTTAGACCAGAATTTATTTTCAAGTGTGTTCCATAGATCATGCGGACATCCTAAGGCACATTCTGCACCAAAAGTTAAAGTTTGAAAAAAAGCTAAAAAAGCAAGTAATGAATATTTCCTGTATTTTTTATTTTGTACTACTGCTTGTATAGTCAGTTGCTGGCACTTTAGTTTAATCCCTTCAACCCAGTGTGCATCGGTTATACTGGAACTGATCTGCATCCCCAGATACCGTGTCTGTGATGTGGTTTTTAATGAGATTTTATCTATATGCCAGTGAAAATTCGTCTGATGCCGTAGCTTGGATCCTCTCAAATCTTCAAGCATTAAGATTTCTGTCTTAGATGTGTTAATGCACAGACCGTTTGCGTTGACATAGGTCTCCATTGCATTTAGGTTTCTCTGTAGGCCGATAAGGCTTTTAAAGCAAGCATACCCTGCGTGACCACCAATGGACATCCACATATCTCTGCTAGCTCCTCAGAACATCAGCCCGGTTAGTCTGGGGCCAATGGAAACAGATGATTTCTTTATATAAAAAGCATCAACTTTCTCTGCTTATTAATGATGCAATTAATCCTCCTCAGTCTACAGAGGCTTTTTTGGCCGACTAGTATAGTTTTAAAGGATTCACCTTTGCTTAACATGGGGATTTCCTAATGCTGAAATGGGGGACTGTAATTGTCAGAAAGTTCAGCCACTAAGTTAGTCTGACTAGTGGTTGGTTCAGTTTTATTAGTTGGATCAATTCACTTCAGCTGTCAGGTTTAAAACCTTTTGTCCAAAATTAGAAACAGAAATGAAGTGTGCACAAGGAAAGGAATGATGCTCAGTGTAAATCCATATCTATGAATGAACTAGGCTAGAAATGATAGGACCAGCTCCAATTCCATTGACTTTCACTTTCCTGCCTTCCAATGAGGATAATGTGAAGGGATATTGTAAATATGGTTTCTTTATTATCACAACAATAACAGGGACATTTTTCCTAACAAGTTCCTGTCCCTGAAGTTGGCATTTAAAGTTACCTCATACCATAAAGTGCCCTTTTTAAACGATGTTCCTAATGTATCTTCATATGATTAATTCCTCTTCATGTAAAATGGTAAGCTTGAAATACCCTCCATTGTGTCTGTTGTGTTAATACGCTGTTGCACAATATATTAGCTTGGATATAGTGTTTAAAACACACTGAGCAACCCAGACATACTTTAGCACGTTTGATATTGCAATGTCTGAGATTACACAATGCAACAATTGCTTGGAGTTAATGCTTTGACTATGGAATTGATATTTACCAAAATATTACGGATTTTTATAGAATAGTGTCTGCAAGACCATTCTCCCCTAAAGGTAGACTATACGCTGAGTCATTTGACAAAGCACGACTTTGGCTGCTCCACAGTTGCATATGTAATATGGGACAAACAGTGCTCCTGTACTCTCTCCCAGTTGCATATGTGTGTGCACAGATTGCACAGGCAGAATCCATTATGTGCCCACACTATCCAGTATTTTAACAGGTGCTTCATTTGGGAACAATGCTCATTGTGTGACGACTCCTCCATTTTTTGAGAGAGCAAATGCATGTTTATGCTTTGTGAATCACGTAAGGAAACTTTTTTTTTAATCAAGCACACTTTCTCTAACAGAGGTCCTTCAGACGAGTATCCAAACCTCGCCTGACAAACTAACAAGCACAGTCATAGTTTATACAGCTTCTGTGATGTCCTAACTAAACCAGTCTGAGTTTTCAAAACTGTTTTTTTTAAGTCCTTAGTCCATCCCTTGATTTCCATTAATTGTTTTGAGTCAGATCCAGTGCTTACCATGGTAATGTATTTGGTTCCATGGTGGCAACTTACTTTCAGACCTACTTGCCTTTTAACACATTTTTGCAAACTGGTTGTGTCAATGCAGCCTAGGGAGTTTCACCTAGCTATTGTTTCATTGATTTGGCAGTATTTTGCTATTGTGCCAATGTGAGGAATTGTCATCTGGCAAGGGTGTTAAATCCCTAGGTTTCTTGATTTTGATTAATACAATGTGGATAATTCCATATCTGAAGGGGTCATCTGCTGATCAGATTGCCTTTTCATAAGATCAATGCCAAAAACATAGTCTATATCAGGGCCTTGCTGAATCAGTATTCTGATCTGCAGCGCCTCTTCTACCAGTGGCACAGTGCAGGTTCAGAGGTCACAGTTGCCCATTTGATAGCTGTTGTGACAGCCACGCCTTTGCATTGCAGGGTCTGCATTTGGGATATGCTCTCCCGTACAAAAACGATGATAATCATAAGTAACCCAGGCTGGTGTCGGGGCAAACTCTAAAGATAAGTTATGCCTAGTTTAAGGCATGGTGCATGGAACTACTCCTGATCATTGCAGAAACATTCAATTTGATATCACAGATGTGTCAGCTCCTGTGAGCCAGCTCAGCTGTGGAAGGTGATGTGTATTCTCAGCCTGCCTGAATGGCCATGCTTCTTTGTGAGGCTAGGTAACACACTCACGCAGGAACAGCCACAAAACAGGCAGCTGTCCTGGGCTCATGCATCAAAGGGAGTAGCCTCACAAGGGTGCTGCATTTCTAAAGACCTTTGATTCTAGTGAGATGGGAAGGGGTGGAGTTAATGTAGACAGTATATCTCTGTACAGTGGAGGAAGACTTCCGCCATCTTGTTTCTCTCTTCCTCCCTCTCTCCTTTCTGTCCCCTTCATTTCCTCTACTGCAAAGAACATTCGGTATGATGTCGGAAAGAAAAAGTCCACCTATTTTAAAGTACAGGGATTGGACCACTAAGGCAGGCTACACTTTGTCCAATCACCTGTAGGCTTTTACCTATAAAAGAAGGGGGCTCACACCACTTCTTTGATTCACTCTGGAACAACACATGAGATGGATTAATTGGACCTCTTTTGGGAGAGTGGCACTTTCTAAAGCCCTCAACCACAGAGGTGAAGAAGGAGAAGTCCAAGGCAGATGAGAGCTCTGCCCCCCTACCCACTCCCGGGGCACATTGGGTGTGACACCTGCTGTGGACCAGGATTGCCATTCTGCAACACAATCTACCAGGACTGGGAGAGCATACCCTAAAAGTACTCAACCTTTCCTTGAGCCCCTGAATTGGGTCTGACAGGACCAAATCTGCTAAGGCTCCCCATTCCACAACACTTTAAAACCAGTCATACTGCCGTTGAAGCCAAACTCAATGCTATTGACACCAGGGCTACTTTCTGACCCTTCTCCAAACCATCTAACAATTACTTGTACACTTAGCCCACTTGTCACTGCATCGTGCCCTTGCTGTGCCCATCACCTGCTAGGCTCAAATCAACCGCTCAACACCAGTTCGAACCGCTGGAGAGTCATTCGACGATTCAAACCAGGGGTATGCCACGACTTGACTGGGTTCGCCCCTCAAAACTACTGCTTCACCAAACCTCACTTTGGAGAACAGGATCACCATTTCGACCACCGTCAACTCAAACAGCTGGAGCATCACACATTGACCGTTTCAGTTGATTACAACCTGATTCAACCTGGCCCAACCTCAAAGAGATCCTGGTGAGCACCCTGACCAGCATCGCTGAAAGCTGTCTTCGAGCCACACAGAGCTACCACATTTGAACTTGCTTGATACCCGCTTGCTGCTTTTTTCCACATGATCCACTGCACCTGAACTGAGCTCGATCCGCTTACATCACTGATCTGCCAAAGACCCAAAACGAGGTACTGTCAATCAATAACTGCCTCTGTTGGTCAACTTTGCCCCTAGAGACTAGTTAGGTTGCTTTTGCACCTTTTATGGCCCGAAGACATATCCTTTTTGTGATTAATAATGTACCTATTGCACCCGTATTGATACTCTAAATGCATTCTTCTATCTATTGCATCTTTTATGTTCCTGCCACAGAGGTTGACTTTGTACAGTGTTTTCGACTTAGCTCTATTGTAGATGGTGTGTTTGATCAAAGCATATATATTTTTTTATAAAACCGTGATTAGACATTGCCTTTATTTTGCACTGTGTTACTTTGTTGTTTGGTTCAATACTGGATCACATTCCCACTCCTTATAAAAGCACAACCTTCCCTCAGCTCACGTTACCAATAAAGGCAAAGGAGGAATATGTTATAACTGTGCCTGGTTTTCTTTTATGATTGTGTTGCCTCTTGGTGTGTACATGTGCAGTGGTGGCCCGCCAATATACGTAGGGGCACCTCCCCCATCTGAGCAGCAGGCCACCACTTTGCTTGGGTGACAGGCAGCAAAGTCCCCTGTGTTCTTTATGTTCACAGGGACTGTGCTGCCTGTCTTTCTATAGGGACGCGTCGCCTGGTATGTTATTCTTTTATTGTTTATTGCATGGTTCTTGCTCCACAATAAATACAGCAGTGAATAATTGGAGTGGTGAATTATTATGGCAGCAGTGTGGAAATCCTGCTGGAGAGGAGGCTTCTCCTGCCAGTCAGCGTGTGCATGTTGCAGAGAACCTCAACATGAAAAAGCTGACTGACAGGAGAGCCATCCTCTCCTGCTAGGATGCATGTCTGAGATTGTAGAAGAGTTGAGGGACATAGTTGCATGGGCAAGTGTGTGGATGCATTCAGGCATGTATATTATTTTAATTTAATGTGTATGCATCTATGCATATATGGTTTGTTTGCATGTATATATGCATGCTGGTGTTTTTTGTGTGTGAATGTGCGAGCGAAAGTGTTTCTGTTCATTGCGCGCGCGTTTGTGTGTGTGTGTAAATCCCCACCCCTAAATGTATGGGCCGCACTCAGCAGGCCCCTACATTTAGACTTGAGGGCTGCTTTTGCGCATGGCATTACTTGGTTTGCTTTAACATAGATGCACACAGTACCACGCATCAAGGGTAAAGCAGAAATGTTAAGTGAAGTGTTATTACGTGGATAGGCTGGCCTACATTGAATATAGGCCAGTCTGTCCACGTAATAACACCTATCTGCTTTACCCAAGATGCACAGTTACTGTGCATCAAGGGTAAAGCAAACATGATTTGGCTAGACTGTCCTACATTGAATGTAGGCCATTGTAATCACATAATAACAATTGTCTTTGCTTTACATTTGATACACAGGTAGTTACAATGCCTCAATGGTAAAGCAAATATGCAAACATAGCGAGTGCTATTATGCCAACTTTTCATAGTGGGCACTAGGGGTACTTATGCTTTGCTCACACTCCCATGGCCCGCACTTAAAAACAATTACGTATAATTTGTATATTTCCACCGAGCTCACTAAAAGGACAAAATGCAATGTGCAACCAAAACATTGAGGACAATTCCGTTAAAATTAGAAAGAAGAACAGTTCCCTTTTATTTACACTTTTGTAATAGTGTTTAATAGCATAGATAAGTGTATTTGCCTCAATTGAGATTATTAGATTCAAAGACAAGCTCTTAATCTTATTTTCATCACTCAGCTTAAGTGTGCACTGTATTGTACTTTTGAGCTACCCTTTAAGTTTCAGGCTATTATGCAAGTCTATGCAAAAAGGACGAGCATACTCGTCCTTGGCATAAGCAATTAAAAGGGATGGTATTGCACTGGAGTGGCTTGTGAGCTTGGGCAAAACTGTTATGGGAATGTGTGTTTACTAGCCATGACTTTCTCGACAAGTTGAAATACCAGTAATGAATATATGTATTGATGGAGCAAACACAATTATCTGGACTTAAAATTACCCAATTGAAAACACATGTGCATGATTTACTTTCAGGATTTAGCATTTTCTTAAATCCAGACCCACCAATACCTTGTGGGGCAGACTCCAAAGCACTTAAATCGTTATTTTGGGAGAAGTGACAGCAAGGACTTTCAAATCTGCGAAATCTGCCAAGTTTAGGATATCAAAGGAGGTAAACCCTGTCACTGCCAGAAGCAGACCTCAGTAAAGCCATTGTATTGAGATGAAAGGCTCGGTTAGCATGTAAAAGGGTCATCACTTTAGTAAGCGACAACTGTTTCTTTCGGCTTGCACTGCTCACGTGTTTTCTGACATGTTTGCACCTCAAGGGTTTGTTGGTTTTTTGCAAGTCAAACCTATGATTTGCATAGCAGTTGACAGCTCTGATTATTACCTGGCTAGACTGTCCTACATTTAATGTAGGCCAGTATATCCACATAATAACACTTGATTTAGCTTTACCCTCGATGCACAGTTATTGTGCATCTTAACTGTGCATCAAGGGGAAAGGGAACATAACAAGTGTTGTCAATGGCCACAAAGTAGGCCAGTCTAGCAAGCTGGATTTATTTGACTGGGCGGGAGTCCTTATATGGAAAAGCTTGTGTCTCGGGCAGAAGGGCTGTAACCAAGCCGTTTGGGCTGACCTGCCCCTTTTGGGTTAGGACTGAGCTTGATTTGCATGTGGTCGTTCCCCTTCTATTATGGCTTGGCTGTCAAAGAACGATGGTCTGGAGGGTTGCCCAGAGCAATGCCAAAGGTTCAGACTTGTTCTAAACCTTCCAGCCATCACCTATTTGTTTTGACACAATTGATACTGGGCATAGCTCACGATGTGAGGTGTATGAAAAACACCTTTCCTTCTATTAATTGGTGAGAGCAGAGCGCTGCTCTCAAAGCCTCAATATGACAACTGAGACTCCGGCCCATGATTACCAGGCAACAGCCCAGTTGCATACTGGCATCGGCATACTCATAAATATACTGTAAATAAGAAATGTTTCTTTCATCTACAATTGTACTGCTCCAATTATTGTACTAATCTTATCTCTGCCATTTTGTGACCTCCACCAGAAGCTAATTGCTGTAATGTTGGCGATATCTAACACTTAAAATAAGACTCATAATGCAGCCACACAAATGTAAGTGAACAGTTCTACATATATTTTTCATTTCTGAGACTTTAATGAGATTTTAAGTGGGCTTTGCTTCCACTGGTATTGTGACTGCCCTACGCAAGCTTAAATATATAGCTCAAATTACTGCGGTAGAATTCTCATTATTAAAGCAATTATTTTTATTGTTTACTTTTGTAGTGTTTCTTCCTCCCGAGGCCTCATTTTAGAATATATTGTTGTGTTTGAGAATGGAGAGTTAGGGTAGATTATGTTTCCGCCAAAGGATAACTGCACATGCTTAAGATACATGATCAACAGCAGTTCCAATATACAGTGTTTCATTTCCCTACGTGTACCTGTTATTTCCAAAAACCCGGGTCTTATCAAAGTAAGGTGTGCATGGTATAGTCAGCAACTTCTACCTTTTTAGTACCAGTAAAACATTTTAGTATACTAAAAATATGTCTTTCGTATTTGTTGCAAACAAGGCAGTATGGCAAATTTGTATATTTTTATGCTAAAAGTATAGTTGTTTGTTACTTAGTTATAGTTGGTGCTCCTGGGCAAGGGAGAACTGGTGTAGGCTAAAATGCTGGTGTACACACTCTCACACTTCCCCGTCCCACCATTTACTGTCCTCACCTTCTCTGTGTCACCTGGCATCCCACTGGGAGAAATGGAATCGAAAAAACGAGTGTGCGCGCTCAGTCGATGAGTGTCAGTTGCGCCTTGAAACACTTGTGTATAGGCGCATTGTAAATAACAAATCAATCAATCTGCAGCCACCTTGGAATGTTGTTATTTCCTTGACATTTATTTGTATCTAATGGTAAGCATAGGGCATGATGGTGAATCAAAGCTCTGTGCCAAACCCAGAGCACCATGAGGAAGTAATACAATTTATGGGCAGTTATCAGTCGTTATGAACCTTTGCCTTCAGCTTGGGCCCATACATTGGACTTGCAGCCCGTAACTCCCAGTATTCCTACAGCGCGAGAACGTTTTTGCTTAATACAATACTTGGAAGGTTCACATCTCTGGTGTAGTCAACAGAGGAATAGTGAGTACTAACATTTTACTTTACTTGCTCCCCCGGCCTCCTTCGCTGAGAAGTGGGCTGACCTTTGCTCCGCTTTTGTCGTCTCCGACCATCACAGTTACAGCAGGAGCTACGCAGAGCTGGTTTCCACTGTTAGAGCAGCCTCCAGGGCGACTGTGGCGCTGCCCCTTGAAGGGACGTGCACGCGGCGGCGTGACGTTGCACACCGCCGCCTGCAGCATAAATAAAGGGGGCGTTTACAGCTGTGTGAGTGCGACCAGGAAGCCCGAGATCGAAGGACGTGTGTGGTGTGAGTCCTTGGGTACTGGGGGCTTACGGCTACAGATGGGGGTCAGGACAAACCCCCAACAGTGGCAACGAGTGGGGGATGATGCCTGGGACCGGCGGTGACGAAATCTGCAATTTTTTCCCTGGAACGGAATCACAGCATTTCGTTTTGTGCGGTAGGCTGTGCATCACGCACGCGGCTGGCGGCCATATTGTATGTGGGGCCGTGGAACTTCACTGAGCTCCGGTTTGGGCGGTGAACGGCATCCAGGCCTAATTTTTGGACATACCGCTAGCAGGCAGTCATACCTGCATACCCATGCCCTGATTTTTTCTTCAAATCTGGGGTCTCCTACATTGAGTGCAAGCAAGGAGAAGGGCTACAATGGCTGGGCCTGCATAGCCCAGACCTCTTTCTTGGCTCAATTTTTGGAACATCTGTGCCCACAGTGTGCTGCTGCAGCTGAGGTTCTGATCACTCCTTCATCCCCTTCATTATCAGACTGGAGAGCTTTCCTCTTCTTCATCCTCTTCTTCATCAGTGAAGACTGCTGCAGTGGTGGACCCTCCATCTTCTTATTCTTGGTTCTTCTTCGTGTCCAGTTGCCGTGTTTGCGCATGAGGCAGGCTGGAGAGAGAGGCAAGACACCATCATCTTCCTCGCCCCCAGTTTGGACATTTCTTTTTGCCTGGGTGGGGCCTCAGTACTTCGTGGTGGTGGTGGGTGTTGAGTTGCAGCCCCCAAGGCCTATGCTGGGGGTGCCTGTGCGCTCAAACCCATGAATGGGGCTGATGATCAAGACAGCGAGCTGCCAACAGTTCAACAGCCTCCCCAGGACGATGGACAAGCAGCAGCTCAACAGCAAGCCCCTCCAGCTCCAGCAATGGATCAGGCTCCATTGCCTCAGGCGTCACCACAGGTAGTAAATCCACAGCAACCCCCTCAAGCTCTAGTTGGATCCAAGCTCCTGTGCCTCAGGCGCCGCCGGCGGTGCAGCCGATTGCCCAGCAAGGACTTCCCGTCATGGCTGAAGCACAAGCCCATGCGGCCCTGCAACCCATCCCTGAGTATGACGTGTCGGGCCCGCCATCCAGCATTGGGCCCCGATGAAAGAGGTGGGTTGATCGCTTCGATATGTACTTTAGGGCCGCACAGGTGATGGATGATGACAGCAGGCTGGCGACTATGCGGTATTCGGCGGGGCCTTCGGTCCAGGAGATATTTGAGTCTCTTCCACCTGGGGATGGCTCCTATGATGAGGCAAAGACTGCCCTCCAGGCTCAATTTCTGCCCCTAAGCAGCTTTATTCAAAACATGATCAAATGCTGATCATGAGTACATACAAAGGATAGGTACCTTTGTCCACAAGAAAGTTTGATTCAGTATTTCAAACATTGATTTTAATTGTGCATTTTGTTTGCTTTAATATGAAAGTATTTTTTTCCTTTGTTTCTTTACCCTTTACTGCATTTATATCTTGAATTATCCTGTTTGTAAACATTAACCATTTAAGTGGTCACTCTTTTGTTTTCCCTTTGTTTAAGTTTTTGTCTGAATATCTTATGTGTACATTTTCATGGCACTGTTCAGAACCATTACTCTTTACTTAAATTCAATGTATAATGAAAACATTTTAAACTTCCCTTTTTTTGTTTATATTAATAAACAATATGTATGACTAAATATATACATGTAGTTTGCCCTAATTGTTCACTCTGGAAGTTTCGTATTTTTTTTCTGACTTCTCAAGAAGCAGAACATTCATTGTTTGGGAAAATTAATATATTAACCTAGACCATAAATTGTTTGGTCTTATGATAGTGAGAGTTACAACCCTGTGTTTATTTTTTGTGTTGCCCCGAACTCTCACTGAACACGCAGGGGGCTTCCCCTTTTTTGTAAAATATCAATTTCTGCCCCTTGCCAACTCGGACTATGAAAGATTTGTAATGCTCTCTGCAAAATAAAAGGAAGATGAAACGCTGGACACCTTTTATGGACGCCTCAGGCGCTTCTAGTTGGCATGTGTGTGGGGCGACGCAGAGAACATGATACGAACTATGCTGATCCAGGCGTGCTCCTCGGGCAAACTCACGATCCTGAGAGAGCCGGGCCTCGCAATGCCCCGCATCCTTGAACTGGGCCGGTGTCACGAGGTGGCTGAAGCTCGAGCAGCCCGGATGGAGGCGGGGTCCCGCTCAGTCAAGTCTGAGGAGGAGTGTGCCATGTGGCGAGGTGGAAGAGGCTTCAGAAGACCTGGGGTGGGACCCCGTGACAGAGCTGGAAGAGCGGGGGAATCTTGCCAGAAGTGTGGGTACGATCTTCCCCTCCCAACTGAGTGTCCGGCGGCGGGAAGGACATGTGTTAGGTGCGGCCTGCCTGATCATTTTTCTCGGGTGTGCAAGGCAGCCCTGCCCGTGATGGTGCCGAGAGGCTCGGCCCGGTCTGGGTTCCTGCGCCAGAACCGCCCGCCGAATGTTGCCCAGGTGGACCAGGGCGAGGAAGAGACCCAGGTGGAGGAGGCAGACGAAGAGGAGGAAGAGAACATTTTCTTTGTCTCCAGTGTGGGAGTCCTGAGGGGAAAGAACAGGAGATAGCCGAGATGTGTGGTGGAGGTCAACCACTTGCCAGTCCCAGTCCTGGTAGGCATGGGGGCATCAGTCAATGTGATGGCCCGGGGACTTTATGATGCCATGGACGCGCCCCCCGAGCTAGTCACACCGAAAGCTTGCATTTTTGCTTTTGGGGGGCTGGAACCGATCCCACTTGATGGGGCATTTGTGGCGAAGGTGGAGCATGATGGCTCACAGATCACTGCCCGGTTCTACGTAACGCCAGTAAGCGTGAACACTCTGTTGAGCTGCGCCACACCTGAGGCCCTCGGCATTGTCAGTTTCGCATACTCTGTGTGCCTGAAGGACATTAATGACCTGCTCGATAAGTATGCCGCTCTCTTTAATGGAATCAGACAGATGGCTGGTGACCCGGTGAGGTTGCATATTGACGAGTCCTTGCAGCCAATCGCCCTGAACACCGCAGGGTTCCATTCCACCTTCGTGAGCAGGTGGGCAGGGAACTGCACAACCTTGTCAACCTCGACATAATTGAGAAGGTGGAGGGCCCGACCCCCTGGGTGTCCCCGATTGTCATGGCAAGGAAGCCCAAGCAACCTGACTCTGTCCGTATCTGTGTTGATATGAGGCTGCCGAACAAGGCCATTAAGAGGGAGAGGCACCTCACTCCAACCATTGATGACATCATTTGCTGAGGTGCAAGGGGCTTGTTTCTTTTCCAAGCTGGACCTCTGGGCGGGCTATCATCAGGTGGTCCTCCACCCAGAATCTAGGTACATCACCACGTTCACCACCCACCGGGGACTCTACCGCTACAAAAGACTTAGCTTCGGAGTGTCCTCGGCAGCGAAGGTTTTTCAGAATATCATCCGAGGCGCCCTGGCAGACCTGGAGGGCATTCTGAACATTAGTGATGATATTTTGGTGTTCGCGAGGACACAGGTGGACTATCTACAGAGGCTGGCAAAGACATTCGAGAGACTGCAGTCACTTGGCCTCACCCTTCACAGGGAAAAATGTGAGTTCCTGCACCCCTCCATCGAATTCTTCGGCTTTGTTTTCAAAGAGGGTGGTGTGTTGCCGGATCCCAGGAAGGTCCAGGACATCAAGAAGGCACAGCCACCCGAGTCGGTGTCCGATGTGAGGAGCTTTCTCGGTATGGTCACTTACTGTGGGAGATTCATTCAAAATCTCGCCTCCAGGTCTGAGCCCCTCAGGGCCCTGACAAAGAAGGAATACACCTTGCAGTGGGGCCCGCTTGAGCAGGCGGCGTTCGAGGACATCAAGGGCGCGCTGACGGCTGAGGACACCATGGCATGTTTCGACCTGACATTACCATCGGAGGTCATCGTGGATGCCAGCCCATTTGGCCTGGGCGCTGTGCTAACTCAGATAGATCGTGACGGGGCTGTCTGAAACGGAGCAAAGATATTCGCAGATCAAACGCGAGGCGCTGGCGGTTCTCTGGGGCTGCAGGCACTTCAGGCTCTATGTCCTGGGGTGCCCGGTGACGGTTGTGATGGACCATAGGCCCCTGCTCCCCATTCTCGCAGGGTCATCCTCGAAACCACTGGTGAGGATCGAGCGGTGGATGCTCGCTCTTCTGGAGTACGGGGTCACCTTGGTGTATCGACCGGGGGCGAACAACGCAGCAAACTATCTCTCCCGGCACCGGGGAGCGCATGGGGGAGTAGAGTATGACACATGTGCTGAGGAGGCCGATGATCATGTCCGAATGGTGGTGGAGGCGGCCACGCCCAATGCAATGCCCCTGGCCGAGCTGGAGGCTGCTGGTACCGAAGATGAGTGCTTCCAAATCCTAAAGCACTCCATGCAGCAAGGCTCCTGGAAGTTGGTGCTGGAATCCTTGACGGGGCGGACTCAAGAGGCCAAGACAGAACTGGAGCATCTGTAGAAGGTCAGGGAGGAACTGTCATTCTCAGCATCGGGCCTGCTGCTCAGAGGGGATCGGATAGTAGCCCCTCAGTCCAAGGTAAAGGATGTGATCACCCTCGCCCACCATGGACACCAGGGCGCGGCAAAGACCAAGGCCAGTCTACGACTAAAGGTTTGGTTCCCTGAACTGGAGAGGAAGGTGGACGATTTTGTGGCGGCCTGTGTCTGGTGTCAAGCTGCATCTCCCCTACATCGAGAACCCACCATTGAGGCAATGCCTCGGGGCACACGACCCTGGGAAGTGGTCCATGCGAACTTCGGATCAACAACCATGGGCACTCACTTCCTAGTGATCGTCGATGAATACTCAAGGTATCCGGAGGTGGAGTTCGTGGACTGAGTGGCCTTCGAACATGTGGTGGTGGCCGTGGAGAAGGTGTTTGCGGCCCATGGGTTCCCCCACACGCGGTGCTCTGACAAAGGGGCGCTCTTCCAGAGTGAACGTTTCTCGGAGTTGTTGGAGAGTTGCGGGGTACTGCATCGGAAGATAACCCCCTTGTGGCTGAGGGCAAATGGTGAAGCCGAAAGATTAATGAGGACACTGAACAAGACATTCAGGATCACCCAAGGCCAGGGACAGTCCCTCCAGAGAGCCCTCTATCAGTTTCTGCGGGTGTACCGCACCACCCCGCATGCGGCCACGGGGGTGGCTCTGGCTAAGGCTTTGTTCAAGCGCTGCCCGAGGGTTCTGATACCCGAGGTTGGGGAGAAGGAGCCGGGAATGATCGACAACCAACAGGTCGAGGTGGACCGGCGGTTGAGGATCGAGCAGGAGAACTTCCGAAGAGGGCTCCGCCCGCAGCGGCTGGAGCCAGGTGACGAGGTCCTCATCCACAAAAGACACCCCCATGGAAAAGTCTCCCTTCCTTATGAGCCCAAACCGTTGGATGTTGTGGCCGTCAAGGGGTCTATGGTGACTGCCTCGGATGGAAGGTCCGCTGTTACCCAGAATGTCAGCTTCTTCAAGAAGCTGGGGGACGCGAGAACTGACCCACCCCCGGATCTGGACTTAATGAGATGCCTGATGATGGAGGAGGCCCCTCCAGCACACCTGAGTCTCCTGTCAGGATAACGACTGCGGATAGACTACCCGTGCCTGAGGTAAGCGGGAGGTACCCCCATAAGGCTGGGCGAGGGAAACCCGCTTACCTCAGCGATTACGTGCTGGGGCATTTGTCTGATCGACCTGAGTCCAGGGATTGTTGAGTAAGGGGACCCGGGTGGTTGATAATAAAGGGGTGTGTGGGGAAACTGCTTGAAGTGTTGAGTTAAATAGAGTTGTTTGATTTGCAGTGTGTATCATTAAAGTGTTTCTTGTTGTTCCTCCCGAAAAAGGAGGAGTGTGGCGCTGCCCCTTGAAGGGATGCGCACGCAGCGGCATGACGTTGCATGCCGCCGCGTGCAGCATAAATAAAGGGGGCGTTCCCGGCCGTGAAAGTGCAACCGGGAAGCCCGAGACCGAAGGACCTGTGTGGTGTGAGTCCTTGGGTACTGGGGGCTTACGGCTACAGATGGGGGTCAGGACAAACCCCCAACAGCGACGAAAGCCACACGCATTGAAACTCACTGAAAAGACACTGAACATGTCTGAGATCTGAGTGTCTGTTTCAACAAAACCTGCACACACCACAATGCACAACTTTTACTTATTCTGTAATTCAGTTGCACTAGCTGTTGGATTAGGGAAGGGAATGCCACTAACTGCCCTATTACCCTTTGCTGCAGGGTACGAGTGCTCCCACACATTATACCACCTCACCTTCAATTTGTGTCAGTAATGCCTATATGGGAATGAACAGCCTGCAGCAAGGAAGGAAGGAAGGAACCCCTCGCACATCAGTACCCCCACTGAGTTCCCTTTGCGCATCTATAGTCCTTCTGAGTTCCACGTTAATATCCTACGTATACAGCACTCGCATGTGGCTGTATTACTACAAAATACACTTTTATTGTAAAGGGCAGACAAATGTGCAATGTTAGGGTGCACAATTGTGTGTGATGCATTATACAAAAAGTACACATGGAGAGGAAGGAACGCATCTTTCCATTAGTGGACTTCTGCAGGGCATGGAGCACATGCACACTATGTGACATGCTACCTTTCGAATGGGACCAGCACATGGACACGGCCAGAGGCTCATACAGTTGTGCTTGAAAATGAGGCTGCTGGATATGGGTAGCCGCTGGCGGATTCCCCTTCTAATTATACATTAAAGCAAAGGTACATATTCAAATGCAAACCCAGCATTATCAGT
This sequence comes from Ambystoma mexicanum, assembly GCF_040938575.1. Taxonomy (NCBI): domain Eukaryota; kingdom Metazoa; phylum Chordata; class Amphibia; order Caudata; family Ambystomatidae; genus Ambystoma; species Ambystoma mexicanum. The sequence goes on along the minus strand of NC_090928.1, from coordinate 792,381,524 downwards.
AACAAAAAAGAGTGACAAAACAATGTATAGTGTAGAACACTAAAGTGACTGCGAATTACGTGTTGGGTTTGGGGCTTGCTGTAGCCTTCCTATTGAGTGTTTATCCAGTCAGAGTTGTCGTGATCATGGCATGGACTAGCAAAGCATAAACCTGCGTGGAACAGGGAAAAGTAGGAACTTGTTCAGGATACCTCTTCTGTAGTCTTAACATACGTGGGAATATTCAAAGTGCAACAAAACAGTGCTGGTGGTGTGCATACCTTCGCTCCACTCCTATTACAAAGCAAGGAACACTGCTGAACTTTATCGAATTGATCACTTTTTGTGATTCAACATGCTGAGAGTTACATGAGAATCTGCAAAACCAACTGCACCACAAGGCATTTTTCTTTGTACAGTACATTCTATTCCATTGAGAGTTGAATTGCTCCCCCTTCTCCAAATTCTTGCTGCTTATCTTCCAGGCTCTCAGTCACACAGATACAGCAGGACAGTAAGTGCTATAAAATAACACGGAGATGTGTTTCGTTGCTTGATTTTAAATATATTGAATCTCTGTTTCATATTGTCACAGATGGTCCAAAGAACACACGAACTCTCACAGACAGCTGAAGGGTTTTTATTGAAATATTTCAAGGATCCATGAGGGCGTCCCTCTCTCCTTTATCTCCCTTGGGCAGATCCCTCCCCAGCCAAGTACTCCCTAAATCCCAAAAGGGTTACTAGAAATTGGTAACCCCTACTGCCTAACATCTGACTTGCTGGCCATGATGGTCCAATGGCAAACACCCTTTCCCTCTCCCTCTCTGGGAACAATCTATTATCAAGACGATGTACTTTACACTCACCCAGGTTCACCTGATTTTATCATTGCACGCTCTCGAATACCTTGCCCTGTTGTTCATCCTTCCTCATCATTCCTTCTATTCTCTTTCCTTCACTCAACTCTCCCTGATCTCTCCCTATTTTGCTCTTCTCCTATTTACTCCCAATGTTCTCTTCCTTACTCCTACACTTCTCTGCTGCCTACTACTACCCCACACTACCACTCTCCCCCTCTCTGCACTACCTCACTCCCTCTTCTATCCCCTACTATCCCTTCTCCAACTACTACTATCCCCCTCTCCATACTACTATTCACCTGTCTCCACACTACTAATTGCATTTCTCCACTCTAGGTCTCTCCCTCTCTCCACACTACTTATCTCCCCATTTCCATAACATTACTATTCCCTCTCTGCACTACCACTCCCCGCATTACATAACACTACATTCCACTCACATCTTCTCATCAATCACTTTCCTTTCACTCTCCCACTCATCTTCTGGGCATTCCCATTTCCCCCCTACTCCCCCTCTATTAGACTCACCCATTCACCTTGCATGATATGATATGGCATTTAAAACGCGCCCATACACAAGTGTTTCACTCTCACACTAAAGTACCACTTTCTCCCACCAACCAATACCTCACCTTTCAGTTAACATTCACTCTGCTCCTCTGCACCATCCTTTGCTGATTATTTTGGTCCTCTTTCTGCCCCCTTGACCTCATCAGAACACCACACATTTTCCTGTTACATGTGCCCTTTTTATCCTCCCCTTCCCTACCCATTAGTTCTTTCTGTCAGCTGGTTCCCTAGGCCCACAGTAGACCAACTTCTTCCCATGGGCCCTGTTACAGATAGGTAAATGTATTTAATGGGCTATAAAGCCCTGCCGCCTAATCGTGCATGGGTCCTCTGGAATTTCGTAATGGCAGCTTGCTCAAAATACACTTAATATCCAAGTTTGTATCAGGCCCAGAGTGTTTGACATGCCGGGTTTATATGGGGATTGCTCTGCCATCCAGCTGGAGGTAGGAACAATGTTACAGTTTATGTGGTGTGGAACATCTGGAATGCCAGCTTGATTGTCGACCACTCTGCAGCCCTGCTGAAAGTAGGATCACTGTCCCAGTCTACATTGCGCAGAGCGTCAGCACTGTGAGATGCGCAGCTTTCTTCCACAATGATGCAGTTCCTCGCTGGCTCTTTCCCAGTTGGGTTGCTCGTTCTCTCTTCCACTGCCATGTCTTCTGGATGATGCAGTCCTATTGGACAAATAGAAAATGGACAGCATTTTGCTTGACAGGTATGGGGCAAGAAACCTTGGTACTCAATTCAGTCATGTAGGCACCGGCGGAAGGGACAGAGACGGGGGCCCTCCCAAGTCCCACATCAGCAAAGACGCTGGTAAAGATACTGGTAGGCCTCACACCTAGAGTTGAGAGGGAGTCACCATCCCCTCTTGACAGGGTCAGATGCCTAATCCTGTCACAACGTTCATTATAATTTGCCTTCAAACCTCCCCTAACCCCTCTACTCTCTTACACAGGTTGAGGTATTGCTGTGGGTATTGCAGCCCACAAATCATGCATTTGTGCCAATCCAACCTCTAGAATATCTTGCCTAATGCCCAGTAAATGCATTTAAGATTTGGATTCCATAATGTTGACTTTAAAAGATCATACATTCAAATGCTTTCACATCAACAAAAGGGTCTATAATGTGCAAACACACGGTAAAACATTTACAGTCCAATTTCTCTAAGACAAAGGCCCTCATTACAACCCAGGCGTTAAGGGTTTAACGTCTGATTCCCATTTTAATGCCTGCTTTTAGCAGGCGTGAAAATGCAAGGCGCTAAGCCGCCTTGGTGCTAATTACGGCACCGTAATTTACGGTGCCGTAATTAGCGCCTTCCCCACTCCCATTATGCCCTATGGGGCAAAAATGGGAATGGGGAAGGGGCCATGGTGAATGGGGATTTACCACCCCGCCAAGCTTGGAATGGGGCGGTAAATCCGCCATCCACCATGGTGTTAACGTAAATTACGCCTTGGCGGTAAAGTTGAAAACTTACCGCCAAGGTTGTAATGAGGGCCAAAGGGTATGCATGTTTTTCTGTACATGCTCTTGCTTCTGGAGTGCTCAACACACAAATTACGAAATTCCACTCGCATTGGATGCACTGAATCTGTGAACCTCCATCCAACATAAAGAGAAAAGGGGATGATGGCACTTCAGTGGTTCAGCGATGTACTCTAGTGCTTACAGTTATTCATGTTATATACCCTTTCAAAAACCAACAATGGTGTTAACGTGTTTCAAGCAAATCGAGCATTAATCTGATTCTTGTTTAATTACATTCATGATTTCTGTTATCCAAGAGTGTTATAAATCTTAAAAAATAGATGGTTGTAATTCTCACACTTAATGCTTAATTTGACGTTTGGGTGAATGGACAAATACTATCAAGATTATATATATCTATTTTGAACATTAGGCAATATGTTTTTACAATGTTTGTGTGCAATGGGGTACAGTGTAATACTTTTAGTTGGACATGGGCGGCTAACAAGGGTGTGATCATGTATGATCTATTGAATATTACTGCCTTGAAAAAAAACAGTGCTCTAAACACGTATTGGCACAGGGGCATATTCATATCACATTTTGATTCAACGCTATTATTTTCTTTATACTGCTCTCTTTGAAAACATTGGCATCGATGAATATAACAAATATCCGCATTTTGTTGAAACACCATTTTTGTTTTTTTGAAAAGGAATCAAATGAAGGACTAGAGCTAGAGTACACACACTAATCTCTACAGTCAGATAGGAAATTACAGTACATTTGAAACAGAGCAACACGCAGCAACAAGCAACATCACAGATCATACAACATCCAAACAGGTCTGTCCGCACAGCCAGTAAGTATAGCTCCCTCAATGTTGCTGAGGCCAGTGAGAGGTGCCAGCAACCAAATGCCAGACTGCATAGGAACAATAGACAGGTGTTAGGTGCTACCTTATAACTTTCCCTTTCTTTTTCACCAAAACCTTTCACATTCTGCAGTGTTATCATGGGTGATAATAGGGGGACACAGGCAATCGTGGAAACGACTAACTTTAAATCTGAGCTATTTCCCACCGGTAATCTTAGGCATACCTCTAAATCTCAAGTTATTTTGCCTTGTTTTACATCTCATTTGAAGATATTCAGTCTTCAGGTTTGAAGACATCAAGCTATTCATATGATATAATATGGGATTTATAATGCGCCTGCACACAAGTGTTTTACAGGTGCCACCAGACAAGGGAGGGAAGACAAAGGGAGGACAAGACAAACGATCCTACTAGGCCTTGTGTCACTCAGATTGTGCAAGTGTGACACGAGAAGTGCAGGGGGAAGGGAGAAGGGGAAGTGCAAGAGAGAGGGAAGGGGAAAAGTGTGATCATGGTGGCAGCGAAGAGTAAGTGCAGACAGTGCAGTGCAGCTCTGGGTAAGTGCAAGGATGCAGCGGGGCTGCAGGTGTTACAGTTACAGCCCCTAAGTGTGCGGTAAGCCAGGTGTCAGTGCAAGGAGGACTGGTCATGAAGGAGCCTGGTACACAGTGAGGCTGAGAGGGTACCAAGCAACCAGTCAGCGCTGCAGCCAGGTAATTTAGCAAGGAAGCGAGAGAGAGAAGGCAGAGGAGAAAATTAAGGTCTTGAGCCACTTCTGGAATTTCATATGGTCCGGATCAAGTCCGAGGGTAAGGGAGGTCATTACGGAGGGAGACACCTGCAGAGGAGAGAGATCTACCCCCACTCTCTACTTGCGGAAGTGTCTCACCCTCAGAGAGTTGGAGGTAGCTGAACGAAGGGTTCTAGAAGGAAAGTATTTCGGCAGAGAGAGTTGGATGTATTACGGGCCCCAACCCCCGAAAGCCTTGTGAACGATGCATTGAGTCTTGAACTTGATCCCTGAAGACACCGCAGCCAATGGAGAGATTCCAGGGCTAGAAATATACGGTCTCTGGGTTTGAGGACAAGTATAAGTCTTACGCCAATCTCTAAATGGGCCATTTTGAAACTCAATTCGCATGGCAACATCCAGATTTCACACAGAGCAATATAGAACTGTTTTCTGGGGATGATACATTGACGACATTATCATGATTTGGAATGGCACAGAACAACAATTGAATGACTACTACCTATTTTTGAACAACAACAACTACAATTTGAAATATACCATTGCATATAATCAAAATGCCATAGATTTTCTGGATCTTTACCTGTACATACAAGACCATATAATTCAAACCACTCTATACACAAAAAGCACAGAAGTCAACAGTGTGCTACACGCCACAAGCAACCATCCTCGGCACATTATACAGAATATACCCTATGGGGAACTGCTTCAAATTAAAAGAAATTATTCATCAGAATCAGAATGCATCAAACACCAGGACATTACAATTAAGAAATTTAAAAATCGTGGTTATAGTCCTAAACATCTTCAGCAAATGTTGAAAAAAACTAAAAAAGACTGAGAACAAAACTTCTGAGAGAAAAACCCAAACAAACATCCCTACAAAACAAACTCAGATTCATTACGGCTTACAGTACGAACAATACAATCATCAAGAAAATTCTACAAAAGAATTGGAATATGTTATTACCAGATCCAGAAATGTACAATTTCTTAGACAATAACCCCAATATGGTCTTTTGGAATTGCAAAAGTTTAAAGAGAATGATCAGCCCATGGCATTTTGACAATCTTAAATACGAAAAATTGAGACGTCAAATGACTGGCAGTACGGTATCATGGCTGAAACCAACCAAACAAGGCAATTTCCAATATAACAACGGCTCAATAGGTCCACATATGTATAACGCCAAAAAATAATTTTTGAAACCAGATGGAAGCAACATCAAGATTAAACAATTGATCAATTGTTGTATATGCCATAACATGCATATGCAATAAGACAAACATTGGTAGTACAATTAGAAAACTTAAAACCAGAATTGGAGAACATTTAAGAGCAATTAAAAACAAAGACTTGAAATCTCTACTGGCCATACATTTTCATGAACAGCATCCAGAGGCAGATATATTAAAAATCAAATGCTATGGAATTGAGAAACGTTACCCCCCCCAAAAGAGGGGGGAATCCGGAAACATTTCTACACAGAAGAGAAGCCTTTTGGATATGCAATATGGATGCAATATATACAGGTTTAAATGTGGATCAGGAATTACATCACTTCCTGTAACTGGTCTTAGAAATCACTTATTTACAGTCTTTACAAATTGCCAGTTTAAATTTTATTCCTGACTGTATTGCTTTGTTAGCACAATTGGTGATCTAGATGACCCCTAATAGGTGCTCTTGTTTCTAATTTTGCCTCCTGTGTATTGTTACTATACACTTTACTGAATATACTTTAATATGAAGTGCAACAGCAAAATCACTAGCACAATATACTTATGGATCTCTAAGGCAAAATATAACGCAGCACATTGTGAAACAAACAATATTTTTTCTCTTTAGCATTTGGCTCACACACATTCTATTTCTATAGAATGTGTTCGCACATATATAATGAGGAAATCCGAGATTCTTACGGTCATTTGAACAAATATTTAGTTGACTCGAACAATACATTTGAACACAAGTTCATTATAACAGATAAGTTCCACTAAGATGGCGCTCAAATTACAACAACGCCTTATGAGCTCAGTGTACTAGATATCCAATCCTCAGTTGGCGTAAAGGTCTAATGAACCACATATGCCGCTCATTATAAAGCTCAGCAATGCATGCCCCGTAGCATTCATGGTCCTCGCCACATAACAGTACAATGCGTTGGGGTCAGCCTCCTGGACCTCTTGATGATGAACCATGCACGGACTGAAAATATGTTGAGTTGTCATGGGTTCCCTTTCAGTTTGTTGGTTATGAACCTTTGGATTAAAAATTTGATTGATAAACTTTGCCTTTATAAACTTTATTGTTTCATTATGATGAAAGACTTTCTATGGTAAATAAAGGGTTCTTTGTTCCTTATGACAGTGTTTGGGTGTTTGTGTCAGTTGGCTATTTATGCACTTGGCATATGAAAGAAGCAACTGGATATAGAAAGATGTCATTTATATATTTTGACCATTCGCAGGTTGTAAGGTTATAACAGACATGAGATAGGTGTATCCTCTGAGGTTACATTAGCCACACTATATTATGGCAGCACTTGTGAATGTGGGTATTTACTTGGCATATGATTATTATACCTGACACAGAGGTAGCATAATAGTTTAAACAATGTTTCCAGAAAAAAAAACCTTAATTTTAATAGCACAAAAATGCTTACAAACATCAGCACCATTGAGCCTATTTTTAAATCGTATCATTCCATATATTTCTAAGTAGGCTCATTATGAACAAAGCAGTTATAGAAAACAGGTGGGATTCTAAGTACCCCCTATTTTTACTGACCAGCACCTTTGAGACCTTGGGTTATTATTTATTATAATTATGTTATAGCTCAAAGAGCTTCATCATAATAAACACAAACGTACAAGCAACAATTAATAGAAATAGAATTGAGATTCAATTAAAATACAGGTAGCAAATGATACATTACAGTTGCATTAAAAGTTGAATTAAAAGTCTTATAAAACCCCATTCTCAATTTCACTGATCTTATATGGCTATGGAACAAGAACAAAAATACACTCAAGTACTAATTTACTCACATACCTTTTGGATTAAAAATGTACTCCCAAATATTGCGAAGTGCAATGTGCATTGATGTATGGCCAGAATTAACACAATAGTGCCAGAAAGAGCCTGTCTTGATAGAGTTATATCATGAACAAAAGGGCCCAACCATTTAATATATAGGTCACCATGTACTTTGCACTCCGTCCAGATATGTTGAGAGGTCTCCAGTTTCATCCTTAAACCACACAAGTGACAACTCCTTGCGTCTTTAGGTATTCTCTGTTCAGGCCCGATAGAGGTCAAGGCTGGTAACTTCTTATTCTTAACAGTAGCAGAAATCTGCGCAAATCGGGGAGGGACAAAGGAGTAGATAAACTTGTGGGGATTTGTATCTATGGACAATTAAGTCCACACAATGTTGATAGCTAGGAAGGTTTGCAAGATGTGCATAGTTCTCACACCAATCCCAGTGTTCTAGTTTTCTTACAAATAGTTTGGATAGACTATGTAGGTTATTGTTCCAATCTGGGTCCCAGAAAATATTTGCAAAACCGACAGCTGCAAGAGAGGGCAGAGTGGTGAATTCAGAGGTCGACGACTGTTGTTCCAATAACTTTAGTACAGGACAAATTGGAGACTTTCGAGCCTTTAAAAAGAGGAGGCTTCTACCTTTGATTACCTTGGCAGCTAGCGAGGTAAGCCCCAGCTCGAGACGGATGGTTTCCGTAGGGACACTAGGGCTGAAACCCAACATCTTCCATCAAAATGTGCCTTCCAAGATATTAAGCCATTCAAGGTCCTTCATGGCTATGGCCTCTAATCCAAACAGTACAGAGGGACAGAAACATTGCCTGTATATGGTCATTATCCCATTGAGTTAAAACCCAGAGGTAGATCTGATACATCGATATATCATGTTTATTTTCAAGGTCGCTTTGCGTTTCCTTACTTCTTTTAATACAGCATAGTCAGCCTTTGAGCTATTCATCTCATAGAGTAATTGAGAGCTGAATGTGATGAATACTGAATGATTAGGGGTTTTAAATAAAACATACATGTGTCGATGAGTCATCATTGCAAAAAAAAATGACCAATTCAAAGTGCAGCGCTATAATTTTGGGAAGGCGCATTATCCCATGTGATCACGGCTGCTTCAGCTATCCAAGTCTATTAGCAGACAGAGTTGTGAAACTTGAAGAAAATATTTTACAATGCTGCTCATGTAAGAAAGTTTCATATTGGGACTGTATCAGAGATTTTAGACTACCTTCCAATCATTCTAATTGGATGAGAGGAGGTGTAGAGTTATGAGTTGGCAGGCCATTATTCTTTACTTAGTGGCTGGCAACCCCTGGTTTATTACTCCTTGGTATGCAGTCCCACCCTACAGTGCTGGGACAAAAGACAGGCTGTTTGGATCTAAAGCACCTGTATTTAAATACAAGAAATTGAAGGTGGTTCCTTTACATTATGAAGGGGAAGTCATCACAAGACAACATGGGCTCAGTTACCCAATTAAAATTTAGACTGCTTGTAAACTCTTGCTAAATATATTATATGCATTCCACTACACAACAGAACTATTCATAATATTTGTGACAATTCTAATCCTAAATAATACAAGGCCACTTCTAAGCAGCACTTAATTCGATGGCCATAATGCTCTTTATCAGTCAGTATATTATAGCTGTCTCTAGTATCAGCAAGATGCATTGATACCAGAGAAAGATTCCATAGATAAATTACATTTATGTACACATATTTACTTCACATTTCCGTATGTGTGAATGCAGGGCTGTGAATTTCTAATCTACGTGCATGCCATGTAAGCGCAGGCTGGAAATGAATGCATCAGAATTTTGCAGGGTCTGAAAAGCAGTGCAGTCATTTTAGCACACGCTGGATGCCAGTCCACGCAAAGATAGGATCCTAGTTTTGGGATTTTCGAATGCAAGTATGAGTGCTTCGCCCATTTTATTTTGCAGGTTGAGTCCCACTTTCAAAAGATTATTTTCTCCACTCTGTAAAAACAAGAGTGAAAGGTTGCACCAATGAAAAAGGAGAAGGAAAGAGTGGATGTGTGACAGAGGGTGGTGCTAGATAAGCCAGGAACTCAGCAGGGAAGCTCGTGGTATCCTGATCACAAGTGTGCTCGGAATGTGGGCTGATATCTTTGGTAAAGCCTGCATTTCGCACCCCCCTGGTTGGCTCAGTGGCCAGTCCATACCACCTCCTGGGTGCTAATTAAGTAATATGACCCGAGCGGTGGGGGCATTACTGACTCAGGTAATGCCCCGGGGCCCTAGTTATAGGCCTGAGCGAAGCATACCTTTGTCTCTGCTGCCAGGGGACGATGGAAGCCTCCAGCAAGAAGGTAATTGGGGTGGGGTAGGGAGGAGGGAGGGAAGAAAAAAAAAAAAAAAAGCTCACCCGAGTCCCCAGCGGGGGGCAGAGGCAGCCTCTCAGCCGTGGGGAGGCTCGGAGCAGGGATGGCCCTGCTTCGAGCCTCCTCAAAGCTGAGGGGCTGCCACGCCCCCCCCCGCTGAGGACAAGGCAGCTGGAGTCCCGGCCGAGAATCCAAGGATTCTCGGCCGGGTAAGGACCCGGCGAGAGCCAATCAGAATGCATGTTGCATTCTGCTTGACTCTCGCCGGGTACTAATACTTATTACAGCATATTTTACTTCGACCGATAGAAGGATGTACAATTATGTGTTCCCTACTGTGACAAACAAATTATGTGAGGGAGTCACTGAGGGAGTGAAGCAATGGACATTCTTACCCTTTAGCGAATTAACATGTACATTACTCAGAAATGTCCTTGCTAACCCTTCATTGTTTATTTCCACTACCCTGACATCAGCCTGCATGTGAATTTGCTGCTGTCCCATAAACATCACTACCCCATTCGTAGGGATTGAAAGGTTTGTTCTGGGTTTTATCAAAACTGTCCCCTGGGGTGAGATGCAACTGGTTGGACTACTATATTTACTGGAGGCAGTGTTCGTGCAACACCCCATTTGAAGCATGACCACTATAGCATTAGTAAAGTCATAACACCTTGGTACCTTCAGGATAGCATCTTGCATTCAGCAATGTCATTCACGCGGAAAGGACTGACTGTACGGTTGTTTATGCAAGAAGATATTAACTCCATTGACAGTTGCTGAAGAAGATACTGACAGTGATGTCCCATCCTGGCAGCTCAGGCCTTCTCGCAATGCTAGGAGTCAGACAGAAAAGAATCTAAAATGCAGACGACCCTTTTAACTTAGCAGTGTCTGCCTCTGTGGTGAAATCTCTCAGGGTCCCTAATCTTGCAAAGGTGAAGGAGCTCTAATTGCCAATTAGAGTTCAGTGGAATGAAATAGTGTACAGACAAAGATCAGATGCTTGTAAAAATAATAAAACCATCTGCTGCTTCAAAGCTATTGATCCGGTGACCCTCTGTGTGGAGTCTAAACACTGTTCAAAGATTAATAGCTTCTAAGTTTGGCATTCTGCTCCAGAACATGCAGTGTGAATTCAAAGTTGCTAATTTTCCTTTGTCTCAGAATAACACATATATGCGGTGATTTTATTTCTTATAATATCTGGAAAAGAGGCACTGTTAATACGTCGTTTATGTTTGGAAAAGATGCATAGTAAAAGACGGTATTCAAGTATGAAATCAAGGAAATGTCAGATCAATGTTTTTCAGAAAGAACGTCTTCCTACAACCAGTTTAAAGTGAAAATGTTTGTGCCAAACAACAGCCCCACATACAAGGAGACACATACCAATAGTTTAAAGTGATAATGGCAATTGACAATGTTGTCATGTTAACAAATGTGTCCTCGAAAGACGAAAGAATTCCAACATATTGGCCTAAATCTGAGGAGACGCTGACTCCTCATCACCTCTTTTATTTATTTTAATTTTTAGTAACGCGCCAAATGTAAAAACATATGGGGAGCTTGTCCTCCAAATGAAGTCACAAAACTCAAAAAACCCGTTCCAAATACCTTCATGCATTTGTTTTTGGAATCTTTAAACAGTCTTGGTTTGTGCTTGGAATTGTGTACTTATAAACCAGCAAGTAGCAATGCCATATTGACAACTTTAAACACTGGGGCTAACAGTCATGATTTCAGCGGATATTTAAGGTGCTTCTTCCTTGGACTAACACACAGCATTCGGCTGCTTCAGAGTACTTGGAGACACTGCAAGCATGCACCAATGCTTGAAAAAGAGAAACTTCAGACAACCACATTAGCCCAGTGGCACTGGGCTAAGATGTTGTGAGAAGCTAGTGTGGAGGCACAAATAATCTAAATGCCCAGAACTGTAAGCAGGATAACTTGGTTTCTCTGAGACCAATTTTAATTGGTGGTTTGATTCAATGTTTAAGTTCTCAGATGAGTGCTACACTGCAATTATAAATAGTTCAAGCTTACTTGAAAATCCTGCAACATTCCAGCACGAAGTGGAGGCGGCAAGTGGGTGTGGCAGTGGCAGACTCTTTGTTTTCTCATTTATTTGGACGGCCTACGTCCTGTCCGCTATATAGCCATGGCCCCTTTTACAAAGGAGGAGGATCTATGTAAACCTCGCTGGGCACGAAGCGCCTGCGCGGAGTGAAGGCGGCAAGTAGAGTTGGCAGTCAGCGGCAGTCAACAGGCGTCACAGGCTGTTGAAGAAATAAGGGTAAGATTAGCCCCACATTATTTCTATACCTTGCTTAACTTGGAGCTGTGTTACAATGGCCTACGCTTTTACGTGCAGTAAAGCAGCAACGCCGGGGACAAATCTAGAGTCGGATGTCGCAATTGCTGACTCGGTCATGTCTCATTCACTTCTGCGCTGTTCACCGATAGGAAACTGCCCTCCCTCTGCAGTGGTGAAAGTGGTACTAATTCCTGATAGTGCACCGAACGAACGAGGAGTTGCCAAGTCTGCTCTCTCTTCAACGGCCGTAACCCGTTTTTCTTGAAAGAAAAATCTATCAACGGCCTGAACCCCAGAAATAATAACGTTCAATGACCTACAATGGTGGGTTCTTGAAAAGATCTAAACAGGAGATAGAAACACGAGGGAGATACAGCTGGCGAGAAAAGAACAGTACTGGCTCTATACATTACAGAGGCACCATCATGGCCTCAATGCACCTTGAAACACTTGCAATTAGGCGCATTATAAATGCCATATCATATAATATCATATCGCATCATAATGACAGAGTCGAGTGGCATCCCTTAGGATGCATTTGATACACACATAAACTTTATGGTTATTTCTAGCCACTATATGCTCACAATGGGCATATTTTCCATTAAAGTTGCATGAAATGTGTTGGTTTATACACCCTTCCTTGTAATATCTGTATGATAGAAATTGATTTGTATGGGAGAGTTGCTGGAACAAGGGAAGAACACGTTTCCACTTTGACTAATAGGGCATATTTCTATCCTATTGGTTGCAACGTGCTGGTTTACACACCCTCTGTTGTGAAAACATCATGACATACATTGGGCCTCATTACACGGACGGCGGTAAGGGTTAACGGTCACCGTTAATGGCAACGGTGACCGTTAACCCTTACCGCCGTACTACGAGGTCCCTTAGCGGGTTGGAGTTTTAACGCCTGCTTTTTGCAGGCGTTAAATACCAACCCGCTAAGGGACCTCGGAGCTAATTACGGCACCGCAAAATTGCGGTGCCGTAATTAGCGCCTTCCCCAGTCCCATAGAGCCCTATGGGGCAGAAATGGGAATGGGGAAGGGCAATGGCGGAAAGGGGATTTACCGCCCCTCCAACCTTGGAATGGGGCGGTAAATCCCCTTTCCGCCAAGGCGGTGCCGGTATTTTACCGGCATGGTCCAGGGTGCTAATAGCACCCTGGACTACCGCCTTCCGTGTAATGAGGCCCATTGTTCTATATGGGCGAAATAATGGAACAAGGGAGGACCAGGTTCCACATTGATTAAGTCACTAGACAGACTAGGAAAGCATTTCTTTCCATTTTTGAGAGCAGGTATCAGAGCTCTCCAGCCTCTAGACACATAGGGCCTCATTACGAGGTGGGCGGTAAGGGATTACCAGCACCACTAAGGGCACCGGTAATCCCTTACCTCCCTACTACGAGTTCCCTTTGCGGGTCCTTCCTTAACGGCTGGTTTTTGCAGGCGTTAAGTACGGGACCCGCAAAGGGACTCTAGAGCTAATAACGGCACCGCAATTTGTGGGAATGGGGAATGGCCCCTGTGAATGGGGAATTACCGGTCCCTCCGACCTCGGAATGGACCGGTAATTGCTCCATTCACCAGGGCGGAGTCAGAAGGGTTTTGGAGGCAGCCCTGGAGCTAGTAGCTCCATGGCTACCTCCAACCTCGTAATGAGGCCCAGTCTATTTTCCATTATATCCATTGTTTTCACTCCTATTTACAAGAGACCCAGTGCTGCTAAGACCACACGACTTGGCCCGTTTAAACAATAATGTTTATACATGAGCGGATACATTCGCTACTTGCTGCTGTTATAAGACATTGGGCCTCATTACACGGTAGGCGGTAACCATGGCTCTAGTAGCGCCATGGTTGCCGCCGGTAGTTTACTGTGTCCGCCTTGGTGGATGGCGGATTTACCGCCCTACTACAAGGTGAGCGGGGGTGGTAATTCCCCATTCACCAGGGCACTTCCCCATTCCCATTTTTGCCCCATAGGGCATAATGGGAATGGGGAAGGCGCTAATTACGGTACCGCAAATTCTGGCACCAAGCTCCCTTTGCGGCACCCTACTTTAACGGCTGGTAAAACCAGCCGTTAAGGTCGGGTCCCGCAAATGGAACTCGTAGTAAGGCGGTAAGAGTTTACCGGTACCGGTACCGCCTTCCGTGTAATGAGGCCCATTGACAATTAATTATGGAAGATTAGGCTTTGTTTCAACTTAGCTTGCAGTCTCTGTTCTTCTGTGTTCATTAAAAGTTATAAAGCATCAAGTTAGGACACCTAACATATGAATGACGGAAGATCATGTTCTCCATACATTTATTCTGCAGATACACTGAGAGAGTCTGTATTTTGTGTCTCTTCGTAGTGACGCGGTCACATTAGCGTAGGTTTGGTTATTTAGCAACCTAAACCTTAGACACACACAGACAGCCATTTCTTCCTTTCTTTTGCATTACACGATACGCGTTCAGGCACTGCATACAACGAGGTTGCTCTGAACCACACGTCTTCATATACGGGCGGTCAGACCCATTTTTCCCTGCTCCTTCATTGAGCCACTCACAGCTAACTCCTTTCTCCATTGGGAATAGGTAAGTGCGACATGTGCATCCACAAGAGCTTTGAGAAACATCTTTGTTTACTTCACTGTAATTAACATCCCACATTCTGCCAACAGTATATATTTCTACCCACGGCAGACTCAGCCTCTTTGAAGTCGTTTTCCGGTTACTTGTTAAGGTCTATATATAATGGAATTGGGAACTCAGAGCGCGCATTAGGGGAAGAGCCAGGTGAGATACATACTGCTGTAAGTGCCATTTTATATTTATTCTTAGCATTATTATATGCTATGGCTCCTTTGATACATACACATGACAACATATTGGATGAACTATATCTCTTTTTTGAAACTTTTTGGATTAGCAAAGGCCATGTATTATTATTACTGTTTTTTGTAGGTTTTTTCATGGTTCAAACTCAAGGCAAAATATTTACTGGATAGCCTTGAAATAGTGAGTACACTAAAACAATTTGTATTATGTCAAGTCTATGTCATTATAATCTAGTAATTAGAGTTCCAAAACACATTGGCCATTTTATGTGTTCTGAATTATAGGACGACAGGGTATCGGCTGGAAATTTAAGAAAAGAAAAGGATGTATTTCTGAAGAAAAGGATCAAGTCCTGAGGCAAACCATTGCGATAATGGGACATGGTTGAAACTAGAATAGGGATGATCAGGAGAAGCCCCTTCATGAGCTGCTCATAGAAGACAAACACTAATAGTTTCTCTTCTAGTAGACTGACTGATTGGCAGTTTTTTTATTTGATTGATTTGTTTACTATCATGTCAAATGGAACAATAATGTTTTTAATGAAATTGATTTAATTTTGGTTGAATGAATGAGTCTGTGATTATATGTGTTAGGATTCAGTTGTTTGCACTCTATATGTTTTGCACTTGATCATGTACTTCAACATTTTGAAGAGATTGTTTATTGTGATTTGTGTATGCACTTTATGTAATTTCTTATTATTGTCTGTTGAGCATTTGTGTACACATGTCATTAATTATATGTTTATGGAGATTCTGTTTATCACCATTTGTTGGATACAGGTTGACATTGTTCGTTTGACGTTTGTTGTATATTTTTCCAACCTTTGCACACACTTGTGATGCTTCTTGCACTTGTCTAGTTTCCTGTGTTCAGATAAGGAAAAGGGGAAATATATTAAAGATGGGAGCAGGCTCTCTCAATAAAGTGTGTATTCTTTAAGCCATTATTGCTATTCAAGGACCAGAGAAAATTCACATTACTTTTTTGGGATTTTTGAACATCTACAATTGGACTTGTTTAGTTTTCTATGTTCCAGGCCTGAAAAAGTATGCAGTATGAAATACTGCCCATAATTAACTCAACCCTACGTTATAGAAAAATTATGTCACATACCTTGTGTTTCTGTCCAATAAATGTGTTAGTTTATATCTTCCTTCATCAATGTATCAAGGTAAATTAATTTGTTTTTTCACCAATGAAAAGAATAATGGCCCTGGATCAGTTTGTCTACCCGAATTATGAAGTACACAATCTAATTTAACTGCTACAAATAAATGTTTTAAGGTAAATGGTGACTCACGCGGCCCATGTATGTAATAGAAGAACATGGTTTTGTTGTCAAACACAAACACACTCTAATTCTCCAATTACAACAGAGTTTAGGGTGAAAATATCTACTCATGATATTCACAGACTGATGATGCCTAATGAAAATGTCAGTGGATAGTGTATGATAATTGGGCGATGCTGTCTGGCCATTTCAGTTAATTAACAATAATGATTGATTAGGTTGTCAGATGATGATGTGAAGTAAGGCTGATGGATGATCTTTTCTAATGAGAATATCATAATGATAATATTTGAGTGATAATGTCTCATAGTTATCTCTGATGATTGATAGTATTTGATTACTGGGTGATGTGTGAATATTGTAGATGGCTGGTGACTGTTAATTGGTCTTTATATCATATATTGATTTTATGAGATGATGGATGATTGATATTGTACTATGTGATGATTGGGTGGGAACAGAGGAAGCCTGTAAGAGGTTAGGGGCTATGGGAGTGATTTAAACGAAAGCAGCCAGAAAAATGGGTGCAGAATGGAACAAGATATTGTTGATTACATGACAGTACTTTCAGTGGGGTTAGTCAAATAGGGATAGCGTATTATGTAGTGCAGGTAAAATGTCACATTGAGTCATTATGGCAGCGAACTAGACTTTCAATGGTAAAAAAAAATGATTGCAAAAAGGAAGCAGATTCAAAATGCACTGTGCACACAAATATAACGTGACTACGGCAGCAGAGTCAAAATGCACTGTGCATAGATATATAAAGTGACTGTGGCAGCAGATTCAAATAGCACTGAGCACATGTATAAAGTTACTATATGAATTGCCATCTGTGAATGTTGCACTAAAGAAAATAACCCAGATTAATTAACTAACCACCTTTGTTAAATGATACCCCATTAACTAATTAGTCCTCCTGATTAACATTGCAATGCAAGGTGAGTGAACACGGATGGAAATTCTGTTTTCTATCTCTTTTTTCGTTCCATGGAAAAGAATGTGCACTGCAAAAGATGAATGGGCTGTTTTTTTACATTCAGTTCTTTGTTTGTTCAGGAAGCAAGAAGAGATACATATAAACTCTTGTAGGTGATTGGACAGAGGGATCAGAAGTCTAGACATTGCTAAAAAAACATCAGAAAGAGGGCAGATTTGGTTTGACTGACAGGCAGGAGAGATAGATATGCTGCTTGCTGCCGCAAGAGATAGAGATCAGAGGGAAGGCTGTGCTGACCCAGCATTGAAGACAGCTGAGAACCCAAGGCCATCTTTCGGGGGTGCAGAACTCGTAACCCTCCATCGTAGATGAGCAGGAATGAGAGGGGACCATACCGATAAAGCACAGAAACTTCAGAATCCCACATAAGTGGCTGTAAGTTGAGGAGAGTGCTGAATGAGAGAGAATTATCTTTGTAGCCAGGTAGACAGAAATAGATCATTAGTTTCAACTGAATCAATGTTTGTTTTTTCTTTCACACACTGTGAACTAACGGAAAATTAAAAAGATGTGTGCAAAGCATGTTTATATTTTTGTCTCTTAGATAACCAGCGTGGTATTGATGCTTTGGTAAGAATCAGCACATGTATTATTATGAAATGAAATATTTTTGTTTCCTTCTTGTAAGTGACATGATCTCAAAATAATTACAGATATTAGTGAAAACAGAGTTGGTGCAACCATTTTCTTTATGTCGCTGGTGATTATTCTTTAGATGAGGGGAGGTAATTAGGAAGTTCTCTAGTGCCTACACCAGAGTGGTAAAAAAAATATTTACTGCCAGTGGTAGAATAAGAGATGAAATGAGGGAATGGTAAAAGTAAGTCAGAAAGCCCGTATATTTGTGTGAGTGTGTTCAGCTGTGCATGCTGAAGCTGAACAGGACCTTTCTATATGATAAACTGATGTTGTAAACAAGTCATCATCACAACCTATGGTAATATTCTGTTTCTGCTAAATGTACTAGGTCTGGGTATATATGCTTACAGTCAACCCTAGAACAGAGCATAATTATAAAAAGGGGGAGGGTTTGTCTTATCATATAGGCCAGTGTTATGGATATGCTCATCACAAATTTACTACAACACTAAGATACCACCAATTTACCACGATACTAAAATACTGCCAAGTTAGGTAATAGCCCAAAGACAAAACCCCTTACAAGCTACATCATTGATATTGTATGTTCATTATTATGTGATATTTTCTGATGATGATGACTGTACAGTGATGCAATTATCCCAGATGCAATGAACTTAACTAGAAATCCCACAACTACTCATTCTGGTCTTGTGCATCTATACCAATTGTTAATTCATATCTGTGCCTTCACCAAGGATAAAACAATTACTTTGACTAAATACAGACAGCTACGTTAACCACACCCCACAGTGCAAGGCACACACATTCATTCATTTTTTCACACTGATCATAGAGGACTATCTATGAAATCACCCAGGTTTTAGGAAAATAACATTTTCCATCCCTTGTTTTTACAGCCTTCAGCCACTCAATGCATTCTGAATGTGCATGTCCTGAGGAGTGCATCATTTCCTAGACTGTAGTTTTATAGTTTCCAAATTAATATATACCAGGTGCATTCATTAAAATGAAATACATCATTTCATCACTTTCCATTCTCCAATAGTCGCTAGCAGGCCCTGTGTCATCAAGGACATACTTTGCAGGCTGATACTTGTAGGCCCATATTTGTAATTGAACAATAAAACTATCTATACCATCATGCTAAGTGATGAAAGCTGAAAACTGTTCAGACTTGATAAAGGTGACCCTGATCACATGGGACCTGTTGAGGACTTTTGGTATGAATGCAGTGCTTTCCATGTGTTTTACATCAGGTGTGAGTATCCCACCCATGCATTCAGTCATTTATTGTTACCACAAGCTTATTGAAATATCAAATAGACTAATTAAAATATAATTCATAATTAAAAATCTTAAAATTCCTAAAATCCAAAATTCAAATGTACAAATCTATACATAGAGTTATGTATAAAGCAAATCTCTAGTGTCAACAGTCAATGCATTATAATTTCATAACATTAATACATCATTTCACTTAAAAGTTAATGGAAATTAATAATAAACATTGTTACCACAATAAGAGAAACGTTCTGACCTAACATAATTCTATCCCAAAAGCATTCTGTGGAGAGAAAATCCAAATGATGTACAAATCACCCTAGAAAAGTAACATGCTCAACTTCAAGACTTTTAAAGTAGATACAAAGGTGCTTAGTAGTTTCCTTAACAGTTCCACTCTAAGACATATGGCATGTTCCTAGATGTTTTAGGATTTGGTGTCTGACTCATGTTTTGCATTCCAGAATGTGTTGGGACATCAGATTAGTAGCCCATATACCCCTACACAGAAGGACAATCTTAGACCAATAGTTAGAATATAATTGGCTCTTTACAGCCCTTTATTCACAGTAACTAACAAACAACATACACAGGAATAAATGTTGCTTATCACACATAGAGACAAACAATGATAAGAATATAATCTAATACATCACAATTAGCACAGCTGTAGAGAACACCTTCATCTCGCCTAGCACAACACTGCAAAGTCTCAAAGCAGGTAGGCAAAGAGAACACCTCAGCTAACGGGTCTGGAACAGAGTGTCCTCCTTCTGTGTGAGACTTTTCCTTCTACCTCAGCGGATTACTCCACTCTTTGGTCAGGGTCTGCACCTTCCACGGGTTACTGAATGTCCCTGGCCGGAAAAACAGACAGCAAGCATCGTAGGCAGTCTTAGAGTGGAAAAATGCAGACAGCACCCTTATCAATGCACCTGTTCATCTCAGTTTTTCTCGTGGCTTGTCCTTGAACGAGCAATGCAAAACTAACCATGCAATGAACTCATGCACTTCTCCCTAGAATACTGCTGGGGCTGCTAAATCATGTTTGTCTTCTAAGAGGGTTCATCGCAAAATGCAGGCTTTCACGGTCGACGGAAGCAAAAGTCCAAAATGGCTGCTTATTGGTGCCATGATTTAGCTCACTTTGTCTCGGGAGGATAGCTTAGGGACAATGTGCTTGCCTTGGAAGCAAGACAACGCAGCGAAACACAGGTTCGATCCCCAGGTCTGCGCTTAGAAACCTCTGGGTAGTAAGCTCGATATAATTAACCTATCATATCACTTTTCACTCGAGCACTACACTCATTTCTCTAATGTTAGTGATAAGATGAACTTTTATCTAAGGTATATGCCTCTATATTGAGGACATAGGAATGTAGTTAAATATTTGGCCAGGCAGACTTGTTTTCTAGGATATCTTTTGAATTTCATTAGTAATACATAGTTCAGAAATATTACTTAATTATATTGCCCATTATATTCCCATAGTTTCTTTTTTAGCAGTGCCTGATTTTGCAATACATTTATAAGCTCCAAATTCAGTTCCAAATTCAGTTCCAAGAAAAGTATTTTAGACTGCTGCATAAAGTATGTGAATTCTGGAGCAATTTGATTCTTGTAAATTATTCAAGAAGTATATACATACATCATAATAAAGGGTTAGAGGAAGGTACTGCATTATCTTAAAGTAAACTTTAAACTTTCTCCATCAATTTAATGTTTTCGGTGAGGTTAAACCCAAATCATACTGTATAGCTTAGATAGGGAGGAAGACAAAAGCCTTAGTAGTTGTTTCTAGATTTTCCATTAATAAATAGAGAGGTATTTCCAATTTCGATAAAGCCCAATTTCTAAGCCACGTAATGTGCATGGAACCACCTCTGACATGTAAACATTAATTAATGGGATCATAAGAAATCTCCCAATATTCTACTCTAATTTATTTTCATTTAGTGTGTGCAAGGGTTCAATTTACTCTTTACCCTCTCAGAAATCAGTTTTTCTCTATTCTGATGATGTATCTGGAAGCCACCCACTTCATCCCCTACTTCCAAATTGATTTTGCAAAGTTTCCATTTAGAATGTTTATATTATTTTCATGTAAAATTGATAATCTTTGATTTATTTGCATTATTGATAATCTGATTATTATTCACTACATATAATACCTTCAAACTTCTTTGTAAGCCAATAGGTGTCAGATCCAGTAAAACAATGTTGTCAGCATATGCCATCCAATGCACTCTTATCTGACCTAGTTTCAGAGGAAATGATCTACTGTTGTTAAAACCCATATAAATTAGAAAGCTTAGGTGACAAAATACAGCCTAGTCTTAATCCTGAAAATATTAGAATGTTTCCAATATTATAACCTTCATTATTACTTTTCCTTGTAAATAGGTATTTTCATGTAGTACCTTGATTATTTTAATAAACCTTTCAGGATCCCCCACAAGGCAAGTTTTAACCATTAACACTTTATCTCACTCAATCAAATGCTTCAGTAAAGGCCAGACTAGTGAAATAAAGAGTTGATGGATTTGATTGGAGGGAATGTATTTTGCTAAATTTATAAATAAAACCATTTAGAATTGTATTCAAGCCCTTCTTAACCCTATTTGGAATTTTGAAAAACACTGAACAGCCGAAGCCCAATGCTCTATGTATTCTAAAACAAACAAAGCTAACACTTTGCTCACCATGTCTAAAAGGGCAATACGTTATTTGGATGTTTTCTTCCCCTTTTTATAGATGGGTACCATTATTGTTGTATTCCAAGACTTTGGACACTCCATCTTTGTGAGTAATGACTGAAATAGAATATATACAATCTTAACCAGATAACAACATAAATTGTTAAAGCTATATTAGATAAAAGTGCAAAGCTCCTGTGTGTCTATGGTCACCGTCTTTAATTTACTTGAGCTATAAATGTACCAAAACATGTGAAATTTTATGTATTCAGACATAATTCTGATTAACCACTTAGTTACTATAACAAATGAAGTCAGATTAGATATAATTAGCCTAATCTAATGTTCATGCAATCCAAATGAATAAAATCAGATAAACCGCCACCTACACATGTTTTGACCCATACAGGTCTTCTTCAAGGCTGGTTGATTAAACATACAAAAAATAATATGAAATCACGAATTGATCCCAAAAGATTGTGTCATTGTTATTATATCAAGTGGAAAACCAAATAATTAATTTTATATTATTCTACTGCAGGATGTGTGGCTCATGTAATGTCCTGTGATTGATGGATTTAAAACATTGTTAAAAAACGGCTGAACGTCCTGGGGGAAGACTGGCTGAGGGATTGTTATGTGCCATTAACAGTGCAAAAGGGGCATCATGCTTTGTGAATGTAATCCCTGGAGAAAGCATGTCAATAGTAGACGTCTTTGCTCCATGCACACAGGTGTTGAGTGGTAATGCCCTTGTGTCACCACACAAGTTAGTAAAAATGCAAAGTGCTGTGTTTCTTTCGCGTACCGTCTTTAATATACTTGAGCCATAAATGTACCAACACATATGACATGTTATGTATGGTGTGAATTTCAAATTAATTTCCATTCTCCATTTTCTTTAAAAATATCTTTTGCAACACCTTGAATTCCATGACAGGACAGATATCTTGTTCATGTTCTGCGCTCTCTGATGACTCTGTAGTGCCACCGTAAGCCAAAACCAATCCTCCTGCTTATTGTCCCCATTCAGTGGAGATTTGCCGAAAAGCCTCCTTACTTGTATCCATATTTAGATCTGAGTAATGCCCCATCAAATCATTGCAGTATTGAATCAAAATTAACATTATCAGATGATGTTTCATATCTATGTGCTGCCCATTTCCTTTACATATCCTTAGTAGGTATGAAGGGAAAGCTATCATAACTCAATTTTAAAACTGCTTCATTTTCTGCCATCATCATCATTGACTAAGCAGTTTGTGAATTGAAATGTAAAATAATATAGCCGAAACTATATTAAGAAGAACACTCCACTGACAATATCCTTAGATAAGACCAGTCTCATTGACTTTAATGATTGAAATACTTGAGAACAATCTAAGCTTTTAGACAACCTTTCTCTAAATACAGCCTTTATGCCTAATAACAAGATACAATTTGGGAGAAGATCATCTGGATTTAAGTAATCTGACTCTAGGCTATGACTAATATCATGACAGCAAATACTCCCACTGTTAGTGATTCTGTGCTCGGTACTAGAGTATTCATTGTGTGCCAGCAGAGAAAGAGCCATTGAACATATGTCCCCATTTTGGGTGAATCCACTTTACATTGAGGCGAATCTGGCATCTCTTCTAAGGAACATCCTTGAGTTGGGTGTGGCTCAAAGTTCCCAAATAATAGACACATGTCTTTAAAATTACTCATCATCTTTGTCTTTTTCTTTAGAGGACACTTTTTTTCTTATTGGATTTTTCTGAGACATGTGTTCAACCTCCTTTTGCAAAATGGCTGCAGACTTTAGTGCTCTCAGAACCCTTACTGAGAGGTCTAGGTTACTTTTCATGTTTTTCATGTTCTTTTGTGCTTTCATAATTTCCTTTGTTGGTGACCTGGAATTCTGGATAGTTGAAGGGATGGATCTATTCTCAATAACGCTAAAATCCAGATGAACCTCTTTTTGATATGTTTAAAAAAGCTAGTAGCAGCCATTTGCATATCCTCAATGCGATTGTCAACTCCATCATTGGTAAGGGTCAACATTTTTGTTTCACTTTGATCCAGGTTGGCCAACTTGGGATCCTTTAATTTAATAGTATTTATGTATTTGCCAATATCTCCATCAACACCAAAAATATGATCTAAAGTGGCACCTTGGTTACGGATATCCCTACTTATATTATCATATAATCTGACAAATGATTGTAAACCAATGTTAAGAGGCGTAATATGTGTTAATTCATGCAGATTTGTATCTTTATGTTCAGAGCCTATATTGATGTTGATTTGACAAATGTAAAGTCACTTAGATTTTGAATGCCAGTAAAAATTAAAGGTGAGAAAGTCAGAGAACCAGAAAATTAGTTAAGAGTATGCTGTGATTAATATTAAACGATTTTACACAAAAAAGAACTGTGTAGATTACTGGGGCCGCCATATTTGTCTCTAGGTTGTGTATTCTTTCTTATAAAAATAATGAGTTATTTTTCCTTTTTGATTGTGATTGCTATGATCCTCATTAACAGTACACCCAATTATGTGATTTAAAGCACTAATTTTAGGACTCAATGACAACTCAATGTATTCCACTTGAGATACATGGCTGGATTGTATTAGCAAGTTTTGGGTCAAACACCCCACTACATCTTTCTAATTAGAGGACTAAATCCCGTCGCCCACCTACACAGTAGAACAACAGAGAGTTTACCAGATCTTCAGCAAGCAGGCAACTTCCACATGAACAGGCCAGTGACCAGCTCCTGTAGGTCATTTCAGGGGATGCCACTTACCCCTACCAGCTGCTGACTTCTCATTACTGCACTTCCTTGACTCTACACAGTGCTTTGTGCAAAGTGAGCCAATATGAGTACTCAGCCTTCAACACGCCATATAACATGCCGGCCGACATTCCTTCAATCTGGTACTTGTAGCTTTGATTTTCTCATTGCATGCATGATTGCAACTTGCTGATAGCAGAGGGAAACTGGGACTGGATTAGCTACTCAGACCTGCTACACCAAAACTTTCAGCCACTCTCTGCAACAACCGTTTTGCAGGCCATAATTTTCTAGTCATTAAAAAATCGTCTGAGTTCAATTATAGTCAATGAACACTACAATTCCCAGAGAGCAAATGTTTATTAAGTGCGGCAAAAGGCTGAACAAGTGTTGGTCATAGACTATGGTGTAACCTGGTTGAAATATTTGCATGTATTATCTACGCCATACCTTTATATTGAGAGAGGGCTTCTAATTTCCCTAAACTGTCTACCAGGTTATGATATGATATGATGTGGCATTTAACTCGCCTATACACAAGTGTTTGCCTTTTGATTCTAGAATTCCAACAGACATTAGCCATGAAGAGAAATACGACTTCATCATTTACATGTCCAGACGTGTGCAGCTATCTAAATGATAAAAGTGTAACCTTTAATCCCAGGGAATTATTCTATATGGCAACAGTGTGTAGGATGGGGGCCTAGAAGAGTGAAGCTGCTTAATTAAAATATTGTGAATGGCTATTTATTTATTTTAAACTATTTCAAATAGAATCAAATTAAAGTATATTGTTTTTTTTACTTTGCATTCGTTTAAAAAGTGTGTGCCATTAATTAGCAAATTATAAAGGAGTCCGTTATAACTCTCCCTTTAGTATATTAATTTCTAACACAGAGTCAGGGTATTTATAGTTCATTTTTGTGACAGCAGTTCATTTAATATTTCGTGATTTTGTGGAATTTACTTTTACATACAAGTACAACATTATATAGAAACGAGAATGTCAGCATAAAATACTGTATCTCAAACCCAAAACATAAAACAACCCTACAAACATACATTCTAAAGCCAATTGCAAATTATACATATAAAACCGTTCATAAAGCATTAGAATGAGTTTAGGGGAACATCCTTACAAAGATCACCATACGAAGTGTATCACTAGCTCCCCCTTGACAAAGCTAGTCTAAATTGCAACTGCAAAAGTGACTGGAGAGCCTCTGGTACTAAGCGCCCAAACCTGGCTTTGCTGGACCTGTCTTATGACAGCCTTTTTCAGTATTGATGTCAGCCAATCGGCTCTCGGGACATGATTGATTGGACAAAAGAACAATAGAAAGGGCTACTGAATCATGCTGGCGCATCCAGATGTAGATACGGATTTTGTCCGCACGACAATGGATTAATGCTTACATGGGAATAGCTCTCAATCTGGAATATATGACTTGTAACTTGAGGCAGGTCATCAGGTCCAATTATTGGTGAAAACAATGCAAGGTCTTAAGGTCAAAATAGGTCTGGAGTCTGGGGTTTTCACTGGCACACATCAAAATGTCACCTTCCACAAAATTGCAGAAGCAGCCCTTTAATTTGTTAGTGTATTCTGGTTGATTTGCACTCCGGGCGTCTCACACAAACTGCATATGTAGCTTCTCAGCCTGGATTCGGTTGTGGGAAAACCTGGACAGAGTTCTTGCACCCTCAGTTGACTAGCTATTCTAGGTGTCTCTTATAGACTGTAGAATGAAGACAGGACTATGTATATACACGTGTCCACTGTGGTTTAGGGTTTCAAATCAACCAATTCAATGTGATGTTAAGAGGGAGGATTTTTTCCCGTTTTCACTAATGTGTGTAAATATCAGAAATAAGTGAGTTTGAACAACAAAAATAGGTGCATCTGTGGAGTTTTAAGTTCCACTTTAGGTATGAATTACACTCTTTAATGCAACATCCTCCCTTGATGCTAAAGGGCCCCACTTTGCGACTTTTCTTCTGTAGATGGTTTTCGCATTTGCAATCGACCATGTTTCAAGACTGCATTGTTGACAATGGCAGTTGTGCACCAGTGAGTTTTTATTTCTGGATAGAGACAGACTTAGCACTCTTCAAGAGCTCTTACAGCAGTATGTGGAAGGGACCATGTGCTATTAGCTGATCCTTTATTCCGATAGAGTAAACCATGATGAATGGTCTGCTATAGTGTTAGTCATTTTGTAAAAGAGAGTATAACTGTGTAACCTGGGAAAAGAGCTGAGGAATTTAGCATTAGGTAGTGAGATATAGGGTGGAATTGACCGATATTGGACTACAAACCCGAGCCCTAATGGACTCAACATCGGTATTGGGCCAAGTGAACCCCATCGATATCCGGGCTGATATAGGTCCACATCCACCCCATCAAGGTCCTTAATGCTGTTATCAGCCCGGGCTCCCTCCAGAGTGCAAAATCTTTCTTTTTCTCAAAGAAAATAGGGACTGTGCCTACATCATTAGCCGAATTTCCTTTAAAAAAATACAATATTTAAAGGCCACCATGTAAAATAGAACAGGGCATAAGACCCTTTTCTGTGTTACTGGTGGTCATCTGCGGAGGACATCGTTTGATTGTGAGCAACCGGTGCAGCAGCCTGCAAGTAACTCAGTGAGAGGGAAAGACTGGGGTTGGAGGAAATGAGGGGACACAAGCTAGGGGTTGGGAGGAGCACGAGGCACATGGTGGCCAAAAAGAGAGGATGCAGGACTGGGGAGAGGTGCCAGCAAAGGGCTGGACAAAGCAGGTTTATACTAGCTAATCCATTCCATCTTACAGCTAATGAGGATGTTTGGCACCTCTCTCCAGAGTACACATGTCACTTTGAGTTTTTTTAATTTAATGCTGTATTTATGTTGACATCTTTTTGTTATTTTAGTTATTGGACATTAGCCTTTATTTGTCTATGGCTTTGACTGCTGGAGTATTTAAAGAATATATTAACAAGGCTTTTAATGCACAACAATCTGCTGCTCTTTGATGCTGGGCGCGCCGCTTATTGGCTGATTGCATCTTAACTAAAGCAGTATTCTCATAAGCACCATCTTGGAATGGTAGCACAGTAATTGTTAACATTTACTTGTGTATGTCAGCTCTACGACAATATGTCCATTCAATGTTTTCCTTGTATTAGACAACTTACAGGTTATTCCATACAAGGAAAACACATTGCTGTTAATGACACGCTACACTCAACAAATCTCCGTATGATATTTTTATGGAACGTTTGTGCTGCACACATTTTTCTTGTGAGTTACAAATGTGTGCCTATAATGTGCATATAATGTAATAATATCATATCATGCGTAACATAAAATACACATAATTTATGTTAGAGAGTAAGTGCAATTTTGCTAGTAAATCAAGTGGAAGTTGGAGATTTTCGGAAAGGCACAGAGGAGAGAATTATGCATACAACTTTTTATTGTAATTCTGACAGCA
The DNA here is from genome assembly GCF_040938575.1 of Ambystoma mexicanum. Taxonomy (NCBI): domain Eukaryota; kingdom Metazoa; phylum Chordata; class Amphibia; order Caudata; family Ambystomatidae; genus Ambystoma; species Ambystoma mexicanum. Next base: position 792,353,302 of record NC_090928.1, on the reverse strand, counting down.
GCAAACGTCACATTTCTCACTTATAGGACTGCACGTGCCATACTCCTCAGCCAAGTCCCTCTGGAGTGGGCATCTTGCCTCTGTAGCTGTACATTCCCAAGTATGTCATGAGTATTTCTTCTTTTCTTGAATCCTCCCAAGCATCTCATTAGCACTTTATCTTTCTATCTTTCTCAGGTATCATGGTGATAGGCATCTCATTAAAATGGCAGGCCACCTCTTCCCAAAACTGAGGCTGAAGAAACATAATGCATCTATCAAGGTGGGTCACATCATCAAAATTATAAAAAATTAGGTGGGATAAAACTCATCTCTGTGCCTTTAGGGAAATCTCGACCTTCCATCATATTTTGGTGAAAACACCAGTTATCTCCTGGGATATCCATCGAGTCAAGGCTTGAGCTACAGTGGTTAATAGAAAATTCATCAAGAGGATGCTGTGTTATTTAGTAGGAGAATTATATCATCTGTTAGCAATAAATGTTTGTGGTGTTCTCCAGACATTGTATTGGTCTGTTGTAACTAATTCAGTGTGCCTGGGTCTATAACACCAGAGTAAAGACCAGGGGTGATAGAGAGCCACTCTGCCTGATTACCCTGAAGATCTCTAGTCTGGTTGAGAGGTGGCCTCTAAGCATGATTTGAAATACGGAGCACATATAATTGGTTGCATTTAATAGAGGAAATTTAGCACCAAACTCAAATGGTATTCAAACCTCCCTCTATAAGCTCCAATCCACTCAGTCGAATTCCTTCATGGCATCGACATAGGGGAGGATGAAGGGAAATTGGTCAGACTTGGTGATGTCCATCACATTGATTACATTTGTAACATTGGATTGGGCCTGACTGCCCATTATGAATCCCGATTCATCACCATCTATTAACTTTAGTGGAACCAGGGCCAGTTGATTTGACAAGATCTTCCAATATGTCCTGGCGTCAGAGTTAAGAATTGAAATAGGGTGATAGGAAGAACACTGAGATGCCTCATTATTTGCTTTCAAGATCAGCAATTATGATGAGTCTGCCATTGATGGTTTGACTAAACTTACCATCTGAAAATTGTAAATAAAATGATTGACAAATCAGGGAATAAGTATTTGCTGACATTTCTTTTAAATCATGACAGATGGCCCATTCGGGCATGGGGCTTTGTTCAGCTCTATTTATTTATACACATAATCTCCTTGCTTTTAATATCCACCTCTAGTGATTTCAGAGCTTCTTCAGGTGCTGCAGGAAATCACGCTCTACTTAAGTATGCATTTTGTTCTTCTGGGTTAAAATATTGTCTACAAAATAACTGAGTGAAATACCTAATTAAAATGTCTACCTTTTTCTTTTACCTCACATGCAGATTGTCAGCTTCATCCTTAAGAGTCTTTATGAATTTACAAGATTTGAGTGCTTGAAATGTGAATGCTTATATGTGATTGGATTTGTTTGAGCACTTGTAATACAACTGTTTCGTTTTGAACAGCAGAATCGTCTAGTTTATTTAATTCCTCACCTGTCTGTACATTGTTTTGGAACCTCTTTGTCTTTTTAATGCTTCTTGTTTGAAGATTTTCTTCTGTTGTGACTCAATGGTTTCAGTTTGGATGTTTTATGATCTGTATCCAAGCTAATCTCGTGTCACAAATTACCCGTTTAGAGGTTTCCAGAAGGTGGCATGTAAATCTAAGGCAGTGTAGTTATCAGTAAAGTTGTTTGTTGTACTTCCTTTAAAATAATCAACAATAACTTGAACTGATAACAAAGAGTCGTAAAGTCTCCACATCCAACCCTTATTATCGTGTGCCTGATAGCGTTAGACAATAATAGTGAATTGTCCACTATAGATCTTGGGCGAATGTCAGTGGCTGTAGTTTAATTGATTAAAGTGTGGTATATCTGAACGTAATCCAGCCATGCATAAAATGTATGTGCATGGGAACATATGTATTCTCTTACCCTTTGTTACTTGTGGCACCATGCCTCAATCAAGTTCAGATCATGAATCACAGTAATTAAAGTTAAACATTTTGGTGATGGTAAGATTACAGCAATGCTGGATTTGTCTAACTCACTGTGAATCCAGGTTTTGCATTCCCGCCCAAATATCAAGTTCCCCTTTAGAAATGGCACCACCCAATGTAAGGCCCAATGTAAGGCATCATCAGATATGTCTCTATGATCATGTGTTTCTTAAAGCGAAATACATATAAAGTGCCTCCCTACTGGATGAAGCGGGAGACTCAACAAGCAACCCTGAGGAGCATAGCCTACGACTGTTACATCCACTACTATTCATTTGATGATCACTATCACTTGCTGTTTTTTCTTAAGGCCTGATGAGGCACAAGATTGCCTCAGGAAGTTACTGGAGTGAAGTCTATATTGATACTTATGCAGCACATGGCTCTCTTTGAGAAAGGCTTGGTCAGCTTGTTCATTCTATAGATATTGGAGCACATTCTCCTTTTCCAGGGTAAGTTCAACCGTTGAAAATTCAATTAGATAATCTTAGGGATGGTGCCATTTAAGTGGGTAGGTACAGTTTTAAATATCGCCTTATCACTCTTCAATATTTAAGGTTACCAAAAAAATCATTAGTGTTTTTTCACAGGGTCTCTGCCTCTCCTTACTTACATTTGGAAGCAATCTTTAAAACCAAAATAAAACCTGTTGGTGTGATCGATTAGAATGCTGACCCAGCAGCTCTTTGAAAGGGTCTCGCACCTAGCATTGGAACTCATCTTTAGATATTTAAGAACTCAGTGAATAAGAAGGTTGGTACGGCAGGGTTGGTTCTAGCTGTCCTTCTGTTTCACTTGCTTCTCCAGCTGTTGGAAGTGAATTTTGAAAAAGTTTCTGATCACTAGCACAAAAAGTTAATCTGGTGCCCGCTTACTCTGGTACAGCACAGATGCCTTCCCCTCCCCTATTGCTTGGCCCAGCAAAGACAGCCTGACCTAGTAGCACCATCAACATGTATGCCTGCAGCATTATCACCACTAGCAGTGTGGCCACTAGTTGTTGTAACTGAGGGTGTGGTGTTACTTGAGTTGAGAAAGGGGAATGGAATACTGCATGTATTGCTGGTAAGATAGCACACATGCCAGTAAAATAGTTCAGGGGGTTGAGCTGCAATGTGTGTGTCATCTTAGGTCACAGGTTTGAATCCCGGCAAAGCCAACTCAGCCTTTGAATGAGTAACAACTTTGGTTGGGTGATAGTGTATGTAAATATGTTCTATGTGAGGTGTTTTGGCAAAAGTGCTATATAAATCACACATTGTTATTGTTACAGCACATCTGTGAGTCAGAATAGTGGTTCTACTGTACTACTATAAGTCTGCTGGGTGGTACAAGTTTCCTTGGGTGGTAAGCCTCGGGCACGCCTGGGCCATTGGGACAGGCCCACGCCTGTAGAGGCTAGTAACAAGGAAACCGGCAGCGGTGAGAGTTTGTGAATACCGCCACCTTGGCCTCCGGTGTTCTTTATTGCATTGAGTGTTGGCGTCTTATAGACGGATTTAATGTATTATTATTGCAAAGTTTGCCATAGATATATGGTACAGCGGGCTTACACGGTGTGGAGCGCCGTTAAGCTTTGATGGTGGAGGGACTATTGTGAGCCTTTTTTTCCCCTTAGGAGACTGCAGGCTTTATGCCTTTGATCCTGGGGGTTTTGGTGCTTAAAACAAACTGTGTACTGAAAGTGTCAGTTAGCAACTGTTAGCGTCCTGAGGTGTTTTGATTTGTCTGGCCAGGACAGCTACCATGGGGAAATAATTCTCTTCAACTAACAGTAGTTCGTATGGTATGAGCATTTGTTGACATTGTGCTGTTCATTTGCCACACCTGCCTGGTGTGTTGTAAATAGTTATCTATCTTCATTACTGAGTTTGTGGTACTCTGTCTTATTTTGCCCACCCCTCATTTATATTGAGTGAGGGGAGGTGGTCTTCTCGTTTAAGTGATACTACGCGGCTGTTGTGGAAGGTTGAGTCTTTTTCCCTTTTTTGCTCTCTTACACATTAAGGGTATATCCGCACTAGTTTCTACCTTTTAGAGGCTGCCCCAGGTGTTTTTCATGAGCCGCGCCTTGAGAAGCGGCAGTAAGTCAGGTATTCCACGGAAGGCCCCTGTGAAGCACGTAGGGAGTAAATCGCATAACAGCACCCTACCCTTGTTAACTTCTAAAAAAAGTCTTCAATATCTAGGTCAATCTTATCTGATGAGCTGGCTGTTGGGCCAGATCATAAAGGGGTAGCTGATGGTCTTAAAGTGGAAGAGTCAGCTTCTCAAAATGAGGTTCCCACAATAGTCCCCCCACCAGATCTAAACCTGACAACCTTTTCTGTCCAAGAAGCCAACGAAAATGACAGGGAGGTGGTTGGTGAGGCTTCCCATGTTCATGACATAAATTGTACCCCAATGCACGAACATGAAGGCTTCCCCCATGTCTCAGATACTTCGATGCTGGCACCTACAATTATGAGTGAATTGGGCAAACGAGTGCGGCTTTCATTGGGCCCCTCTTCACCGGCCTCTAGGTCGTTTCCCTTTCGGGAACAAGTTCATTTCCATCTTCCTGATGAAAAAAGCTGTAAAAAGCTCTGTGAACATGGAAGGGACCTTCCAGCCACACCAGTGAGGGGCTTGGGAGGAGGACCGTCATCTGGATATAACAACTTTCATGTTGACGATGCTCATTCATCTGGGACTTTTCTTCCACTTGGACTGGACGCCTTTTCCCTGGGGAATGATGACGTTGATCATTCTGCCCCTAAAGGAGAAGTGCGGTCATCTTCAACTCTGGAGGATTTGTCCTCCGGTACTCTTCCAAATGATTCCTTTAATTTCCCAGTAATTTCGTGCATACTTAACCTTTTGGACAAGGGCCACGAGCTAACCCACTGTTCATTAAGGGAAATGCAGGGCTCTCTTGCCTTTATGAAAGAAAAGATGGCTAGATTGGAAGGCTTTATTCTGCCGGAAGAACAATCTAAAGCCTACTACTTTGCTCAATTTGAAAAAATGTTGGCTAGTGTTGCTTCCACCTTGCAACCTGCTCCGCCCAGTAGTCCCTCACGATCGCAAGGTTCTCAAACGGAAAATGGGAACGTGAACGCCTATTTGCCACAAAGTTCCTATAGCATGAGATTTTGGGATATTCTTAGTGAAATTAATTCATCAAGAAGGTCCTATTGATCCGTGCTGGACCATGTTCGCATCAAGAGTATGTTCTGGTTTGCTCGACCCCGTCTCAGTTCTGGAATTGGGAGTGAGCGAACATCATATGCTGTTTACTCACCTCCATTTGGGGATTGATGCATATGAGTCTTCGGGTTCTGCCGTTATGGTGGAAAGCGACAGGCATACTCTGTCTGTGAAATGGCACCCTTCCATCTGCCGGAAATTGGTGTTCCTGGTGAATAGGGACCTCCTAGTTATCCACGATGACCACCTATCTCTGGGTAACGTGGAAAAAATCAATGAAATAAATCTGACGATGATTCGTACGCATCTGGTTAGAGTAGGTAAGGATTCCCTGGTGACGAATTTATCGCAGATTGCTCACCCATATCTGGCACTGGTTGCAAAACTCAAAACTCAAAAAAATAGCGAGCTTCGTAAGTTAAGACAAATGTTTATTAGCTTGGCAAATTATACCAAAGAAAAAAACGTTATTGTTGCTCGTTTCAAGCAGCAGTTGAAGATGCTTCGCCAGGCTGCTCACAACCTTGCCAATCAACACATGATTGATTTGCTATGTAAAAACAAAACCAGGGATTTATGGTCTAGCTTAAGAAATCCCACAGGCAAGGTAGACAAACGTATGGTGGCAACCATCTCTGGTTTTGAATGGAAGCAGTTTTTCCTTCAAAAATATGATCTGCCGGTATTTCATGGAAAGCTAGAGTTAGTTAACTTGCAGTTGAAGTTTCCCCATGTCTGCCCTTGGGAAATTAAAGACATAATATGGGCAATCTCGCAGCTAAAATTTTCAAACGCGGCTGGGTCTGATGGGTTGCCACCTTGTGTCTTCAAGGATGACCCAAATTTCTGGGCCAGGTACCTGCTTTCTCGTTATCAGCTAATATACCAATCTGGCAAAATTCCTGAGTCATGGCTGATGGCAATTGTAATTCCAATTCACAAAAAGTGTGCATTAAGCGACCCTGCAAATTTCAGGCCAATTGCCTTAATAGATACAGCAGCAAAAATGTTCACACGGTTTGTCTTGTGTGACTTGGAAGCCCATGTCAGTGCCTCTAGTATTCTTTCAAAAGCGCAGGTCAGCTTTCGTCGGGCAATGGGCATGCAGTTAAATGCGTCGATTCTTGCCCACCTTCTCTCAGCAGCGCGTACAAAGTCAAATGGTACGATCTATATGGCATTGTTAGATTTATCAGCTGCATTTCACAATGTCTTAAGTAACCGTCTCTGGCAGAAGATGTTTTCCTATGGCATCCCTGCTGAGCTGGTGGCAATAACAGCAGCTCTGCACCAAAATACTTCATATAGGGTCCGTATCAACTCAGGAGGTCTGTTATCCGACAACATCCCGGCGAGAATTAGTGTGAAGCAGGGCTGCAATCTGGCCGCGGTATTAATTAATCTATACCTGGCCGACATCGAGAAAATTTGGCAGGGAACTAACACCTTCCCGGTATCCTTGGGCAAGCTGCGTCTCCACTGGTTGGCATTCGCCGATGATGTCATGCTATTTGATAAGGTACCCTTCGGGCTTCAAAACAAATTAAACATTTTTCATGATTACTGTGTATTGAATGATATGTCAATCAATCCAGCCAAATCTCATATTATAGTATTTACAACTAACAAGAAAATGCCCAGGTTCAATTATGTCGTAAATTCACATCCAATCATGATAAGAGAAGAGGTTACTTATCTGGGTTACCATATATCAAGTGGTATGTCTGTCGGAGAGTAGCACACAGTGTTGAACACTAAGCTTAATTATCTGTCTGCCCAGATGCAAATTATTTTTTCAAGGTATTGCAGATACTCTCTTATGCCCTGCTTCACTATTATACTTTGAAAGTAGAGCCTATCTTACTATACTCCTTGGATGCATGTTGGTTGAAGATGGGGCCTTCATTAAATCTTTTGCAAGGCAAATTGTGGAAAAAGGTTTTAGGCCTACCTGGTTACTTACCTAATGCTATAATCTTACATGATTTGTGATTATATCCCTTGGCAGATAAATATGATTGGCGAATGGTAAATTCATATGGTAAAATTATTTCACCTCCAGCCAATTCTCTTTATGAGGACTTTAGGTCAATGCTTATAGAAGAGCGTCCAGCATCTATCATCGAATTTAAATCACGAATATCTGCCATATTAAGATCTTTGAATATGTTGCAGCAGGATTTAATTGACTCTCCGGGGAAAGCCAAAACTAGATTCTTCAAGAATGTATGGGCCCATAATTCAGACTTGATTTCAGGTTACTCTTCATTCAGTACCTATGCAACATTCAGGCATGCAGTTTCTCCTCGTTTGCCCTATGTTCTATGCTTCCAGGACAAAAATGCAATAAGGACTTACATGAGATTCTGTCTGGATCTTCTCCACACGGGTCTCATATCAGGCATTGGTCTGGTTACAGGGACTTGGGACAGTGGGATTGCTGCCGGTTTTGTCTAATCCCTGGTGAGCTTGAAACTTTAGAACACTTGCTTATGCATTGCATCTACTTTGAACAACAAAGGCGACGCTGTTTGGGACCCTTTCTAGTCTCAAATTCTACTTTTGAATGCCACTTAGTTTGGTTGCGTTGCATGTGGGGTCATTCTAATTCTATCATGCTAGCAACGGTCAGACTTGTGATGATGGTTGAGGAGCACCTTTCGCCATTTAACAAATCTATGTTTATTGGGAGGGCCCATTGGTACCTAAATACCATCACACCATCAATTGGAACACACTTGGCATCGGACAGTCTGGTTTATGTGTGGAGTGATATTTCTTTGTTTAATTGATGCCCATGGGGTGATAGGTTTTGGAATGTATGAGAAATTTTATTAGATTGATGAGTATTTTCTTTTAGGAAGAGTTGAAACTGAAATATTGCTTCACATTGTAAAACACCTAAATGTGTGTTTAATGAATTTTGGTTTTTCTGTATTATATGTTTTGTTGTATAAGTGGGTTTTTATTATGTTTTACAATGTGTTGTATACAAAGAACGTTTTGATTGTTATGAATTTAGTGATGTAAACGTGTAAATTCATTTTTACAACCATAAAAAAAAAATAGCTATACTACATTGTAAGGTTTGATGCCTTGTTTAGGAGCTTTCTCCAGCACCACCATACCCTCACGTAGGTGAATGGGCAAGAGGGTAGGAAAAGGGGAAAGCACTGGGTGAGTCTGGGAAAAACAGCTGCACTGGTACGAAGAATAAAATACAGTGGAGCAGAACCACCAGTTTGAAAGTGCAGTACTATGGTGTAGCTTATACAGGCATCCGACTGTAGTAATGATTACAGGGAATTTTTGAGCAGGGGTCAACCAGGCCAAGAAACTGCCTGATGCCTCAGTTTTCCACAAAGAATTAGGGCAACAAATATATTTCCAACATTATAGCAAGTGTTTAATTTAGGAGTCAAAGCTGTTGATGGTTTGGGTGATATTTTGAAACACGTTCAAAAGCCTCTGAAAATGCGGCCTGGCACATTAATGGGGAAATAAGTGCTCTGCATGCTGTAGGACCAGTTGGCAAAGATGGTGTTCCCAAAAGGCTTTTGAAAAGAGGTGTTTCTGCAATATTCTCTGGTATTATGGTGTGGGATGGTGGTGATGAAGAGTCCATTGCCTGTAGTGGATGGGTGGAAGGCTGCCCTGTCACCATTTATTTATGCCAAACAATAGGATCATGCCATCTCAAGGGGGCCTAGAGTGAAGTAGTGCCCAAGCTGCTTGTCTTAAACCCTCGCACAATCCCTTTTGTCATGTATGTCAGGTGGCAATAAAAGGCTGTTGCTTTTGCTGTGAAATAACTCAACACTTTAGAATTTCTTTGACAGCTGTCCTCCACCTAAAATATACACTGTGCCTAGGAATGTATTGGGATTCTCTCCACTCTGCATATGAAATTAATGTGTTACTAGGAATGATTTATCATTGTCTGTGCCCACCTACAAGGATGACATGTGGCCAAGAATGTTTTTGTGTGCGCTTTCCTCCTCCTTTAAAAATGAATGCGCTCTTTTCCAACCTACAAATATGATGTGCTCCCTCAAATACTTTGGCTTGCTCTCTCGACTGCCTGTAGAGTTGACATGTGGCTAATGAAGATTTGGCATGCTCTATCGTCTACATATAGAATGAATTTGTGACTAAGAATGGTTTGGTCTGCTCTCTTCCCACGTACAAAATGAGGAGACGCTAAGAATAAAGATTACCACTGCTATCTGCGCAGGGAGCATTAATTTTATTAAAGACTAGGAGGCAAGCATTATGCATTATGCTTCAAAAGTGACTTTGCTCTCTTTGAACTGCAAGTCCCATAGACTCTGTAGTCCTTAACTCTCCAGCTTAGCTTAGCTATGACCACATCCTGTCCCTGAGCTCCTCCTCTCCTTTACTTGCTCTATCACTTATACACTAGATCTTTGTCCCGCCAACAGTGCAAAGACTTTATCCACTCCAACTGGCTTCCGAAATCCATCTGGCTGCTCCCTCACATCTTCATTACTAGCCATCTCACTCAACTATTCTTCTGTCCTTCTCCTAAGAAAGATACAAAACAGAACATAAGGGTGGTGTCTAGCTTTGTTATCATATCATTGCACATTATACTCAACCGTACATATGATCATATATATCTGTGGGTGGGAAATTAATGCTCACCTCCTAGTCTTTAATAGAATGAATACTCCCTACGCAGATAGCAGGGGTAATCTTTATTCTATGGCAAGACTGGAGGCTACGATCATTAGCCCAGTCTGCCGCTAGCATGATCTCTTGTAAGGGTGCTCCTGCTGTATATGCTTTGGAAGCCATAGCCCCTCTTACGGAGTGAGCCCCATACTTTTGTAAGTCAATCCCTGCTGCCTGCACCACTTATCTGACCCATCTCACAATGGTAGCTGTCTTTACTGCGTGAAAAGGCTTTCTACGCGCTATTAGCAATTGAGTGGTGCTCACTGCTCTGTTCTCTGCTGTGCTAGCTTCATACTCTTTGATGCAGCTTGCTACGCACCAATTGATATTATTCAGGAAATATGGTTAGTGAACTGTCGAAGTGCCTGTCTTAGTTCTGCGCACTATCGCGAAGGTCACTCCGTCTGGGCCCAATGTCCTCCTATTAATCTCTAGAGCTCTGATATCTGACACTCGTTTACAGGATATGAGGCAAAGCAACATCACCAGTTTCCCTGATAACTGCTTGGGAGATAGATATCTGTCTGTTGGCCAGCTCTCTATCAGCCGTAGAACCACTGTCACATTCAATAGCGCATTGCATTTAGGTTCTGGCGGTATTTTAAACTTAGCTCCTCTGATGAGTCTAACTACTGCTGGATGCTCTCCCGCCTGAGCTCCTTCGATCGGTAAGTGCCCCGCTGAGATCGCTGATCTGTACGCTCCGATGGTGCGGAATGCCTTCCCGTCTTGTAGGAGCTGTGCCAGAAAATTCGGTATAGCCACTACAGGTGCTGAAATTGGATGAAGATTTCTCCCTCTACACCAGCCAGTCCACTTTTTCCAAGCCGCATCATAGCTCCTCCTAGTAGATGGATACCAGGATTCTTCAATGAGCTCTGCAGCCTGCATCAAAATGCCTGGCAGTTCCCATCGTTTCCTGATATCCTGCATGTGATGAACGGGAGTGTCCCTCTCACTTTCAGAGGATGACACCGTCCAGCTGGGTCCGTGAGTATTTGCTCTCCTTCGGGGAGGACTCTCGGCAGGTCTATCAAGAGCTCCATCAGTGTTGGGAACCACACTTGAGACTTCCACAATGTTGCTACTACCACCAGCTCTGCCTTCTCCCTCCGACATTTCGCTAGAACTCTGCTCAACATCATGAAGGGAGGGAATGCGCAATGGAGGTCGCCCGACCAGTCTTGCAGGAACGCGTCGGTCCCTTGAGTGTCCGGGTCTAATCTCCAGCTGAAGTAATTGGCTGTCTGAGTGTTGAGGTGAGACGCAAACAGATCTGTGTGAAATGGACCCCACCTCCGATCCAGTATTTGAAATACTGTGGAATCCAGCTTCCAGTCGCTGGAGTCCGTGAGCTAACGGGAGTTCCAGTCTGCTACTACGTTCAGTGCTCCGGGCAGGTATTCTGCTGTCACTGAAGTCCCCGTCTGCAGACAAAAATGCCAAAAGTCCTTCGCTAGTTCCGCCAGCATCTTGGATCTTGTTCCACCTGAGTGATTTATGTAACAAACTGCTGAGATGTTGTCCATCTTCAACAGTATGCATGATGTCACCTTGTCTCTCGTGAATGTTTTGATTGTAAAGGAGCCCGCTAGGAGCTCGAGGCAGTTTATGTGCAGGCGCAGCTCTTCATCGCTCCATTTGCCTCCTGTCTGCAACTCTCCGCATCTTGCTCCCCAGCCTAAGCGGCTGGCGTCTGACTCTATGATCAGGTCTGGTCGGTCACACCCGTTCCAGGCGTCCACATTCTGCAACCACCATTCCAGTTCCGTGATGGACTCCTGGTCCAACGGTATCAGTTGGTGACACTTCAATCCCTGTTGAATTGTCTTATCTTCAATCTTTGTAAAGCTTGATAATGTAAGGGATCTGGAAATATGGCTTGAATGGAAGCTGCTAACAAGCCCACAATCCTTGCAAGGACTCTCAGGGAAATCACTCACTTCTTCATACATATCCTGATCTCTCTCTTGATATCTCAAATTTTCCAGCGTAGCTTTTCTTGTGTCTAATACGAACCCCAGAAAATCCAGCCTCTGTTCTGGCTAGGTATCTGACTTCTCTGTGTTCACTAGGAATCCTAAAGACTGGAGTAGATCTAGAACCCAATTCATCTGATACTCTAGTGCTTCTCGCTCCTCTGCGAGAAGTAGTAGGTCGTCTAGATATATTATTAATCTTATACCTTTCTCCTGAATTGCTGCTGCCACTGGTTTCATCAGCTTGGAGAAAGCCCAGGGCACTGACGCAAGCCCGAAGGGCATCGTCTTGAAATGCAAGAGCTGCTTCTTCCAGTGGAAAGCCAGGAATGTCCTGAATCGCTTCTGTACTGAAATCGTCAGATAAGCATCTTTCAAGTCTAATCTCGTCAACCAGTCTCCTTCTCTTAGGCAATCTCTGAGCTGGTGGATCCCTTCCATCTTTAAATGGCGGTGGACAATCCATCCATTCAGCTCTTTCAGATGTATTACCGGCCGCACTTTCTCCTTCCTGTGTACGAGAAACATGTTGCTTATGAAACTGAGGACCTCTATACCCCTCTCTATGGCTTCTTTCTGCGCTAGTAGTGATAGCTTGTGGTCTAGAGATTCCTGCTCTGCTACTGCTAGGCGCTGCTGATGGGGGGTGCACGCCTGCACTGGTGGCTGTATAAATTCTATCTGTAGAGCTATGATGGTTTGCAAAATCCAGACATCGCTGGAAAGCACGGGCTAGTTTTCCCAGAACATACTGGTCCTCCCTCCCACTGGGGGGGGGGCAATCATTCTTACCTAGTGTAAATCCTTGCCCTCGGCTGAAACCTCTGCCTCTGTGTCCCCTGGGGGTACGGCCTCTGGCTGGGAAGAACGCATCCTGTTGTCTGTTCTCCCAGTATTGTGCTCTATAGTTGGGGGGTCTTCTCCCTCCTTGTTGGCGACTGGTCGTACGACCCCTGAAACGACCGGTCCTGGCAAAAACTCTATGCTGGAATATTTTCCAGATGGAGGCCTGGGCTTTCTCCAACGATGTGTAAGTGCCAACGAAATGGCCCATCTCCTTTCCGAACGTTTCTCCAAAGAGGAGCCCCTGTGCTGGTTCTCCAGCCTCATAGGACGCTAGGTCGCTGAGCTTTGGGTCGATCTTGAGCAATAGACCTCTCCTTCTCTCCGATGGGATGGCTTAGTTAGCATTCCCCAGAAAGAAAACAGCTCTTTGCGCCCAACCTGCTAAGGCCTCACGGTCTACTTCCTCTCCTGTGTCTCTCACTCTTTCTGCCAAATCCATGGTCTTAACGAGAGGGCCTGTCAGGTCTACCACCTTCTCCTGGCAACTCTTCCATGATCTGTCTATACCCTTACAGGGATCCTTGCTGGTCTTGGATAAAAATGGTAAGCATTTTAGGGGCCAGCTCGGGGGTCTCTGCCACTTTTCCGGGAAGGTCCGGACCCGGGCATTCCACTTGGAGGCGCTGTCTATCCTCCTTGTCTAAGGCTTTTCTCAGCCTCACTGTCATGTATTGTGCTACCCTTGGTGACAGCTGCCATTCAGATGATCTCGGATTACAGATGCTTTCCGGATCAAACATGTCATCCTGTTCCTCCTCGAGGTGTTTTCCTTGCTCTCTTACCCGCGCTGGGCTGTACCCATTCTTCCTCGACTGGCTCCTCTGTCTCCTGTGGGGAGAGGTCCCCCTTTTCTGGTTCCTCTTCCGAGCCTGGGTCTAAATCTCCTTCATTGTCTTCCCCAGGAGTGGGAGTCATGAGGTCTGGCACTGCCCGATGCTGTAAGTAGGCTTCTTTGAGCTTTGCGAAGGCGTCATCAAACCTCCGGGGCCTTATCTTTCGCCCCATTCGAAGGGCCCTGGGGGTCATCAGAGGCTTTCCTCTTCTGGGCCTTAGTATTCCCCTTCAACCCTGATCCAGCAGGTCCGGTGGGCGTGCGGTCTGTTCTTGTGGTGATATCTTTAGGCTGGTGAAGCATTGCTTCCAAGGTCTCCAGCCTTTCTTGTAGGCCTCACCCCTAGAGCCACAGCATCTACTAGTGAATTCCCCAGCACCTCCTTGAAGCTGGCAGCTAGGTCTAAAGACTGCTCCTCTTTACTCCATTCGAACTCCAACATCCTTAAGAGCGTGCTGTGTGCCTGGATACCTGAAACAGGTGTCTTTACACACCCACCTCGACAGTAGATGACCATACTTGAGATATTCCTCAAATGTCTTAGTTATACTTGTTTATAATCCTTTTTGTTTTATTTATGTGGCTGCACTGGACTTATTTAATATATTTGTGCCTGTGATGGCTTGAGTTCCATTTTCTTCTGCCTTCTGGGGTTTACTGTCTCGTGGAAGCAGTCTGCTTGCTTCGCATGTGATGTATCTGTAGCCTTCCTCACTCGTTGCTCTGGGAGTTGAGTAGAATGTTGGAAAAGCACTCCAACACTACACTCGCTCTGCTATTATTACTAGCGTTTGAGAGTTCGATGCTGGATCAACTCCATCTCCTCTCTCTGTCGCATTCAAAATGCGATGCGAAAGCACAGGCGCACCCGACTCGGTGGGGGCCGGAGCCCTCTAGCATTTGCTTCCCCTCGTCTGAGGGCCCTGACAGCTCTGAGGGCGCTCTGAAACCCCTGACGTCACGGGGTCGCAGCACCTTTGGAGTTCTGAGAGGGACAGTTATGCCTATACATATACCCCAACGCTAACCTGTACGCCGAACCGCAGTTATTCTGATTAGCTACGCGTTTTGCGCTAATTTATATCTGCGCTCTTTCCCCTAAAGCGCTGTCTATTGTCATGCTCTATCACATTCTATGCATATATATCCTAATATACTACAATTCTTGACCTCATATCAATATTTAGGGAGGTAGAGAAAATGCTACTTATCTGCTTGAAGAGCAGTAAAAGAAGAGGAGGAGCACAGGGACAGGATGTGGTCATAGCTGAGCTGGAGAGTTAAGGACTACAGAGACTATGTGACTTGTAGTTCGAAGAGAGAAAAGTCACTTTGAACATTTCAAAAGTTGTTAGTTTTGTTATAGTTTGTTGAAACTGCTGAAGAGTGGTAATAAAAGACGTTGAAGCATAATGCATAATGCTCGCCTCCAGTCTTGTCATGTTTTGACATGCTCTCTCTACTGCCTATAGAATTAACGTGTCACTAAGAATGCTTTGGTGTGCTATCTTAATATTGTTACAACTTTGAGGCACATTTTGAACTGGGATGTCAATCTCTCATGTCCTGCAGTATTGGGGAGGGGAAGGTGTGAAAGCAAATCAGGGAAAGGTCTGGAGCAGGTTCTTCACAGGGTCCTTGGTGGAGGCAAGTAAAAAACATACACAACTACTTGCAGGACACATGACTAATTCCAATGCAGAACCTATATTTTAAGGACACACTCAGGAGAGGGTATTGAGCCATGGTGCCCCACTAACACCTACCTGCCCCTGTCCTAGCTCCCATAGTCCAAATCAACATGTGACTATGAATATTTTGTGTGCCTTTTCCCATGCATATAAAATGACGGTGTGACTAAGAAGCCTTTGCAGTATTATATCATAAATGGATGGGAGTGGAAGACTCTGATTGGACGGCCACTGTGGGCAGCAATCTGGGCCTAGTGAAATCAGGCCCCATGAGCTGCAGCACAGAGATTGAGATGATCGGCTAAAACAGGACTGTGTGAGTAGGACAGTCTGGCAAGGACTACTCTGAAGAGCCCTGGGCCATGTGACCAAGGGTTCCCTGGGTAAGGCACTAGGCCAATGATTCAGCACTGTGCCACCAGCCAAGTAAGCCAAGGCCTGGGCGGGTGTGCTACAGATTTGAGTGTGACCGATGTTGCAGGAGGAATAGAGGTGTCAGTTCCTCGTTTAAGAATGAAGGAGGCGCCGGTGAAGTACACCAGCCCACCCTGGGGAAAGGCAGCATGCAGTGTGGCCAGAGAGGCGCCAGGGCTCACCCAGGTGTTCAGCGCAGAGCCACCTGAGGAGGAGGGGCTCAGACAAATGATGAGGATGGCAGAGGTGGTGGATGCCTACATTGTGAGATGACTCAGCGAGGTACAGTCAGCCCCAGACATCAATGGAAGCCATTTTCTTTCACTGACTTCCCTGCCATGGAGGTGGTGGTCTAGGTGGGGATTGTAAGGAATGCATGGTGGCAATAGTAAGACAGACACAAGTGACTACAGTTCAAGGGTGTTTATTGAAGGTTTGCAACGGTGTGATTAACACCTATCTAATCCTAAATCTACAGATGGGCGCAAGCTACGACCATCAAATAATAATAATGCAGTCCTAGTGGAGTCTTTTCAAATTAAAAATGCCTATACTAAAAATTCTATTGCCAATCCTTACCACTAAGTGACAAAATAATGTGAGCTAATGTTCATGACAAATAAAGAAGTGTTCACAAAATTATTTTCATTTGCATTTTTTTTAAAGTGCTCACACAGCCCGGGGGCATCGAGGTGCTGTTACAGGAATATGTTTTAGTTGCGTATTTATAATGCGCTTAATACCCAGAGGTTTCTAAGCGCGGACCCTGGGAACGAACCTGTGTTGCTCCGTGTCATCTTGCTTCCAAGGTGAGCACGTTGCCCCTGAGCTATCCTCCCGAGAGGTCAGGGTGCTTGGTTGCAGGGTGCTTGGGCTGTTGGCATCCCTTCCCCACATTTTCAGCACGGGTCAAGGCGGGTCACTCGAGAAAAGCACACGCTCTGGTTTCTGTGGCACAAGAACACAGTTCCGCTTTCCCAGTTCAGGACCTTCTGTGTTCAAGTCTCTTTACTTCTTGCAAGTTTCTTGACGCAGAGAGCCTGCTGTATCAGAAACAGCACATAAATGTTCTCTTCAATATTCAACTTGGGTGGTCACCCTGAACCCCCCTCTGCCGGGCTCTAATCCTTTTCATAAGCAAAAATAAGAGTTCTACATTGGATCCCCCTCTGCCAGGCTCAGATCATTTTCATAAACAAAAAAAAGTTCAGCATTGGATCCCCCTCTGCTGGGCTCAGATCCATTTCCAACAAGGTCCTTTTAGTCTCCCTCACCCCGGGCTCAGACCAATTTGGATTTACTTTAAACCATCAAAGACCTTTGAATGTGCACTGGGTCTAGCTTGACTCGTTGCATGACCACTTCGATCTAAATATTTCTCTCCCATCCAGCATCAATTGGATACCTAACAGAGACTTTTGAATGAGCACCCACGTGGTGCTCGACCACTCTATTTATGGTATGTATTCTTGGTTTCCCAAAGTTCAGTTACAAAGTTCAACTATTTCTTTTGGGTTTCAATTGTATTTGCATCACTTATCCCAAACGCTTCACACACTGTTCTCTTTATACAATGTTTTCGCTTGTAACCTTGCAAAACACAAGCTGGTTTGGTATCAGTCTCTCCGACTCACTGGCTGTGCTTTCTTTTTGGACTCTGCTTTGTTGTAGGAGCCAAGGACAGTAGCTCAGCGGCAATTGCTCCTTTCCACCTTGGTTATCGATGCAAGAGAGCCCCGTACCTCCGACACAGTGTGCAGGTTTGATCAGCCTTAGTTCCTGGTCCTCGGTTTCTTACTTTCCAAGGTTCATGAAAGTAACAGTCTTTATAGGTCAAACATGCTTCCCTCCCCACAACCCTCTCCGGTCTAGCCTTCTTTCTCTTTGTATTACACTGCCATCATGGAACTGCTGTTTCCTCGTGTGTTCTGCCTCGCTCAGAGTGTGCTTTCGTACTCCGCCTTTTATCAGTGTGGGGAAATAAGATGGAAGTCAGGTGTGTGTAATGATCCATAATTCCCTGACCTTGCCTGACCATGGTGTTGGGACATGTCAGGTATACGGTTCTGGTGTTAGTCCATTGTCACTCACGTTCAAGTGTCTGTGAGAAAGTGTTGTGTCGGGAAAGGGGGGTGGTTGAGTTCCTAGGTATCCTACCTGGTAGGATGGGGAAAAGGTGTTACAAAGAAGGGGATACTGCATCTCACCCTTCAGTGTCCCACTTCCACTCCCCAAAAACCCCTCTTCTAGGTGATCCTCCTGCACTGGTCCACCTCCAGGAACTGGATCCAAAAGCAATGGTCGAGTCCTGGCCACCTGGATGACATATCCCCGGGGACTAGCGGGTGAGACACCTTCAGGTTTCTCATAGTATGCTGAACAGAAGCAGGCACTAATGGGTGTTGGGGTTGAGCGCATCAAAGTAGCCCATGTAACAGTGCAGTGTAGGACAGGTGAGGGAAGCATGCCTGTAACGCACCCCCTAGGACATCTAGGATGTGGGAGAAAACATTCCAGCTTTAGTGAGACTTACCTCCCCAAGAATTGTGAAGGCTCATTGATAAGGGGAGAGCAGCCCTTATACAGAAACGCTCATGGGAGCCAGCAAGGCTGAACGCGCAAGTGCAGGGATGAAGTGGACTCCTCCAGAAGCAAGGACAAATATACCTTTTGCCAATAGCAGGTAAACGGCTGGCCAAAGCTCAGAGGACAAAAGCTTTGGCCAATGATTCAGTGCTGAGACCCTGCCTAGAGAGACCAAGGTGTGTGCATGGGTGCTTTAGATCTGCGCATTGGCCTATGTTTTACGAGGATGGGGGTTGCAGGTTCTGAGGATATGGGTAAAAGAGCAGCCTGTGAAGTGAACCAGCCCAGGCATGGTAGGGAGAGAGGTGCCAGCGTTCACCCAGACATTAAGCACAGGGTCCGCCGAACCTGAGGTGGAGGGTCTTGGATAGATGGAAAGTGCGGAAGAGGTGGTTCAGTCCTGATTGTGAAAATGCTTGGCAAGTGGCACTTGCTACTGTGGTATACACAGAAGTTGTCTGCTGTCTGTGAGTTTTCCAACCAGGTAAGGGATTCCGAAGAGAAGCACCTACTAATGGGTCTCTTCTATTTAGTCTCAGGAGTAGTCTTGCTGCAGTATTTTAGATGCATTTTAGTTTTTCTGTGAGGCTTTCTGGCATTCCAAGGTACAGGCTAATTGCATAGTATATTCTTGATAATACCAAGGAGATGATTGCAAGGGTTTTGTGTGGGAAATTTCATTACGGGAGGATCTCTCTTATTAATTGCAAGAGTTAGAATAATGTCCTTGCTATTGCGTTGACTTGTTGTTCTGAAGAGAGGTTGTTGTCCATGAGGTTGCCCAGATTCTTTTATCACTGTAGATGTCTCCGATTGGGTTCCCATGTTCAGTGGGCAGGTCAGGTATGCATGCGTTTTGTCTTCTGGTGGAGAGATCATTATTTCTGTTTTGGTTGCATTTAGCTTGAGATTGTTGTTTGTCATTCAAGTGTTTATGCTGGTGAGGTATTTGTTGAGGGTATAATCAGGGTCTAGGTAGGAGGTTATCCTGAAGAGCAGTTGGGTGTCGTCTGCGTTATTGTAGGCTGTCAGTCCATGGATTTGAATGAGTTTCATTAAGGGGTCATGTAGATGTTGAGGAGAAGTGGGGACAGACTTGATCCTTGTGGTATACTGCAGGTGATATTTATATGTTTGATTTAAATGGCATTAGGTGTGTTCTTTCGGTTTGGTCAATGAGGAAAGGTGCCAGCCATTGTAGTGCAGAGCTTTTAATGCCCCGTTCTCCAGTCCCTTTGTCAGCATTGTGTGTCTGATTGTGTCAAATGCGGCTGATATGCCAGTAGTATGAGGCCGATTGGGTGATGTTGGCCACTTTCCTTTTTAGGTCATCCTCTTTTAGGAGGGTTTTGATGTTTTCTGAATTGAATGCTTTTGGTGCTATGCTTTTGTTTATGGATAGATTCATTGGTAGTCTGGTGTTTTCAGGGATGAACTGGAGTCATCCAGAAGTGGCAACAAACTCAGCTTTGACCGACTGTGGCTGAGCGGGGCCCAGGAGACAGAAAAAGGACATAATGTGGATGGAAGTAAGGGGACGGATGTGTAATCGGATGAATCCCCATTTCTAAATAGCTATTCCAGTAGGAAAAAGGGATACTGAGAGGTGTAAACTGTTTAGGATGTCTACTATCAATGTTGTTGGAGCTTATCCCACCCAAGTCCTCCAATAGCCACTTTTTCTTTGTGTGGCCATGATGTTAAATTGTATGTCAGGAAACTGTTTACCTGCTGTGATAGAGGTGTACTGTAAGGCTTTGTTGTGAAGGGTCAAGGCACAGTGAGCCCCATCCAATCCACTCTCATGTGCCTTTTCTGATCTGGAAACATGAGATGGGTTGGAGTGGACGCAGCAGAATGACCCTGAATTTTCCAATAGATTAACCGGTCAGTTCTATCACATGTTTAGGGGTGACCATAGCGGTGTGAGCATAAAACATTCATCTGTTTGATGAGTTACTGGAATTGGGTTAGGGTGAAAGTATACACCCATATCCAGCCACCATGCTCTCTAAGAGCAAAATCAGGCAGTGAGGTCTGCATGCACCGAATAGCTAACCATCAACTAATGTGTGATACTTGTGAATTGGCATTACTCCCCAATGTATGACATCACCTTCACCTGTTTGTGTATGTTGAAAAGAAATAGAGTTCCCGTCAGGGCAAAATAACAACTTTGACTTGTGTGATGATTGATTCAAGATTGTAGCACATCTCCTGTTATGTATATGTCACAGGTTGCTTAACATGATTTTCTCTTTCAGCTTGTCTAGGAGGGGGAAGGAAGTGTTGCAGGGTTCCCCTCTCTGGTCTGTTTGTAAAGGGTCTGCCAGCATGACACAACAAAATCACTTGGGCTACACAAGCCTAAGAATGCTTTGGTGTGCTGTCCTCCACCTATAGAAAATAAAGTGTGCATACGAAGGTTTATTGCATGCACTCCCGACCTGCAAAAAGAACATGTAAATAAGAATATGTTTCAATCCCCAGCTCTCTTCCCCCAGAACCTCCATAACCCTGTCAGGATTCCCTAGCTATGGCTAGGCCTTTTTATAAATGTCATACTACTCTAACCTGACTTCACGACAATCTTGCTTTAACCACAAGATAATATTACCTTGCCTATTTAGAGCTCTGAGGATTTACTTCTGTGTCTCCCAACTCTGACTGCTTAGTGTCCCAAATCTTATACCTGCTCCTTTATATAGCTATGAGCTCAAGACCAGTGAAGCCACCAAGGTCGAACCTCAGGAAAAGCCAGAAAAAAACCTGAATGATCAAACTTGCTGACACACAGGTCCATCATACTTACTTTATTGGTCTAGAGAGCTTCACTTTAAATCACAGGTATGCCAATGAGATTGTTTACATTGTTTACATTTTTCCCAGATGTACCCACATTGGTGAATATCCTACGACTGTATTTCATGAATTCACTTAAAATGACAGTCCTGCCAATGAATTTGATTACATTTCTCCTGGGTGTCCTCACCCTAACCGGTGCGTGTCCTACTCTGTGCATTACATGAATACAACATGTAGTCCCCATTTTAATGTGGCTTATACAAGCATATTTAGGATGTTCTCCCAAACAATACTCAATGTTCTACAAATCCAACAGTGTTCCTCTTACTGTCTTTAATAAGGAATACTTTTCTGTCTATGGACAAAAGCTGCAACATCCAAATGTAAGTAAGCTTGACTGTGTGTGGAGAGTCGCTGCATTAACTCTTAAGCTGGAGAGAGTTGCTGGGACCTGCTTCCTGGCCAGTGGGTATCTCCAGTGTATGCACATTATGTGGGTTGCCGATAAAGAGGTAGAGATCACAGGACAGAAAGGGGCAGAACCAAGATCCAAGGCATAAAGAAGGAAGCAGCCAGGAAGACAGAATAGTCCATCACAAATGCCCATTCAGGCATGCTCATACATAAGAACACTTGGATCTGAGGGATGCTTGAAGGCGGATTCAGCCCCACATAAAAGAAGGCTAGTTGGTCTGCTTTTGGCGAGAGTTTGGCGAAGAAGCGCATTTGGAGATGGCAGGGGAGAAGGTCAGAAGGAAATGGGACAGGATGCAGGGGGCTTGAGAGAGGAGGCAACTGCGGCTGTACGTGAGTGGAAAGAGGCTGGAGTGGGAAGCACAGAGGAGGCTGTGTAGAGAAGTAGGAGGTTTTCTGGACTCCAAGCACAGGAGGCTGGGGAGAGGATGAAAGAGGAGGCAGGAAGAGTGACACAGGCGGCTGAGGGAGAGACCCAAGAGGCTGACAAGAGAGGAGGTAGTTAATAAGCTGCCATTGCATACAGAGGGCTGTGAGGAGGATGTGGCGAAGGAGATTAAGGAATATGAGTTGGAGCAGAGTATGAGAGGGAGGTTTTGGAGAATAAGGAAGATTTGAAAGCAGCAATAAATAAAGAACAGCCAATCACAGATTTCCATTCAGACCTGGTCACACGTGGATCATAGGGAGGCATGGAGGTGGGGCAAGCCCATAAAAATTGAGGTTTATGATCAGAGTTTGCAGAAAGAGCCCCTTTGGAGATGGCTGGTGAAGAAGGCAGAAGGAGATGGAATAAGAGTCAAGAGGCTTGGGAGCGAAGGAAAAATGAGGTTGGAAGAGAGCCCCAGGATGTTGTTGAGAGAAGTAGACAGGAGGCGGGGCCGAAGACCTAAGAGGCTGCAAGAAAGGAGAAAGGAGCCTGGAGTATAGACACAAGATTCTAACAAGTGAAGGGTATGGTTAAGAAGCTGCCATCTCATACAGAGGGTACTGAGGAGAATGTGGTGAAGGAAAAAAAGGAAGAGCAGTTGGATCAGAGTAAGGAGGATGTGGTTTTGGAGAGTAAAGGAGTATTTGGGAGACATTTGCGACTAGAGTGAAAAGGAGACTAATAGAGAAGAGAGGGGTAAATAAGTAACAGCTGGGAGATAGGTACCAGAGGAGTAGCAGAGAAAGAGAGAGGTAGAAATAGAGGAGACATGGAAGGAATGGAAGCAACATGTTACTTGCTACAAAGGTGCAAGAGGAGGTGAGAGAGATTAATACATAGGAGGAATATTAATGGTAATTGCTGCAAATAGCCCAAAGGAGGAAGAGACAAAGGAGAAGAAGAAAGAAGCGAAAAGAGAAGTTGCATCTGCTGCATAGATATCAGCGGATGAGAATTGTAAAATGAGAGTGGATCAGATAACAGATAGCAGGAGGTTCTTGAAGAGTAAAAGACAATCCTTAAGCCTGAACATGGTGAGCCTGGGGTAGGTTGAAGAGCAGGAATGTGGCAATGCATTGGGGAGGTGCAGAAGGAACACCAGGAAAGAAGAGAGAGGGGGAATAGAAAGGAGAAGGTTCCCCTTTGGGAATGACCATGTGTCTGGTGACAAGGAGGGAGAGACAGAGAGTGGACTAGTGGATAAAGAAGCCAGGACAAAAGGCAGAGAGTCATTAAGGGGTGTGGACCTCAGCCTAGTAAAAGCAGAGTAGGGACTCCCACTCTTTCTCTATTCTGCATAATCCTTCATGCAGGAAGCCATCTCAACAGCCTACATATTCCCAGTAGTGTTGCCTGGATTGGTGTTCATGGGAGTGTACCTCCCCTCCATACTCAAGCAGCAAAACGTCAGGAAAGAATTTACCAAGAGACTGTGTGTGTCTGAGAGACCTCAGAGAGACTTGTGAACATTGCATTTACAGTTTTGCTAACATTTGAGCTGTTTTTTTTTTTGCCAAGAGATATTGAGAGACCTTTTGAAATTTTGGACTAGGACGCGAATTACTTAATCCCGACAACTATTTGAAATCATTTCTTACTTCTTGTATGTTATTACGTCCGAGCTTCGTAATTCAACATTAATAAAACAACTGTACTTGCACACTCTATCATGTTGCTTTATTGATCCATATCTTCTTTTTGATTTGATGGGACCAAGCCTGATTTGCATATTGTTTTTCCCTTTCTGTAATGCTATGGCAGGTTGATAAATTATGTTTTGGAGCTATACCTTTTGTTTTGATTAATCCAAACCCCCCTGCCCATCGCTCATCAGTATTTAAATGTGGCCAATGTATGCCAGCATTACCATTGTAAAAATATATTTTCATGTTGCCTTTAAACAAATCCCTGGCAAGTTAAAGAGATTCCTCCCTGCACCAGGCAATCCAGGAAGGCAGTATACTCACTGAACACATATGACACATGCTCCAGGCAATCTAGCTTTCTGCTGCTCTTAACCACTTCATTGCAAATGATGTGAAACTTGCGTCCTCGGCAACCCCCCACCCTGTTGGCGAGGTTGTGAATAGTTCTATTTTCATGGCGCCTTTTATCATTTATGGTGCTGCATTTCAGCCGTTTTGTTTTGTCACGAATTGGCAGTTAAGTTAGGTGCCTTTGGCTAAAGAGTGACCATAACCTTTTCAAATATGTGTATTCACAAGTTCTGATTTGGCATTAACTCCTTACAAAAGGGTTTACAAGAGGCATAGGCTATCATAGTGAGTGTTCATTTGTAGAAAACTTAAAAACATATATTCAGAAAGTATAACCTCATCCTGTGCTTTGGTTCACTTGTGAATTGGCAGAGATGCTTTTACCATTAAGAAAAAGTGGCTGTAATATATAGTGCTCTGAGGACACCTCCCACTCAACATCTGGATTATTTCTCAAATGTTTCCATTGTCTCCCACATTCATTTGCTCCTCTTGCTTACTGCCTATCAGCATATATCTCCTTCACCCGCATCATCCTCCGACCCTTCAACATCTGTGACCTCTGGGTCTCTCAATCAATGTAGCCTTCATAGATTACAGCTTTTTGCTCACTCTTACCTTCATAGATTCCAGGTTTTTGCTCAAGGTGTGCTTCATATATTCCAGGTTTTTCCTTTCATTTTTAAAAGTCCCAGTCTTTACCCCACTCCCTGACTGCTCTCCTTTTGACCCTGATATGTATTCTGCTCTTTTGTCCTCTGCCACCACTCCTGCCCTGCACAGACTCTAGGCTGCTTCTTCTTTATTCCTTCTCATAAGACCCCACACTCTTGGCTATCACCTGCCTTCATCTCTGCTTGTAATCTTCTCCATGAAGGGGAAAGACACTATCACACGTCCAGCGCCACAGTAGATCTTTTGACCCTTTCCATTGCTCACTACACCTGCTATT
This sequence comes from Ambystoma mexicanum, assembly GCF_040938575.1. Lineage (NCBI taxonomy): Eukaryota > Metazoa > Chordata > Amphibia > Caudata > Ambystomatidae > Ambystoma > Ambystoma mexicanum. The sequence continues at coordinate 792,328,388 of NC_090928.1, read as the reverse complement.
TGTCTCTCTTTCATGCAAAGGTTCTTACAGAATCTCAATACTGCTTGTTTCTCTAACCCTGGACGTTTTTTCACTATTCTCAATAATTTCCTAGATCCTGAGACATTGGGCCTCATTACGAGTTTGGAGGTAGCCATGCCCTTTTTACCGGCATGGCTACCCCCAAACTCGGGTCCAGGTCCCGAAAAATGGGAGTTACCGGGCCATTCCGACCTTTGCGGGCCCGGTAATTCCCATTCGCGGGACCTGTTACGTCCCATTCCCATTTGAGCCCCCATAGGGCTCAATGGGAATGGGGAGTATCGTAACAACGGCCCCGTTAATAACGGGACCATTGCTACCATCCTGTTCTGCTAGCGGGTGCCGCTCTGCACGTCTGGTCTGACCAGGCGTACAGAGTGGCCCCGCGAGCAGAACTCGTAATGTGGCAGTAGAGTGATAACGGCGCCGGCAGCACTACCAGCGCCATTATCACTCTACCACCAGGGTTGTATTGAGGCCCATTGCTTCTTACTTCATTTTTAAAATGGATACCGTTTATGTCCCCTTTTTTCGTCTGCTAGGTCTCTGCTTACCTCGCCGCCTTATATAGGAGGAGCTAAAAGCCCTGTTATCATGTGCTAATCGCACCAGTGACAATTGTATCGCTCGCATCTCTTCAGTCATTACATATGTTTATCCATGCCTACTTTTACATATCAACCCTTGCTTTGCTTTGTAATCTTCCCAAAGCCTTTATCCTTTTTATTATGAAAAAAGTGTTCTCGACCGCTTGCCACCAGCAAATTATTATCCCATAGCGCTTCTTCTTTTCCTTTTTTTAATTCACTGAGTGAGCTACTTACTAGCAACTAACTGCATTCTCTAAATGTACCTACCTGTATATTTCACGTGTCAGTAATGCTGTATTCTTTATGTACATACCTTGCCGTCTGGCTAATTTGTGTTTTGCTATGTATGTTCCATGCCTTTTTATGTAATTACTGTGTGTACTGACCGTTCTGTAACCACGAATATGGATATTCGTGTAATGTGCCCAGATACTTCAGGGTATGGTGCGCACTATAAATGAATAAACAAACAAACAAACTCTCCGGTTACCTGGACACTAACACTCTCCTTGCCCTCTCCAATATGATTTCATCCTACAAATTCCACTGAAACTGCATTTTTCCTGGTCACATTGACCACACTTCTGCTCAGGATACTAAACTCTCATCTCTTGCTGTACTGTAGCAATCACCCATGTTTAGGGGGGCATCCAGGGCCAGTAACGGCCTGCCAGCCCGAGTCTAGGTAGTGGCCATGTATGCCCCCTAAGCAGGGGTGATTGCTATTCCCACCCTCAGTTTTGTCCAGGGTGGGAACAGTTGTATTATTATCTTTTTTTTAAACGGGAGTTGGGCTCTGCGCATATTGTGCAAGCCAACTCTTCCCTAAAAAGAAAGAAGATGAAACCCACCATAGTAAATAGAAATTAATTTCTATTGTGCCGGTGGCCATGGAAGGGAAGGAGCCCAGGGACTGGAGCACAAAGCTCGGTCCAGCAGGTACGTGGGGAGGGAGGGTATGGTGGACGAGTGCAGGATAGCTTGGCGGCGTGGGGGCATGGGGAGGCAACAGGGAAATTCTCCCTGTTGCCTCCCGAAATTCAAGATGGCGACACCTGGGGAAGGTGCTTGGGTGGCTGGGAAACACAGGCAGTACACTTTGTGTACTCGCCTGTGTTTTCAGCCCCCTGATTGGCCGAGCATTCTTCCCTGGATGCAAATGCTCAATCTATCAGCTTGCTTTGACATAGAAGACCATTTTATTCTGTCCACTTCTGTTTCTTCTCTAGGTATCTTTTGTTCTGCTGTGTCCTGGCTGTTCTCTTACTTTTTAAAACATACTTTCTCTGTATCCTGGGCTGGCAGGTCCTCCTTTCATCTTCATTTATGATTTGGGGTTCCACACCAGCTCATTTATTGTCCTCTTTTGTTCTCTCTCTTCACTATTTCACTTATAATGTTGGCACATACTAGGTACGTGTTTTATATATAGTTATATTTGTATATACATTAGCATCCCACCTGAGTCTCTTCCCTTCCTCCACCAACGTCCCTCTTCCACCAATGGTCCTCCCATACATTATGGAATCTAAAATACTACACCATCTACCTCTTTTACTGAATACAGTCGTTGGATCTTTCTGCTTTGTTGAATTCTGTAGTACTTGTAACTATTCACAAGCGGACTCTCTTGCAAACTCTGCAATAATCTGCTTAACTATATACATACATGTTGCATGTGTGAGAGCCCTGCATATGTGTGCTGCATAATCATACCAACTAGGAAGCATCAGAGCAGAGACAGATTACTCAGTGTATTCTCTCAATTTTCTCTCCCTCTTTTTGCTTTTCCTTTTGTTTTGCTACTCCCTGGTCATCATCCCGCTCAGATTTTCCCACTCAACGTGCTTTGTTATTGTTCCTCACTCTTGCTCTGCCGTCCTAACAGCTCCATACTTCCTTTCTATGATTTTTCAGATAGCAGACCCCTTACTCTCATGAACCTTCCATCCACCTGGTAATTTTATGAGTCAAATAACACCTTGTTATATTTGTGTTTTTCTCTTATCTTCTTCATTACCATTTCCCAGTCAATAATTGTTTTGCTTGCTCTTTCTAGCCATGCAAGGCAAACTCTTGTGTTACGTTTCCTACTTCTCAACAATTCAAAAGGTGAAACACCCGTCATCGAATGTGGAGTGAATCTATGTGCAACTATAATGTTATTTACTGCCTGTTTCCAATCCCTTCCGTTGATTACAGCACCTTTAATATTCTCTTTGATCACCTTGTTGAAATGGACAGCTACGCCTTTGCCCTCAGCAGATATATATGTAGCTGCTCTGATGCTCTAGCCCATTGTTCTATAAATATCTTTCCATCTCCTCTGATACTAATTGCACCACATTGTCCGTAAGCATTCCTACAGGGTATCTTAAATATTCTGCCCATGAGGTAATTTTATCCTGTATTCAAATATTATGTACAATAGCTACTTCAACCCATCTTGTATATCTACAAATGCAATGCAATAGTGTTGTGACTATTTACTGCCAATTGGTCTTATTATATCTAATCCTACTATCTCGCATGTTATATTAGGTATGAACATCATTGTCATGGGATTGGCATGTGCAACACAAACATGTTTCACTTTTCTGTGTGACTCCTGGCAGTGCAGCTCTTCCTCTTTTTTGGTTGTGGTGAACAGAGGCCCTTGGGATACCCTTATTGTGCCCATGGGTGGGGGTACAACCCTGAACCCCTAGTGTATGTTCTTGGGCACATGTGGGTGGCCCAAAGAGCAGGGTATGGGCTGGTGGCAGCTCCATGCTGAATTTGACAGGTACTCCATTTTGGGATACCCAGGCCCTGCCATAGGAATCAGTGGATTTCTTATAGGAGACAAGATGGCCCCCTGGCCTCTTGGTTTCTATTATCTATTACCTTGTTTTCCCAAAGTCCTGGGAAGCCCTGACTCTGTCCCTTCTCCTGACTGGCTGTTGGGTGGAAGAACCATATATGGTATTGTGGGGAAGTCCAGGCCAGACTGGCTGGAGCCTTCCCAGTGACTGTATGTTGTGGGTACACTGTTGAGATGGGACCTGGGTGAATGGAGTCTGTGAACAATATGCATTCCATGTGATGGGTGTCTGGTATCTGTGTGTGTGATACAAAGAATGAGATGAGACAGCCCTGCCTGAAACTGACATGATTGCAGTGTGGTGTGCTGAAAGACGGGGTGCTTGCCCCAATCCACATTTCTTGTTATGGGTGTCTGGGTGGAAGTGAATGGCCTGAATGCACTGTGGGCCTGATTGGCTGCCTGCTTGCATGATTGCCTTTCTGAATGATTGGCTGCTTGAGCTTGGCTCAGCAGGGTGAATGAGAGACAGAACAGTTTATCTGGGGACTGCTCACTTACCAGAATTGTTCAGAAGCTGAAGTTGAAACTTGATGCTTAACCTTGAAGCCCAGCTGCAAGAAGAAGGTTTTGCTGCTGCTTGCCGTCTTCGAAATCCAAAAGTTGTCCTGTCTGTTAATGACTAATCCAAGAGAGGACCTGGCTAGGAGACCTTTTGCTGAGCTACGAGGAAACATCATGCAGAAAGCTAACCTTCACCAAGGCACCCTGGAAGCCATTCCCGAAAGACTGTCGACCGGAGAAAGGGACCGCTGAGGAATCCTGAAGTGAAGCACCTGTACATCAAAGTCCATCGTTGTCAAGCAGGGTTTGAAGGGTTACCGTAACCGCTGGAAGCCCGCCAGGTCGTCTTGCCCAGAAGCGGGGACAGCTTGACGCTGTGCTGCTCGATGACCGGAGCCGCAACGCTCCACCTATTGCCTGAGACATTTGAAACAAAGGACTCTTTTGCCATCACCATCAACCGCTTTGTCCCGCCGGAGAAAGTCAAGGTCATCGACGAGCCAAGGAGATTCCACAGTGGATTTCCCTCCACCTGAAGTCCACAAAGACATAGACCAGCGAAGATCCAAAAGCCAGCCGTGGTCGAGTCCCGACCGTCGACACCAACACAACATCCGACAGCCACTGCCGGGCCTACGTTCTTCATCGATCTGCTTTGCGGCAATTAACTCTTGTCATCAAGGTGCACTTTTTCTTCGCAGAATCTTGATGCACTGTGGCTCCTGCTTTAAAGGGAGTTAACTCACAAGGGATCCGTCGACGAACCATCATAGAAACTCTGCTAAACTCAGGTACATTGGGGTAGTAGAACATTTTAGCAGGAAACAAGACTATTTTAAACATATATGGGCTGGGCTTGTTGATACACTTTATTTCCAGGTTGCCCAGGTGGGGTGATCCTCACACAGAACTGTTTCAGGGAAGTGGGACAAACTATTCTGCCATTGTTTAACCTAACTTGTCTTCCTTCCTATGTCTGATTCCTATGTCTGATGTTGATTAACATTGATATTGGACTTGTATGTCATTGAAACTCTCAGCAGTTGGTGCATTTTAAAGGAGTCAAGAGTTAACTGTGGTACCACATAGACATTGTATATATTTGCTATATTAGAATTGCCAAAGCACAAAGTGTGTTATTGGTTGTGTATATATATTGAACCTTATTTATATAAAGAACTTTGTTATCACATAACATAGTGTGTGGACATTCATTTGTGGGGGGTTGGGGACTACACTGTACTTAAGAACCAGCCTGCATCACCTCCTGAGAGATTAAGCCTGGTTTGCTCGTCCATTGCTACCAACAATAGGGAACCTTGGCAGGGTGCTCTGTGCTTCTACTCTGCCATATAGAGGGCAGGAGTACAGATACCCCCATCCAGTTTTTACAATAGCATCTAGTGATGGATTTCCTTCAGACCATAAGGCATCCCTCACTTTATTTTTACAACACTCCAGCATGAACTGGTCTCTCATCCAGATTGTTCCAGAACTCACATATTGACACAAGTTCTCTTAACATGGTCAGACATTGTTCTACAGATTCTCCATCTTGCTGAGTCCATTTTCCAAAGTGTAAATGGTCCATAATTATGCTCACCTTCTTTCCATAATGCTCACCTGGCATTTTGATTTGACTCATATTCATTTTATCTATGTGCTTCTGCTTCCCTTAACCTTGGAAGATTTCAAAATTGATCCCATCCCACATTGCCCAGAGAATGAATAAGTAAGGGTTGTTTTTCTTTGTGTGGCATAGTTGGACCCAAACATTGCTTGTACATAATCCTCTAAACGTATTTCCCACCACTTCCATGGAATTGGTGGATTCATGTGTCCTACGAATGAAGGGGGGTGCCGGCATACTCGGCATGTCTCTATTTCTACAGTGTTGATATCCTGATCCCACTGTTATACATTTTTTGTTGTACTGTTCCTCCTTTTAAAAATAGTTATACAAAAATGTTTTTCATGTCAGAACTTTAGTTCCTTAAGAGTTTAGCATATGACTTCACACTTGGCTCATGCCCAGTTTTGACACTTGTTATGCACATTTCTTTTTTAATTTTGATTTGCACCTTTTCGCATGTTTCATTTTTTAATACATCTCTATATTATTGCAGCTCGCTCCCAATTCTATTTGTGTACATGATGTTGCTATGCAACATCTATGCATATGTCTATTCTTCTCTTCTGTCCTTTTCTCTGCAACTTGGGTTTCAGTGAAGGGTTCTTTCCTCTCCCCTTCAACAGATCCTTACCTTGCGGATGCAGGGCTGGTGCACACAGTATAATTCCATGTATCAAATATGTTTATTTTACCAATTATGCATAAATCATGGCGCACAAGTCAGTCTCAGTGGTTTGCTCACTGTATGGGCAGGAGATTATCTTTTGCAGCCGTGTACTTGATAACCACGCCTTCTTTTCTGACTTCCGTTCGCTGAGGTATGGCTGATTGCTTGGTCTTGTATGTTCATGGGTTATCCCTTGTCACCACAATAACGTTCCTCCGATACATTCTGGAATCTTGAATGCCATACCACTCTTCTCTTATATTTCTTGTCATAGCTATTTGGGCTGATGTCTACCAAATGCTTCTCTCCTTTACTGAACACCTGAATGCCTATATTGTCTGAACCATATCTTCCCTCTTTAATGCCTCACTCCATCCACTAGCTCCCTACAGACTACACTTCTTTGCTCTACCTTTGCCCATAACATTGGGGTAAGTATTGAGCCCTCTATTTCATTCTCTTTACACAGATATTTTCTTGCTCTCATCTGCTGTTTCCAACTTTACAAAATACCTGTTTGCGCCTTACTTTACTGGTCTTCCTCTGTCTGCTCGCTCTCCCCTCTGACATTCGTCTTCTCTTTCAACTTCCATCAGCTTTCACATCCAACCCATACTTGACTCTCTTCACTGTCTTCCTTTTCCTCTAGGCTTAATTTTTGTTATCACTGTATTTCTTTTTGCAAGAAATTTTACAACCTGACTCCTCCTTATGATTCCTCTCCTAAAACACTCGAATCCTCTCCTCCAACCCCTTGATCTTCTTCCAAAGTCCTACTCTCTGTTGCCTGCTCCTATTTCATTCCAACCCTCTGCTCAGTCCAATGTCCAGTCTTTCATAAACACTGAAATTCCCTCCCTCTAGTGCTCTGGCCCCCACTCTCAGCCTTTCTCTTCCTTCTCAGATATTATCGACTTCCTTTTGATAGGATTGCTTCATTTTTAATTTAACTACTCTGTAAGGCTGTGTTACCTATTGCCAGCGCTTCAGTGGCAGCTCCATTAAAAGTGTGCAAATAATCTAAGGACAGTCCACTGATATTCAATCTCAATGTACTTTTTTTAATTAGTATTGGTTCAGTAAATCAAACCTTTTAGTGAAATTGAATTATTAAATGAAAAAACAAACCAGTTAAAATACATTATTTCATGTCTTACGAGGGGGTAGCCCCCCTGAAGTTCAATAACAATCGTAAAAGCACAAGTGAAGGATAACATTAAGGAGGAAAACACTTTTTACATATTAATTTATAAGTCTCTGTTGTCCAAATAATCAAATACTTCTTTTAAATAAGCTAGGAGCGCAAGAGTAGTTTGAACTCGTTCTCCTCCTAGCAAATACACCCATAGTTCCTTAATAGAAAATGTAGTAAGATTTTGCAAATATTTTCCCAACCAACGAGTTCTTTGTTCACGTAGAGCTGTACAAATTAAGGTCAGATGTAAGAAGGTTTCACTTGGTGCATTGCATAATCTGAAAGCCTCCTTTCTCATCGTTTTGATTTTCGACCTTACCTCTGTCATTTCTCTAGTTGGCCTGGGATTCATGCAAAATCGCATAAATTGAGGTCTAAGGTAGTAGTCTGGGAATCTTTGTAAATATTTAGGCAAAGTACCCCTTGCTCTGCATTCTAAATCACAATGGCCATAAAGATTCTTAGAGGATGTATAGTCACACGTGTCAATCCAATCATGATCGAATATCTTGGCTTTGACTTGGCGTGAGAATGAGTACATTTTCAGAAGAGCTAAAATGGTGTAGTATGGCCTTACAAATTGCTTCCCATGCCTTCAACGTCAGTTCCAATGAAGATTGAAGAGCTGTTGGTAAATCTTTGACGCCCCCAGCCATTTCACCCAGCCGGCGTTTCCTATAGAATGCCAGATTTTTCCAAACTTTAATGGTGTATAAAGACATGAGGCCTAGCTAATGCCTTATTATTTGGATAGGTAGAGCCTGGGGGAGACGGAGAACCCCATGCCAAAAGATGCCCTCTACTTTTGGCCAGACTGTAACAGACAGTGAGAATGAAGTTTCAGCTCCATACGTTAAAATGGGCCCCACTTTTAAGCAGTAAAAATCTACTATTGGCTTTAAAGAGAACTTACAGTACTTTGCCGCTAGGAGCTGCGCCTTGGAGGCCAAGTTACGTGCCTTTGTTCTGAGAGCTGCCTCCCTTTGGGTATTACATATGCTGTTATTAATTGTCATACCCAGATATAACAACGATGAGACTTCTCTAAGCGTTTCACCTTTAAGGAACCAGGCAGGACTTCGCGCTGGAGTCCTGTAGGCGGCTTCGCCCCCCAAAACCAATATACTAGACTTTGCAACATTGACATTTAAACCGTTTTCTTCTAGATAGTGTTGCAGTGCATTCAATTGTCTCTGGAGACCAATAGATGTCTGATCCAAAAGTACTGTGAAAACAAAAAGAAAATATCGAGGCGAGTACCCCCAAAAGGAAATACACCAAACACGGGTTACAAAGGAACATACAAAGATCTTTATTTTATACTGAACAGTTTCAAAGGACAAAACAACAGATAGCTATTGGCTCTCAGTACAACACAACGAACTCCAGCATGGTTCGGTGTGCTCAGTGAGTGGGACTGTACATTAGAATAGTCGTACCTTATATACTTTTGAAAACATGATGTCCAACCCTACTGTGGGTTAATATTCGTTAATACATCACGGATCTAGGGTTTGTGCCGAGTTCACACATCTATACGTTTAGGGTTTACTTTTAATGTATTCACCAACAAGCTTTATTAGTAACAGTGTATCTTAGGATTTCGTGTTGAGCCTTCTTAAACAGTTTTATACAATGTATTCAAACAAGTGTTCATATTGAAGTATTTGAATACATTGTTCGTAACATATGCTCCCGGATTAGCTTCATTGACACGAGTAATCCTTTACACACAGGTCAACGAAGGACAAGGTTTCAGTTCATGACCCTAACAAGTGGCCTGCAGGCAAATTACACATTAGTTTATACATAGAGGTCAAGACGGCCATGTTACATTTTCGGAATGACACTGTCCACGATTTTAGCTCACAGGGTGACTTTGCAGAGAGAACCTAAAATGGCGGTTTGACCTAAAATGGCGGCTTACATTTATTCTAAGATCGGGACCTTGCAACACAGATTTCTTCGCAAGTGGCTTACAAGCAGCTTGGCGTAGGCCAATATACATATATTCCTCACAATAGGAGGCATGATATAATTTCCTGTTTGACAAACCCTCTTTTTGGCCTATGCCAAGTGCTAACTACTTCTGATCTACTTGCAAACAACTCCATGTATCATCGTCCATGCACCCTGAATCACTGTCGGAAATATCAATTGCCATTAGATCGGTCGCTAATATTTCTTTTAACACATATTCTTTGGAGTTTTTATCTGGGGCATGTACCTTATGTCCTATTGTACCTATCGCCTGTGGGCAAGATCCCCCTAGCATAGAACATATAATAGGTAAACACTGAATACAACAGCAAAGAAATAAAAGAATTCCCAAAATGATCAGTAAAACCGACAGCACCTTCCAACCCCAAGATCGCAAGAAGTCCCAGAACCAAGCAGTAAGATCCCAGTTTCCCTCGGGAACATGCACTTCTGAACTAAGGACATGCAGATTCTGTATTGAAGATAGTTGGTGAGGAATCAGGCACGAAAACACAGCAAGCGAACCACACTAATTTACACACTCCACCACGTTCAGCCAGATTGACATCTAATGCCATCCGGTTCTGAAGTGCTACTAATCTTATTGCTTTCTGTTCTAATGTCATATTATAGAGTATGTCAGTGGTCCCGTTGATGGTTCTCTCCAGTACTCTCACTAGTCTTCTGATGTCTTCGGAATTTGCTATCTGCCCCCAAAATGGCACAAATGATTTTGCTACATCTCCCAAGACCTGTGCTGGAGTGTCACCATTCTCGTCCAGCTGAGGACGAGCCTTTGAAACCTCTATAGTACTAGCTATGAATACTCCGGGTAACAGGATCCCTAAATAACAAGTTCCCTGCCAATCCCTGGGTAGCCATGGAAATGCAACATTACCACAAACAAAGTAGACAGGTTCGCCTACATACAAAGGTCTGTCTTCCCCAGTCAAATTCGCAAAGTTGGCACAACCTTTAAAATTTCCCATTGACTGAGTGCCATTCCTCTGTATGCCGAAAGAAACTGAATCGGGGCTATGGTTAACAGTGTACGAAGGAGGCATGGCATCCTTATTGCCTATCAGAACCATCTTGAAGGAAATCAAAGATTGAAAGGGACGAGACAGTTTATCAGAAGGCCTAATAGAAGCAACGTTAAGCTTCCTCCTATTTGCGAAAAGCGAGCAGCCCAGGGGAGACAGAACACGTTTCTCAAAACTATTCAAATTAGTACCATCAAAGTTCCCTGAGATGCTATCGTTCCAACGGCCACAGAACAGTGCTCTAAGAGAAGCATAACAAGCAGTTGCGAAAGGTAAAGGATGAATATACCAACCTAGCCCCTTATCCCCATGTTGCGGTATATGCGAGCAGACCCAACAGTTGGACCTATTAAAAATGGCATGTGTGGCTTTCATGATTAGTAACAATGTATTGTTGTGATATCTTTGTCTATGCTGGGAGTCTCTAGGAGACAAAGTATGCAAATGCACAAAAGGAGTAGGGACAGTGGGTACATTTTCAGTTGGTAACAAGGTTTCGAATGGGTACACTTCTTCCAGGTACCAGAGACTTAACACAGTTACTATTATAAAACCAATCGACATTATAAAAAGACAGCAGTATGTTTTCGGGGCCCAAGAGATTTGTCAATTTTCCCGGCTGGTCACACGATCATTTATCAGTTCAGTACGAGCGGTAGCGGTTGCAGGCATTGCAGTCTTCAAACGAAAAACCCCAGTGTCATTAGCTGGCGACCTCCCGGCCGCGCGACTTCTTAGTCCTTCCACAACCCCAGCCAACAGAATCCCCTTTTTCAAACAATTATTTGGGCAAAAAGCAAGCCCTTGATGAATTTCCTTTCTTCTTCGAATGCACAGCCGAACCATGCCGTAAGTCTATTTCCTTGGACGTAAATTGTACCTTGCTGTTCCCGGTACTTATTGATCTGAGAACAATTTGTTGTCACTTCCCGTTGGAAGCGGCGTATGAAGAGCAGTGAATATTCAAAATCCGGAACGACAGTTTCCGGAAGCGAAACATTTGGAGAGTGTGGAGACAAAATGGCAGGTTCCCCAAGCCTCACGGGCACAGAGAGATTCTCTGATGCACTCTCAATGCTATTTACTGCTTTGGGATCGTTGGTTGCAGCGTTAGCGAGGGGTTCTGTTTCTTCTGTATCGTGTGGCACTGGGTGAGGAAGTCTCTTGAGATGCGTCACGCAGATCCAGTTTTTTCTGCCTGCGACACGCACCGCCATCTGTGTGACCAGCAGGACCTGGAATGGGCCCTGCCAACGAGGTGCAAGGCAAGAAGAACATCAAATGATGAGCACCAAATCTCCTGGCCGAATACTGTAACCCGGGCCCTCGTATCGCACAGGTAAAGCCTCTCGCACCTGGTGATAAATCAAATACAGGTTTTTAGTCAACTGGCTACAGTAATCTGAAAGAAGTACATTTTCGACATTCTTTAAAGATCAACATTTCGGAAGGTTCCAGATATTGCCAGGTCTCCCCATTACCACCTCAAATGGAGAGAGCCCAGTCTTGGTTTGAGGGGTTGTATGCATGGCTAGTAATACGATCGGTAAGGCGTCCGGCCATTTTAGTTTGCTGCCGGCACACGTCTTAGCGAGCTTGTTCTTGATGATACCATTGTGTCTTTCTACTATTCCGGCGCTCTGAGTGTCTCTGGCCGAATGGAACCGTTTGTCGATCTGTAATGCCGCACATATCTGCAAAATTACAGCAGCGACAAAATGTGGACCATTGCCCGACCAGATGACTCTTGGTAGCCCGAACCTGGGAAAATATTCCTTTAACATAGTTTTTGCAGTAGTCATGGCTGTAGCGTCTTTGACAGGGAAAGCCTCGACCCATTTGCTGAAAGCACAGATGACAACTAAAATGTATTTCAAATTATTACAACGTTCCATTTCAATAAAATCAAAGTGGATGACCTCAAAGGGGACAGAAGGAGGCCCGAAACTTCCCCTTGGAGTTGATGTTCCCTTTCCCACAATATGCTGTAAACAGATCATACTGTCTTGGACATAGCACTGAGCTATTTCTGAAATTTTGTCATTTGCCTAAACTTTTTCTAGCAATTTCATAACCTTCTGGGCACATATGTGTGTAGGGCCATGGGCCATGACGACATCATCATTACATATGCGCCAGGAAGTAGCCATTTTCCTTCAACTACATCCACCCAACACCCATCATCATCAAGTTTCCCCAAGCCTTCTGCCCATCTCTTGGATTCTTATAACTTGGCATCGGCTTGGATATCCCTTACGGACCCAACACCCGCGTCCATTGCATAGGCATTTACAGTCTCCCTTGAAACATACATCTCCGTAGAGAGATTGGTGGCAGTCTGCTTAGCTATCTGATCATCCAAAGCATTCCCTTTTCCTATATCATCTATAACCTTTCGATGTGCTGCACATTTCACGACAGCTAACTGAGTAGAGAGCGCAAGCGCTGAGATCAGTTGTACTATTAGGGAGCCATGCTGAATCTTTGCACCATGTGAAGTTAAGAACCCTCTTTCTGACCAAAGTCTACCAAAGTTGTGAACCACCCCAAAGGCATACTGACTATCAGTATATATGTTTACGTAAGCCATTCAGAAAGTTCACAAGTTCGGATCAATGCTATAATCTCTGCAGCCTGCACAGGCTTATGCATAATTCTCTTGGTTTCCACGACCGTGCTCAATGTAGTGATTGCATAAGCAGCTGTGGATGTACCATACGGGAGTTTGAAGCAGGAGCCATCGCAAAACAGCTCCCCTTGTGGATTATTCAAAGGAGTGTCCATTAGATCAATTCTACCCTTTGTTTCTTGTTCGGTAGTGTACAGACAGTCATGTGTCTCTTCGTCACTGCAAGCAGTACCTTGCGGGAAAGGTAAGAGTTCAGTCGGATTAAGAACACAACACCTCTTAATTTGTATGTGAGGAGCAAACATGAATTCATATCTCGTCAACCGTGTGGAAGTGTGGTGTTGCGTTTGGGTTCTGTTCAATAGAACATCTACAGAGTGAGGCACCATCTGGGTTAGATCATGGCCTAAGACCATTCCCTCACTCTGTTTTACAGACGCAACAGCGACAGCTCGCAAACATCTTGGCAAACCGCATGCTACAGGATCAAGGGCGGAAGAAAAGTAACCGCATGGCCAATTCTTCCTTCCATGTTCCTGCGTTAATACAGCCAAAGCACATTCATCACATTCATGCACAAACAACACAAAGGCCTTTTCATAGTTTGGTGTGCCCAAAACTGGTGCCGAGCACAATGCAGTCTTGAGCGGATCAAATGATTGCTGGTGTTCCGCGTTCCATGGCAATGGCAAAGAAATGCCCTTCTTCGTCAATGCCAACATCGGCTTAATCACTAGTGAGACGCTTGGGATCCACAACCTACAGTAAGAAGCCATACCTATCAAGGCTCTTACTTCCTTCTGCGTATTTGGGACAGAAATGCCAGAAATAGGTGACCTACTGACAATAATATTGAAACTTTTTAAGCAAAGCTTTGTGACCATGTTTAGCCAGGTGAATAAGCAACAACACAGTGCCCTCCTCACAAGCGCTCTCAGAGTCAGTAGCTAAAAGCAAGTCATCAACATACTGAAGCAGTGTACAGGTAGAGGGCAATTCAAGGGTATCAAGCTGTTCTTTCAAAGCCCTACTATAAATGCTAGGACTTTCCGTGTAACCTTGTGGTGCACGGGTAAAGGTGAAAGAGCGTCACCCTAAGGTGAACGCGAACAAGTATCTACTGTCCTTGTGTATAGGAATACTAAAGAAAGCATTCTTTAGATCCACAACACAAAAGTAAGTAGCAGTGGCCGGAATCATAGCTAATATTGTTGTCACATCAGGAACAATTGGAAATTGCAGAGCGACGACCTTGATTATGGCAAGTAGATCAATTATGAAACGGAATGGAATTGCATTTCGCCTTTTTTGTACACAGGTAAAATTGGACTATTGCACAAACTGCCTGTAATTTCCTCAATCACCCCGCGGTACACAAAATTGGAAACGATGCATTTCAAAGCTAGCTCGCCCTCAACTGAAATCTTATATTGTGGAATGCGTGGCAGCTTTATTCCATGTTTCAAGATTATTTTAACAGGCTCGATCTGTAAAACACCGACATCATTGTCGTCAATTGCCCATAAACACTCTGGTACATCACTGAATTCTGGTGGCAAAGGTCTGGTTAAGAATTGAGAGACAGAAAGTTGCTGAGGTGAAATCGTCAAACGCACTCCATCAGAAGAACAATGAATTACCGCATTTAATTCTTTCAACAGTTTCAACCCCAGCAAATTCTCTCCACAATTCGAGGTCAAAAGGAATGGACAATGGTCCGTGAAGGGACCCAAAGAAATAGGTACCGCTGAAGAAACTGGGCAAACAACTGGTGTGCCAGAAAACCCTACAGAAACATTGGTTTGCCCTGACAGTGGAATGTTTGGAACCCGAGAATGATCAATGGAACACTTCTGTGCCCCTGTATCTACCAAGAATAGATGTTTCCTATTTCCCACTACCATTTCAACGTATGGACCTTTCTGATTGACGGGAATAGGCGTAGGTTCCAAACCCTGCTTCGGGCAAGCCTAACGAAACAGAATGTCATCAAAAGGAAGTTCTTCAGATAGATATGCAGCAGAAGGATGATTAAATATGTTTCTAGTATCCACACTTGGTACCTGATTATCCTGCGAAAAAGGTTGCTGTGGATCTTGTGTAAACTGACCTCTACCAGGGCCCCCCGCACCCGGGCGACCTCTGGATCGTCTACCCATATTTCCGAATGTGTTATTCGACCTTTGTCGAAGGACAGGGCATTGTGCACGCCAATGACCCTCTTGTCCACAATAGGCAAACTGGTTAATGTTCATAGGACCCAAGGGCACATTCCCTTGTGGAACATACTGACCTCTAATCTGCGAACTACCTCCTCTAGGGCCTCTAACAATTTGTTGTAATAATACTTTAGTCTTCAAATCACCTTTTCTCTTCTCGAGTCTTTCCTTTTCATTATTGACACGATTCTCGTAGTACTGAGCCATGTGCAGTACTTCTGATTGGGACTTCGCCTGCCATGCGCTCTCAGAAGACATAATTTGTGACTGGATGTCAGGCAGCAATCCACGCACACATTTGTCCACAAATAATCTTTTCCCAGACTCTGTGCCTAAGTCCTGTCCGCTGAAATCCGAGAATACCTGTTCAAACCGATTGAAGAACTCGGTATCACCCTCAGACTTCCCTTGGACACAGGCCGTAAGCTTATCCCAAATAATTCTCTTTTCGGGAATGATGGTTTGCAATTTTGCAATGATTCTATCAGGCAAGGTTAGTATCACCTGAGGCGGTCTCTCACCAGCTGGCCTTTCTCCATCGAGTCTAATTATGTTAGCCCATGTATCTCTCAAACCTGGTACGTCATCTATAGTCCTAACCTGTTTCCACAAATCTAGGGGCAGGAGTACAGGAAATAACAGATCAATGTCACTCAAGGTGAATAATGAGGACTGCAAGACAGACTCTATTTCTTTATAGAATCCTGTCGGATTTTTCCTAATGTCAGGAATAGATTGTCTAATAGTATTCACTTCCTGTCTCGAGAACGGGACGTGAACAAACTGCGATACATAATGCACAGGAATGGTCACAGCAACCGCATTCGTTGCAGGATCGGCCGCAATCTCAACCTTTGGGATAAATGTCGGAGGAACCTCTCTCATAGGGAACTGAGAAGAAGGCAACTCCGAATGCTTACTAAGCAACAGAGCCAAGTCGAGCGCTAAAGCAGTCGAAGAAGTGTCAAGCGAAAAAACTCTCTTATAAATACCCAGTAACTCTGTGGGACAACTAATCTTTCTCCTTACACATTCATCCTGCAGGTACTCTATCATTACCTGTATCACTTTACTCTCCATTTCTAGCGTATACTGACTATACGTGTCATATACTTCAACTGGAGTTATCGACATATCTGAGATCCATCTAATCGCATCTTTCGTACAAATTCGTGTTGCTTCGGATATCGATTTACGTCAAGGAAGGAACCATTTCTGTACATACATACTATCCTCATCGTCATCCTCATTCTGTAACCTTTCCAACTTCTTTCTACACTCAAATTTCCTCTCAACATGCTCATGTACTTTCTCCACAGTTTCTCTTGAAAACGCTAAAGTGTTCAGATCTCTCAACCTTTGTGCGAGATCTGTATTATTTCATTTGCCCCAAATTACACATAAATGAAACCCTAAACCTTCAATGAAAACATTTTTCTCAGGAAAATTATCCATATTAGAAAGTGTGGCAAAAATATTAGCTCGATCATCCATCTCTATACAATGCTTAGCCCATGCAATCAAATCTCGTTTCTTCTCTGCAGGTACAGTATTGCGAGTGATAACCCTTGACCCCGCACGCTGATTGACTACAAGTGGTACAAGACCACCTGGAAGAGGGGGAGCAGGTCAATTCAATGGAGGTACTGTTACTGGTGCAATAGGAAGAGGCGGAGGAACAGGTGGAAGAACAATAACTGGAGGAAGAGGAACATTAGGAGGAGCAGGAACAACAGGAACAACAGCAGGAAGAGGCAAACCAGCAGGAAGAGACAAAGCGGCAGGAAGAGGAACATACGGAGGTGGCGCAGAGGCACCAGGCCTTCATTCATTTAACAATGTATCAATAAATTCATCAGAAACATCTTTGGAAGGATAGATTTTCTGAATGCCAAGTGAGAAAGCCCTATCCATATTCCTAGCCGACTCAGACTGTTTATATTGGTCATATAACAACACTTTTTCGGCATTCGTCTTATGACGGCGCGCATGTTTTTCCCTACCCTTAAGCTGCTGTAATGCTTCTTTTTTCCAATTCTGCAAAACATCAAATGCTGCAGGTCTAGCCTTTTTCTTCAATAGAATTGACTCTAAATACTCAATACGAGGGATTTCAAAACTACCATTGATTGGCCACTGAAGTTCGGAGGCATGTCTGGTTTGTCTGTGCCAAATATCATTAAACACTATACTTCCAATGCCATTCTTACAGTACATAGTACAAGCCGGCGACACCTCCTGTGGTGCCGGATGGCTAAATTCCAAAGATTGCCTATCGCTGCGGAATAACGCCCTGAAGCAGGTAGACAATTTCCCAGGCATATCAAAATATTGGTGTTACCTGGTCAATAATTGTATTTGCAGATACAATACACCAAACTCAAATTATCAGGATACTTAAGAATCGTGTCACGACTCACCTGATCAATCCTAAGGAGGTCCGATCGGATTTCAAAATTCTTACCTGACTAATCTTACCTTGTGTTTGGGGATTTCGGCAAATCTGCCCGCCTCGATAAGTGGACCCTCGTCAAGATGCCGTCTCGGACCACAAGCTAATCGTCCAGGGATCGGGTCGTGCAACGCTGCTGGGGTGTCGTGTCTCTTTCCAAAGGAGCCCCTTATTTTGTCACACCGTCCGATCCTGGTCCGATAGCGTGTGTCAACCTTCAACAATCCGGCATCAATCTTGAGGTTCCCTGTTCGGGTGCCAACTGTGAAAACAAAGGGAAAATATCGAGGCTGAGTACCCCCAAAAGGAAATACATCGAACACGGGTTACAAAGGAACATACAAAGATCTTTATTTTATACTGAACAGTTTCAAAGGACAAAACAACAGATAGCTATCGGCCCTCAGTACAACACAACAAACTCCAGCATGGTTCGGTGTGCTCAGTGAGTGGGACTGTACATTAGAATAGTCGTACCTTATATACTTTTGAAAACATGATGTCCAACCCTACTGTGGGTTAATATTCGGTAATACATCACGGATCTAGGGTTCGTGCCGAGTTCACACATCTACACGTTTAGGGTTTACTTTTAATGTATTCACCAACAAGCTTTATTAGTAACAGTGTATCTTAGGATTTCGTATTGAGCCTTCTTAAACAGTTTTATACAATGTATTCAAACAAGTGTTCATATTGAAGTATTTGAATACATTGTTCGTAACATATGCTCCCGGATTAGCTTCATTGACACGAGTAATCCTTTACACACAGGTCAACGAAGGACAAGGTTTCAGTTCATGACCCTAACAAGTGGCCTGCAGGCAAATTACACATTAGTTTATACATAGAGGTCAAGACGGCCATGTTACATTTTCGGAATGACACTGTCCACGATTTTAGCTCACAGGGTGACTTTGCAGAGAGAACCTAAAATGGCGGTTTGACCTAAAATGGCGGCTTACATTTATTCTAAGATCGGGACCTTGCAACACGGATTTCTTCGCAAGTGGCTTACAAGCAGCTTGGCATAGGCCAATATACATATATTCATCACAATAGGAGGCACAATATAATTTCCCTTTTTACAGTATGACATTGTCAGCGTATAGCAGGCGATTAATAGGTTGGCCTGCTATACACGGCGGGAAGCATCTTATTTCCTCAAAGGCTTGATCCATGTCTGAAATAAAAAGGTTAAAAACATTGTGAGCTAGAGAGCAACCCTGCTTCAAGCCTTTAGACGCTGAGATGGATTTGGATAAGGCTCGCTTTCTATCCAGTCTCATCTGGAGAATGGTTTTGGAGTGAAGGGCTTGTAGTGCTTTCCTTATGTCATCCATGCAGTCCCATTTTTTTAAACTTTTTTTCCACAAAAGGTGACGGTCAACCGTATCGAATGCCTGAGCAAGGTCAATGGAGGCTAGATAGACCTTACCAGACCCTTTCGACTTAGTTGTTGTTTTGAGTAGGTTAATTAGGAAGAAGTTACAGGGCGTCCCTATGCCCCTGAAGAAACCTGCTTGCTACATGTCAATGTGGCCCATGTTGCAGCTCCATGATGCTATTGGTTTTAACAGTAGGGCTTGAAATAACTTTCCTGACAAGTCCAAGAGGACGATAGGTCTGCAGTTTGCTGGGACCGACATGTCGCCCTTCTTCAAGATAGGCACCACAATGGAAGCATGCCAGGAGCAAGGCATTATCCCTGTGTTAGGCAATTTTGTATGCAGTACCCTCTGGCACCACTACACACAACTAGGACTGCAGGTGTTAGCAAAACCAACCTTTGGTATAAGTCTGTACCACACAGTTTTTGGTAGCGAGCTGAGCAGCCAGGCTTATCTTAAGAGGGAATGTGAGCTTTTAATGAGGTTACACAGAGGTCTACAATCACAGGTATTAATAATAGACTCTTATACTCAAGGTTTCATGGTGAAACACTTATTAATTTATTACACAGTCAGTTAGAAAACATTCACTAAAAGGACGAAATCAATGTCACATGAAAATATACTACAGCACTTCACACTATTAGAGTCTGAGGCATTTAAACTACTTTGAAGGAGGAGCAAAATGGCATTCAGAGCATTTGAAGAAGGAGCAAAAAGGCATAAGTTAATAAATCGAATAATAGAGTCACTCTTAAACAGTGCAAATAGTTTGAGTTCACCAGAGGTGTGGTTCCAATGCAATATATAGGCCAAAGTCAATGGGCTAGAGTCTTGAATAAGAAAAACGGTTCTGGTAGTTTAAACGGAAAAGTCTTTGCCACGGTTATCAGAAGTAGTTCATAGACAAAAGGTTTGTATGTCGGGTCACAAGCTGACTAGGCCTGTAAGTTGCCGAAGTTTCACGCACTTTCGCAGTGAGAGGTAAGTTCTCTCGGTCGGGTTTTCACAGTACCTAGATTGAAGAAAAAGCTGAAGACTTTTGTTCCTGGCAATTCCTGCAGATCTCGCTGTTCCTGAACCTCAGTCGTGGGTGGAAGAGGGAGGATGTCGGGGGACTCCTGCACTGCATGTGGACTGGTCTCAAAGCTGTCGTCAAGCACACAAACTGGTGTCCTTCTCCCTGGCTATTCGGTGTCCTGCAGCACGCTGAGGAAAATACAACCAGCTCCGAGAATGGTGTCCAGGTGGCTTATGAGTTGATTGGTCCCACCAACTCAAAGGGAGAAGTCGTCCTTGAAGGGCTTCTCTGTCGAGATAAACTTGGCGATTCGGACCTTCAGCAGGGCTTCACCGGGCAAACCAATGGTCCAGGAGTTGCAGCAGCTGTCCTCTTCCAGCTCATCTTCGGTTCTTTTGTTCGAGTGGTCGACTCTGCCTTTCAATCCAAGAGACTCACCTTTTAAACAGTTTTCCCCCATTCATTTCAGCCTAGCTGCCACTCACCCAGTAGGGTGGCTGGCCTTGCCGGACAGTCAGCCAGTCAATCACACCAGAGTGCATTTGGGTCTCCTAGGAGACTAAGCATAGGGAGTTTCGGGCACCTCCCTCACTTCCTGCCCACCCCAGACAGTCAGGCGCCAGAGGCGGTCTTCAGTCCTGAAGCCCGGCAAAGGCATAGGAACAAAGGGACCAAACCTGGTTTGGCGCACAGAGACAAACTCTAGAAGGACCTTTCCAAAAAGAATTGGCGAAAAAAGAAGACCAGGAACTATTTAAACAAAGGGGGCTCAGACGCCATCTTGAAAAACATGGCTCTCGTGATTTTTAGTTACCGGTGTTCGCGGTCCGGAAAAATCATGGTAGTTCATTGTAAAACCACTGCCACCAGCCATTTCGATAGGAAAGGGTAGCATTTGACTGATACATGAGTTTCTAGACATAGGGGACACTAGGCAACCCCTCCAGCACTCTATTGGAAGATAGTGTGTGCTGGGTGTAGAAATTAAAAAAGACTAGTAAAGCCAATTTAACTTTACATTCTCTGGGAAACAGTAGTTTATCCCAGAGAAGGTGCTTAAACCTTGCGACAGCCTAAAAGGCTTCCCTGTGTCACTGCACTGAGGGTGCTGTGTGACACACATGAAAAGATGATGCCTATGGAGTTGTCTAAAACTCCATAATCAAAGAACACAAGAGTAAAACACACATCAAAATACATGACAGAGTGGGAAAAAAGGCTCATACTCTACCCAAGTAAAATAAATCAAGTCCTCAAAATCCAGCAAAGTTGCTGGGGGTCTCAAAGGTGAAGGGAATTAGCACATTTATGAGAATTCTCCCTAACACCCCGTTCTTTTGATCTCCTCAAATAGTTCATACAGGATGAGGGCCCATTTTCCCAGATCTTTCTTCAAGATCGAATTGGTCATGCCATCTGGACCGGCAGCTCTGGAGTTACTTGCTGCCTTAATTAACTCCTCTATGGTGTCTCTGTCGGTAGAGAAAGACCATCCCCCCTTTATCGTGTCTTGGTTGAAAGTGTCTTTGTTAATAGAAGTAAAAATCTAGAGGAAATGTTTAATCCACTCCGCGTTTGTACATTTAATGCAAAGAAACATGTAATGTGCCTCGAATACATGTCATTGAAAATCAAATTGGTTAAAAACAACTAACGTAAAACAACACAATTATCCTTTCACACTATCCTACCTATGGTGAAATGTCAGGATGCATCCAATAAGCCATCGTTTCACACTGTTCATTGAAATGTATTTGAATTAACATGTATTTCATTGAACTACAATGCAGTGCACAGGCAGGTGACCTTTATTCACTTTCCCCCTCTTCTTAGTCTGACATTTAATGCCTGTTTCCTGTCCGCAATGAATGTCTGACGTAAGAGGCGAACAACTGTCTTGAGATACCATCTTGCTGCGCGGTGTACAGTCAGCCATCGTCACCGCGGCCACATACACTTATTGTGACATTTCCTGCGGGCAGCTCATTTGTATTCAAATTGAAAGGCAAACATGCACTATATCTATAATGATTTCATACAGGTGCATGCATCATGTGTTAGACTTAGAACAGTTGCATTCTGTGGGCCTTTGCCATAACTCAACATGAAGGCAGATTAATGGTCGACAAACAGTTACTTAGATTTCTTTTTAAATAGATACCAATCTTTCATTTTGATAGGGTGAGTAATGGTTTTACTCTTTTCACAAAAGACACTCAAACCATGAAGAATGGCCTGCAGCAGTTGTCTTTATTTGAGTACCTACAAGCAGGGAACTGTCAGCACGTAGTCCCTACTTTATCACAGCAAAGGTAGAGTGTTGACCTTTATACCCCTTAGCTACAATTAGTCTCTCTCTACTAGTAGCCAAATGGGGATATTTCATTTTCACTCTTAGCCAGAGCACTTATAATTTCTGTGATATATTTTTCTGAAATTTGACAGACACTAATCACAGTTTTGACATTCGAATCATCCATGCAAGTAGAAACGGAGAAGACCACGAATTACGCCACCCAAATAGACGTTATTTCATTTTTCTGTATTTATCAAATTAAAATATCGCATGATGTTAACGTTTTCTGCAATTAAATTATACAGTGAATGTACCCTAACACGAAAAACCCAATAGAAAGCATATGGAAAAGGAATTAGAATGATGTGCACAGACCATCAACAAATGTGCCCCAGGTTCTGAGGATGGCAAGAATTCCTCAATGGAATCCATCAGAGGAAACTTGACCCTTTAAGTATTTTGGGTTCACAGTAGGTCCGGTGTGGAAACAGCCATCAGGGTTACCTTGATTTGGGTACAGAAATACAGTAGCAACTAATGCAGGTTGTGGAATGGTTTAATAGTGACATATTGGAAAATGATTGGCTAGGATAAGCGTCAAAAACAATTTCTTAGAAATAACTGTGTAGTATCTAAATGTGCTGTATGGAAAATGAACTAGATTTCAAGGATAAAGACTCACTGTTGTCTGCTAAATCGTTTAAAAGAATAACAATGACCAAATGCGAATTGATTCAAGCATGGAAAACTAGCTTAACTAGAGTAAGCTTTCCTGGTAGGGACAGACAAGCCATTCACCGTATCAGGCAAATGCCTGGTGCACCACTTGCTTCAAACCCCCCTGGCTCAGCCTAGTTAATGTAGGAGTGATTCGTTGGTACATGAGCCACTCATATTCTCTGCTATCCTACCTTCAGCTAGGGCATGCATCCCTTAACAGAGACTCCTACTCTATGTGGTTTCCATGCATCATACAATGTTACCTTACAGTGGAACCTGACCAAGTAATAAAATGTACAACATGTGATGTCTTCATGCCAGGGGCTCCACTGTCCATCTGGTGGTGTTTATCCCAAGAAAGGAGGATTCAATGATGTATGCAAAAAAAACGCATGTTTACCACTGTCATACAGTGCTCTTTGGTAACTCTACCCCTAGCTACCGCCTTCTTAGCTCCCTAATCCACAGGAAGGGGCAATAATGTGATGCTCTAAAGTGGGCTGCACATCATCGTGAGTTGACAGTTCCAAAGCCCTGTTCCACCGAGGTGAAGAAGGAGCAGCCCAAGGCATGCAAGTGTGAACAAGGCACGATTGCAAAACATTATTTTAGCATTCATTTTAAGTTAAAATATTTTACAGAATGTTACATTGCCCCAGCACTTATCTAGTCATCTCAGATTGCTTTCTTTTATGTCCCTGGTCTCTGCATCATGTATTTCCATAAATCAACCAGTCAGTTGGTCCTTCCCCTTAACTCTCATGTGAGTTCTGTTCTCATATATTTCTCAGCTACCTGCCTCTTGGAGAATTTACTATTAAGAACACACACTAACGGTTGTAGTGCCTCGTTGAATTGCGCCTGGAATAGTTAATTGCCAGAGAGAGTAGTTTCATGTGCACCCATTTCGTGGTGCCCTCGTTCCTGACAGATAAAACTGTAATGCTGTAGAGTGAGTGCTTAACACTAGTTGGCAAGAGTATACAGAGGAGTAGTGGCTAAACCACCTGCTCAGCCCCTACACGTCTACGAACCAAAAATGAGCACAAACATAAAGGTACAACAAGCACAGCCAACAGAAATACATCCTTTGCCTTTTGTGTTGATATGGGCAGAGGAAATGCAATTCTCCCAGAAGGGGTTTGAAAGTGATCCAGCAGTAACTTAAACATCAAAGTATTAACAGTCCAAAATAAAATGGAGGGTACAATAAACATTCTATAAACATATATATACTTAATTCAACAACACCAATGCACAAATAACTATTAAAACCACTATAAAAACCCACCCCTCTAATGAGAACACAGATTATGCAAAGATAGAAAGATGCAGCCCTCGGCGCAAAAGAAATAGGGCTGAAAATGCAATAAACAACCACAAAACTCTTAAACAGAAGGACCGATGGGCAGTTATGGGTCCATATTACCTTTTTCTCATTCATAGGGTGGTCAGTGCATTCTAACTAGGCTTCAAGCTATTCTGTGGTATGAGTCAGAACAGGCTCAGGTGTGGTTAGTCTTGCTGGGTCAAGAGGTGAGCTGGCATCCAGGTGGTTTGAATCTGAACCTCAATGCGGTTCGATGCAGGGTTCAGATCATTCAGTTCAGATGGCTCACCATGGTCAGATCGATAGTCGGGGGATAGTTTGCATCATTGGTAAACACTGGTGCAGGTTGTTGAGTGAGGTGGTGCTCCAGTGCAACAAGTCAAAGTCTATTGTTTCAATGCAGTGACCTTGGTGCTCTGATGGAGGTTTTGAAAAGGCAGAGGTTCAGGTTTGGACCTCAGAGGTGAGCAGGTTGTTTGAGCCAAACAGGTGATGTGCTCCGCTTGGGACAATGTGGCACAGAGCGAGTAGGACACGTGGGATGCAGCAGGAGTTCGATGGAGCGCCTAAATCAACTCTGGAGAATCCCTCTGGATTGAGTGCAGTGAAAACAGTTTGACTGGTTTCATGCAATGGAACAGGGAGCTTTGGCAGAACTGCAACTCCAGCTGCTGTGATTCCTACTCCAGGGTCTCTAGGACAGGATACGTCAGTTCAGGGTCTGCTCTCCCAAGTTTGGGAGGATTGGTGCAGAATTTGCAGGTCCTGATCCTCAGCAGCAGTCACCTCCAATGAGACCTGTGATTGGGTAGGGGACAAAGCTTGCCTCTGCCTTGGACTGCTCCTTCTTCACCTCAGTGAAATAGGGCTTTGGAACTACCAACTACCCAAAAAGAGTTAAAAATTAATTCTTTCTTAAGTGTTTGTCCAAAAGTGAATCAGAGAAGGATAGGGTGGCTCTCTATTTTATAGGAAAGGCCCACTAGTGATTAGACTAAAGCAAGCCAGCGTTAAGATTTTGTGATCCCTATTCTTGAGACAAGTGGTTTTTGACTTTTGACATCTTACACATAGTGATTTGTGATAAAGGAAGGGTAGGGGACAGGAAGAAGAGAGTGATATAGAGAGAAACATACTGGTGGAATCTTCTTCCAACAATGCTGATTTCCCTCTGTCTACAATAGCTCCACCCCCTTCCATTGTCAATAGCATCACTGGCCCTTTTGGTACCTATGTGTGAGGCTAATCCTTTTGGAATGGGTGTGCCATTTGCTACCTGTTTCCCAGGACATCTTCCTCTGGGAGCCTATTCTGCTGTAGAGAGGTGTTACCAGACCTTCAAGCTGGCAGGGTCAGGCTATCTCACAAGAATTCACATAACCCTTTCACTGCTGAGCTGGGCTCACAGTGCTGACACATTTATGATATCAGTTTAATGTGGCTTTAATACGTATGAGAGGTACTAGCCACCATCCCTTAGGTGTGGCTTCTATTTAAAGTTGGAACTGGCACCAGGGTAGTAACTCTCATAGATATGTGGTTTGGGAGCATAGTTGCATGTCTTAAATTGATCCCATGTGCTTCAGTAACTTTGCTGTCAATGCCGCGGTCGAGAGGGCACCTGTGACCCCCGAACCTGCTCTATGCCACTGGAGAGCAGACACTGCAGATCAGGATACTGATTTAGGAGGGCACTGGCGTACACTATGATTTTGGCATGAAGGTTGATGAAAGAGAGGGCATGGTAAGTAGTCCACTCTTTTTGAGTTAGAATTAGCTGCATCATTTTATTATTATAACATTTTTAAAAACAGGGCTTTTATGCCTTGCAAAACAGCAATCATCCACTGCTGGACTTTTGGGATTGGAACACAAAAGCCTCTGTTTCTGCAGTGTATTTTTGACGTTGTTATAAATATTCAATTTCTGAAGTGTATTTTCAAGTGATCAGAGATTGTGGCTTTGGTTGGGGGTTAACAAATAAAGTCAGTAGGCAATGACTGATTGTTTTATGGACATCGATAGTGCAAGGTGCAAGATCCAGAAACAATCGTGCCAACACACCATACCAGCACACTACGACCCGCGATGCCCGAAACTATGTACCCACAAACATGACCCTCAGTGCTACTGTCACTGGCAGCACTGTGAATGGCAACAGTGGTAGCACCCTAAGGCCAGGCCAGAAACACCGGCACAACAGTAATACGGCATAATTCTGACATCCGTCAACACGGAAACACTGGCATAAAAATGACGGTGCCGCAGTAAAAAGTGCAACAGGCCACAGGTGGCCATAATAAGCTCAGCTGCACACCATGAGCACTGTGAATGCTCAAAAGGACCCCACCCACACCCCACACACCTGTAGCAGCAGTCATGGAGCTGGGTGCCCTCCATCCATGGATTCAATATGAACTGACATTGGAAGAGTTCAACAGGCAGAGGAGGTGGCAGAGGCACAGGAAGAGAAGGAGCAGGATGATGGCCATGCAGAGGGACAATGGGCAGCAGGTAGCACCCCGTAGGCTGTCACCCAAACCCCACTTAAGTGCCACACCCTGGAACCTGACTGACACACATATCACACCCTGTATCGGCTGGACATAGAGACCCTAACCAACATTGTCGACCTAATTCAGGACGACATCCGGACCGCCATACCCCCCTTGGTCAAGGTAGTTTCGGTGCTGCATTTCCTAACCACCAGCACTTATCAACAGACTGTGGGAGAGCTGCACGGGATATCCCAGCCCTGTTTCTCAAAGGTGTTAGTCCTGGTTGTCCTCTTGTGTCACGAGTCTCACCACACTGCCTTCACTGCCCCTGACCATGCTTGAGCAAATTACCACAAAATCGTCTGCAGGGATATGGTCTTTGTTGAATGAGGCTACTTAAAAAACCCAATTGTCTGTTCAGATTAGTGCCGTTTTGGAGCAGCAATGGACACAGTATTACTTAGAACTATATCAATCGCCTCTTTCTAGCTGTGATCCAGATATCGATTATGTGGCATTATCCTGACCGAGATGACATATTACAAGCTATAGCCAATTTGATGCCGTCTAGAGCTCCTGGACGGGCGGTCTCACCAACGCTACTCTGAAACGACACTCTGAGGCCTGGGCCGATATTTTATATTTGATCTTCAACAAGGTTCTGCACCTAGGTTGTATTCCATCTCTTGGAGGAAATCAGTCATAATCCCTGTCTTCAAGAAAGGTGACAGGAGCAATCCGGCAGTTTATAGACCCATCGCCCTGCTATATTCACCCAGAGAGATTTTTGTAGGGCTATTACTGAGAGATCTGTGGTTAAATAGCACAAATACTTGAGACCCTTCCAGATGGGGTTCATTCCTGGGCTAGGCGCGAGTGTTAATTTACTGCCTATTAATGCAATCAAGGCTAATGAACAACACAAGAAGCAGTCGTTGTATATGGCATTTGCTGATTTCCGCAAGGCATTTGACTCTGTGCCAAGAGAATTGCTATTTAAAAAATTACTTGACGCACAATGTCCAGTGCACATACAAAAATGTATATATCAACTTCACACTAACACTGCTATACAGATTGGGCTGACTACAGCCGGCCTGCTTACAGCACTGATAGGAACATATCAGGGGGTGAATCAGGGTTGTACCTTTGCTTCAGCCCTCTTTAATTGTTATATTTCCGACATGTGCCTACACTTTTCGAATTTAATCACTGATTCACAGATGTTGGGCAATTTGACAATTAAATGGCTGCTTTACACAGACGATTTAGTCCTCATGTCAAAAACTCTGCAAGGTCTACAGACGTTATTGAATGCATTAGATAAATATGCTGTAGCAAATTACTGAACAGTTAATACCAAAACAACTCAAATAGTTCAATTTGATCCATCTAGCAGAGGGAAAAAATGTCCAAGTTGGCATCTACAGAATCAAGTGCTTCCAATAGTTGCAGAGTACATTTACCTTGGTTTAAGCATGAATAATCACCCCTGTGACTTTCCATACCATGAGAAACTTTGGAGTAAATTAGCTACAGTAACGTCACAAGCGAGACTAATAAATGGGAAATATAAGTTTTTCAATCATACCCTTGCTTACATATTATAAGCAAAAAGTAACACCAATTGTTATGTATGGTGCTGAATCTAAGCTCTGTAAATCTAAAATATATTGGCAAAAAATTGAGAGCATATATTAGAAGACTGTTCTAATGCTGCCTACTTCGCAACCCATGGCTATCCTGAGATATGAACTACTTACTATCCCTGTATGGTATTTATACCTGGAACCTATGCTCATTATATCGAAAGTGCTTGCTTAAAAGAGATTCTGTTGACTTATTGGCCATGATGTCTCTTATGTTGAAAAATCTAGTCATAACATCATTGCACAATGAAGGTCTAAAGTCCAGCTTATCATGCATGAGGCTAACATTTTGCTTGACCTTTTAATCATGAATCCTGTCCAAGCAAAAACAAAGCTTTGGTAAATGGATTGGATTAGAACAAGAGACCAATGCATGTTGTACAAAGATTTCCGACAGAATCCATTCATTATGAAGAAATGTGGGATTCTTCCCTCATATTTGGAAAGATCCCCTAGTCCAACATATAGATCCGCCTTTATGCGTTTTAGACTCAATTTGTGGTATACACAGGAGATTATGGGCCTCATCACGAGGTGGGTGGTATCCCGGAAGTAATACCGCTGGGGCTATTAGCGTTACCACCAAACCCCCGGTGCTATTAGCGCCGGATCATGGGTTTAGCGGAATGCTAATTCCCCATTGGGCCCAATGGGGAATTTTCAGCGTTACTACCGTTGGCGGTATTAGCGCATGGTAATAGCACAGAAAATCTGAAAAATCGCTGCAGATATACCGCCTGCCAAACCCGTGTTTTGGCAGACCCTTTAATGCGGCAGTAATAGCGTTACCGCCGTATTTAAGGGTTACCGCTAAACTCGTGATGAGGCAGTATGACTAGACGAAAAGTTGACTCACATATAGATGACAAATGTCGGTTCTGTCATAAGCAATGTGAAATGCTCAAGCATCTAATTGTAGAATGCCCGGAATTGTTACATGTATGCATAAGATTTTAAAGATCATTTCGGTTCTTATGAAGTTATAACATCAGATGGCCTATGGGAAAAGCTGTTTCATACTCAGATCCAAACCGTTGGTTATTCGATTGTGAACTACTTACACTTTTTAAAGTTAGATTCTGTGTAGACGATACTGATAAAATCAGATTACTTGGGGGAAAGAAATGGTCAGATGTATATGCTCATAGTACTCTGTTAAATTTGTTTGAGTTTAAACGATCTGACTCCCTAAGTGACTGTATGATTTTCAATTGTTTCCTTTTCTGTGTTTTTTAGTGTGGCTTATGTGCCCTTTTTATTCATTGGTTCACAATGTATGCTGTTTTCTTTTTATTGTTGTATGGCTAAATGAAATTGTATGTTTTATGTTTAAATGTATATATTTTAATCATATAAATTTGACATGGAAAAGTTGATTTGTTATCAAATATTCACCAATACCTACCATATGTCTTTAGGCATTGTAAGAGGATTCAATTCAACACTACAGCTAAGTCAATGCCTAGTCTGGGATACTGAATGGAAACCCTTATTGATATATCTTTATGTCCAGTTCATGCGTTCTGGATGACTACCCCTGTATAACACCCCTCTCTTGGAATCCCCCTGACCCCACTGAGCCAAGAAGTAGTTCTGTTTTGCAAGTTAAAAGGTTTATTTGATAATTTAAACAATAGATATATATATCACACTTTATAATAATTAATAATTGAATATCACACTTAATCTGAGCAGTAATCAATAATGGATAGTCTGGCACTTGCACACTTGTGAATAGGAACAGAAGAATAAGGTGGTAGAGAATACTTTATATAAGTTCAGGTGGATGTAATGTTGAATGAAAAATGCAATACAGAAAATACTCAATATGATTTCAACAAAACAATGTAATCACTTTTCTCTGGCAATCCCCTCCCCCATTTATGCAATGCAAGGAAATGGAAGGAAAGCACACAGTTCTCAGAAATGCAATCAAATGTAATTCAGTTCACCCCAGCAAGCTTAGACTACAGAAGTTTGAAACACAGGCCCACAATGCTTTTATATGTGCTGGCAATGAAGTGAAAAATATGCTAAAATGCTTTTAATTCCCTCTAGAGGTTCAGGTTGAGGATTAGTTGGTTTAAATTAGTTCAGGCTTACTTTAGCAATGTTCTAGGAATGATTGGCAGGTTGCAAACGACTTTCTAACAGTTCTAGCAAGAAGCTGCTGTTTTCACACGTGGAGGAATTTGCAAATCGCGGCAAATTCGCGAGTGCGTTTTTCGCGATTGCGGCAAATGTATGGGGAATCGGAATGCGCTTCTAGGTTCGTTGAAAAGCCAAGATTCCAAGCTTTCAGAGGAAAGTTGAATCAAGTTCCTAGCACAAACGGTTACGGAGTTATGAACGATTTTGTGAAGGTTGTTTTTCGGATTTGAAAAACTTGCAGCTAAAAAATGACAAGTGACAGCTTCTAGGAGGCAGTTCTGGTTAGATTAAAATAGATTGAATTATATTATTTTAACTAAGAGATTGGTTCTGCACAGTTCTGCAAGGTACTCACAATATATTTAGAAATAGAATGGGCCTCGCCACGGATCTGGTCAGGTTTTAGACTGGACTCTGGTCTGGTCTCGGCACTTCACAGTGATCTGGGTCAGCTCTCTGGTTCTGATCAGGTCTGTGGGTCCGGATACAGCGGTCTCCGGTTCAGCTGGTCTCCCTCTGGATACAACACTGCTCTCTGGCAAATGGCAAGGGTTCTTGCAAAGAATTCAAACAGCTCGCCTGGCTGCGATAGTGGCAATGATTTGAGGCCTGCTAAAGAGGGATTTAGCTTGTAGTTGACCTCTCTGCTACAAATTCTGAAGTAAAGTCTTGGTCTCTGAAGGTGGATAGATTGAAGTCTCTATGTTGGCTCTCTGAAGGTTGATGGAGGTAAAGTATGGATTTTCCCGGCAGAGCGCGTTGCAGCAAATGGAATTGAATGTCCCTATCTGTCCTGACTGTCTGCTTTTATGTGTTTTGAAAATGGGTGTGTGTGCAGCATCACTAGGCTCTACCCCTCTCCACTTGTCATTGGCCACTACATCCTCTTCCCCTTGATTGGGGGAATGAAATGAAGTGTCATCATGATGAGGTCTGTTTATGATACAGAGAACCCACCCCTGTCAAATTACACACAATCTATATTTTGACCCAAAAGACATGTTTGCACAGGTACACATTTGTTTAAAATTACATGCACCCATCACATATCACAGGAGGTATACCCTGTCCAAATCTGCTCTTCCTGGGAGCTTTCATTCAGAATTGGCAACATATTTGACTTTTTGGTCAAGTTACCAATATCAGATTCTTACTCAAATTTACCCAAATGTGTGCAAGGCATGCAGGCATTGATTGATGAAGTATCAGACTTTTCACATGCAGACATTTTAAGTAATACCCTCTTAACTGCTAGTTTGCCCCCAGAACATCACACAAATTGGAGTTTGGGCTTGAATTGAAGGTACATTTTTTAAATTAAGGCTCTCAAAGTTAGACATTTCTGTCATTTGATTACAAAGAGTTATCAGTGTTTCTGTAAAATATATATTTTGCTTTCAATTCAGTTCTCAGGGTGTTGGAGTCCGCCTCCAAGACTTGGGTGGGTCAGTCACATGTGTCTTCTGGCAGGCAGGCCTTTGTTGACAGGAAACAGTCAAAATCAACATATCCTATTCAATTGCAAGAGCCTATTGTGTGGTCTCCAGGAGGCTCCCAGCCAGTCTGCCTTCTATCAATCAAGAGGTCATGTGAGATTCTAACTCCTGGTGTGAATCTCTAGAGGTGAGAGGGTTTCCCAGGCTTCAGGCCTCTGGGAACAGCAGGTGGCTAATTTTTAATTAAAATGCAGCCTTTGAAGTCAGCTGAGTCAAATCCCTTTGTCAGCAACTGCACTCAGTTCTCCTGTCAGAGTTTAGACCGCTAGCGCCGCCTTGAGGATTGTGTTGGTACTGCATGCAATTTTGGGATCTTTCTTGGATTAATGCATTCTAAACAGGAATGGTTCTTACATGGTAGTAAATAATCCTTGCTTAACATTGTTTTGATGAGGCTCCTTACAGTAAAATGGTTATGTGGAACCCCACAAAAGGGTTGAATCTTTAAAGTGGTCCGGTGAGCCACGATTTCAGCAACTTTTTGACATCAGTAACAATGGATTTTGTTAACAAAGATCTTTCTTTACACTGGTGGTTGGCAAGTTAGGTGACCATTTTGGTGTGTGCACAAACTGCGTGGTTCTCCTGGATTCTGGCGCACTTGTGGGCTTTTTGGCAATCTTGGATTTTCTAAGCCCACAGCACCAAATGTTGCAGCATGATAGCCCAAACGTGGGTCAGGACACCCAACAAGTCCCCCCACGTGACTGCCCTTTGAATTTGAGTCGATGGGGAGTCGGGTGCACAAGGGTTTTGACCCACGCACTGGTCTGTCCGCATAATCTTCTTCCAATTCTGCAAATGGCACAGTTCAGCATCTTTTCCTCCATCCAGTACTGATCGATCGGTTCTCCTCGCCGGTCCTGATGGGAATATTGGGCGGTACACTGGGCCCCTTGCGTCTCTGCTCCCGGTCTCCGGATCGTCCTCCTTGGCCCGTCTCCAGGTTTTCTTTCTCCTAGGACGACAAAGGAAGAGCGGCAATACCTATTCATAGACATTTTTCCCCCACCATTGATATAGTGGGGTGGCATATACATTTATAGTCAAAACATATGAACATGCACATTTCTTTTTGCATTCAAAAATGAAAACACCCACATTGAGAAACTCAGAATTTGATAGGCGATAAGTAGGATATTTTAAGTTAGAACTGAATTAATCTGAGACAGCACCCTCTAGGATTCCAGAGGATTCCTCCAGTTGTTGCAGAGTGTGCCTGGGATGGCAACACTTCAACTGGTTAATGTGGACCCACTTGTCTTCCCCCTCTGCCAGACCGCCTTTGGGGATGCGGATCTTGTAGGCCACAGGGGAGATTTTGTCTATAATCTCAAAGGGTCCCTTCCATGTAGGCAAAAAATTTCGCTGTTTGGCCTGGTTCCTTTGGAAATTGTATAGATAGACCCGGTCCCCCACCTGATATTCCTTCCTGGAAGTCTTCAGGTCATAGTGGGTCTTCATGCTATCAGCTGATCTTTCTAGATTCCGCTGAGCATAAGCAAAAGCATGTTGAAGGTGTTTCCTTAAATTCTTCACATACTCATGAGTTGTGGAGGCATTTATCAGTGTCTGCTCTTGGGTCCTGTAGAGCAAATGCTGAGGAAGCACCATCTTGCGTCCAGTCATCAACTCGAATGGTGACATTTTGGTTGCAGATGAAGGGGTAGATCTGATGGCCATTAGGACCAGAGGTAATCGGATATCCCAACTTGGCCCAGTATCTGCCACAAACGTCTTTAATATGCTCACAATGGTTCGGTTATATCTCTCTACTGCCCCAGAAGAAGCTGGTCTGTACGCAATATGCAACTTCCTTTTGACCCCCAGTATCTCCCACATCTTTGTCATTACTTCACTGGTGAAGTGGCTACCCCTGTCTGACTCAATCCTTTGAGGTAGACCAAAACGGGGAAAGATGTGGTTAATCATCAGGGCAGCTGCGGTTTCTGCCTTGCAATTTGGGGCTGGGAGACATTCCACCCACTTGGTAAACAAGCATGTCACAGTCAACATGTACTTATTCCCCCTAGCAGAGCGAATCACGGGGCCTACAAAGTCGATTTGTAAATCTGACCATGGCAGTGTCATCCCCCTCTTTTGGAGAGGCGCACGGTGCGTGAGGGATGATGGCTGAAATTGTGCACACACAAGACACCCCTTCAAGTATTGGTCGAGGTCCTGCCCCATGTGTAGCCAGTATGCAACCTCTCTTAAGATATCCAATGTTGTGTGAAACCCCCTATGACCGGCGGTGGCCGCATCATGGGCGTGACTTAACATCAGGCTTCGGAATGAGGTAGGAACCACCCACTGATCGTGGCCAGCTTTGGATTTCCTTACCAGCAAACCGTCTTGGATTCGGAACATTTTTGGACATTTCATCAACACTCTTAGGTCCTCTTTCCCAATGTAATCGGTATCCGTCAGGGGAAAGTTCTCAGGGTCCTCAAGGTGCTGGTAAAATTTACCAATTATTGGATCCCCCTTCTGAGCGGTAATTAAATCAGCATCAGGGGTCTCCTTACTCCATTGTGCAATTGAAAGATCATTGTGCGCATTTGTCTGGGACCTAGTGATAGCAGTGACCTGGATTTCCCCCAACAGGGACTCAATCTCAATTAGATCCCCTTGGATGGCCCCGGTTTTGGCCAGCTGATCAGCTAAGTCATTTCCAGTTTTGTCTGGTCCCTCTACTTTAGAATGACCCTTGATCTTTTTCCAGTAGATGGTCATCCCATTCGATGTGACCAGATCATCAATGTTTTGGATCAACTTCCCATGTTTCAAGGGTTTGTTGTTAGCACATAACATGCCTCTGGTTTTCCAATTAACCAGGTGCTCCACGAACCCGTTCCGTACATAATCCGAATCTGTGATTATGACCAGTTCGTGGAGTTGATGCTGGACAGCAGTGAGGATGGCCTGATGCACAGCCATCAATTCTGCCACCTGACTACTTCGGGGACCAATTTTGTATCCAGCGGAGGGTTCTGGGGACTCATTCACCCATGCATTCCCTACGCCGGCCACCAGTTCTTTCTCCCCGTTGTTGTCAACATGGTAAGAGCATCCATCCACATAGACAGTGGGCATTCCCTCACACTTGTCTTCTTCAAAGACTTTGTGTGGGGAATTAAGGTATGCCTCCGTGTTGTCCTTGATTTTTAGACTTTCATCCTCGAGACGGTTTTCTCTGGCACAATCATGCAAGTCAGCCAGACCTTGCGCGAGGGGACTCTTCTTGTTTTGGCCATATCTGACCTCCACAGGAAAGCCTTGCATTGATAGAATCCAGGAAGTAATTCGGGAATTACTCACATTTCCGGCCCGGATTCTGTCACTTTGGAGATATTGCAGAGGCTGGTGTGGAGTCTCCACTATGATGTGTTCCCCCTGGATAAACGGGCGGTAATTCTTCAATGCCCACACCGTTGCCAGGAGTGCCTTCTCACAATCGTTGAATTTTTCCTCCACAGAAGATAAAGTTTTGCTCGCATAAGAGATTACTTTATTCAGGAGATGAATCAGGGGTCTGGTGATCTCTGCGTAGCCCTCAATGAACTTTCTGCTTTAATTAGTCAGTCCAAGGAGGCTCCTTAGTTCCCGCAGAGTTGTGGGGTCTTTCAGTTTCTGAAGTGCTTCCACTTTCTTTTCCTGGGGACAGAGACCCTGAGGAGTAATCTCATGCCCCAAGAAATTAACACGGGTTCGACACCACTGTGCTTTCTGAAAGGAAAGTTTTGCTCCGGCGGCCCTCAACTGGGTCAGAACATAACGGATCTCCGCTATGTGTTCCTCCACAGATAAACTTTTGATGAGGACATCATCTACATAAACCAGGTTACCCCTCGCACCCAGGTCGGGCATGGCCTTATGTAGGAAAATGTTGAACTCATTACCGGAGTTAAGGTATCCGAAGGGAGTCCGGGTCCATGTATACTGCTGGCCCCCAAAGGTAAAAGCCAGCTTGTATTGGTCCTCCCTACTGACCGGCACGGTCCAGTATCCATTGGTCAGGTCTATTGCAGTGAATACCTGTGACCCCTGGATCTGGGCCAGCCCTTGGTCAATGTAGGGCAGAGGCCATCGGGAAGTATGGACCCGTTTGTTGAGCTCCCTAAGGTCAGCGCAGAGTCTCCACTGGCCGTTTGGCTTTAATATTCCCAGCACCGGATTATTGAAGGTGCTGTTGACGGGACGGATTATTCCCCTGGACTCAAGGTTCTTAATTATTTCAGTAAGGGACTCCATGGATGTGAGAGGCAAACGATATTGCTTCACAAACACTGGAGTCATGCCAGGGTCCGTGGGGATTGTTGTTGTGTGGATGTCGGTGCGGCCACAGTCATATGAGTCTACCGCAAAGAGATCTTGGAAATCCAAGAAAACTTGTTTCAACTTTTGCTTTTGTTCCAGAGTCACACAGGCATCAGCTAGGTTGAC
Source organism: Ambystoma mexicanum (assembly GCF_040938575.1). Classification (NCBI taxonomy): domain Eukaryota; kingdom Metazoa; phylum Chordata; class Amphibia; order Caudata; family Ambystomatidae; genus Ambystoma; species Ambystoma mexicanum. The sequence continues at coordinate 792,291,594 of NC_090928.1, read as the reverse complement.
TCTCTCTTCCACCATCTGCCTGAAGCCTGGAAAGACTTCTGGTTTGGCTATTTCAGCGGCCTCCTCCAGCTGGGTGGAGAAGTCCCTGGTCAGAGTGCTGATTTGGACTGGAGGCTTCAGGTGGGAAAGGCAGCCCTCATGGACCTGGAAAATCACCTCATCCCTCCTGAAGTCACAAGTCACATCTTCCTTACCATAAGGGCAAGAAGTGTACACCAGGAAGTTCCCCCCGTGCCGGGTAAAAATCCTGTCTGGTGTTGTATTGTCATCACTGTCACTGTCAAAGCAGTCCTTGGGGATTGGCCCTAACAGTTCATTACCTAAATCTATGGAAAAATGTCGGTCATCAACCGCCATTCCAATAATGGTGCCTGCGGCTAGAGTAATACTCTTTAAGTCGCTGTTATCCACCTCTATTGGAATGGTGTCATGTTCTATGTTGACTAATGGAGTTGGGTTTACCCCCAACCCTTGCTGTTGGAGAGAAGCGTTTAGATGTATGTAAGCATCAGGGTTTTGCAGATATTGTCCTCTTTTAACTTTCACTTCCAGGGAGAATTGTCGGGTCCTTTCTGGGATGGTGATTTCCTCTTTGATCTGAATTTCAACTGCATAAGGTAGCAATTGAGCTGACCTAAATGCTTTTTCTGGATCATCAAAGCCCATGGGATTATCCGCTAATCGGGACCAAGCTTTGAAGTTTATTAGGTCCAAACTAATGGCAAAGCGATTGAGAATGTCACTGCCTAAGTAAAAGGCGGCAGTGACGTCTCGCACGACCCAACAATTATGGACTATGCTCTTGTTGCCAATGGAGATTTTGAGCATACACCTGCTTGGCAGGAGATGTTTGGAATTGGGTGCTTCCAGGTCCATTTCCCATTTGTCTATCAGTTTGAATGTGGGAATGGCTGGATCTTTTGGGAGTTGGCGGAACATGGCTTCGCTGATGAAGCTCTTACCGTTGTTCACACACACTCGAGCGAGAACAGAGTCCTTCCCATCATTTAACTGGACAGGGATGAACAACTGCTCTCCAATTTGCTGAATATCAGCCAGGCTCTGAGCTGATTTCACATCTTTCTGGACTATAGGAGTGGGAGTTTCTGATTGTGGATTAGTGTAGAATTTCAGAGTGTTTCCTTCCAGCGTGGAATACCACTTTAGACTGGAAGGAAGGTTGATTTTCAGAAATAGAGAGGACCCCCCATCACCAGTCTGTTGTCCTACTGCTATTACTGTCACGTCTGGAATTTGGCTATTCTGGAAGTGAAATTCTACTTGGTCAGATTTTTGTTCAACCATGTGGCATGTGGCGTTTAAACTAACATGGTTGACACTCTGTTTTAATTTTATTGGTCAGCTAGTCTGGGTCCAGAGGACCTTGTTTACACAATCTATTAGGGGTGACAACCTTCTCAGGAGGTCATTCCCTAGTAAACAAGGGGTGCCCTCTGGAGTCACAACTATGACCGGGTGTTTCAACTTGTGTCGCCCAATTTTAATGTCCAAATCTGCCGCCCCCTCGATGGGAATTTCCTTCCCGTCAAAGTTCTGGAGTTGTCCAGGAAGAGAGGTGAGAGGAATTTGGTAATTCTCTCCCCTTCCTGCTTTCAGTTCATCAAAGGCCCTTCTGGACAGAAGGGTAGCTTGAGATCCAGTGTCCACCAGTGCCAAAATTGTACCCTGCCCCTGTACTTGTACCGGGGCATAATATCTTCCCTCCTTCTCCTCAAGGGGGCACAGATAATGCACATTTTTGGACAACTGGTGGGCTAACTTTCTGGTTTTGGACATGCAAAGAGAAGAGATTTGGGCAGAATTCTGTGGAGAGCCTTGGGAATCTGAAAGAAAAAGTTGGCAACTGGAGATCAGAGCCATTGTGGGTTCCCCTGGCTCCGGTTCTGGGCCGCCCCCCCCTTTTTGGAGGCAGTCATCAGGATGGGTTTGAACCAGGGGATTTTGGTATTGTGGGTTCTGGGATGAGATGATGGGCGGCGGTAGCTCAGTCTCCCCATCTCCCCAGTCTGGATTTGCATCCCTAGGGACCCATTTTTCTTTGGGAGGAGTTCCCCCCTCTCTGAAGGAGAAGATCCTTTTCCCCGGATCCTCTGAGGATCCCTCTCCCTCAAATTGGAAGATCTGTACCTTCTCCTCAAACTTTGTCTGTTTGGGTCTTTTGTTTCTCCTACCCCCCCTCTGCTCCTTAGGAGGCAGACTTTCAGAGGGAAGAGATTTTGTTTCCGGTTCCTGGGTTTCCAGGGGCTGTTTACAAGTGAGGAAGGAAGCTTCCTCCAAGGCTTTACACCCCCCTTCCCTTTGTGCCTCCTCTCTGGGAACCGGTGAGTTATCGGGGTGCTGCCCCCATCATTGTTCTGGGGCACCAGGTCCAGAGTTGGGTGCGTTCTGCGCCGGCATACCGATCCGAGGGTTCTGCTGAGCCCTCAGTATGTGACCCAGATCCCGCGCCATGTTTTGAACCTGGCGCTCTAACTGGGAAACCAGCTCAGGCTGATACGGGGCCCTGTTTTCTCCCCTGGGCTGATCCCGGGAAGGGTAGCTATCCCTTCTTTGGTAGTACCCCTGGTTGGGAAGATTTGGATACCCCTCCAACCTTGGCCTCCCCTCTCCCGGATTCGGTTGTCTGGGCTCAGGGAATTGGGGAAAGAAGGGTGGAGGATTTTGGGGCTGGAAGTTGGGTGAATACCTGGGGAAGAAGTTCTGCCCAGGGTTTGGTGAGTTTCTGCCCTCCTGTGAGAAGTTGGGAGGGAAGTTCTCTGGGTTAGGTGCTTGGCTGGACCCCCCCCTTGGGCTGGAGGAGTCCACACATAACCCAGGATGGGTCTGTTTCCCTTGTAACGGGGGCTTACATAATCAGGAGAGCGAGGGACCCCATTTGTGGGGCTGCCTCCCTGGCTCCCTGTCTGTGACTGGACCGAGGACCTTCTGGGCCTAGCATTATTAGGTGCAGGTAGGTTTTTAGGCCCCCCCATCTCCAACTCTAAAACGGGGGTGACCTTCACCTCTGCCACCTTGGCAGCAGCAGGGGTGTTGTTGGCTTTGGGGTTTTTGGGCGCATTATTTTTATTTTCTATTGGCTTCTGCACCTCATAGATCCGGGTCGCCTGTTCAATGACCCAGTCTAAAGATCTTTTCTCGTGAAAATCCCTCACGAGCTGGGTCATTATGTATTTGGGCAAGGCATGGAAAAACGTATTAATAAATTCTCTGCTATCCGTGCGCACCCTTCTTGTGGTCTGTGCAAAAGCACGCTTTAACTCCTGCACAAATTCTTGTGGGGCCTGATCCTGCCCACATTGTAAATTGTAGGCTGCCTTGCGAGCCTCTTGAGGATTTCTATGAGTAGAAAAATGTTTCAAGATGGCCACCTTATAGGTGGACCATCTTAAATGATTTTGGTCCTCCAGCCCCGCAAAGAAACTGGAGTATTCCGGGGAGAAGGTCCACTTTACATATTGAATACAGCTTTGGCTGTCCTTCAAATGGAAAGTCTCCATCATTTGCTCAAACAACTCTAAGTGCTCCCAAACAGAATACTTGGCGTTCTTATGATAAGGCGTGATGACGCTCCTGATTGCCTTAATCTGCTTTAAGGGGTCCTTAAGCAAGGCCCTTTTTGTCTTATTGGCCCTTTTGGTCCGGGTAACCCTGGTCCATTCATCTTCTGACTCAGAGGCACTGCTCCCAGAGGTTCCCGCCTGTTCTTCCAGGTTTTCCCGGATTCTGCGAGCCTGGGAATGGCTGGCAGAATGTGGGGACCTGGTCTCCTGTGTCCTGTACCGCTCAGAGGAGTCTTCAGATCCCTCCTTGCTGCCAGGATTTGATGGGTACCCCTCCCACTGACCTAACTGGGCAGAAGTTTTCAGGATGCCCTTAATGGGCCTATTCTCCTGGGGTTCCCCACTAAATTGCACTGTGCTTGGTTGCCCATACCCGGATGCCCGCCCATCCATTCCTGGGAGGTACTGGCCTATGAGCCCCATGCTTCTGGCTGGATAGTAATCTGCCATCCCTGTGGCCCGGTGCTCATGTGCGCCAGGGGACATGGGGGTGGCAGAGTCCAGGGACTGAGAGAGATACAGGCCTCTGGTACTAGGGCTCCTGAGGTTATGCTCATGAGTCTCCCTCTCCCAGCGAACCTCATCTCTATCCGCCCCTGCTCCCTGTTGCAATGCAAGAGCCTGCGCCTTCAGTTCCTCAGTTAAGGCCTTACTAGACTCTATCAGTCTCTCCTGCATCGCTACCTGTTGTTGGAGTCTATCATTGTGCTGGCAGAGAGCCTCATTCTCTCTCTGTGCCTCCTGATTGGTCCTGGAGCACTGGGCCAGTCTTTGCTGCAGGAGGGTTACCTCCTGAGCTGTGTCCCTATTGGCCTGCTCCTTTCTTGCCAGAGCATCCTCCACCTTCCTGGTGTGCTCTAACAAGTTATGGTGTTCTTTTTGGAGGTCACCCAGTCCCTGGAGGGCCAGGTGATTTTCTTCCATTTTCCTTTTTAAGTGGCAGACTTCCTGGCCTAAGGTATCCCTTTCCTGACTAAGAGCCTGCATCTGTGCCGCCAGATCGTCCCTTTGCCTTTGGAAGGCACCAGCTTTCTGGCGCTCCTGGTCAAACTCTGCCTGGGTATCCAGGTCTTTCAAAATCAGTTTATTGCTCTCTGCCTTCTCCCTATCTAGGTGGCTTTGCAGGGTGACTACCTGCTCAGCACATGCCCTATTAAAGTCTAACTGTTGCTCCAGCTTTTTCTGGCTCTGCAGTAGGGAGTCCAAACCTTCTTGGTACTCCTTCTGCAAGGCCAGAAACCTGGTATCCTGGTCCGCCTTTTCCTGTTGCAGCATATCCATGTCCTCTTTTATTTTAATGATATACTGCCTACTATCATTTTCTGACTCCTGGCTCCTCTGCAGCCTCTGCTCAGAAGAGTCCAGATCAGATTGGGCCTTCTGTAATGCCAGCAGTTGCCTACTCGCCAGATCTTGGCCTTCAGCACATTTGTCCTGCATGGCTCCCATATGTAAATATAAATATGCCGCTACCCTGGCAATCTTGTTGTGCTCATCCTTGGCCTTAGAGGACATATATAGTTCACTCAGGGCCACATGTAAGGGACCCTGGTCTCTCCATATATCTGACCCTGTTTCCGTGATCTGGGGTGCGATTGCTTGCAACCAGACCATCTGGTCCTGATGAGTCCACTCACCTCTCACAAATAGCTTATGTAAGAAGTGCTCTCTGGCTATTTTCATATCTACCAAGGTCGTCATTCTGGAATTTGAGTTCCTTCCTGACTTACAGAAGTTTGTATTTTATTTTTGCAAAACAGACCTTTTCCTTAGAGCGTTCCTTTGAGGAGTGCTTTACAGCGTAACACAGCATGGTGATCCGACCGGATATGTGTATCTGGTCAGCTGGCACACTGTATTAATCTGCACAAATGGTAGATCTAACCCAAACGTCCCGCTCGAGCCCCCAATTTGTAAGAAGATTCAATTCAACACTACAGCTAAGTCAATGCCTAGTCTGGGATACTGAATGGAAACCCTTATTGATATATCTTTATGTCCAGTTCATGCGTTCTGGATGACTACCCCTATATAACGCCCCTCTCTTGGAATCCCCCTGACCCCACTGAGCCAAGAAGTAGTTCTGTTTTGCAAGTTAAAAGGTTTATTTGATAATTTAAACAATAGATATATATATCACACTTTATAATAATTAATAATTGAATATCACACTTAATCTAAGCAGTAATCAATAATGGATAGTCTGGCACTAGCACACTTGTGAATAGGAACAGAAGAATAAGGTGGTAGAGAATACTTTATATAAGTTCAGGTGGATGTAATGTTGAATGAAAAATGCAATAGAGAAAATACTCAATATGATTTCAACAAAACAATGTAATCACTTTTCTCTGGCAATCCCCTCCCCCCTTTATGCAATGCAAGGAAATGGAAGGAAAGCACACAGTTCTCAGAAATGCAATCAAATGTAATTCAGTTCACCCCAGCAAGCTTAGACTACAGAAGTTTGAAACACAGGCCCAAAATGCTTTTATATGTGCTGGCAATGAAGTGAAAAATATGCTAAAATGCTTTTAATTCCCTCTAGAGGTTCAGGTTGAGGATTAGTTGGTTTAAATTAGTTCAGGCTTACTTTAGCAATGTTCTAGGAATGAGGAATGATTGGCAGGTTGCAAACGACTTTCTAACAGTTCTAGCAAGAAGCTGCTGTTTTCACACGTGGAGGAATTTGCAAATCGCGGCAAATTCGCGAGTGCGTTTTTCGCGATTGCGGCAAAAGTATGGGGAATCGGAATGCGGTGCTAGGTTCGTTGAAAAGCCAAGATTCTAAGCTTTCAGAGGAAAGTTGAACCAAGTTCCTAGCACAAACGGTTACGGAGTTATGAACGATTTTGTGAAGGTTGTTTTTCGGATTTGAAAAACTTGCAGCTAAAAAATGACAAGTGACAGCTTCTAGGAGGCAGTTCTGGTTAGATTAAAATAGATTGAATTATATTATTTTAACTAAGAGATTGGTTCTGCACAGTTCTGCTAGGTACTCACAATATATTTAGAAATAGAATGGGCCTCGCCACGGATCTGGTCAGGTTTTAGACTGGACTCTGGTCTGGTCTCGGCACTTCACAGTGATCTGGGTCAGCTCTCTGGTTCTGATCAGGTCTGTGGGTCCGGATACAGCGGTCTCCGGTTCAGCTGGTCTCCCTCTGGATACAACACTGCTCTCTGGCAAATGGCAAGGGTTCTTGCAAAGAATTCAAACAGCTCGCCTGGCTGCGATAGTGGCAATGATTTGAGGCCTGCTAAAGAGGGATTTAGCTTGTAGTTGACCTCTCTGCTACAAATTCTGAAGTAAAGTCTTGGTCTCTGAAGGTGGATAGATTGAAGTCTCTATGTTGGCTCTCTGAAGGTTGATGGAGGTAAAGTATGGATTTTCCCGGCAGAGCGCGTTGCAGCAAATGGAATTGAATGTCCCTATCTGTCCTGACTGTCTGCTTTTATGTGTTTTGAAAATGGGTGTGTGTGCAGCATCACTAGGCTCGACCCCTCTCCACTTGTCATTGGCCACTTCATCCTCTTCCCCTTGATTGGGGGAATGAAATGAAGTGTCATCATGATGAGGTCTGTTTATGATGCAGAGAACCCACCCCTGTCAAATTACACACAATCTATATTTTGACCCAAAAGACATATTTGCACAGGTACACATTTGTTTAAAATTACATGCACCCATCACATATCACAGGAGGTATACCCTGTCCAAATCTGCTCTTCCTGGGAGCTTGCATTCAGAAATGGCAACATATTTCACTTTTTGGTCAAGTTACCAATATCAGATTCTTACTCAAATTTACCCAAATGTGTGCAAGGCATGCAGGCAATGATTTGTGAATTTCCAGACTTTACACATGCAGACATTTTAAGTAATACCCTCTTAACTGCTAGTTTGCCCCCAGAACATCACACAAATTGGAGTTTGGGCTTGAATTGAAGGTACATTTTTTAAATTAAGGCTCTCAAAGTTAGACATTGCTGTCATTTGATTACAAAGAGTTATCAGTGTTTCGGTAAAATATATATTTTGCTTTCAATTCATTTCTCAGAGTGTTGGAGTCCGCCTCCAAGACTTGGGTGGGTCAGTCACATGTGTCTTCTGGCAGGCAGGCCTTTGTTGACAGGAAACAGTCAAAATCAACATATCCTATTCAATTGCAAGAGCCTATTGTGTGGTCTCCAGGAGGCTCCCAGCCAGTCTGCCTTCTATCAATCAAGAGGTCATGTGAGATTCTAACTCCTGGTGTGAATCTCTAGAGGTGAGAGGGTTTCCCAGGCTTCAGGCCTCTGGGAACAGCAGGTGGCTAATTTTTAATTAAAATGCAGCCTTTGAAGTCAGCTGAGTAAAATCCCTTTGTCAGCAACTGCACTCAGTTCTCCTGTCAGAGTTTAGACCGCTAGCGCCGCCTTGAGGATTTTGTTGGTACTGCATGCAATTTTGGGATCTTTCTTGGATTAATGCATTCTAAACAGGAATGGTTCTTACATGGTAGTAAATAATCCTTGCTTAACATTGTTTTGATGGGGCTCCTTACAGTAAAATGGTTATGTGGAACCCCACAAAAGGGTTGAATCTTTAAAGTGGTCCGGTGAGCCACGATTTCAGCAACTTTTTGACATCAGTAACAGTGGATTTTGTTAACAAAGATCTTTCTTTACACTGGTGGTTGGCAAGTTAGGTGTGTGCACAAACTGCGTGGTTCTCCTGGATTCTGGCGCACTTGTGGGCTTTTTGGCAATCTTGGATTTTCTAAGCCCACAGCACCAAATGTTGCAGCATGATAGTCCAAACGTGGGTCAGGACACCCAACAGCATGAGTCTTTTTGTGCCTTTGAATCCACCCACGTTGGTTGACCCTACATTTGAAATGCAGCACTTATGTTGCAAAATTGTTTACCCTGTTGCATTTTGATTCAGCACACCGGCTACTTGGAAAAGAATACAGTCTTTTGATGCAGCTCAGATTTACGCAAACCTAGTCGTCCTCCTCGATCGGTTATTCTGGATTCCATTCCTGAATATGAGGTGGATTGCATATGTGACTCACATTATCATTGGGGACATCTACAATACCTTGTCAACAGGAAGGGCTACCCCGTTAGTGAGCGTCCCTGGGAACCTACTTGCAACATTCACACTCCTGTCCTCCTTCACCGATTACATCAATCTTTTTCCTGGAAACTTGGTCGGACCTGGCTTGGACATGGGCATGGTGCCATGCTTCACTGCAACAACCCAGGACGCGCTACATGGCCACTATGGGAAAGCTGGCGAGGCTTCCTGCTCCATCATGGTCGACCACGTTGCCTCACTATGCTGCTGGGCATGCTCAAGTCATCCATTCAGAGGCTCATCAGAAGATTACAGCATATTGCAACAGAGAACTCCAGGTGAGCTGTGCACTGCAATAGCTCCCATATTGCGGTACACTCTTTTCCCCTTCCTTCCTGTTTCTCTGTTGTCCAGTCTCCTGCTCTGCTTTCTGGCTGGCGCTATTCTTTCTGCTCTTCTCTGCTGTGATTCCCTTCAGTTTCCTCCTCCTGAAGTGTTTCCATTTTCCTGGAACCTTCTTCTTTGGCACTTAAATAATTGCCTGCAAAGGATTTCGATCTCAAGATCTGCTTACCTCTGCACTCATGTTTTTCCCCTGTAAGGTTTTTTCTGGTGCAAGTGGCTCTGCGTCCCATGGGCAGGGCCAACAACCAATCCCCACTCCTAGGTCGTGGAGGATGCCCAGGGGATTGGAAGCTGCATTCAGCCAAAGACATCCTTATCAAGGCAAAGGTAAGGCGTGATAGTGACAACCACAAGTCATGCTCAGAATTGTTTGGCAAAGCAAAGTTTACATGCCCTTAGTCATACTGTATCCTATCGATTATCAGCCTGCTATTTTTGAAAATGTCTACTGAAAAATACAGAAACTCTTAAATTACCCTTTGTTTCTTTGTTTGCTTATTTATTTATTTATAGAGCGCACCTAACCCAAAGGTATCTGGGCACTTTTGCTTATGCAATCCACAGTTTATTACATATATACAAAGGGCTTATGTGCCCTTTTTATTCATTGGTTCACAATGTATACTGTTTTCTTTTTATTGTTGTATGGCTAAATGAAATTGTATGTTTTATGTTTAAATGTATATATTTTAATCATATAAATTTGACATGGAAAAGTTGATTTGTTATCAAATATTCACCAATACCTACCATATGTCTTTAGGCATGAGTCTTTTTGTGCCTTTGAATCCACCCACGTTGGTTGACCCTACATTTGAAATGCTTCACTTATGTTGCAAAATTGTTTACCCTGTTGCATTTTGACTCAGCACACCGGCTACTTGGAAAAGAATACAATCTTTTGATGCAGCTCCAGATTTACGCAAACCTAGTCGTCCTCCTCGATCGGTTATTCTGGATTCCATTCCTGAATATGAGGTGGATTGCATATGTGACTCACATTATCATTGGGCACATCTACAATACCTTGTCAACAGGAAGGGCTACCCCGTTAGTGAGCGTCCCTGGGAACCTACTTGCAACATTCACATTCCTGTCCTCCTTCACCGATTACATCAATCTTTTTCCTGGAAACTTGGTGGGACCAGGCTTGGACATGGGCATGGTGCCATGCTTCCCTGCAGCAACCCAGGACGCGCTACATGGCCACTATGGGAAAGCTGGCGAGACTTCCTGCTCCATCATGGTCGACCACGTTGCGTCACTATGCTGCTGGGCATGCTCAAGTCATCCATTCAGAGGCTCATCAGAAGATTACAGCATATTTCAACAGAGAACTCCAGGTGAGCTGTGCACTGCAATAGCTCCCATATTGCGGTACACTCTTTTCCCCTTCCTTCCTGTTTCTCTGTTATCCAGTCTCCTGCTCTGCTTTCTGGCTGGCGCTATTCTTTCTGCTCTTCTCTGCTGTGATTCCCTTCAGTTTCCTCCTCCTGAAGTGTTTCCATTTTCCTGGAACCTTCTTCTTTGGCACTTAAATAATTGCCTGCAAAGGATTTCGATCTCAAGATCTGCTTACCTCTGCACTCATGTTTTTCCCCTGTAAGGTTTTTTTCTGGTGCAAGTGGCTCTGCGTCCTATGGGCAGGGCCAACAACCAATCCCCACTCCTAGGTCGTGGAGGATGCCCAGGGGATTGGAAGCTGTATTCAGCCAAAGACATCCTTATCAAGGCAAAGGTAAGGCGTGATAGTGACAACCACAAGTCATGCTCAGAATTGTTTGGCAAAGCAAAGTTTACATGCCCTTAGTCATACTGTATCCTATCGATTATCAGCCTGCTATTTTTGAAAATGTCTACTGAAAAATACAGAAACTCTTAAAATACCCTTTGTTTCTTTGTTTGCTTATTTATTTATTTATAGAGCGCACCTAACCCAAAGGTATCTGGGCACTTTTGCTTATGCAATCCACAGTTTATTATATATATACAAAATACAGTTGGCAGTTGACTTGTGTTACACATCAAGGAACTTGCCTGACAGCAAGAGCATTTACAGCGAGGACTATGGTTACAGGAGAAGAGAGAGAACAACAAGCGTCTGGTGTTACCGATCCAGGTGTTAATCCAGCACGACAGATGAGATAAACTGATGAAGCTGGTTGGCCTTAGTTTTACTGGTCAAGGAGACAAATTTTTAGATTTTTTTTGAAATACCAAAAATATGGTTCGGCTGTTAGTGCTGTTGGCATGGAATTCCAGAGTTTAGCTGCTAGTGCTGGGAAGCTGGACCCACCTGCTTTTTGTAGTTTATATTTGGGACTATTTAAGCAGTGTGAATATTTGAACCTGGTAGGCCTGGTAGAATGACTTCTATTTAATTTGTCGACCAGGTATTTTGGAGCAGAGTTGGAGAGGCATTTGTCGGTGATCACTAATGCTCTAAATGTGATCCTATCTTGCACTGGGAGCCAATGGTTATTGCGTCTTGCTGATGAGATGTGGTTAGATTGCAGGATGTTTAGTGCAGTTCTAAGTGCGTTGTTTTGAAGCACTTGTAATTTGTTCAGGTTCCGTCTATTAATACCTAAGTATAGGGTATTATAGTAGTCCAGTTTTGATAGTATAAGTACTCTGGCCAATGTGATTCAGCTATTGAAGGACACGATTGGCTTGCAAGCATTGATCAGCTTGTAAGTGTAAGATGTTGCTGAAGCTATCGCATTGAATGTATAGTAAGGGAGAGGGTGGAGTCCAAGAATATGCCTTGAGTTTTAACATCATTAGAGACTTTGATGTTGTTGCCATTGATGTCGCAGGAGTTGTATTGGGAGTCTAACTTGTTTAGTCGTGATCGTGAGGCAACGAGAAGTAGCTCAGTCTTGTCGTTGTTCAGGCAGAGGCCAAAAGTGGCCATCCATGCCTGAAATCAAAGGGAGATTTAATTCAGAAGTTTAGTATCTTTGTAGTAGGAGCCTGTTAGAGTGATGAGGATTTGCGTATCATCCTCATAGTTAGTGTAGGCGACACCCAAATCGTCTAAGTGCTCAAACAAGAGCTTGGTAAAGATATTGTATAAGGTAGGGGGGACACAGGAACCCTTTGGGACTCTGCAGGAAATTGGGACCAAGCCTGATTTGCATGTGGTCTTTCCCCTTTTGTAATGGCTTGGCAGGCGAAGAACGATGGTATGGAGGGTTGCCCAGAGCAATGCCAGAGGTTGAGATTTATTCCAAACCTTCCAACCATCACCTCTTTTGTTTTGGAAATTGGGGCAGGTTCAGCCGAGGCTGTTGGTGTGAACACCCTGATGGTCCTATTTGCTTGGAAGGACTGTGTGCATTAGGGGAGAAGCAGGTTGCTAAGGTCAGGTGTCTAGTGAGGATGTTGTGGTCGACCAAATCAAAAGCTGCTGATAAATCGAGCAGGAGGAGGAGGGCCAGGTCACCTTTATCTTTTAATTTTTCCATTTTGATTTTCAGGTCCAGGAGGGCTGATTCTGTGCCGTGTATTGGTCTAAACCCTGATTGCTGAAGGCCTAGAAGGTTGTTAGCTTCAAGGTGGTGAAGGCGCTCACTCCCCACTTTACCAACAAACTCAGAATAAAGGACACATCCCAATAGGGAATAAGACCAAGCGCTTGGTTGTGCGAGGTATCAAAGTCTTTATGTAAAAGGCAGCATCCAGAGAACTCTGCAGCCTTAAGAGCGCTCTGGCAAACAATATAAATACAATATGTTTTAAAGGGTTACAGCGTCATCAGTGATGATTTCTATACAGGCTACAAGTTACAGTTTCATTGGTTAGGAAGGGGGTGCACATATAGTTCTGTCAGGGTCAGCTCCACGGGATTGGCTGATGACTTGGTGGGAGGTTGGACATCACGTGGTTCAGCTGGGCCGGTCCGTGCGCGGTGAAGGTTGGGTCAGATCGGAGAGACGGCTGGTTCTGACTAGGCTAATCCTACACACTTATTCTAGACATGCTGTAAATACTGATCATCAATATACCTTTGAGTAAATATTAGAGGCCTATAAATTGTACACATGTGTTTGCACTGTCCCAGTTTGGGTCATTCGTAAGGTGGAGGGTGTGGGGGTCTTGCCCCGGAGGTAACTTGGGGGCTGGGATTGATAGATGTCTGGTCTGGCACATTAGAGCGGGAAGGGGGTGGCATGACTCATGTTAGTTTAGGACAGAATATGGTGTGACAGGAGTTGAATTTTATTGGGGGCACTCTAGGGTGGTCAACAAGGAAGGGTCATACTTCTGATACATCAAAAGAATAGTTTTGGAGGGGCACAAGGTTGACCAAGCAGTAATTTTCCATCAATGGGGGTGAGTGTTGCAGGAGCAGGTTTGTTGAGATGGATGGACTACAAGTCATGGTTTGGCTCGGTCACACACAGGACAGTGATCTCAGAGGAAGAATGAGAAGAATACATTGTTTATTTGTAACATTTTATCTTAGAGCATCTGTGAGAAAGGGACTTGGTAGGCGAAAGCGCAGGAGGAAAATTGTGGGGTCTGTTAGCGCTCGCTGTGTGTGGCGCTGCTGAGGGGAGAGGAGACTTTGTGATGCCAGAATGTGGGTCCAAAGATGGAGTCGAGGGTACACAAAATGGAGTCCAAGTGTGTCTTGCAATAGCCCCACCTCTGCTTCTGCCAGAGCCTTATTCCACATGGCTGCAGGAGGGCGATGGAGGCGTCCTCCACTAGTACAAGAGCAAGAGGTCCCTTCCATGTAGAATGTATGGGGGGGCTCAACCGGCCCCCTCCTTTCTTACATTCCCCCCTTTCATTACATCTAAAGTAACAAACTAATGTTTAGTATTATTTGCATTCCTGTATTACTCAGCCTCCAACACTGCCTCGTCCCAAGCAGTTGTCCCTTTTATTGGCATCCATGCTCGGTATACACCTTGTAGACTCTGGCCCTTCTAGCATACTCATCAGTGGTGCATGTCATGTATATTCCCCCATCCCCATCCAGATCCACCCACACTTCCCTTTACCATTGTAATTCCCGGGGGTCTTTTATTGTGGTGTGATATAAGTTGTCCATGCTGTCCCCTGGGTAGCGATATACTGCTGTCATGCAATATTTGGAGGTGCCAGATTCTCCGGTCTATATTTGTGCATCCTTCATAGTTTGCATCTTTGTCGGTTTGCCCATCATCACCATCATGGATTTTCCACAACATCGAACGCCTACCTGGCACACACAAAAAATCAGCAAAAGAAAAACAATGAGTGGCATAAAAATGTTCATCATTGTTCCGAACCAGGAAGGTATCCAGTCAAGAATGTCGTCGAACCAATTGCTGGGTTTGATCCCCCCTTCTTTCTTCATCCTTTCACCTAGGTTGTGTACTGTAGATATCACATGTGATAGTGTCCTGTTGTCAGTGTTGGCAGAAGGTACGAATGTACAGCATGCAGTCCTGATTTTTTAGCAAACACCGCCATCCTTTGCTGTGAGTAGGTCTAGGATGTACCGGTTTTGCATGGTCATCAATCGCAGGGCTTGAAGTTCCATTTTGATCACTTTGAACCCTTCTTCAGTGTTGTTGGCCAGCTGGATCAGTTCCCAGCGCACTATCTGCAGCCATTTTGCGTTCTTTCGTGCCTGGTTGCCTGGTACTAGAAGGGAGGCGAAGAAAGTTTCTGCGGAATTGAAAAGTTTGTACTGATCTGGAATCTCTGCTAGGAAGTCTGATATTTGCTGAAAATATAATTGGACAACCTTCTTTTGTGGGTCACTCTGTCCTGTAACTCATCTTCAGACAGGATGTCGTATGTGGAGGGTTCTTCGGTCGCTGGCTGGGGTGCCGGTGACATTTCGGTTGGCACCCTTCCCCCCTGGACATGGCTTTCCGGAATTACTATCAAGTCCGAATGCAACATGGCCATGGTGCAGGTACCTCTCCAAGATGGTGGGAGGTGCAGGTACACTTTTTTGCCACATACCCAGTAAATGTCCATTAATGCTGCTCTGCCTTTTTTCATGTTTGGAAGGATGATTGTCTTATTGCAATGTTTGTTTGAGCCCATGGGCACTCTCCTTTCACCGTGAAAACAGAGTTTGTGCTGGATTTCTTCTTGTATTTTGATCGGTTTTTCAAGGGCTGTCACCCACGTTAGTTTGGCGATGTGTTGAGACCATGTCGGAGTGCATGTTCGTTTGACCCGTTGGAAGTTCTCTTCTCTCAGTCCTCGCAGTGCTTCAGCTTTACATGTAATTGTCTCTTCGTGCCATTTGTTTTCTGTGAACATTGTCCCTTTGATGATAAAAAATGGTTCTTTCACACTTATTACGTCTTGAGGTCTGTTGTGTATGTTTTCTCGTTCTGCAGCATTTGCATTGTTACTGTGTGTGCCTGGAAGGTACTTTGAATCATACATAAAGTTAGATGAACAAGACACTGAGCATCCGACAAAGGTGTTTCTTGTGGTGTGAGAACCTTGTGTGTGCCAGAGGCATGAGGTATCAGAGAGCAAACATAACAGCTCTCGTTAGTTGCCTGTTTAGCCGTGGCACTCATATTTGAATACCATTTATTGAATTGGTCAGGGTAGTGGGTGTCTTCTATTTCGTCTAACCCCAGGCCATGGTATGCATCATACACCTTTCTTTCCACCCCCCTTTTCAATCTCTTGTTCCCCCCTAGATCATTGTGCATTTTTTCCACCTCTTGATATTGTACAGGAAAAATGACTGTCCATGTTTCATCATTCTGTTTGTTACCACTCTGCCAATACTGTGTGATTGGGGGCACTTGTGTGGTTTGGACATAGGGCTTAAAGTGCATATTATAGCCATTTGAGGTAGGTTCTTCAGTTGTGTGCATATTTACATATGGCGATCCCAGAACACTGAACATAGAAGAATCAACATTATACTCATTGGACACATTATCAACATCATAACCCATAGCATCATATGTACAATAGGGGTTTCGACAGTTTGTTTTTTGTGCAAAGTGGTCAGGCTGGCATTTAAAGAGGCATTGTGGGCCCATATTACTATGAACCTATTCCAAATAAGGCTTGACCCTTCTTGTATTAAATGTATCCCGTCCCCCCTCCTTCATATCACCCAATATAAAGGTTATACTCCAGTACATGCATAGGCAGAATAACATCACAGAGAAAATAATTGCCACAAAGTAGAGGCCACAGTCATAATTGTATGCTCTACTAGCACTAATTTGTTCCCTATCACTATCTACATTTGTAGTGTCATTAGTGAGGGCCCTCCTTTCCATCATATTTCCACCTGAAGGGGTGATATAAATGGGTTAGGTACACACAAATAAATGAAATATTATTCTTTATCTTCACAACAATCCATTATATTTTATCTGTACATATCTTAGAGAACTTAACTGTGAAAAGAAAACAGAAAGGGGGAAGAAATGGTTAACAATATTAGGGAGAGAGAGAGAGAGAGAGAGAGAGAGAGAGGGACAGAGTGAGAGAGAGAGTGAGAGAGTGGGACAAAGAAGAAACCATTTTTTTCCACTTTTCAAATACTCTTACTAATACACACTATTTTTTAAAAATGTCTTGCTTTAAAGTTTCTGCTTTTCATTTTCTTTACCCAACATGGTCATAATACTCCTTTATTTATGGCACTGCACTCTCCTGCTCTTGTGGGTGTTCACCATGGGGTGCTGTACTATCATGTGCCTTTCTTACATCTGATAGATGTATCCAGTACTTCAACCCCTTAACTTTTACCGCTGAGGGTGTGCAATAAATTACTTCATAGGGGCTGTGAAATCATGGAGAGTTCCATCCCCGCACGAAACTGCGCACGTACACACTATTACTGGGCATTAATTGTACTGCTGGGCTGTCTGTTGCTGGAGTGTTTGTATCTGTTTCATTTTCTCGTGTAAATGGGGGTATTTGTTTTGCCATACTCTGCACAGCTTGTGTCAATTGGGTGAGATATTCCGTGAACTCATCCCCTAGCACTGTGGCAGCTCTGTGATTGTCTTTGGCACTTCTTACTGGGGGTAGTGACATTTGAACGCGCCTGCCCGTCACTATTTTGTGCGTGGACAAATGGTGGTCTTTACTTGGCCGTTTTCTGAGCTGGAACACTGCTAGGGGCAAGCAATGTACCCAATTCTTCTTTAGTGAGTGGCTTAGTTTGGATAATCTACTCTTTAGGAGGCCGTTTATGTACTCGACAACTCCATTTGCTTGCAGGTGATAAATCAAACAAAGTTTGAGTTTAACGCCCAGCAGTGCTGATACTTCTTTGAAGAGATCATTTACAAAGTGTGTGCCGTTGTCTGAATGGATCACATCATAGATCGCCCACCTCAGGAAAACTTCCCTCACTAGAAATGTTGCCGCACACCTGGCATCTGGGTGCGCGCAGGGTCCTGCTTCCACCCAACGTTAGAAGGGGCATACCACCACTATGAGATATCTTGCCCCATTGCACCGTTCCACCATATCGGCATAGTCAATGTGGAATTCTCTAAATGGTCCTGACGGGTGTGGCAGAGTTCCTTGCAGTGTTCTGAGGGTCATACTTAAACTGTAGGTTTGGCATGTTATGCATTCTATTATCAGTTTAGTTAAGTGTTCCTCTAAGTTGGGGACAAACCAGTCCTCTTGAATGTGCGCTGCTATGTGTTGTTTTGTTACGTGTGGTGGGATGTGAAGCTGTTGGAATGCAATTTACAATAGTTCTATAGGCATTACCACTTTCCCTGTCAGTTCCTGACACCAGAGAAGGTCTGTGGGCAATTGTTTACAACCTCTCTTTGTCCACATTTCCTGCTCATCTGGTAGGGTGCGTTTTTGTAATTCTATTAACTGAATTATGGGTGTAGCATTGTAACCTTCTTCCTTGTGCGGTTGTCTTTACCACACATTCTACTGCTTGTGGAACGTCAAAATATGCTGCTTCTTTCACAGTGGCGTCCGCCGCTGCGTTCCCGAGTGAGATTGCGTCCGTGTTATTTGTATGAGCCTGGAACTTCACTAAAGCCACTACTGATGGTTCTGTTAATGCTTCAATGAGGTCGTTCAAAAGTTGTGCATGTTGCACGGGAGAGCCATCTGCTCTCCTGAATCCTCTTCTTCGCTATCATGACAAGCCAGAGTCCACCGTTGGTGTCACATATGCCGAGAATAATTTGCCACTGTGCATCCTTTGGCTGTATGCAATGCTTCAATTAATGCAATTAGCTCTGCTGCTTGTGCTGAAAAGTGGGAAGGGAAGTGCTTCTGTACTATCACTTCATACTCTTCTCCCTCTATTCTTACCACCGCTACCACTACGTGTTTTTCTCCTGTTTCACAGGCAATGGATGCTGAACTGTCCACGAAGTATAACCCCCCCCCTCTAGGGCATTTTCACTGGCCTTGGGGATGTTGTCACCTCCCCCCTCATATGTGGTGCAGTCTTGCGCTTGCATGTCCTCCACTGGACAGGGTTCTATGATGAAAGTGGCTGGGTTTACAGTTTTACAATGTACAACGTGAATGTTTGTGCTGGAGATTATAATTTCGTATGCAGTTGCTCTCTCTGTGCTGTGTCTGGACTTTGACCTTTCTAATATGGCGAACAGAGACTGTTCAACAAATAACGTTGCAGAGCATCCCATCACAATGGTGGTGCTTTTCTCTATCGGGAAGCCTGTTTCGGCGAGGGCTTGTTCGCACGCAAAGTGTCCTTGCATTACTGAGTGCAATGTGCCACTGTAATAGGCCAATGGCTTATGGTCCAATGATGTTTTTTGCTTCAGTACTGTTGTCATGAGTGTACCATTCCAATGGTAGAATAAATAAAACTCCCGATCATAATCTGGTGTCGCTAGGACGGGTGCTGTTGTGATGAGGTCTTGTCATTTAAAAAATAGTGTCATCCTCTCTTGTGTCAATTTTATGGGGAAGCTGTTCTTTTGAGCTTCTTTTAGTGCTTGGACAAGGGTGTGTGTGTGTGCTGCATAGCCTAGTATCCATGTGCAGCAATAATTACATATGCCAAGGAATTTCTGCATATCTTTCACAGTTTTGGGCATTAGGGTGTGACGAATTGCTGCTGCTCTGTCTGGTACAATTATTTTACCATCTTTGGATATTAACTGACCTAGCTACAACACTTCTGTCAAGCAGTATTGCAGTTTTCCTCTGTCCACCTTGCAACCTTTTGTTGCTAGTAGGTTCAATAACTGTATGGAGTCGGCTCTGCATTGCTCTTCACTTTCACTGCAAATTAGCAGATCATCTAAATTTTGAATGATCGTGCTCTTTACATCAATATTGCCCAGGTCTTTGTGTAGAATTCTGTTAAATATGCTGGGACTTTCACAGTAGCCTTGGGCTAATCTACAATGCTCATATCTTTTTCCCCCTAGGGCGAATGCTGTTAAGTATTGGCAACTGGGGTCGAGGGGTACAGAGAAGAAGGCGTTCTTCAGGTCCACAACTGTGAAGCTCATGGCATTTTTTGGGACGCTACATAAAATGGATGCAGGGTTCGGCACTAAGGGAAATTCTTTCTGTATGACGTCATTAAGTGGGCGGAGATCCTGGATCAGTCTTCAAGCCCTACCCTTTGCCTTTTTCAAGGGTAAATCGCAGTGTTGCATGGTGAATTTGAGGGTACAATTATGCCCTGTTGTAATAGTGCATTTATTGTTTCCTTTATTCCTTCTTTTGCCTCTCTGCATAGCAGGTACTGCTTTACTCTGGGTGGTACTGCGCCTGGTTTCATCTTTATTTTTATGGGTGTTACCCCCTGTAGAAGCCCTACATCATGGGGGCCTGTTGTCCATAATTCTGGCGGTACTTGTTTCATATCTTCATCAATAATCGAAGGTGGTGCACCCATCATGACTATCACAGTTTGTTGTTACTCCTGGGAAACCCGCCTTCACCCACACTCCGTCTGCTTGGTCTCCTACAGGGGATACTAACAAACTCTTCACGTCGCCTATGGCCAGCGGTACCCCAGCACTGTTTTTTTCAAATGCATGTATCCATTTTCCTGCTCCTCCCGAAAGTGGGGGCAATATTTTCGACAAGTTATTTTTGTCCAACTGTGCCTAAGGCATAGAATGTGGTCTCCCCACTCCCTTGTGGATGAGAGGCATTTGCAATTTTGTTTTACTTCCTTTCTTGCGTACTTTTACCCCTTTTGCTTTGCTTAGTGACATGTTTCCCAACCTACTCCTCAACCTCCCCTGCCACCTCTGTCTTACCATCACATCTTCTCGTAGTGGCAAGGGTTTTCCTGCTGCTGCTGCTCCTTCCTCACACTCATCTAGGTCACTCCAAACCTCCTCTATTTCCCTGTCCGATTCTCCACTTCCTTGTTCCTCCCCCGTGTGGCTACCTTCTTGTTCTACTCATACTATCCTTATGGGGGTATTGTTACGGTGGGAGAAAAACTCCCCAGATTTCCACTCATCTTCCAGGCCTGCAAGATGCATTTCCGGGCGGGAGTGGGGATGGTAGAGGCCCTCTTGCCGAGATCGATGGAGTCTCTCCTCCCCCGGGCAACATTTGACCCCTGTCACATAAGGCCCTTAATCTCGTTAATTCCATCTGTGTCGAGGCGAGCTAACTCTGTAAATCACCAGTGAGGCGTGCAAGGTTTACTGGAGGGGCGCTCCTAGGCCCATACAACCCCCTTGGATCATAGGGAGGTGGGGCTGTTGCTGCGGGGGTGGATGGTGCGCTCAGTACAGGTAAATAAGATGGGTCACTGTAGCCCGCAGCGGACCTAGTTAACAGTGGGTATATTCTAGTGAGTTCTTCGCCCCCTGTTTTTACCATTCTCCCCTCTGCTGTTTCTCCCCCCTCCCCCGCTGGGGCTGGTGCTGCTTCCAACGATACCTCCTTTACGGGGGATGTGTCTTCAAACATCCTCCAAAGATCTAAGACTTTGCGTCTGTTTTGGAGCTGCTTCCCCCGAAACTCAGAATAAAGAACACATTCCAGTAGGGAATGAGACCAAGAGATTGGTTGTGCGAGTTATCAAAGTCTTTATGTAAAATTCAGCATCCCTGCTGCCTTCAAAGCGCTCTGGCAAACAATACAAATAAAATATGTTTAAAAGGGTTACAGCGTCATCAGTGAGGATTTCTATACAGGCTACAAGTTACAGTTTCATTGGTTAGGAAGGGGGAGCACATATAGTTCTGTAAGGGCCGGCTCCACGGGATTGGCTGAGGACTTGGCAGGAGGTTGGACATCACGTGGTTCAGCTGGACCGGTCCGTGTGAGGTGAAGGTTGGGTCAGGTCAGAGAGACGGCTGGTTCTGGCTAATCCTACACACTTATTCTAGAAATGCTGTAAATACTGATCATCAATATACGTTTGAGTAAATATTAGAGGCCTATAAATTGTACACGTGTGTTTGCACTGTCCCACTTTGGGTCATTCGTGAGGTGGAGGGTGTGGGGGTCTTGCCCCTGAGGTAACCTGGGGGCTGGGATTGATAGCTGTCTGGTCTGGCACATCAGAGCGGGAAGGGGGTGGCGTGACATGTGTTAGTTTAGGACAGAATATACTGTGACAGGAGTTGAGCTTTATTGGGGCACTCTAGGGTGGTCACCAAGGAAGGGTCATACTTCTTGTGCATCAAAAGAATAGTTTTGGAGGGGCGCAAGGTTGACCAAGCAGTACATTTCCATTAATGGGGGTGAGTGGTGCAAGAGGAGGTTTGTTGAGATGGATGGACTACAAGTCATGTTTCGGCTCGGTCACACACAGGACAGTGATCTCAGAGGAAGAGTGAGAAGAATACATTGTTTATTTGTAACATTTTGTCTTAGAGCATCCGTGAGAAAGGGACTTGGGAGGCGAAATCGCAGGAGGAAAAAGGTGGGGGCTGTTAGTGCTCGCTGTGCGCGGCGCTGCTTCGGGAAGAGGAGAATTTGTGATGCCAGAATGCGGCCCAGTCCAAAAATGGAGTCAAGGGCACACAAAATGGAGTCCAAGTGTGTCTTGCAATAGCCCCCCCACTGCTTCTGCCAGGGCCTTATTCCCCATGGCTGCAGAAGGGCGATGGAGGCATCCCCCACTAGTACAAGAGCAAGAGGTCCCTTCCGCGTAGAATGTATGGTGGGAGCTCAACCGGCCCCCTCCTTCCTTACAGTGGTTTTGAATTTGGAGATATGCAGCTCTATCCAGCATTTGGGACTGTGCCAGATTCAAATGAGGCATTAATCAGTGAAGTGATGAAAGGAGCGAACTCTGGGGCGAATTTAAAAGGCTGGCATGGTTTGGAAGGCGGGTTGTAGAATTTGCTAGGTTTGGTGCCTGATGTCAAACTACATTTTTGGCTTCTATTTTAGCTTGAAGTAGAGCGATTTTATCTAGTAAAGCTTTTTGAACGTTGGCACACCAGGAATTATTTTTAGTGCAGGATTCTGTGGGTGGAACTGGTGACTCTAGCTCTCTGAGGATAGTGAATTGCTCTTTGGAGCCAGACTTAGCATTTTGTATTCGGTTATCGAAGGTGTAGCTTTTGGTTTTTAGTATTGCTGCTTTGTAATCGTTGGAGGCAATTGTAAACTTTTCCTTGTTCAGGACAAAGGGACTTTTTTCCAGTCAGCTTCAGAGTTTCTTTTGGAACTGCGTAAGGCTTTCAAATCTGAATTGACCCACTTATTAAGGTGAGCTAATGGTTTGGCTTTTCTCATTTCTAGCGGAGCATTTTTATCTAAGACCTGGAGTAGGGTGTGGTTATACAACTCCACCAGTCGCGCCGGATCCTTGTCTATGCACTCAGGATCGATGATAGGTTGGAGTAAGGGCCGTACCATGGTGACGTTATGGTTATTTCTGGTCAAGGCAGGAGGTGCTTGTGTGACACTAGTGTTTGGGCACCTGCTATCCTGGATGGTAAATGAGATGACATGGCGGACAGACAAAGCGCAGGGAGAATTAGAGAGGATCTTTTGATGTTGCAGTTTAGGTCTGCTAGACAGTCCAGGGTTCTTCATTGGCACAGTGTAGGGCCGGTAATACGGTGTGAGAAGCCTAGCTCTGACAGAGTGTTCTCTAAGGCTATTGCATTAACATTGTTTGTGTTGTGGAGGCCTATGTTTAGATCTCCCAACAGCATGATTTGGGAACCAGGTTTGGTGTTCTGGGTGAGGAGGTGTGTGATGTCTTCCTCAAAGGAGTATATTGGGCCACGGGGTCTGTACAAGAGGTGTATCAGTAAGGTACGTGCCACAGATAGCAGGAGTTTGACCGAGATAAGTTCTCCAGAGGAGAATGGTTCTTTGGCAAATTCTCTAAGGCCTTACATTAGAGAATACATGAGCTTGACATACGTATGTAGTGCGCACACATCTACAGGAAATTCATGATCAAAGATGTATACATGTTGCCTTCTTTGACACATGCCTTGTGCAAACAAATATGTTAACATGAATCCCAGATGTTTTCTTCTGTTGTTTTTGTTTGTAGCAGCACTTTGGAAGGAGGGCCATTAGATGGGAATATTCACTGAGCATTCCATGGTTCCTAAAAATGACCATTAAAGTTGGACCTGTGAACACCCTGGGTTATGACTACGCTGGGGTTCATTTTATGCTGTACTTCTTTAAGAACAAATGAATGAACTTTACAACACAGAACTATTTTATAATTTGAGGAAAGACCTTAGGACCTTCAGGTAAACCTTTGCCTATTACCATATGCTTTGTTGGCCTCCTTCCAATTAACATTCAGCATTTTGCTTGTCCTTTGTTTTTAATGCTATTTTGCAAGCAGGAAGCTCATTCATTAGCCCTTCCGGCCCATGTGATTGCAAGATGGCAGATCCCGTTTTTACCAGCTGTTCCGTTTGGATCATTGAGCTTCTCAGTGCATCTCTGATGCAAGAAGCCTGTATTCTCCACCAACAACACATGCTCACTTCCTGGAGGGGTTGGCGTTCAGCTGATGGAGAACCCACCATTGTATCTGTCTTTTGTTCCTAAGCAGACGCTTTGGAAGCAGCTAGCTCTCTTTTTGGGCCTTCCAACTCTTGTGACTCCAAATATGCACATTTGGTTTTTAACAGCTATTCCATTTGAACCAGTGAGCTTCTTGGTGGATCCCAGAAACCAGAAGCCTGAAGTCAGTACCAGAATGGTGGAGTTGAAGCTAATAAATCAGTCCACTTGGCCCACTATTGTGCCTGTTCTGGGTCCATGTGTGGCTATTTTAGAAGCAAGGTGCTCCCTCATAGGCTCTTGCTGCCCATCTGCATCCATTAAATCACTAACACAGAACTGACAAAGGCAGGTTCTGTTTGTTCTTGTTATGTCATGTAGGTTATAGGGCCTCTCATTCTGCCCAATTACTCCCTACATCCATTTTCCTTTCAATGCAATACTACCACAGGAGACCCATTTCCTAAATGTACTCAATTACTGTTATCAACTTCCAACACTGCATGCCCCAACTGCACCTTTTAAAGTGCACTTTTTGGATATTTAAGACTGTGACAAATTGGATTCTGCTCCACAGGAGTACAAGGCTGAATAGGGTTAAGAGGATCCACTTGCTTCCAATGATGTCATTTCACCAAAATGCCAAGGGTCAGAAGTGACATCAAATGACCTTTGACCTCTGATGACTTCTGATGAAGTGATTTCATTTGACCGCCAACTGGAAGTGCCATCACAGGAAGCAATGGAACACAAACGTTCACCCCTTGAAAAAACAGGAAGTGGCATCACATAGCATTATTGCTAAGTACACTACGAAACATATGGTTACGATATCATTGTAATGTGATATACATTTCATACAAGAATAGATCACCATATGTATCGTCAATATCAGTGTTTATAGGCCCATATTACCAAATTACTGTGAATGCAAGTAGATGTACAAGGCCAAATGATAATGATGTGTTATTATATAGCACTTACACTTAAGCACTTCATATAGAATGAATATACATACAATAACAACCAATCTGTGTTGGGAATCGTTTATCAACCACAGAAGCATTAAAGGCTGAGTTGGCCTTGCCAGGATTCAAATCTGCAACCTGCAGATCACACCCACACACATCGTAACAGTGAGTGTTCAACCCACTGAGCTATCTCACCAGCTATAGCGATCTAATCGGCTATAATAAAATGAGCATTTACATGTCTGAAAGTTCTGAACATTAGAAAGCAAATTACACTCTGTAGTGGATACCATTAAACTGGTAACGGAGATTTAACAGCAGGCCAGTTCATCTGCAGGTCTTGTGCAAAGTTGGCCACATGACAAGCCTGCGTCGAGCTACTTTTCAGGCTTCAGAGGTTGGCAAAATACATACCATTGGGAGGGTTCTAACTGTTTATTAAAGAATTTAGAGTAGTGCAGGGAAAGCAGCAAACACGGCATCACGTGCCTCATATATGCAAACACACATCCTGAACAGCATGCCATGGAGATAGGAAAAATAGAGACATTACAACAAAGAATTAATTGTGCACAATGAAATCAAGGGCCACTTTATGTGCTATGGTCAAACATTTCTACACTGTACTCAAGCTTGTAAGCAAAAGGATTTTGTCAAGTGACCGAGGACACCGAGATGGAATGTTTTGTGATTACCGTAACTGAGACAACTGCAGAAAAAAACCATGCTACAACTGCAACTTTTGAAAAGCAGAATACATAGCCCGAAATGGATGCTTATTCTACTCTAGATGCTTTTTGGACGTTTTTGTCTGTATTGTGAAGTTGAGGTTTTAGGAAAAGACTAAATTAGTGACTTACTCCCTGAAGTGTGCCTGAAATAAACCTTTAATGAGTATGGAAATTATTGTATAGAATTCCAGAAAGACATATTATTTGTTATTCCTATTCTATCTTATTTAGGGTCACTGCTCAAAGTGTTTTTAAGAGACCTGAACAAGAAAGTCAGCCACTCCAGAAAGAGTCACATGGCACTGCCCACAGCACAGGAGCTTCCATTAAAACAAATTAAGAAAAATCTTTTTTTGTGTAGGGGTAGCAAGGGTGACCTCAGGGGTAGCAGGTGCGACCCCTGGCTACTACCGCATGACATCCCTGCTCAGCCCTCACACTTCTACAAACCAAAACCCAACATAATCATAAAGGTAAAAAACAGGGACAGTTAAACAATATACCTCTTTCGCCTTTTGTGGTAATGTGAACCAACGGAAGACTATACTCTCTAGAGAGGGGTGTGAAGGTGAACTAGTAGTGACCCAAACAACACAGTATCACAGTCTAAAATAAAAAAGAAAAGAACAGAGAATATGGTCCAGATGGAGGAAAGTAGCACTGTGAGCATATTTCCAGGGGTGGCAGGTAAATTACTAGCCAGAAAGGATATATTGTTGGGTAAAAGAGGGGTGATTTTGACCTAACCCGTCTCTAGCTCTAGTGCCCAAGTGGATAGAGGGGACATATCAGGTGCCTGGATTCAGTTCTTGGTGGGTTGACAGAGCCAGACCTGGTGTTGAATGATGATGCGAGTGGATCATGCTCAGCTCGGGCATGTCGGATCTTATGGGCGTCAACAGCAAGTAGATGTCGAGTAGAGGGCGAAAGCGGTCTGCCTGTGGCGACTCAGAAGGATGCAGGTGGGGGCGGTGCCAGGATCACTTCACATTTGGGCCAGGCTAAGTTGGGCTTTATTCATTGGGAGGGGTCAATGTGTGATACTCCAGAGGTTCAAGTTGTCAGGTGACGGTCGTCGAAGTGGTGATTTTGGGTGCATCGAGGTTGATGAGGCGGACATTTGAGGGCTAGCTGGGTCAAGCCATGGTTGTAAACCCTGCTCGGAGCTAGCATGTGACTCACCAGTGATTAGGATCATGTCCCGGCATTGAGCAGTCGATTTGGGCCTAGCAGGCCATGCTGCAGTGTTGAGCTGGTTCAAAGGGCAAACAAGCATTCAAATTGAGGGAGAGGCGCAAAAGCCAGCATTGGCGACTTCTGTTTAGTTCAAAGTGCACTGAATACAGAGCGATCGGTTTGGTATGGTAGAACAGGGAGCTTCAGCTGGTTTGGCTCTTCGGTTGCTGTTAGGCCTTTTCAGGCAGACTCGAGGACAAGATGGGTCCATTCAGGGTCTGCTCTCCCCACTCTAGGAGATTCCGATGCAGAGCAGTAGGTCCTAGTCCACAGCAAAGGTCACTCCTGAGGTGCCCTGGGAGCAGGTAGGTGACAGATCTTCCTTCTACCTTAGACGGCTCCTTCTTCATCTCAGGCTGAGGGCTTTGGAAAGTAGAACTTTTTCAAAGGAAGTCCAGAGAGTTCTTTCAGATTGAATCTGTGAGTCTTGAGAGGATCTGAGAGGATCTAAGAGAATCCACAGAAAGAGTGGGAGACCCCTTGTTTTAAAAGCAAAAGTCTCCAGGTGATTTGGACTAAAACTAGCCTACCTTAGTGGCCCAGTCCCTGCTATTGAATGGAGTGGACTTTGCCTTTCTGATGTCACACTCTAAGTGCTTTGCTCCAGGTGAAATGAGGGGGTCAGAAAAGGGAAAGAGGGACAGAGGGAAACAAAATGGTGGAAGTCTCCTTCCACTGACCAAATCACTCCTGCCTACTCTAATGGAGCCCCTGCCTTTCTCACTAAGAACAAAGGCCGTTAAATATGCAGCACCCTGGTGTAAGGCTCCTCCATTTGAATGGGTGTGCTCCTTTGGTGCCTTTGCCCAGAACAGATACCTGTTGTTCATCAGTCTCTGGCAGAGGGCGTTACCTGCCATCACAAAGCAATCAAAGAGGAGGCCCAGCCCTCTAGGTCTGTGTCCTGCCCTTTGGCATTCTCCACCAAGCTGACCAGAACACATCACCTTCCACAGCAGAGCTGACTCAGAGGAGCTGGCACATGTGCAATATCAATTGGGATGTGGTGGCCAACATTTTTAGAGTTTATCCTGCCACTATCATGGGCCATTTATGATCATCATAGGGTTGAAACAGGGGGGCATATCTTAAATGTAGCCCCTTTGCTGCAGAGATGTGTCTGTCACTGCAGCTTTCAGATGGGCAGCTGTGACCTCTGAACATGCTCAGTGTTACTGGTAGAGCAGGCGCTGCAAATCAGAATACTGATGTAGCAGGACACAGATCCATACTTCGTTTTTGGCATGGAGCTTATGAAAGGGGAATCTGATCAGCAAAGTACCCTTTCAGAGATGTAATTACCCACATCATCTTATTATTTATTAAACATTTAAAAAGCCAGGGCTTTGCACCCTTGCCAGATGGAAATCCCTTACAAGGAACCTGTAATTTCTTAAACTGCATGTATTGGTTACCTTGGACCCTGTGATTACAAAATTACATTTCTTGTTTATCTAGGAAAATGTGATTTCTTAAATTGCATTTGTATTTCTTAGGCACCTAGGACCCTGTTATTTCTTAACTTGCACTTCTTAGTCAAAAAGGACTCCTTAATTTCTGAAATTGCTTGTCTTGCAAACCCTTTACCCTGTGATCCTTAAATTACAATTCTTGGTTGTAAAGAACATTGTGAATTATTAATTTGCATTTCATTGAGACCTGGGAACCTTTTATTTCTTGAATTTCATTTCTAGATCCTTTAGGAAACTGTGATTTTATAAATGACATTTCTTGTTCACCTATAAACATGTGATTTCTTAATTTGCATTTCCTGGTTGCCTAGAACACTGAATTCTTAAATTGCATTTCCTGGTCACCTAGGAACCTGTGACTTCTTAATCCTAATACATTTGTCACCTAGAACACTGACATTACTTAAATTACATTTCTTGGTCACACAGGACCCTGTCATTTCTTAATGTGCATTTGCTGGTTGTCTAAGACCCTGCAAATGCTTAAACAGCACGTATTGGTTGTCTGTGACTGTGTGATTTCTTAATATGCATTTCCTGGCCACTGAGGACCTTATGATTTATTAATTTGCATATATTGGTCGGCTAAGATCATGTGATTACTTAAGTCACCTTTCTTGTTTGCCTGGGAACCTGTGAATACTTAATTTGCATTTCCCTGTCATCTATGGCTCTGTGATTTCTTAAATTGCATTTCTTAATCATCCAGGATAATTCGCTACTTGGTCATCTAGGATACTGTGATTTCTTAATTTGCATTTCTTTGTCATCTAAGACCCTGTTGTTACTTGATTGGCATTTCTTGGTAATTTCGGATCATATTATTTTTTAATTTGCAATTCTTGGGTTTCTAGGATCCAGTGATTTCTTAATTACATTTTTTTAAGTTAAGCATTCAGCTTGCACGTGTCAAATCTTTAGCCAAAACACAATTATTCAGCAATCCACAATAATCCATTAATAAAATAAAACGTCTAAAATTCATCAACTAAAAAGTTTCCTTTACTTGCAGATACCAATTACATGAATTATCTTAAATCTAAAATCACTTATTTCATAAACGTTTCAAAATATATACCTTATCAACCACAGTTATGAAAATGTCCACAAACAAAACAAAAAAAACAGCTCATGAAGGAACATTCCGAATTACTTATTTAAAAACATAACTGCTTTAAAAATCTATCTACGCCAAGGGTCAGGCCTACATCTTTTCCACTATTCAAAATGACCCACTATTCATCATGCATAAGGGTTCGATGCTGGCTAATAAAACTGTCTAAAAACAAGCCTCTCAGCTCAGACAATCTAGGACAGACTTCCAACAAATGTCTTAAGGTTTCCAACTCTGTGGGCATTTGACAGAATCTACACCCACAAAGTGACAAAGTCTATTTTTCACACCCAGAACCTCAATAGATTGAGACGTACTCTCAAAAATACATTTCAGTAATTGGCATAAGGGAGCTTCCTTAAATTATTAGGGAGGTGATTTAGGGACTTAACTTCCCCCCAAAAATTGGCAAACAGCTTTTGGGATCTGCATTGGTACTGTGTGTGGATCCAATCTTTTGTTTTGGCTGTTTTTTCCAAAAGCAAATCTACATCCAGGGCTGCTTCTTTCATCACTATTAAGAATTCCCTTTCCCACCTGGAGTGTATGGGGTCACTTTTTAATGCTGCGGCATCATTTAAAATGTGAATTAGGGAGTTCTTAGCTGCCAGTAAACACTTCCGACACAGTGCTTTCCACTGGCTAATAACCTGAAGGGATAGTAATCCTAATTCAAAGCAAATTATTTGAATAGTGGACTTTTGGGACCCCCAACACCTTTTTCCTAAACATCCCCTCCAGGATATTCCACAGAGACGTTGGATTACCAAGCAAAATTTCAGCCCGACTGTCAAGGTGGGAACGGCCTTCATTTTTTAAAACTCTGTAACAGATGGAGCGAAAAGCGGTCAAACCTACGATGAACTACTAGGCCCTCAGCAGATAGCGCTCTAACTTTGGTTTTCAACATAATTGTTTTTGCAAGATCGGTAGCACTATTATACATGATAAGGCCTAAATATCGATAGGTGTCCACTCTTAATACAGGGGAATTACTACCATTTAAAATTCCCTTTCATAATTACCTCTGGTCGGCCTGAAAATCAAAATATTCAATATTGACACATTTATCGTAAATTTATTTTTAACCACATAAGAGTTAATTGCATTTAATTGCTTCTGGGGACCAATGGGCGTTTGGTCCAGCAGCACTAAGTCATCAGCACATAAGAGCAACTGGATGGGGTGCCCATTTATACGAGGCAGAAATGCCTGGGCTTTTTCCAAAGATTCTTTCAAGCCCAAAATAAACAAATTAAATAATGCAGGAGCGAGTATACACTCTGCTTTAGGTCAAACGTGGGTATCTGCTTAATCAGTTTCTCCTGAAGGATTAACCTTATGTCTAAAGTAGTATCGCTGTAAAGCTCTACTATACTATCCAAAGATAGACTGGACAGCTCCATGACCAGATTTTATGCCACAACAACTCCTGGTCAACACTGTCAAAGGCAAGAGCAAAGTTTATAAAAGCAGGATAAGTCACCTCACCAGAACTCTGAGCCCTTTTTTAAAAAGATGCAAGATAAAACCATTTAATCCTGTACCAAGCCCTTTAACAAAACCTGATTGGTATACATCAAATGTATGAACTTCCTGCACCAAAGATCTTAAGTTATATAAACGTAACAAAGCTAAACTCTTCCCCGGGGCACATGAAAGAGCAACGACCTTCTTAAAAGTTGGTATCACAATGGCATTTTTTCCATGAAGGTGGATTTGTTTATATTTGCCCATAACTCTGGGTACCTTTTTAAAATAAAAGTTGAAAGCCAGTCCCGGCTGGGGGCCGCAAATACTACACTTGGCAAGGACCATTTCTCTTCCGGAGGAGAGTATTTTTCGTCCCCCACAGACCCAGTGTCTGCAGAAATATTGGCAAAATATCCAACCCATGCATCTACTGACACTGGATCAATTTGTAAGGCCAGTTGCGGTGTATTGCATCTCTTAAGTAACTTCCAAAATTCACCCCTGAGTGTTTAGTAGACAACACCCCAAGCAAGCGAGTACTCTTGCCCAATGCTATCATGCCCCTACTTGGTCCTTTTTTTCCTGAATTTGAAGATCAAAAATAATCTTGTGTTTATAGGTTGGTCTAATAAAACCTAATCTTTTATGCACAAAAGAGTAAAGAAATGCCACGTAACCGCTCGCTGATACATTTTCCCCTTTCCTCGAGTCACCAAACATGGAGAGCAAGCCTGTGTTCAATTTTATCAATGATTCTTCTTTTCACAAGACCCGATTTCTGCCCCCAATTTAGAGAGGTAAGTATGATCCGGCCAACTAAGCTAAGCCAAGGCCCGCGGATATTGCAACATGCCATGGTCACTACTAGAGGAGGGCAGGAATGGCCCTCCCATCCTCATGTGGCTCTGGCAGGATTACCACCTACAAGATTACCATTTAACATGTATGCACCTCTTGAATCTATCAGAGACAGCCATGTTTGCCCCTCTTTCTTGCAGCAACACATCCCTCTCCCTGAACAAGCAAAATACGAATCAAGATTTCAGCATGTGATGTTAAGAGCTCCACAAAGCACAACTGCAGTAATTCAGTCTACCAAGCATGTGTCTAGTATATCAGCATTACAATCAATAAAGGCCTCAGTGGAAATACCTAATGGGTTCCAGTATGCATTAATTAGCGCAAACGTAGCTAAACGAGGAAATCTCCTTGTATCCCAGATTTACTTGGAAGCTTGAACAAATGAATTGGGTGATTTACATTCCTGCAATTCCATCCCCTTTCCATTGCAAACAGCCGTCAAGAGCCCTGAGATTGATCTCCCTTTAGACCCTTTTTGGGTGGGGTTCAATATAGTAGTAAACCCATCCATGACCGGTAGGTCAGTGAGCCAGATTTCTTGTAAGCACGGGACATCACAAGACACAAAAATACTTTCCGTTGGGCAAAAGAAGTGGGAGGAACCTCTTGTGTTCCAT
Organism: Ambystoma mexicanum; assembly: GCF_040938575.1. NCBI lineage: Eukaryota > Metazoa > Chordata > Amphibia > Caudata > Ambystomatidae > Ambystoma > Ambystoma mexicanum. The sequence goes on along the minus strand of NC_090928.1, from coordinate 792,259,143 downwards.
GTACCCATCAGGATATCCACCAAAACCTTTTCCTGATCTAGTTACATTTTATTACTGCCTGTTGCAAGGGCCCCTGCCAGCCAAGACCAGTTTTCTCATCCCTCGTTATACCAGGGGCTTGAGATGTCTCTATGACTCTTCTTAACAGAGCATTTGCAAAAGAGCGTGTTACTTTAAGAGATGGATAGCCAGGTTGATTCCTCTAATTTTCTACATTAACAACCTCTGACTTCATTACCTCTAAAACACTATGGGATTCATTACAACCTGTGCGTAATGCGTTTAACGGCTCTGGTAATGGTGCTGGCGTCGTTAAATGCATTCCGCACTATTACGAAGTTCCCTCGCAGGACACGATGTGGACGTCTGGCTTTACCAGACGTCCAGAGCGGGTCCTGTAAAGAGAATAGGGAGCTAACAATGGGCCGGTCGTAATCTGCCCGTTGTTAGCTCCCACACCCATTCCCATTGAGCCCTATGGGGTCTCAAATGGCAATGGGGAAGGTCCGGGCCCGGGTTCCCTGAAGGAGGAATTGCCGGGCCCTCCAAACTCGGAATGGCCTGGTAATTCCCCATTCAGGGAACCCAGACCCGATTTTGGAGGCAGCCATGGCGCCAATAGCGCCATGGCTACCTCCAAAGTCGTAATGAGGCCCTATATCTACAAACTTCAGACAGATCATATCCCATCAGGTGGAGTAAAGGTACCGCCTCCAAAATAATGGACCTGACTAGACCTGATGTAATGTTCAAGAAGACCCAGTCTAACTGTTGATCAGAACAAAACTCTACTAGCTCAATGTCTCACGATTGAATAGAGCACCAAAAAGGAATATCATCAAATACATTCCATACATTAGGTTGGGTCAAAATAGGGAAGTCTTTGGATATAGACAATCTCTCCAAAAGCAAACATCTACATGGATCCACGTGAGACCCACGCGGAGAATTTCAGGCCACAGGTAATTTGACCTGCTGCACCTGCCTTTGGTTCAAGAGAGCTCTGCTTTGCTCTAGAGTGTCCCTCCTTTGTCCACCAGGCTCTTTATTATTAGGTGCTGAGATCTCAACAATGACAAGAGCTGGAGTCTCCATAGTGGGTAGAAGTGGCACTGTGGCATGATGCACAGGTTTTACAGATGTACTTGTTGCCTCAGCTAACAGAGTCGCTGAATTTGCATCAAATAGGTAGAAAACCTCATCATTTAATCCCTGAATCCATCAAACTTGTTGAGAATTTTAGGCAGCGACTTTTCAGCCGAATCAACCAGCCTCAAGGGCTGCTGTGCTTTTTTGATTTCTCAGCAACCATCCTCCCAAGCACCACTCCATTGTCCACCAAAGCAGGAATTGTAAGAGAGCACAACAATGTGAGACTTTGCTGTGGATTTCTGTTATTTTTATTTGTAACTCCTTTTTTCCTCTTTGTCTCAGCTTTTGCTTTTGATCAAATATCGCATAATTGGGTTATACTTGAGGATATTCTACAGTCATACTAGGCAGAGGAGATTGCAGAGTTACTTCTTGCAGTGAGGACTGATCCTCCTGAATAACAATAACCAAGCTATGTTGTGCTCCTGATTGTATGGGATCAATCTAATAAGATCTAGCTGTTTCATTCCAAGGGCAAACAGCCTCTGTTGATTGATCCAATGAGGTTGTAAAAATCCCCTCCCCCCAATGAACTTGTGCCCCATTTTCTCAAAACAACTATTTTACTTGGATGCATGTTTGGAGAAAAAATGAACCCTTCAATTAATGAGCGTTTAAAGATGTTAAAAGGACAAGCAGTGCTTTGTTTTCTCATTCAATGTTTCATAAAGTTTTACCAACGTGACCATGGCAAAGATCAGTGTCGGAATATAAGTAATGTTCTACACTGGGACAGAGGAGGCAGCCGGACGTCCATGCACAGAGAAGATCGAAGAATTAGCCTACGAATTATCCAAAGCCTAGTTAATAGTTTCATCAGGGTAAAGGACCGGCGAAACCAACAGAGGATTGTCCTGACTTGAGGTCAAAGCACACAGTGTCTCCCGCGCATTTTTGGCAGAATGTCCTTAATTGCTGGGTGGTTTATAATTAATGCTGAAAGTGGGTCTTGCCCACTCCAAAGGATGTTGATGTAGTAAATCTGCTTCTTTCACTGCCTTTGATGCAGACAGAATGATTTTGTGCACAGCCGCATTCAGCAAGGCATCTGAAATTTGAAATGGAATAGGAGCAGGCACTAGGCCTGATGTTGGGGGTCGAGGGTCTGTCGAGGGTCTGTGCGCAATCTTGAAACACAGCGTCTGAAATCTCGTTCTCGTTGCCAGATTGCGAGGGCTTCGCCATCATCGATGTAGAAGCAGACCTAACTCACTTTTGAATGAAAATAAACCGTCATTTTTTAACCAGAGGATTTAATGACAATTGCCCTAGCACAAGCAGGTGAAGACAAACGCATTTGCAAGTCAGAAACAAGCATGTAATTTCAGCCTGGGTGGGAGAATTTAGCAAAGCATCACCCAGAGAATTGTTAGTGCTTAACAGGGGTGGAGAGGACTTAGCGTCCACAGACGAAGCACTGTCCACGAGCATAGCAGTTTTGCTTCTTAGAGCGTATGAGAATGCCATTTTTTCCACATAGTAAAAGCTAGAAAAGGGGCACTCACAAGCTGTTCTCCATCCTGCATGGGACTTCCATCTGACTGCCCATTTGCTGCTGCGCTTGCACGTCAGCGCTTCACGTGAGGCTTTTTAAGGCAAATTCCTCCTTCAACACTGCACAGAACAGGGCGCTCTCCTCCAAAACCAAGTTTGAGTGCCATAGGACTGCCCATTTGCTTATTCACATACACTTAATGAGCATTTCCTGGTCACCTAGACCCCGTTAATTTCTTTATTTGAATTTCTGGGTTGCCTGTGACCCTGTGATTTTTTTAATTTGTATACGTTTGTCACTGAGGACCCTTTGATTTCTTAAATTGCATTTCTTGGCCACTGAGGACCCTATGATTTATTAAAGTGAATTTCCTGGTTGGCTAAGACCTGAGATTTGCATTTCCTAGTCATTTAGTGCTCTATGATTTCTGACAGTTTATTTATTGATGGTACAGACCCTGTTTTTGCTTAATTCACATTTTGTGGTTGCATAGGAACTTTTGCTTTCTTAAATTGCATGTCTTGGTCATCTACGGCTCTGTGATTTCTTAAATTGAATTTCGTATTCATCTAGGACACTGCATTTGTTGGTCATCTTGGATGCTGTGATTTTCTAATTTGTATGTCTTCGTCATCTAAGACCCCGCTGTTTCTTAATGTGCATTTCTTGGTAATCTAGGATGCTGTGATTTTACACAATTGTATTTCTTGATCATTTACTGCCATTTGATTTCTTAATATGCATGTATTGTTCTCTAGAATCATGTGATTTATTTAATTGCATTTCTTGGTTGATTAAGATGCTTTGATGGCTTGAATTGCATTCTTTGAATGCCCAGTACCATGTGATTTCTTAATTTAAAATTATTGGTTGCCTAGGAAATTATGATTTTCTAAATTGTATTTCTTGGTTGCATGGGAACCTGTGATGTCTTACATTGCATTTCCTGGTCATCTAGGACTCTATCATTTCTTTGATTGTCTTTCTTAGCCACCCAGAACCCTGTGATAAATTAATTTGCAGTTGTTTGATATCTAAGAACCTATGATTTCTTAATTTTCATTCCACACCCTCTCTTCCCTCCACTGCTTCTGATCCGCTTCCCTTGTCTCCCCATTATTCGCTCACCTCCCAATGCCCAACGTGACTCTGGCTGCTCCTCCCACTTCGATCCCACCCACTCCAACCTTATATACCTTACCTTCTTTCCTCTATCAACTTCTGCCTCTGTTGCCCTTATTGGCCTCACCCTGGGTCTCTGGAATGCACAATTCTTAAGCAAAAACATTATTTCTCATGAATTCTTTCAGTCCCAGTCACCCCAAACTATCGGCAATGGGTATCAATGAAAACTGGATTCCACATGAAAATGCCATCCTGGCAGTTCTTTACACCGACTTTGCCTCTTTCTCTTACTCCCTTCAGTTATCCTAAAAAGTCAGCAGTGTTGGGGCCATGATCAGCAACAACACACCATTGGCACCCCTTACCCCGTCTGATTTCACTTCCTCCTCTTTAGCAAATATTTCAATCCAACTACTCACTCCAACATCTCTCTTACCATCCTCGTGATCTAATGCTCACCGGGTGTAATCAACCTTTTTTTTTCTCTGATCTTGACCTCTTACTAACAACACACTCATCTGATGTCCCTGCCATAATAATGGGTGACCTCTCCTAGTCAATTTATATTACCTTCTAACCCATACCCAAGGTAACTCTCTCAATCACATATTCCTATCTTCCACCCTGGTCTCCTATGATCTAACAATGCATCCATCCCCATTTGACCTCTCTCCATTCAGCTACCAAAAATGGCTTGTTTTCGTCACCATGCCATGTGGATACCACAGTCAGGTCGAATAAGACAGCTGCCTCACTGGTGTCATAGTCTGCCCATTTCTTATAAGCAGGTCACATTGAAGCCGCAACGTTTTGGATTCTCCTCACAGCCGTGCCAATCGGGCTCAGGTGGTATGGTGTCCAGCCACTACGCTTGCCCTTTGGTTCTTGGTTTCCCGTATCATCACTTGAGAAGCCACTACCTCCTGAAACATGACACGCTTCAAACCATGGGTGTTTCGGAGCAAGAAATGGGTCGGGAATTAATTCTAAAGCAAGTGGATAGCGAAACGAATCAGCACTGCAAAATTAATATCGTAACCATTCTACTGCCATCTACTACCCTGGGTATTATGCTAGACTAATAAGTAGCCGATCAGAAAGGAAGCCCATATCTGGTACAAAGAGAAGCAACTACTGGCATTACCGTACGGATGTAAACACTTTTTAAGTATGGAAAGCGGTGAGCCCTGCAACCGACTCAAACTATGCAACTGTTGTCAATGACCTATGAACAAGTAGTGAAGTGGGAGTAAAACAGGCCACTCAATGCTACTGTAGATGGCATACCTGTGCATCACCTCATAGTGTTATGTAGGGGCTTGTGCATGTTCTGGTGTGCATAGCCGGGGGTCTTTTATGTTAATGCCCCATCTGTCCGTGGATGGATCTCATATTTGATACTGCAAACATTGTTACAGCCTCTGCACACCTTTTGCTTCCCACACAACCATCTCCGTAGACATGGTGGCTGAGACATACTTCTGATGTATCTATAGCACATATCTATCAAAAGGCGGTGCTTGTGCCACGCTGACACAGCAGAGAAAGCAACTACTCCTGTCCTTATGTCATTGACAGAACACAAGATAATCTTATATGATCAAATATACTATATTAGATGAAGGGAAAGAAACTGTGCGCCTCACAGATATAGGGAACTCTTTTCTAGGAGATTACCACCATGCAACAATATATTTTACATGCTTATCATTGGCCGCCAGAGCAGCTCAGGCTGTGGAGCGTGGCTGGGGCTGGGGCTGTGGTGAGGAGAGGTGACTGTGGACAGATGCAATGGCCGAGGTCTGTATTTGGAGGCTGAATCTGTGGTGAGGCAATGCCTGTCGAAGGATACTGGAGTTTCGGCCAGAGAGTGTGATTGTGGAGAGATAAATGCGTTGTCGTATTTTCAGCGGCTGTAGGGAGAGATGGGGGATTTGGGGAGGTACTGAGACTTTTGGGAGATGCAGAAGTCGTGTGGGATGTTGAGTTGGTGGAGAGTTTTAGGGTGGTTTAGGGGAGGCATTGACTGTGGGATGGGTGCAGGGGTTGTGCTGAGATGAGGTGCTGTTGATAGATGATGAAGCTGTGGCGAAATGTTCTCATTATGGGTGATCTTCCAGCAGGAACTCCATAGGGTGGTTATTCTGAATGTGCCTATAACTTGTCATCTGTCGGACTTGTAAATAGACACCATACCTCTGATTGTAGCATTTTACTGGCGTATTCTGGTCACAGATTGTCCCTGATTCCTGAGCCGTCTTGCCCTGTATCATCAACTTTTTAACCACTCAGTATGACTATAACATCGCCTCCATTCTTTAGATCTGTCCCGATGGCTATGTCTAGAGATGATTCAGTCACTGAAAAATATGCATTCTGCCGTAGTTATAAACCCATGGTATAGCTCAGCAGGTTGTGCTCCTGCTGGCTGTCTCCACATAATGGTCATTTGGAGCTTAATCTAATTATTACCCAGTGCAGGGGCTGTCAACCTTTATCTCTTCTATGTTTGGACCACAACTCGCATAAGCTCTTTCTAGGACAGTCAATGATTATGGAACTTAATCCCACACATTTGGAGTGCTACAATTGCATATTCGTGACCTAACACAATTGTTGCTTCTTTTTATTTTAGGCTAAAAGGTGAAGTCAGTTTGGCCCTTAAGGACTCAAATACTGTGACATGCTGCTCACATGCAAGGTTCCCCGAGCTGGCATACAACCACTAAGCACTCTCGGTATCATTTTGGTACTTCAGCGCACATGTGATTAACTACAACACTATGACCAGGACAGATTGGTAGTGCAAACAGCTAAAGGCCCTGAGAAAGAGAAACAGAAATAGCAAGAAGGATAGAGCCTAGCTGGGAGCCATAACATGGACACTGGTGGGACTGCCAAGCCACCAAAGGAAACTAAATATCACTTTCACACAAATAACCGGAGTCAGGAGAGATCACTGAGATTTTTAGCAAGCACTATTTTCTAACAACTATCATTTTGTAAACTTGCTCCCAATGATCCACATCAACTAAAATAAGAGAGCAAACCCGGTGCATGAAGAAACCAGCTTTATTGATACATTCGGCTGGTAGGGTCCACAGACGTTCTCAACTACTTCCTGTTAGCCCCGGGATTATAAACTAAACACATTACACTGTCATATTCATGAAAAGCAACATCTACAAGCTGTTATTGGCTGTTAAAATAAAGTCATATACTTTGTTGTTTTCGTCTTCAGTTGGACAATCACTATCTTTGAGTCTGCCCAGTGTCCCTCCAACTATGCAGGACGTCATGTCCCGGACATCACCGGACTGTGCTCTAATTGGTTGGCACCACAATATGCTGACATACTGGTGCTTGTTGCTGATGTGGCCTTGGGTGTTACACTTATCCACAACTCTCCAATCAACTTTGGTGGAAAAGGAGAGATCGAAACATTGCCTTGGCCATAGAACTATCAAATTCACCCCCACCTCATCATTTCACACTGGGCCCAAATTTCCCAACCAGTTTGTTCAACCTTGGAAAGCTTGTCCAGTACTCTCTTTGGCACATACTGCTTCTTGCAGGTGTTTGATTTAATTGGGCCATGATGTTCATAACTTATTCATTTTAGTGTGAGGCCAGTGTAAGAGACATTTTGGTGTCAATTTATTTAACCTACTAATGTGATGTTTGCACGTGCGTTAAACGGCTTTCATCATTTGCGGTGCTGTGATGTTTCCTGCAAGTGTGTTCTTGGCAATGTTACTATGTGCACCTGCCAATGGAAACTTGTATATTCTGTCTGCTAGCAACACAACTAACTCAATGGGCCGTATAACGAGGTTGGTACTTGTCATGCCGCTATTAGCACCAAGACTAGCACCAATAACGGGACCGTGTCCACCCTCGTTCAATGGGGACTTACCGGTCCAGTCCGACCTTGGCGGGACTGGTAAATCCCCATTGTAAAAGCCATTCCCCATTCCCATTTGAGCCCCCATAGGGCTCAATGGGAAGGTGGAAGGCGTCAATAATGATACAGCAAATTGCGGTACCGTTATTGACCCCGGTATGCCTTAACGGGTCCTGTCCATAACGTCTGGTAAAACCAGGTGTTAAGGGAGGGACCCGCTAAGGGACCTCGGAACAGGGCGCAAAGGGATTGCCGGCACCGGTGTCATTACCGGTGCCCGGTATCCCTTTGCGCCCACCTCAGAATGAAGCCCAATGTATGCTTATCTAGGCTGAAAGCATGGGAAAGGCCTATTCATAGCTTAACTGTTTAATGGTGCACACCACCATTCACTACGTTCCCTTTCTGTGTATTCATCAACCTAACCCTCGCTATTATGTGGCAAACTTAGTCCCTCCAATATAACTAACTCTATCCTGCTTATGTTACATTCTACATGGTGGCAGCATACAGAAAATGGCACCTTAATTATAGTTTTCTTATTCTATATGATTGCTGTGTTTTGGAAACAGGTGGGGTGTGGCCTTGCACGTCACTGGTTTTATATACACCATCACATCACATTTAATATGGTTTAACCTATCCATCCATTACTGATTGTTTAACTAAATTAATTTAAATAAAACACTCAAAATGACTCTATCTACTAAACAATATTCACTCAGTGGGACAATAACCCCTATTTGTTCTTTCAGCACCTTAAGCATATTACATTAAACATGTATGGTTGAAACGATTTTAAAGAAATGACTTCAATATAAAGCCACACCATTTGCTTCACAAATTATCAACCACTTCCGGCACTTGGTTGCTTATTTCATCACTTTGGGTGAAACAACTCCAGCAATCATGCGTCACATTCTGCGTAAACTTGTTTCAGATAGTTCAATAGTTTTATGGTCATCCATGTTCCATCTTTTCTGGAAAGTGCCACACTATAAGAGAGACAAGCATTGGCAATGCCAACAGTTTGGGCATTTGTGTAGGGATGGGAAAGGCACTTGCCAGGCACAGCCGTAGTGGTATTAATTGGCAATTGATGGTAGCAGGTGTAAAATGGTGCAAGTACCTGAACCTCTAATAGCAGTGACTGACAAATGCCTAATACTTATAAACAAGCCATAACTGTTGGATTTGTTTTTAACATGACTTCAGTGAAGGTCACGCTGAGTGCTTGTAAATCGAATGACTGAAGGCAGACCTGGTTAAGACATTTTTATTACACCAGTAGTGGGTTTACAACTCCAAATAAGTCATTAACTCTCAGAAGACTGCTTTAAAAACACTGGCAGGCGCTTTGAGTGAAAAGTTTGATGTCAAGGCTTGTTTAAAGCAAGCTCAAAGAGTTGCCATGGGGACAGCGAGGGGCATGAACTGGGTGGGAATTAGCATGGCCATGGATAGTTAAAGGGTGGACAAGTAATCAAACAACATCTACAGGCTGTGTGTCCACCCTCATGTGCCATTCCTCCTCATCTGTACTCGAATGCAATCGATTTGGCTTATAATAGCCCAAACTAAAAAAAAGGAGCGAGAAACGTTTGTCTCTGATGTTCTCCCTAATCACTTCTTGGAGCCGAAAGAAAAAAAAATCCAGGGGTAGACATACACTATTGAACTTTAAAGAGAAGCAATTATTGTTGGGTCGGGAGTTGACAATGTACCACCCTACTCAAATTAATTAAGTTTAGAGAATGCATTGCTGTTGGGGGGGGGGAGTCACAAAGAGAGTTATCAAAGCTGCAAGTGGGTAAAATGACCGAGCAGATTTTAGACTTACAGGCAATCATTCCAGAGCTGGTTGTGCAGTTGAAGTCGCCTTTAATCTCGGGAATTGGCATATTTTAAGGTGAGTAAAATGCATTCACTGTGTTTGAAGGTGACCAACTCTGAACAAACCCACTCATAGGAATAAAGCTTGTGCCACACTCCCTCAACGTGATATTTTCGTTTTTATGATCTTATATTCACATTGAATCTCCTCTTGGCCTGACTGTGGAACCCTCATCCAAACACTGCATTGGGTGATTTGCAGTATGAGGTAGATCTCATTCTATAAAGGATAATCTGAAACGCAAGCATGGACTGGTTCAGCTAGAGGGAGAGACTCCAGCAGAGCAACAGCTTCAAGTATTTGGGGCGCAGGGAAACAGAGCTGTGCTTTTTAGATAAAGGCCTCAGGGTCATGGAAGTTATGTTATTCTTTCTTCTTGATGTCTCAAGAGTTGATTTAGGTCACAGATAGTGTCTCCCATTATGTTTTTGTTTTCAAGTATTGCCAATATGACAATCTACTTGTGGAACTAAAGCTGTGTAGCGGTCTTCTTTTTGTTAACACGGGCAGCTAAGCACCCCATTCATGATATGACCAATGGCAGATGTAGTCCAATACATATTTTTCTTTTAGGAATTTTTCAAGGAACGTCATATATTGGTGATTTGAGAGGAGCTGCAGAAAGACATCTACTGGTCCATGCCTCTAGCATCATGAATCAGTGGGCCTCATATCCCGACAAAGGTCTTGCAAGAAAAATGTGCGGTAACATGTCTGCATGAATATCTACCTTATTGTTGCTTTCCTGACCACTTTTCATAAATATATTGGTGGGTGCTACCTTTTAAATATATATAGTACCTTTTTATGTGTGCCTGCAAGGAGGCCAAAATACGATTGTGTTTGAGGCTTCTCTATATATTTAGGGATAAAAAACTTCCCGTCGAGCGCTCACCCAATCCGTTTTTTTCCTGGAGCCCTCACCCAATCCGTTTTTTTCCTGGAGCGCTCACCCAGTCCGTTTTTTCCTGACCCTGAAATGGCAGCATCTGCAAAATCTGATTAGATGCCTTCTCATCGTCTGGCACATTGATTTATCTCGCCGTTTCATTCAGGTGAGTATTCTTCCAATCAGGGTTTGCCTTTCAATGTCATAGCTCATTCATTTATAAACCTGACTGTATGAATACTTAATGCCTCTGTTGTCCAGTGTCCACCTCCAGCGTGCTCCCCTGGAAGCGTCAGTCCCCTGTGCACTGCCTCCATTGCAGAAGCCTTGAAGCTGTACATAAGTTGGACTACTGTCGCTGCCCCAGTGTAGAAGTCCTCTCCCTTCTAAGCCCGGCCACCTTAGGGTGCACCCAGAGAAGCCCCTTTACTGGTAGAAAATTACTCTTCTAACCCATTATTCTCACGGGGCTTGACCCTGGGTTGTTTTTATGCTTCTTTGACAAGAGAATTGTGGTTATTTTGTTAATGTTTGTGAGGCGTTGGCTTTTGCTGAGGCAGGTTTTTCCTTCACAGTAGTGTTTTGTAGGTGTTCAAGAGCCATCAGGATGAATGGGGCTGCCACAAAGGATATGGTAATGTCGCATTCTGCTGAAGAAGATCAGTGATTGCCTTCTGGTGATACACAAGTTATGTGTGTAAGAGGATTCAATTCAACACTACAGCTAAATCAATGCCTAGTCTGGGATACTGAATGGAAACCCTTATTGATATATCTTTATGTCCAGTTCATGAGTTCTGGATGACTACCCCTATATAACACCCCTCTCTTAGAATCCCCCTAACCCCACTGAGCCAAGAAGTAGTTCAGTTTTGCAAGTTTAAAAGGGTTATTTGAGAATTTAAACAATATATTTATATATCACACTTTATATAATAAATTAATATCTGATAGTACACTTAGACATATGATGTTGATCAACAATGGGTAATCTGGCACTAGCACACTTCTTTACAATCAATGAGGAGTTAGTATAGGATGGATAAAGTAGCAAATCTACTTTGATGATTTCAAGGGAAAAGCAATGAGGAATAAAATGCAGTACAGAAATACTTGATATGATTTTAGCAAAAGATAATATAATCACTTTTTCTCTGGCAATTCACCCCCCTCCCCTATGCAATGTAAGACATGGAAGTAGATGGAAAGAGGAGCACACAGTTCTCAGGAATGCAATCAAATACAATATGAAATTCAGTTCCCCCCCCAGCAACCTTAGAGAAAACCGGTATGAGTTTTAAAACACAGGCCCAAAATGCTTTTTAAATATGATGGCAATGGATGAAAAATATGCTGAAAATGCTTTTAATTCCCTTTAGGAGGTTCAGGGGGAGTGGTAGCTACTTGGGATGAGTTCAGGCTCACTTTATCAATGATTCAGGGATGGTTCTTAAGATGCAAACGAATTTTAGCAGTTCAGGCAAAAGCAGCTATCTTTTTACAAGTAAAGAAATCGGGCCAAATCGCAAATCGTGGCAAAATTCGCGAGTGCGTGAATCGTGATTGCGGAAAAAGTATAAGGAGTAGCAAGTCGGTTCTAGGCTTGTTGGAAAGCTTAGATTCTAAGTTCGTAGCCCAAACGGTTCCAGACATACGGACGATTAAATAAAGGTAGTTTTTCGGATTTTAAGTAAACTCAAAATGACAGGTGACGGCTTTGCAGCTGCAGAATTGACAAATGACAGTGGTGCAGCTTTACAAAATGACAAGTGACAACTTCTAGTAGGCAGTTCTGGTTAGATTAAAATAGTTTGGATTAGATTATTTTAACTAAGAGATTGGTTCTGCACAGTTCTGCTAGGTACTCACAATATATTTTTGAAATAGGCCTCGCCACGGATCTGGTCAGGTTTTGGACTGGACTCCGGTTCTGGTCTCGGCACTTCACAGTGATCTGGGTCAGCTCTCTGGTTCTGCTCACAGCGGTCTGGGTCAGCTCTCTGGTTCTGCTCACAGCGGTCTGGGTCACTCTGGATCTCTGGTCTGGTCTGTCCGGATACCTCGGTCTCTGTACGGGTCCTGGATCTCTGCACTGGTCCTAGCAAATGTTCTTGGCAAGGGATTCAAGCAGCTCGCCCGGCAGTGAGTAGCTTGCAATGATTTGAGGCCAGCTTGTGGTTTTAGGCTTCTGATTTAGGTTCTAAAGTATAAGTTCTATGTTCTGGAATATGTAGCTGGAGTCAGTCTGGAACTGGTATCTTCTGGATGTTGTGTGGTCCGGCAAAGCTTCCCGCAAGAAAATGGAAAATGAACTCCCCTCTAGATTTCAGTGGTCCCTTTTTATGTGGTTTGAAAGTGGGTGGAGAGGCTAGCTTTCTAGGCCCAACCCCTTCAGAGTTCTGATAGGTTTGAGAATTCTTTGCGTTCTCACTGGAGAGAAGGATTGTGTGTCAGAATGATGTCATTTAATGGCTTGCAGAAAGGACACTCCCCTGTCAAATTACACACAAATCTATATTTGACCTAAAGACATATTTCATAGATACACAGTGGTTTGAAATTACATGCACCCATCACGTATCACATGAGGTATACTCTGTTCAAACTCTGATGTTCCTAAGAGCTTGCATCCAGAAATGGCAATATTTTGCGCTTTTTTTGTAGGTTATGCAACATTGATTTTTCATTAAAATTGATACACATATACACCCCCCTACTACACATATCTCAGTAACTTTCCATTTGTGTAGCTTAAATACAGTGTCTGTGGTGTCAATAAATGGCGGGGTTTTGCCCCAGAACATCACACAAATTGGAGTTTGGGCTTGAATTTTAGGCAAAGGTTCCATTTTAAGGTTCCCCACATTTCACATTTCTGTCATCCGGTTACCAAGAGTTATCACTGTTTCTGTAAAATATATATTTTGCTTTCAATTTAGTTCTCAAAGTGTTGGAGTCCTCCTCCAAGACTTGGGTGGGTCAGTGATCACATGTCTCTTCTGCTGGGAGCTCTTTGTGTACAGTCAACAGTCAACATCAGCATATTCTATTCAAGTGCAAGAGCCTATTGTGTGGTCTCTGGGAGGCTGCCAGCCAGTCTGCCTTCTATCAATCAAGAGGCCATGTGAGATTCTAACTCCTGGTGTGAATCCCTGGAGGTGAGAGGTTTCACAGCCTTTTGGCCTGTTAATTAAATCAGATTGTCTTCTGGGAACAGCATGTGGTTAAGATTTTAATTAACTCCCAGCCTTTAATGTAAAGGCCTCTCCTGCAACTCCTGACATGCAGTTTCCCTGTCAGAGTTTAGACCGCTAGCGCCGCCTTGAGGTATTTATCGGTACTGCGTCCATTTTTTGGATCAGTCTTGAATTCAAGCATTTCAAACAAGAGATATTACATGGAAGTATATTATCCAGGTTCAGCACATGGCACTGGTGTGGTTCTGCAGTAAAATAATTTTGTGCCCGTTGAAGGAATGAATTCCCAATAGTTGTGGGTTGCTTTTGGTAATCAGCATTGCCCCTTTTGCAATGGTTTCAGGCTACTGTGTGGGTAGCCCAATGGTGGTTTTAGGCAGTGCCCTCCTGTGCTCACAACATAGGCAAAAATGGGTGGCAGCCTATTGTTCATGCATTTCCCTGTGCATTTTCTGGGAAGCTCTGGCCATCATGATGTTTTCAATGCCAGTAATGCACAGTGTTTTGTGGTAGGGCTCGGATGCATGGGTAAAAACATCCCACAAGTGAGGCTGAAAAAAATACAGTGCATATTGCATGATTAAGTCAGCAGCTGAAATAGATACTGCCACTTTACTCCCTATGAGAAGGATGGCATTACAAATGTGGCTTCAGAGTGATATGACTATTTCCCCAAAATGAAGTTGGTGACACCAATGAGTTGGTAGAGTACTTGGGGGAAGGTGTGTATTTATCTCCATGAAGCCTGCCAGTGACTCTTGGCAAAAGAAGTGAAAGTGCATATTGGGTCCTGAAGAAAAGTGCGAGAAAAGAAATGATAAAATACCCCGAAACCGGTCGACCACAAAATAAAGGATGTCTAATTAGTGATTGCATACCTTGGTGAAATTATTGGTTTTAAATTCCAGTGAGCAGTGAAGTAGGGAGAAATACATATTACTTTGACTTCTTTTTCTGCTCCCATTTGGGCTTGTTTTTCCGTATTTTATAATATTCACGCATTAGTTGCTAGTATGGCGAGTTCATTACTTCGAGAGTTTGGCGTCTTATAGGTTTAGGCCTAGTCTCTTTTCTATCCCCGCACCAGCACACTCTTGGGTAAGATATCTCAGGAGGAATAGTAAGTAATGGTTGGAGGGTAAGTCTTGCTAAATTTGAGCATTTATGTGTAAAAGTAAGTTATGTAGGCCTGGACATTTTGTGTATTTGATACACCACGTGGAACTGCATATTTGTGAATTTGTGAGCGTTACAGTGTTGGATGTCTGTACTTATTGGTTGTATCCTGGGTATTACTCACCAACGGGACTGGTCAAATATTTTTATTGAAAGTCCTTTAGGTTCCCCATATCATTTAGGGAATGATGTTGTTTCTGATCATGTTTTACTTTACCTAAAAAAGTGCATGCGCCCGCCACATGGTATGTTTGGTTCCGCTATGTCGTGTTGTGCATTCAGTCAAGCTCTTCCAAGGGACAGGATGCACCAGCACCAAACTAATATTCCAAAGTCTTCCTGCCTCTCAGGATTGTGTAAACTTATTGGCTTATGAGCACCCGTGGGGGAACGAGTATTTTGGAACTTTGATGAATAGTTAGGGGGAGGTTGGAACATCAGGTGAAGGGCTAGGGAGATGTTTTGGATCAGTAAGGGCAATATGGTCTCTGCTGCAATTCTGTGCAAGGGTTTTACAGTCAACCTCTCAGGCAATCATGCTTCCATTCACACTCTCATCACTTCAGATACTTGTTTAGACATATAACATATGTAAGTACACACACTAGCTTCGATGCATATCTTATG
Source organism: Ambystoma mexicanum (assembly GCF_040938575.1). Taxonomy (NCBI): domain Eukaryota; kingdom Metazoa; phylum Chordata; class Amphibia; order Caudata; family Ambystomatidae; genus Ambystoma; species Ambystoma mexicanum. Next base: position 792,243,684 of record NC_090928.1, on the reverse strand, counting down.
GTTCTATGGCATTGCCGTGGGGTAGGTTAGGGCAGTAATACAACATATCAACCCCTTTGGGTGGTAGCCTTGTCCTTGATGAGAGGCTGAAACGGTGCAGACAACCTCCTTCTCTGAATGTTGCTACAGCAAGCAGGGTGCTTTCGGCGTAGATGGATTTATAAAGGGTTTGAATATAGGAACTTTGAAGTGGCACTATAAAAGAGTTGGTGCATTATAAACCTCTAAAACAAAATTAAAATAAAGAGCAGACTCACCCCAAAATGGTTGCCTCGATTGAATATTGATTTTTGCCGTGTAGTCCTGACATGGCATCATTAAATTGTTGGTATCATCACATGTGAAACAAGGGTTTGTGACAGTCCTGAATCATATGCATAGATCCACTTGGTGCATTTGGCTTGTTTTGTTTGTCATGGCTTCTTATTTATTAAGTGTAACCCACAGCACTAAACATGCGTTCGAATGTTTATGCACAAGTAAAATGTTAGTTTCAGCTGAAAGTTCGCTACACCAATATTCCCATGATGTGTGATTTCAGATTCACACATGGATACAGCATAGTTTACTGTACTGTTTCCTTGTTGTTGATCACTCACCCAATCAATTTGCCAGACCCTTACATGACAGCGTTGAGCAGACCTTGATTGGATGACTACTCTTGTTATTCAATAAGCAACAATTATTTGTGTCCCTTCTTCCTGTTCCAACCGCTTAGTTCTAAAAAGTGCTTATTTATACAAAATATTCAGAGTTTCTGGATTGGGCTATTCCCCTCCATCGATACAGCCACATTTCGACTACAACCAGCGACATTTGGCCTATTTTGGGTGACTAACTTTAGAGAATATGTCCCTAATTACTCCTGCTAGGGAAGTGGAAAACGCATAAAGGTATGCACTGTTGGTTTAGGGATGGGCGAGATCAATTAGAAAGTGGTGAAACAGGGAGGTTGGCCATTAATCAGATCAGGTTGTCCAGCATAAAAACTGCCAGGGCTGACTCCTGCTAGATTAGTGCTGCCTTGCTGCATGGGATTCTTAATCCATGACCTTCTAACGATCATTTGAGCATTGGGTCTGGAACCTTTCCTTTTTTCTGCAGCACTTAATGAATTATTCTTTTATAATTCACTTAATACTGGGACCGGGATTCAAACTTGTGTTGCTCTGTGTTGTCTTGCTTCCCCTGAGCTATCCTCCAGGACTGCCCCGAATTGAATTCAGAGAAGCATTCACAGTGGTGTGCGAGGAAGAGAAGAGCATGTTTTTTTTTAAAACATTTGTCTTTGCCTGCATACGCATGTTGAAATGTATGCAATGTTTTTGAAATTATATTCATTGTGTGTGTCTGCGGGCAAGAGTTTGAATGAGTGTGCATATGTGTGTGGATTTTCATGGGAGACTGAGTGAGTAGTTGTTTGTAGGTGTGGGTTTTACATTGGGAATGCTGTCCTATATAGGAGGCAGAGGTATCAAATGAAATGCAAAATTCTCCTGTGTATTGATGGATTGTTTCATGTGCTGCACTACTGAACTTATTGTAAATCTTTATCACATTTCTTAAAAGAATTGTGCTGTAAAATATACCATTGCAAACCCATTTGTTTTCATTCGTGGCAAAACAGCCCTGGTCCTGATTACATTACTTAGAACTCCCTCACTTTTTTTGTTTTTCTTGCACTTATTTAGGGGAAATCGTAATTCTACTCCACTAAATAATCTTGATCCCTTGGTTCCTCGTAGCTATCCTCCAATAACGAATGTGCCCTTTCGCCTTGAAAATAATTAATAAAGTGGCATGGTCTTAGTACAAAGCCTTTGTTGAAACACAAGATATCCTGCTGAATGAGCAACCGGGGTTCTGGGTAAACCATGGAACAGAGATAGCACCATTGGATTTAAAAACTAACATTTCCAAAATCATTGAGGATGGAAATGTAGCGCTGAAGCGATTGTTACACCTGTCGTCGGCCTTTGATTTGGTCGATCATTCATGACCTTCTAGCAGAGAGACTAGCACACGTTGGGAAATGTTCCCCTATGGCAGTCTCCTGGTTCATATCTTTTTCTAGACCAAAGAATGGTCCGCTGTTAGGCAGAATCATAAGCAGTACCCTTTGGGAACACCAAACACAGTTAAAACTACAAGTGACAGTACAAATTCACCTTTGGTACAAGCCTGTACTACACAGTAAAGTGGTAGCGATGGCTGAGCAGCCAGACTTATCTCAAGAGTAAAGTGAGCAGTATCAATAGTTACACAAAGGACAGCAATTACTATAGTTCAAACAAACACTGACTCAAGGTTTCTGAGTAAAAGAATATACATTGCCTTTATGGTCAGATGGGCCTGCCTAAGAGCCTTAATAACATATCCTAAGTGATCAATATGTTCTTTCCAAGTAGGGCTGAACACCGCGATGTCATCCAAGTATGCCATGCAGAAGTCCTCCATCACATTCAGAACTTGATTGAACATCCTTTGGAATGTAGCAAGTGCATTCTTTAATCCAAAAGGAATGCCCTTAAACTGGTAGAGGCCTGCTGGGGTTCACAATGCAGTTTTCTCCTTGGAATTTTCTGTCAGGGCTTTTTGCCAATAGCCTGACTTTAGATCAAATGTGCTGAGCTACTTGGCTGCACCAGGTTTATCCACCAGCTCATCTGTCCTTGGCAAAGGATGGGCATCAGTCTTAGTGACTGCATTTAGAACTTTATAGTCCACACAGAATCTCAACTCCTTGGATCCTGCCTTTGGTACTAGAACAACTGGACTAGACCATGGACTGGTAGAGGGCTCTATAAGCTTGTGATCAAGCATCTTGTTGACCTCTCCTTTGATGTGGGATCTCACATGTTCTGACATTCTGTAACCTCTGCTTTTCACAGGTAAACAATCACCAGTGAGAATATAATGCTGGCCCGAAGGGGTTAAGCCTGGTGAAAGTGAAAACAGGGAGGCAAACTGATTCAACAGAAACCTGCACTCATCCTGCTGTTCAGATGTCAGACTAGAAGAGAGATTAACTCCTTCTATGTTATCATACAAAGGCTGGCCTCAGATTAGGTCAGGTAGAGTTTCACTCTCCTCCTTCTCTAGAGCTGAAGCTAGAAGGAAAGCTCCCACTTCTGGTCTCGAGACACATGCCTTCAAACGGTTGGTGTGAAAGACTCTGGGAGCCTCCTTAGGTCTGCCTAAGTCCACCGAATAGTTCACCTCTCCAAGTTTGCCCACAACCTTGAAGGGTCCTATCCATTTGTCCTGCAAGGCCTCTGCCTTGTTGGCACCATAACTAGTACAAGCAGCTGGTACTTGAGTAAACTCACCCATGCTGGACTTCTGGTCATGCCAATGTTTGACCAGAGCTTGACCTGCTTTTAAGTTATCACTAGCTTCTGCCAACATGTGTGACATTCTCCTCCAGAGACCTATCACACAGTCAGTCACTCTGATTTGCTTGGGGGAAGGAGCACTCTTCAACCCCTCCTTAATCAGGGCCAATTGACCTCTGACTGGATGGCCATAGAGAAGTTCAAAGGGACTGTAACCAACTCCCTCCTGAGGAACTTCTCTATAAGCAAAGAGAAGGCATGGCAGTAGAAGGTCCCACTTTCTTTTAAGGGGTTCCTCTAAAGCACCTATCATGCTCTTCATAGTACGATTAAACCTCTCTACCAGTCCATTTGTCTGTGGATGGTAGGCTATAGAGAACTTGTAAGTGACACCACAGTTTTTCCACATGGCTTGCATGTAGTGGGACATAAAGTTGGATCCTCTGTTGGATATCACTTCCTTAGGAAACCCCACTCTGGTAAAAATACCAAGTAGAGCCTTAGCCACAGCCTGAGCCGTAACAGTCCTCATGGGTTTTGCTTTAGGGTACCTAGTAGCATGGTCTACTACAACCAGGATAAACCTGTTCCCTGAAAATGTGGGAGGGTCAAGGGGACCAACAATGTTGATGCCCACCCTCTTAAAAGGAACTCCCACCACTAGGAGAGGCACGAGGGGTGCCACATTCTTGGCTCCACTCTTGCCAGAGGTTTGGCAAGTGTAACAGCTTGTACAGAATTTGTCAAATTCTGAACCCATCTTAGGCCTGTAGAAGTATAGGGAGAGCCTTTCCTTGGTCTTTTTGAAACTCAAATGACCAGTCAAAGGTATCTCATGGGCCAACTGTAGGAACTGGAACCTGTTTGCTAGGGGCACTACAAGTTTTTTTGCAGTTTGGTGGTAAAGCTAGTTTTACTGCCACAGGATTTATAATAACCCTGATGGTATAGGGCCCTAGATATCTAGGACAAAATGTTCGAGGGCCTCTTATGGGCATGTGCCAAGATGCCAACCAGACTTCATCTCCGACTTGGTAGTCTGGGGCTTTTCTTCAGTGTTGACCAGAGAATCTTTTCTGTCTTTTTTTGGCTTGGATCAAGTGTTCTGCTGCCTTTTTGAAGGCTTGAGTGATGGTCGTGTGTAAAGTCTTCACCGCAAGCATTTCCAAGGGCATGGGGGTATCTAATTTGGAAGTACATGGGTGCCTTCCATATACTGTAAAGAATGGACTCTGTCCGGTACTGGTGTGTAGCGAGTTGTTGTACGCATATTCGGCTATCTACAGCACATCCTTCCAGCTTTCTTCCACTTGATGTAACATGCACCGTAGGTATTGCTCTAGTGTCTGATTCATCCGCTCCGTTTGGCCATCAGTTTGTCAATGGTAACTAGTAGACAGATGAATATCGATTTGGGCAATTGCACAACTCTTCCTACAGAAGTTAGACACAAACTGACACCCTCGGTCAGAAATCAGGATGGAGGGGAAACCATATAATCGTACGATTTGCTCTAAAAACACCTTTGCTGGACTGGATGTGTTTGGTAGACCCTTAAGCGTAATGAAATGGGCCATTTTAGAGAATAGGTCAACAACCACTAGGATAGTATTGAACCCTTGACAGGGAGGCAGATCTGTGATGAAATCGAGGGAGAGTGTGTACCAAGGTGCAGGTGGAATTTCCAGGGTTTCCAGGGTTTGAAGAAGGCCCACAGGTCTTTGTTCCTGGGATTTATTCTGTGCACAAATGCCACATGACAGAATGAACTGCGTAATGTCCTTTCGCCAGGTCGGCCACCAATAATTTCTTTTCACCTTGGCTAGGGTCTTGGCAATTCCTGGATGTCCTTCTATCAGGGGGTCTGATAACCAGAAATTACTTGTTCTTGTTGTGCCTTATTCGGTAGATATAAACGCCCTCTGAAATACAGGAGTTGGTTCCTGAGTGGTCCAGTCTTGTAGACCCTTGGTGTTCATTAGGAGCCGAATTTCCTTTTGGAGTTTGTTCAGAGATAATGTTGTAAATCCTAGTAGTTTGTCACCTGGAATAATGGCCACCGGGTCTGGGGTTGAATATGCATTCTCATCAATAGCCATCCGGGATAGGGCGTCAGCTTTTCCGTTCTGGACTCCAGGTTGGTACGTGATTATGTTCGGGACTCCAGGTTGGTACGTGATTATGTCATCATATTCTGTGAAGAATAAAGCCCATCAGAGTTGACGGGATGATTGAGCCTTTGGCGACTTGAGGTATTGTAGGTTACGATGGTCGGTGATTACTGTGATGGTATGTCTGGCACCTAGGAGGTAATGCTGCCAAGCCTTAAAGGCTGCCTTGATCGCTAGGAGTTCCTTATCTGTTATTGCATAGTTAAGTTCAAGTGTAGTACATTTTCACAACCAAAAGGCCACAGGATGTAGCTGGCCTGTTTCGGGATGCCTTTGGGAAAGAACAGCCCCCATTGCCATGCTGGAGGCATCTGTTTCCACTACATATGGGAAATCTGGGCGGGGGTGTCGTAGCACCGGGGCTGAGGTAAATCTTTTCTTGAGTTCGTAGAAGGCCTTCTCCGCCTCTTCTGTCCTTTGGAACAGTTTGTTGTTTTTTTGTAATAAAGAAGTGATAAGGGTGCACAATCTATGAGAAACCCGGGATGAATCGGTGATAAAAGTTCGCAAATCTGAGCATACTTTGGACACCTTTGACTGAAGACGGTGATGGCCAGCTACTTTGTGCATATCCATGCAGACGCCCCTGGGAGTGAGGATAAAACCAAGGAACTCGACTTCGGTGACATGGAACGAGCATTTTTCAAGTTTGGCGTATAGCTTGTGCTGTCAGAGTTTTGCAAGGACGGAGCAAACGTGGCTGACATGGTCCTGTTTAGAAGAGGAGTACACCAAGATGTCGTTGATGTAAACTAGGGCACATACGTCTATCAATTCCCATAGTACATCGTTCATGAAGTACTGGAATGCAGCGTGAGCGTTGCAAAGCCCAAAGGGCATCATCTGATATTGGTACAGCCCATACTTAGTACGAAAGGCAGTCTTCCATTCGTCTCCTTTCTTTACACGCACGAGATGTTATGCCCCACTGAGGTACAATGTGGTGTAAATTTGGGCATCCTTGACTTGGTCCAGCAGTTCTGGGATAAGGGGTAGAGGATAACGTTTTTTAACTGTTACCTGGTTTAGTGCGCGGTAGTCGATGCACGTTCTCAAGTCCCCATCCTTCTTGGGTATGAAGAATAGGGGCGATGCTGCCAGGGATTTGGACGGGCGGATAAAACCGGTTGCCAGGTATTGGTCCAGATATGATTTCAAGTGGAGATTTTCAGGTTCGGTGAGTGCATAAATTCGACTACTCAGGATTTGTGCACCAGATATGAGGTCGATCTGACAGCCATATTGCCTGTGAGGGGGTAAGGTATTAGTCTGTTCTTTTTGGAAAACATCTTGGAAATTGTGGTATTCGCTTGGTAGTGTACTAGTTACAAATATTACCAAGGCGCCTTTATCTTGGACAGGTGTCTCTGAGTCAGACAATGGCATTTCCTCTTGGTGCACGCATGAGCACACTCATTGGAAAAGGCTAATTTCTTGGCTTGCCAGTCGATGTTAGAATTGTGAGCCACCAACCACAGCATCCCTAGAATCACCCGGAACTGAGGGGCCTTGATAAGGTCGAAGGCAATGGCTTCCCGATGTCTGTCTTGGCACAGAAGTGTCAATTCTGCTGTGCGTTGAGTTACAGGACCAGAGGCTATCTCCCTGCCGTCAACAGTGGTGACCTTCTCAGTTGTCTTTTTCCAACAGAAGGGAAGCCCCATCCTTGTTGCCTGGGCTTGGTCTATGTAGTTACCAACAGCTCTGCTGTCTATGTATGCCTCCACAGCATGCATCCGAGACAGTTGTTGGTGACTGATCAAAATCACAGGCAGGGCAAAGTGTGAGGTCTGTGGCTCTTTTCCTTCGCTCGGCAAATGGACCTCTATGCTTGCCGGGCCTGGAATGTTTCCGACTCTTGTTCTCCTCCTTCTTTCTCTGTAGCTCCAACTGTTCTCCTAGTGGGTTTTACGGAACATTCTCTGAGCAAGTGACCTGATTTCCCGCAGTACTAGCATAATTGCTGTTGTCTCCTTTTGTCTCTTTCGGCCTTGGTTATTGGGTTTCCGTACCCCCCCCAATTTGCATGGGTTCCGAAGTGTTTTCTGATTGACGCGAACAGTTCTACTTTGAGCGTGCATACACAGTCCGATTCTCCGTTCTGGCTCAATCTGTCCTTCGATCTTGCAGCCTGTGGTCTAACTGCACCACTAGGTTGATAAACTCTGCACAGTCTTTTGGCAGGGTTACCACCTGAGCTAGGATGTCTTTCAATTCCCCCCTGTAATCCTCGATGGAATAACGTTGTTCGTTTCTCCTCAGGCCACCCAGTTTCAACGACAAGTCTGTTAAAAGTGGCGATATATGTTAACAAATCTTGGCTGTCTTGGCGGAGGGACAGAAGTTCGTTATCGAGAACTCGGCCCTTGGTATGTCGGGCAAACAGCTTCTCCATCTCCTGTTGAAACCACCTGAAATCCCGCAGGAGTGGGTCATCCTGGCTTACTAACGGTATGGACCAATCCACGGCACTGCCACTCAGATATGACAGAACGAAGGCAACCCGCGACTGATCATTAGGAAAGGCTCCGGGTCTTCAAAGAAAATGGAGGCATCACTGATTTTCTTGGGTCTCCCATAAAACGTTCCGATGGGGCCAAAGGAACTGCCCCAGGGAGGACCACCTGCACTGGATTGACAATGTGGCTGGAACCGACGGAATACTTCCTGGCAATGGAGCCTGCCCAGCCTATGTTTGGAGCAATTGTCTGGCTAATTCATCAGCGCGGTCCTTGGTGACAATCAACTCCTTCCTAATGGCGTTGGTTTCTTGCCAGACGGAGTGCACCTCAGCCTGTAATTCTCCCAGCAACTGGGCTAGTTGTTCAATCTTTGATGTTTCCATGACGCCCAGGTGGATGTTTTAATTGAGGCTTCGTGTTCTGTTACGCTCACCTGGTATCCACGCGGGCGCCACACGATACTGGATGGAGGTCTAAGTGCTATCCCGGACCCCTCTCTGATTGGTTATGTGCCAGACGTTGGGAGGCACCTATAACAGGAGAATGGAGGGTTAAGATACTGGTTCTACAGAATTCGTCAACTTCTGAACCCATTTTAGACCAGTAGATGTATTGGGAGAGCCTTTCCTTGGTCTTTTTGAGACTCAAATGACCAGACAAAAGTATCTCATGGGCCAACTGTAGTAACTGGAGTCTGTTTGCTAGGGGCATAGGGGCGCTACAAGTTTTTTGCAGTCCCCAGGGATAGACTCAGTCGGTTCACTGTGGAAGAGGCCATCCTCCCAGTGCAACCTATGCTTCCCAGGCACTTGCCCATCGAGCTGAGAAGCTGCCTGTAGGCGAAGACCTTCGAGTGTAGGACTGTTATGCTCACCTGGTATCCACGGGGGCGCCACACGATACTTGATGGAGATCTAGGTGCTATCCCTGACCCCTCTCTGCTTGGTTATGTGGCAGACATTGGGTAGCACCAATAACAGGAGAATGGAGGGTTAAGATACTGGTTCTGTGATAGGTGGACTCCCAACTCCCTCTTGTCCAAATCCCCTCCCTTGGGGTTATTGCTCACCTTAGGTTTTTGTGTGTTGAACTCTCCGTCCTGCTTCTCTGTGAAGGGGTGCGTGGTTGGCGCGGGCATTCTGTGGGCTTAGTTGCTTCACTGCTCCGTGTGCCCTTATTGTTTGTTTGTTTGTTTGTTTTATTCATTTTTTGTGCGCGCCAGACCCAAGGGTAGCAGGGCGCAATGACAAGAAAATGCGAAACTTACAGGTTACATCAGAGCACAGTGTACATTAGAAATTACATTAGGGCACAAGGTTGCATCATAGCACAATGTACATTAGAGATTACAGTAGGGTCACACAAATAGATACAAAATATACAAGTTCAAGTAGGTCGATCAGAATTCCAACTGTATGGAATGATGGTCTATTGATAAATATCAGTAGGAGGTTGATAACACCGGTCAACTAAGGTCAGTCAAGGTAAGGAATTGAATGACTTTTTTCCTGAAACAAAGGTAGGGCAGGTCCGCTCTGAGGTCTTGTGGTAGTGAGTTCCAGGTTTTAGCTGCCATAACCGGGAAACTATTTCCTCTGATAGTAGTGAGTCTAAAGTTCGGTATTGTCAGGCAATTGGAATTGCCGGCTCTAGTTGGTCTAAGAGATGTTCTCCTGTGGAATTTGTCAGAGAGGTAACTAGGGGCCGAATTGTTAAGGGCTTTGTGGGTCAGTGATAACACATTAAGTTTTATTTTGTTCTCCGTGGTCAACCAGTTGTGATGTCGACTAGTGGAAGAAATATGGGACCTTTTATTAATGCCTAGTGCTGCTCTCAAGGCATTATTTTGTAATGTTTGTAGTCTTTGGGTTCTTTTTTTACTGGCTTCAGAGTATAGCGCGTTACAATAATCAATTCTAGAGAGAATTAAGGCTCTAGCCAGGATTAGGCAACTCTTATTGGAAAGGAATGGTTTACCGGATCTAATCAGTTTGCACGTGTAGGCCGTGGAGGATGCAAGTGATTTTAGCTGTTTATTAAGTGATAGGGTAGAATCAAGGTAGAATCCCAGGGTTTTTAAATCCTTGGATACTTGGATGATGTTCCCATCTATGTTGAAAGAGGAAAATTCCTGACCTAGTTTTTTGATATTGGCTTGGGTACCCAGTATAATCAACTCTGTCTTATCATCGTTAAGGCAGAGGCCATGAGTGGCCATCCACGCCTGGATGATAAGGTATACTTTGTTCACCAATTCCGTGTCTTTGGCATGATCCCCAGAAAGCGGGAGGAGGATCTGTGTATCATCTGCATAATTAGTGTAGGTGATACCAAGATGGTCCAGATCATCAAACAGGGGCTTGGTGAAGATATTGTATAGGGTTGGGGATACACAAGAGCCCTGGGGAACACCACATGAGATAGGGGTGGGATCTGCCGCTGCTGAAGGGGAGAAGACTCTCATCGTTCTCTCGCTCAGGAATGACTTGATCCATCCAATGGCTTCCGAAGAGAAATGGGCGGCGGAGTCCAGGTGACTGCAGAGGACTTTGTGATCCACCAAATCAAAGGCAGCTGAGAGGTCCAGGAGTAGTAGGAGTACTGTTCTCCCTTTGTCTCTCAGCTCATCAATTTGAGACTTCAGGTCAATGAGGGCGGTTTCAGTTCCGTGCTGGGGACGGAAGCCCGATTGTCTTTCTCCTAATAGGTGATGTAGTTCTAGGTGCTTTTGAATTTGGTTATATGCGGCTTTGTCCAGAATCTTAAAAAGAAACGATACCGTAGTAATAGGACGGTAATTGGTAGGGATGAGAGGATCTAGTGTCTGCTTTTTAAGGAGGGGGAGTACCCAGGACTGTTTAAGGTTGGCAGGGATAGTGCCTGAGGCAAAGGAGGCGTTGATCAGTTTAGCGATAAAGGGAGATAAGTCTCTGGCAGCGTCTTTTATAAACTGAGCTGGGCAAATGTCACCTTTACAATTTGATGGTTTAAGCGACAGGATAACTTTTTCTACTTCCAAGGCGGTCATTTTGGAGAAGTGGAAAGTATTACTGTGCGCCAGTAGGTTATTGGTGCGGGGCGTTTTGGTCCAATCCTGAATTTTGAGTACTTCTTTTTTTTTTCTGGATTTTATTTTGGAGAGTGATAATTTTATTTGCTAAGGCTTGCTGGATATCCGTGCACCAAAGTTTGTCCTTGGTACAGGTGTCCTGAATGACGATGGGAGACTCGAATTCCTTTAGAATGGCAAAAAGCTCTTTCATGTTAGAGTTAGAATTAGCTATACGGTCGTCGTATGAGTTGTGTTTAGTTTGGCAAACTTATTTTTTGTAGAGTGAGGAGAAAGTGGATAATTTAGCTTTGTTATCAGTTGATGGGCAGAGCCTCCAGTTGGTTTCACTCTTTCTTTTCAGAATGCGTAAGTCTCTTGGCTGTGGAGTAAACCATTTATTTAGATGAGCTTTTGGTTTACTTGGTCTAAGTTTGAGAGGAGCCACTTTATCTAGGGTGGTGAGCATGATGGTATTGAATTCTTGCACTAGGATACTGGGGTTTAGATTAGCTGATAGAGCGTTAAGGGTTGGTAATATTGCTGGTATCACTTTCTCCGCAGTGATACATTTTTTATTTCTGGTTAAACAAGGTGGCGCTGATGGAAGGGCCGTCGGGTTAGGTCTGGCGGTAGCTAGGTTAAAGGACACCAGGGAATGGTCTGTCCAGGGTAGGGGCGTTATAGATGAAATAGTGGCTGTACAGTTGCAGTCAGCTATCCAGTCTAATGTTCTTCCCTTCAGGTGCGTAGACTTGTCAACTCTTTGGGTTAGGCCAAGTGCGTGAATAGTGTTGGCTACCAGAGTGGCATTGGTATCTGCGGTGTCGTGGAGACCTAAATTAAAGTCCCCAAGAAGGATTGATTGAGAACAAGGTTTGAGGTTGTTTGTGAGTAGGTTATGGAGATCCTCATCAAAGGTGCCTAGAGGGCCAGGGGGTCTATATAAGAGGTGAATGATAAGTGTTTGGTTATTATTTAGTTGGAGTTTGGCAGATAGGGTCTCACAAGATTTAATCGATTGGGTAGGTACTAATCTAAGTGAAAGGCTTGTTTTAGAGATTATGGCTATGCCGCCACCTCTAGCACCTTCGCGGTCATGTCTGACTATTGTGTAGCCATCAGGGATGGCTAACATAAGCGAAGGTCCTGCTGCATTATGTAGCCAGGTCTCTGTGATGGCGAGAAAGTCAAGGTTACCTTCTGTAATAATGTCGGCAATGTCTAGGGCATGGGCGACAAGCGATCTCACGTTAAGGAGTGCTCCAGCAATAGTTGGGGTCTTGGTGACCACTGTGGCTTGAGGATGTAGGGTAGTGGACATAATGGGTGTATTAGCATTGTTGTTCTGGGTTGGGCAAGTATAGGAATTAAGTTGTGAAGGTTGTCTAGTGTGGCAGGGTTTACAGACCTGCTTGAGGTTAGTTTTAATATTGGTAGAAGGCAGAGATCTGCGGAGGGGTTCATGCAGTTTAGATAGTCTAGCTCGGAGTCTAAGGTTTCTGCTAGGTGTATCAGATGGGTGAGATATCGTGGTAACTGTCTCAAGGGGCTCATAACTCGGACGTAGATATTGGTCAGTAGAGTTATTGTTCAGGTTTACTGTAGACGTCAATGGTGGCAAGGAGTTAGGTATGTTAACATCTGGCATGATGAGTAGGTGTAGGATAGTCCTCAGTATAATTGGGTAAATGGCTGGTAGATACATAGTTGTATAGTAACGGCCGATCAGGAATACCACATTAGTGACTAGAGCATGTGCAGACAATCAGTGACTCAAAGGCAATACTCAAATTTGGCTGACTAGGTAGGTGCATATGCAGGCAATCAGTGACTCAAGGCAATACTCAAATATGACTGGCTAGGTGGGTACATCTACAGGCAATCCGTGACTCAAAGGCAGTGCTCAAATGTAGCTGACTAGGTAGCTGCATATGCAGGCAATCAATGACTCAGAGGCAATACTCAAATAAGGCTGGCTAGGTAGGTACATACACAGGCAATCAATGATTCAAATGCAGCTGACTAGGTAGGTGCATATGCAGGCAATCAATGACTCAGAGGCAATACTCATATAAGGCTGGCTAGGTAGGTGCATACACAGGCAATCAGTGATTCAAAGGCAATACTCAAGTAAGGCCAGCTAGGTGGGTACATGTGCAGGCAATCAATGACTCAGAAGCAATACTCAAGTAAGGCTGGCTAGGTAGGTACATATACAGGCCAATCAGTGACTCAGTAGCAGTGTTCGAATACGGAACAATTGTCACTTAAAGTTTGGGCGGCTACCGTGAGCAAGGTGGAATGGGCCAGTGGCGGTAGGTAAAACAGGCAGGGTGACAGCCAAGTGGTAAGGTTTGGTGACTGCGGATGAGAGATAGCCAGCTTAGGGGTCAGTGGGTACGTATATTATACTGATAGTAGGCTTACCCAATGCCCTCAGGCGTTGGAAGGCAGTAGTAAATGGTCCAGGGGCGGCAGGTCCTCCATACTGGTGCTCTCCTATGTGGGCCAGGGGGGCTGGCAGAGGCAGAATCGGCAGCAAACAGGTGCCGGCCTTGAGTGAGTGGGCCTTCTGTGAGGTGGGCCGGCTTTGCCTGCCGGCGCCCAATCACAGCAAGATAGACGAACAGCAGCCAATCCTGTCGGTGTAGAGGCTGTGAGGCTGTGATGCTGTGAGGAGCCAAGTCAGGCTCTAGGGTCAGGCAGCAATGAATGGCGTGCGGCCATCTTGGGATGTATAGGTACCTCGTGTACCTTAATGGAGAATCTGGGGCACGGATGCTGAGGAAGGCATATGCAGACGCTTTTTGGCTTTTCAGCCTATTCTTAGGCAAGAGCGCGGTGCGGGATGAAATGTGAATCCCTCGTTGCCATCAGAGGCGATTCTGCATTGATGTGTGCAGCGAGACTCCCGTCGAGCGGAGATGAGTTGGAGAGCACCCCCAGCTCCTGCAGGGTGTCAGGTCCAGACCGGCTGTGACTCCGACTCTGCTTGCTGTCTTCCAGGTGAGTTATAATGTCTTCTCAGTCTTTATCCTGTCTCTTTCTTTCCGTCTGTTTTCTATGTCTTCTCTGCGTCTTGCTCCACTACTCTGTTCCCTAACAATGTCTCTTTTGTTTTCACATGGATGGTTGCGACCTCGGAGTTGCCGCACCGATGGCGAAGACCACGGTGAGTTATTGATGTGCGGAGCCCTGCGCTGTTTATTGGTGTTAATTGCTAACCTGTGTTCTCTTCTCTTCTTTGTACAGGTTGCAGTGATGTTCTGGAGTGATGAGCCATCGAAGCACTGCTTGCCCAGGTAAGTGCTTTGTTAATGCTGACCTTGTTCCTTCTCCCTTGCAGGTTGCGGTGAAACTCGGAGATGGGCAAGGTAAGAGAAGCGCCGGGTGCTGTCAGGACTCACTGCTTGCCCAGGTAAGAATTGTTATTAATGCTGTCCTTGTTTCTTTACCTTTGCAGGTTGCGGCGAACTCCGGAGATGGGCGAGGTAAGCGAAGCGCAGGATGGGTTCAAGGCCGGTTACTTCACAGGTAAGTGTTCTTGCTCGCTAATGCTGTTCTTGTTCTTCCAGGTTATTAATGGAATCCGGATCTAGGGCTTCAGGATCAGGCCACCGGAAAAGCAGCTGAGCAGGAGCTGGACACGGAGAGCATGATGCTGCAGGAGTGCAGAATAACACAAAGGGTGTTCTGCTGTTTGGGTGTGGTTTAAATAGCCCAGGTAAAGTAGTTCCAGGCCAAGTAGTTCCAGGCCCAGCCACACCCAAAACACTAGACCGCATGGCTTGGTTCTAAAGAACTGAGCTGTGTGATAGGCCTCCATGTTGGATTAAGGTCCAAAACTGGTATTACTTTATTCCTGATAATTAGCCTGGCGCCAAAGGCCAAAGGCGCCAGAACTGACTCCATGTATGTTTCTGATGGAGTTTTAAGGCCCTTGGGGCCAGTGTAAAAGGCTTTAACCCCACTGCTGCCAGGGGGCTGTTATACCTGAGGGTGTCAGAGGCATGGATCGTGACAAGGACACTGTCTTTGTCCTCTGCTGAAGTCTGCCCTGTTGGGTCCACCTTCTGCCAGTAAAGACTGCAGCTCAGGATGGTCAACGGGGTCTATATCTCCAACTAAAACAATGTCTTCCTCCAGATATGACTCTTCAGAAACTGGATCGACCACACAGGGTTGTACCTCACACTCAGCAGGTGGAGGAATCACAGGTGTGACTTTGGACAATCTTGGGGATGTCCTTGTTGGTAGCACAGGGGTGCTATCTGTCTTTTTCTTGGAGGTCTTGAGTTTCCCCTTTGCCTCTTTCTTTCCAGAAATAGCAGTGAGCAACTCCTGTGGACTGGGAGTGATAGTTTCCTCTACCAACTCCTCTGGAGAACCTCTCAAGGTCCTCTCCCTTGCACTCCTAGTGAGCTCCTGTTTCCTTTTACTGGGAGGCCTGGGGTTACTAGAAACACCTCCAAGAGTTTTCAGGTCATTACCCGACAGGACTCTCCCAGGCACTTCACTCTGCCCACTAACAGGTATCTTGACAGTCATATCATTACACTGGAGGAGAGCTGGTAACTGGGGAAGCATTTGCACAGGGCCTACAGCTAACTTGGTTAGGCGTTTGGGTGCCTTAGCAACATCCTCCACCAAAATGATTCATCAACCACAGTTATGCTGGCTCCAGTGCCTCTGATGGCAGGAGTCTCTTGGCCATTAACAAGAACACTATCTTTATAATACTCTTTAGTATTATCTGGATGGAATTATAGACATTTAAATTCTGTTGTTCCCACAACACCAGGGACACTAAATAAACACTAGCTGAGACTCTCATAGGTTCATCAGCCATTAGGTGAAAGTTTACACTTGCCATAGGTACTTCTTCCTCTGGGGAGAAGGCTAAGGAGACAGTGTGGACCCCTGAAGGTTTACCATTACATCTGTGATCCCCTTTCACATGGTCAGTTGACCCACAAACATGACATTTCCCAAATGTTTTGATGAATGGGGGCCTGTTCTGACCTCCATCTGGTTTGGGTCCAGATGGTACACTAACCTGATTCGGTTTCGCTTGTGGCTTACCGTTATTGTTCTGTTTGGGGCCCTCTTTTGGATTGGAGGTATTAGAATTCTCCTTGTTATCTTTCTTTGGCTGCTTTCCCTCATCCTTCTTCTGAGTTGCCCCAGAATCCTTGTGAGTAGCTCTGTTAGCAACCCACAAGTCAGCAGCCTTAGCTAACTTCTTTGGATCTATCTCCTTAGAATTAGCCAAGTGCTGTCTGAGCTCAGGAGAGCAGGCATCATAAATTGACTCCAACATAACAAGATTTCTCATACCTTCATAAGTGTGTACTCTGTAACCCTTAACCCAACATCTACATTTTTCAAACATTCACATACCCATGCTTTTTAAGGGTCGTAAACCTCTTAAGGTACTGGGAATGGGTCTTCCCAAACCTGGAAATTAAAGCTAGCATCACACACTCATAATCCATCCTATCCACCTCCCCCAACTCCATCACTGCATCAGAGGCAACAGTGGGCAGCCTAGAGAAGAGCCAAGGAAGCGACTGATTCTGTGTAATGTCTTGAATCCCATGGTTATATTCAAACATTGCCAACCAATCCAAAATATCAAGCTTAGCCTCATACATACCATCAATTTCTTTAGGCACTGGACTGGAAGACCTTAGGACTGGAAGACCTAGAAGACTCTGGGAGAGAAGCATTTTCCAAAGACAACTTTTTCATTTCTAAGGCATGATTCATCTCCATTTCTCTGAGTTTAAGTTCTTGATGCTTTTGTTTAGTATGATCATTAAGACATTTAAATTCCAATTCAAGCCTCATCTTTTCTAGAGCAATGAATTCAGGACTGAGTGTAGGACCTGTAGGGGTCCCAGTGGACAAAGGTTGAGGTTGTTGAGCAGATAGAGGAGCAGTGAGGGCTACATTGTGAGACACATCTGCCTCATCTAACTCATCAATAACAGACACATTATCATCCTAATCATTTTCCACATTTGCTGAGGGGTTAGATATTTCAGACCCACCCTGCAGACTTTGTTTCTCTAACAACCTTTCAATCAACTATGACTTTTTGCCTTTCACAGAGAGATTCCTATCTCTTTACAGATTTTTCAGATACTCCACAGTGTAACTAAGGAGGGTCTCCTGACTGTAACTATCCATATCAGACATGATTAATATTGCATTTTTATTGATGTTTAGCCTTGTGGTTAGTTGATCCAAGGTAATATCAGCACTCTGAGTGTAATTACTACACTTGATCTTCACCACTGTACACCAGTGTTAGGCGGAATCATATGCAGTACCCTTTGGGAACACCACACACAATTAAGACTACAAGGGACAGTACAAATTCACCTTTGGTTCAAGCCTGTACTACACAGTAAAGTGGTAGCGATGGCAAAAGTTACACAAAGGACAGCAATTACTATGGTTCAAACAATCACTGACTCAAGGTTTCTGAGTAAAATAATATACATTTATTTACACATCAGTAAAACAATTTACCAAAGTAAAGCAGTAGAAAAATCACACTCTTTTTATTTGATTTTTATTGGCATTTCCAAATCAAAAAAACAGAACACTCTTAATATACTACACACCACCCAATAGATTCCAGACAAGTTAAGCTCAAAATGAAGTGTGAGCAAAATGGCACTCCAGCAATTTAAAAGGGAGGGAAAGACAAGGTTAGACAAAAGATGAGCAGCAACGACAAGTAAGTAAGCCAGGAAATCTAGAAAAGGCAACTACGGGCAGGAAATTACATCAAGAGGCCTTGGCCAAAGTCAATGGACCAAAGTCTTTGCAGAGGATCACACAGTTCAGAGTAGTTTGCGGTTAAGTCTTTGCCAAGAGTTCAGAATGAAGAGGGTCGGACAAAAAGTTACTTTAAAGAATAGAGAAGTACAAGCCCTCGGATTGGCGACAGATTTCAAACACTTTCACTGCGGTCGGACGGAACGAACAACGGGGTTTGAACAGTACCTTAAATGAAGAAGAAGGCTGTAGCTGAGGCAGAAGTTCCTGGCAGGTCCTGCAGGCTCACAGTTCCTGAAGCGACTGTCGGACTGAGATGAAGTAGGAAGACTGGATGGTCCTGCACTGCCCAGGGAAGAAACCATCAGCAGAGCAAAGCAACAAATAAAAGGTGCACTCCTTAAAACACATGCAAGGTCCGTTCCTCCTGGCTATCTGGTTCACTGTAGCTGTGCACAGCAAATTCGAACAGAGGAGGGAGGCCGGGCTTGCAGTTTGGTGAACTGGTTGGTCCCACCAGCTCAAGGGGAGAAGATTCCTTGCAGATCTTCCCTGTTGTCGAAGTTTGGAGATTCGGACCCGCAACAGGGCTTCACTGGGAGGTTCAGTCAAGGTAGAGGTCCTCTTCTGTCAGCTTCTCTTCGGTTCTCTCGATCAAGTGGCGACTCTGCCTTCTCAGTCCCAGAGACCTGCTTTTTATGCAGTTTTCCCCCATTCATACAGCCTGTCTGTTAATCACACAGCAGGGTGGCATTCCCGGCGGGACAGTCACCACAGCCAATCATACAGAGAGCGACATGGGTCTCCAAGGAGACCCTGTGCAGGGAGTCTTAAACCCCTCCCTCACATCCTGTCCCATCAGACATTCAGGTGCCTAAGGAGGGCTTCTGTGCAGAAGCCCGCCAAAGGACGACGAACAAAGGAACCAAACCTGGTTTGGCGCGCAGAGTAAAACACGAGGAAGACCTTTACAAAAGGACATGGCGAATAAAACCAGACAGAACCAAATAAAAGTAAATGGGGTCCAGCGGATTTAAGTTCAAGGCTACTAATTTAGCCTAAAACAGTACCAAGGCTATTTAAATAGACCATGGTAGGAAAAATAGGGTAGATACCACTGCCACCAGCCAAATCTTAAAGAAAGGGGAACAAAATAAGGTTCCACGAGAAATAGACAAAAAAGGATAACTATTAACCCTTTCTAGAACTCTATGTAAGATAGTTTGTACTGGGTCTGTGAATTTAAAAAGACTAATAAAGTCAATGGCAACTTTACATGTTCTGGGAGACAGTAGTCAGTCCCAGAAAATGGAGCTTGAAGTGGGAAGTCAGAAAAAGATAACCCTGTTTCACTGCACTAAAGGTGCTGTGTAACACACAGTAAAAAGATGATGCCTATGGAGTAGGTGAAACTCCACAGCCTATGAACACACAAATGTTAAACACACACAGCAAAACACATGTAAGAGTGGGAAAAAAGGCTCACACTCTTACCAGGTGAAAAAAAATCCTAGAAATCCAGCAAAGCTGCTGAGGGACTCAGTAGGTAAGGGAAATTTGCCATTCTGGAGAATTTCCACAACACCCACGTGGCTTGTAAAGAGGCCCAATCTCAGAGGACACCCTTAATATGCAGTGTTCCTCAGGGATCTTGTTTATCTCCTTTGCTATTTAACATTCATGTTAAGTGCCTATGTGACCTCCTCCTGTCCTTGGGAGTAAAATGTGCTAATTATGCGGATGACACCCAGATAGAATTTAAGCTATCTGGGGGCTATAAGATTGACGTTGAACATGTAAATAGAGTATTCAAGGCAATCCAGAAAAGACTGACCTTTTGATCCTTGGAACCCCCCCACAGACTGAAAAATCTAGACATACCATACTCAAACTTCGAGATAAATGGGAACATCATCACAGTGTCGGACTCAGTAAAAACTTTAGGAGTCTGCTTTGGTTCACACCTCTCCTTCCAAAACATATCTCTTACCTAAAAGATTCGTGCTCCTATTACATTCACCTGTTGTGGCAGATTCGGCCCTACCTATCAGAATCTAATAGGGCTCTGATCGCCACGGCCATAGTGAACACCACGCTACACTATTGCAATAGTTTCCTGCTGGGGACATAGCAAGGCAATATTAAGAAACTTCAAGTTTCGCAAAATGGTGCTGTCCGAGCTGTCTGCGGTCTCGACCACCGATCCCATGTCTCGGAATAACGCAGGAAACTACACTCGCTCCCCATTGACCAGCACATCCAGTTTGAAGGTGCCGTCATGATGTTCAAATGCTTAATGGGTGAAGCACCAAGATATCTCTCTACTAGAGTGAAAACAACTCCTTTTCATCGGACACTGTGTTCAAATAACAGGATGATACTGGAACAGCCGTGTGTAATTTTGAAAATGATTGGCAGAGCAAGCTTCAATGCCTGGGCTCCGTCCCTCTGGAACTCGCTCCTAATGGACATTAAAGGCTGCGTTTCCATTCAGCTTTTCAGGAAATGCATAAAAACATTTCTCTTTGACAAAAAGCTGAACTGAGACAATTAGCTGATCATTCGGTCGGATGGATCCACTTCTTTTTGTTCCAGCCTGTGTTGCTTGCAACTTTTCCTGTTCCATGTCCTGTCTGTCTTGTGAGGGCCTTGAGGCCTTCGGGCGAGTGGCACTATAGAACATTTATTTAGATGGGTGCCCTCACAGGAGCCCATCACCCCAACACCAAACGCTGGCTCTTCCACTGTGTGGGTAGGAAACAACTGAGTATACTGCATGCATTCTTGGGCAGGAATGTTGGTAAAATTAGCAGCCGAAGTGCACATCTCACTCTCCCCACAAATTCAAACTGTGGAAGTAAGATTTCTGGGCTGCTTTTGAAAGATCTTGGCACATCCTGTAATGTCCCAGATGGCACACTTTTGTTCCATTGCACACTGTATCATACATGCTCACAGTTCCTCGACAGTGCATATATGTTATGTTGTGTTATATATATTTATAAAACGTTCCTGAACACCATAGGCAACATGGTGCAAAATATAACCAACAGAACAGGAGTCACAGGGAGAGAAAACTAAAAAAGGTAAGTCTTTAGCAGATTCCTAAACTGGAGATGGTTGCCCACAGCCCTACATGCAGGTGATAGAGAGTTCCATAGTCTGGCTGCAGCAACAGAGAAAGAATACCCACCAAACCTGGCTAGATGGAACTAGGGGACCAAAATCAGCCGAGTGCTCTTGGAACACAGAGCAGGAGTGGGACAGTATGGAGGTAACTTGTCCTGAAGGTACTCAGTGTCCACTCCATAAAAGGCTGTCTGCAAGACACACAGAGATTTGAACGAAATACTATTAGGTACTGTCAACCAATGAAGTGAAGGAAGCATGGGTGAGATATGGGATCTGTAAGGGGTGCCACTAGCTATCCTAGATGCCAGGTCTGCAGGAGCTGGAGACGCTTGGTAAGATAAAGTGGTTGGGCTAAGTAAAGGGAGTTACAGTAGTTGATGCAGCTCAGAACAAGAGCCCCAACGATCGGTTCCTCGAAGGTAGGCCGCGAGAAGTGGCAGGACCTTCCACAAAATTATAAGTTGAAGGTTAATGGTCTGACATACTGCACTCACCTGAGCCTCATTAGATAAAAAAGAGGAGAACTTGGGCCTGAGATTTTTCGCCACTGGCACAGGTGAGGGTAATGGGACCAGTTCCAGAGGCCAGAATGAGACATCCAAAAGTGGGACAGGGAAGAAGGAACAGAGGGAGGACAACCAACAAGACCTCCACCTTATCCCCATTCAATTTCAGCCAGTTGTTGCCCATCCATCTCGCTACTGCTGCCAGACAACCCCTAAGCCGAGACACTGTGTCCTACTGTGAAACATCAAGTCGGACGATGATTTGGGTGTTGTGGGCCTAGGATTACCAGCGGAAGCCACGGGAGCGGATGAGACTGGCAAGAGGCTGAATGTAGATATTAAACAACATGGGTACAGGGCGGAACCCTGAGGAACACCACAGGATATAGGGGGAAAAGGGGAACGGAACGAAGAGAAAGCCAGGGGTCATTTAACATGATCTTCACACGCTTGTCCTAAAACCTACTCATACGCCCATCCCCACATCCTTATTGAATTTCCCACCCTCACAGTCATGCATCCATCTCAACATGCTTATTCAATAATTCATTCATCCATACCAGATTTAAGAATGTATCTGTCTACACATTCTCCAGCAAAATATGCCCTTAAACTTTCATTCATCCGTCTTCACAATCTTTCATTCATCTTTCCACCACAATATATTTACACATTCATCTATCCTGATATTCACTCTTTCACACATTTTCCTTTGTTTGTATTAATTCATCGACATCTCCACCACACTCTCTACAGTCTCTCACTGCTTTCCCCTCAACATATCCACATCTCACTTTTGTTTGTCTGTCTGCGTGAACTGAGAAAACGTTGTATCCATACAAAAGTCAAAACGATTGCCTATGTCACTGCTTGTTTAAACCTGACTATGGAATTGCTGCCTGACATGGAGAATGTCCTCCAGGAAAGACACGAGGTTTCTGTGCTGTGAGACACGCACGTACGCTCTCTATAACATATGTTGCTGACAAAATAGCTCTGCCATTTAAGGCCTTTCCGCTGACATCAGTGTTCAGCCTGGAGGGAACATGTTTGAATCCAGGTAGGGATGACTCAGGCCTTCATCCTTTCAAGCTCTATAAATTGAATTTCATTAGCTAAAAATAACACCTATTATTACAACACTTAGCAGCGGGGAAAATTCAGCATGTAGTGCTATGAGAAAAAACATGTAATTTGTTCATAAATAGATCCCATGAAGTACATTTATTTTGGATACATGTCACCAGGATCATTAAGCCTAATTATCCTTGTAACAAAAATACTTCCCAGACCATAAACATTTTAATATTAAATAGGCAAACCAATGCACTAGACTGGAGCACGCCCTACAATTAGACAATTGCAGGAAGCCATGCTTTGAAGACAGTTTCATAAAATAGTCACAGGGCAGTTATTGTATGTAGCTAGCACAGCTTACATTGCTCGCAGGATTACTTTCTGTGACATGTAGTGCCATATTATTCGTTTTGGCTACTAGGCGGTGTAGACACCACCTATACCCCAGATCTATTGCATTGGATTACAAACATGAGGGAGATGAGAAGGGAGGAAGGGGAGCTTGTGGTTGTTATTAGTTATTGACTCACCAATCGACTGCTCATGGCCTAGCTAATACCTATGGCAAACCGCCCTCACCACCTGTCCCTCACCCCAACACACTTCCCTTTGGGATCTCTTTAAGTCCACTCCCTCAACTACTAACATCAAACTCGTGCTTTCCGCGAGATAATGGGGGTCAGTACGAGGTTGGAGGTAAGTAACAGTCCTCACCGGCATGGAGCAAATACCGTGTCCGTGTAGGAAAGAGCGCGCTAACATCGGGCTATTACGAGTTTGCGTGTACGAGCTTAGCGGCATGCTGGTATCGACAGTACCGGCATGCCGCTAAAGTCCCAAAAATGACCCTTAACAGCATCATGGAAAGCGCAGACAGCACTACCGCCGCCGTCCTCCCCTAAATAACGTGACCGGCATCAATGGATACGGCATTAGCGGGCACAGCTATTAGCGGCCACTGACATTAGCGGTGATCGCTAATAGCTGTGCCCGATAATAAGCGGAACCGGAAGTAGCATCATCACGCAGGAACGGGAAAGAGCACGGCGGCCATCTTGAAAAACACAATCCACTGCCATCCTCACTACACAGGACCTGGAGCCTATTTCCGACTGCAGAAATAAACCATCGCCACCAGCATCATGCCTAAGGTTGTCAAAAAAAGGCTCACCCCGGCAGCGCAAAGAGCGCTTTACGGAGGACGAGCTGACAATGCTTGCAGAGACACTGGCAGATAATGCTGAGGTTGTCTTTGCCAACAACCTCAAGAGAGAGGCACAGATGAAGAAAAAAAGGAGATCTGGCAACTTGTTGCCCAAACATTCAGTGCAGTAGGGAACACCCCTGCAAAGTCAAGGATGTGCGCAAGCGATGGGACGACCTGCACCTGAGAGTCAGGAACATAATGTCGGCAAACCGGAGCCAGGGCATGGCTACTGACGGTGGTCCTAGCTCACCCATCAAACTAAGCCGGTGGGAGGAAATTTGCACCAGCACTATTGGCATCGAGGCAATAGAAGGTGTGGGCGAGATGGAACATGGTGCCACCTCATCGGCGGATGGAGGTGAGTGTCCTAAGAAAACACTGTAATGCCAAGTATGATGATAGTCCACCAATGTGTCCGTCCAAAGCGGCAATACATGGCCCATTACATACACATTGACACATCCCTGCCTAGATGCAGTCCTCAGCACAGACACATCCACATGCATGCAGCATGGCAATGCCATACCTGAGACACACCACACAAATATGAAAATGGCATAAGTCACACTGCACGCAGTCCACAACAGAAATGCATGTCACACAGCATATATCAGCTCCTACATGAGTGATGCTGACGGATGCCTGCATGCTCCACCCATATAGAAAGCAACGTGATTGTCAAAACTCCAATACCTAATTCCCTCTAATGTGTAGAATGGCAATAATACCAATGTATGCATGATGCTTTTCGAACCATCACTGATGCCGTCCCTCTCTCGGTCCCCCACAGGCTCAGAACCTGACAGCGAGGCCCGGGACTCAGCCCCCCAGGCAACAACTCCCCGGAAGAGGGCCATGGAAGAAGGAAACCGGCCTTCAACATCGAAAGGGCTAGCTAAACCACGACAAGCACAGAAGAGGCAAACACCACAGGATGCCACGGCACTGGTGTCGCTAAGGGCCGCTGCTACATTCCCCACAACATCTATGTCCCCTGCACATGAGACAGTGGCTGATGGGGCCCTTTCATCTGCGAACAGCTCTGTTGGGGAGGCGGCAGCCATGGCATCCCAGACAGATGAAGATGCGCAGAGCCAGGGCCAGGTGTGTGTCCCTGTGGAGGATGACTCTTCGGAATTACCTGCCACACCCAGTCCCGCACCATCACCCCAGGTCACACCATTGTACTCCTACCATGACACCACACCGGAGCAGTCTGGAGGGGAGACAGGTCAAGGGAGCATGAGCCCCACAGAGGCACATGGAATTGGGGATTTGACACATGCACCATCCACCTCCACTGGTGTCCATGCAGGGCTCCAGCAAATGGAACATACAGTGCAGCGCCAGGAAGAGCTGACAGCCCTAGTCAGGCAGTTTGTTTTTGACGGTGCCCAGGCAAGGCAGGAAGGGCGGGACAACACTGCATCCCTGAGACAGGCCATTGAGGTCAGCACTACGCGTTTATGCGAGGAGGTGTCTGCTCTGAGGGAGGTCCTTTCCCACATAGCGGATTCCTTGGAAACTCATCCAGCCCCCAGACTGGAGCAAGCGGGCATCCCATCATCATCCAGCTCCACTCACCCCAGACCCCTTAGCAGGTCTGCGTGCATCTTGCAGCTATTGGACATCCCAGGTGCGGGAAGTGGACATATGTAGATGGGGCAGCCTCATTAAGGCAATAGACACAGACACCTGCTGCATTTGCTTGGACACCATGTGTGGGGGAGCTGTGGTGGGAGAGGGTGTGTGAGGGAGTTGTGGGGGAGGCAGAGGGGGAGAGGGTGTGTGGGGGAGTTGTGGGGGAGGGGCATGGGGGAGAGGGTGTGTGAGGTTGAGGGTTTGAGCACTTTGTACTATTTAACAGGTTAATACACCTGTTGTGTAGCATAAAAAATACTTGAGTGGACATTCCTTATTGCATATGTGTCATTTATTGCTATACAGTGCATAGTGTACATGTACTCCCACACCCAGTACCCTCTGTCCCACTTTCATGTCACCCTCTGAATTCATGTGTCTTAGAAATATTGTCCAATCACAGACTGGCGCACAGCATGTCCCTCCTGTGCATCGGCACCGCGATGATGTGCGCCCACATCTTCTTCATCCCCTTCATCATCACCTGGTGGTTGCAGTTCAATGTCAGGGGGCAGGGGCATGTTCCGTCGGATACACATGTTGTGCAGCATGACACATGCCATGACGATCTTGGCCAACTTCTCCTGCCTGTAGAGAAGTGCCCCACCCGACCGGCTAAGGCAGCGAAAACATGCCTTCAACAAAGATCTGCTTGATGACCACACGGGTATGGGAACGATTGTAGTCCTCCTCGTGCCTGTTCTGCGGGTTTTGGACAGGGTTGAGAAGCCACAGCTTCAAGGGATAGCCACAATCACCTGCATGCGAGCAAAAAAACATATGTGTTAGTCGATTCATGATGGACAGCTGTACTTATCACACATGGCTGCAGATATTTGTTGGTCACATGCACATGTCCCTGGTTGTATGCACACATTTTTTCTTCCCTAAATGTGTGCTGTGCCATGGTGTTATGGTGTGGATTGCATCTTCATGATGATACATGCTGTACACTGCCTTGATGTTGCTCATGCATTGTGGACGCATACCACTGTGTTTGTGATATATATATGTGATGTGTAGTGTTCTGTATGATTTTCTAACTGGCAGCGTTGGCAATAGTCTCTGCATTATTTGGCATTCAGCGCTGATTATTCTCATGGCGACATGCTGCACTACTGTGGTGGTGGCCCTGTGACAAGCAGTGGATTCCCTTGGTGGTTTTGTTTTGTGCACTCTCATGGAAGCTTGTCCTGTGAAGTGATTTGCTGCAGACATTTACATTGTGAATACTCACAGCATGTTGCTGGATTGTGTTACGGAGGGTGAGGTCCGATGATGGGTGGTGCATGTGTTGTGGGATGTGGGGTGCATTTAATTTTTGCATGTTGTGATAGGTGTGCAGCTTACTTCATTGCTATGGAAATTGGTTGGCATGTTCAGTTTGGGATGCTTTGGGGCACAGTGTTTTGACATGTGCACATCGTGCTGTCCCCACAGCAATGACACCATGGTGGTGTGTTCATCTATCCCCCCATTTCACTGCCATGTGCCTGTCATGCAACTTACCAAGGAGCCAGGCACGTCGTCCTGCATGTCGCTCCATGTAGCGTGGTAGCGTGGAGTTGCGCAGGACCATTGAGTCATGAGTTGATCCGGGAAATCGGGCACAACAATGTGTGATGATCTTGCTGGAGTCACATACCATCTGTACATTGATTGAGTGATATAGCTTACGATTGTGGTACGCCAGCTCTGTTGGATGCGGGACCACCAATTGCACATGGGTGCAGTCAAGTGCACCAATACAATTTGTGTCAAAGATCTCCTGGGTAGTCCGTGGTAGGGATATGTAGTCCCTTGTGTGCTTCAGGAGGGCATCTAGCACTTGGTTCAGCATGCAAGAAAATAAGGGTTATGATATGCCATGCATGTGCCCCGCTGTGTGCTGGTAGGTGCCTGTGGCCAGGAAGTGCAGCACAGACACTACCTTCAGTAGAGCAGGGATCGCGGTGCGTATTTCAATAAGGCTGACAATGTATTATATCCACAATGGTGGTGATGGTGTCCCGGTCCACACGGTGCAGGGTGTGGATCTGTTCAGGTGTTAAGTTGAATGGACTGGCTCTGATGCGAGGGATTGGGGGCTGCCTGCGTGGTACCACTGGCTGCGCTGGTGGGGCTTGCTGGGCCTGTATCACCCTCTTTCTCCTCCTGTGTCTCCTCTGTGGTGCCTGGTGTTGTTGTTGTTGTTGTTGCTGGTGTAGCAATGCAAGCATGTCCTCCAGCCCCAGTATTGCTACTACTAGTGGAATCATTTTGGTGTGGAAAGGAGTGTGGTGTGTGGCTGTGCTCCTCTTGAGCTGGGCCAAGCTCCATTGCCTCCACCTGTGCTGATTGTGTGCACCTTTGGCAGTTGGGAACACTGCACATAGCTGTTTACGGGTGGTTTGCTATGCCGGTATTGCCGGCATGCCAGTGTACCTTATTAGCGCCTTCATGATGCCGGTATTTGCATGTCCGCCTGACTTGTGATGTCCTCCTGTTAGCAGCATCCCGGTATTGCCGGCCCGAAGAGCTGCGTGCCCACGCGCATGCCGCTATTAGCGACCACGGTATCAGCGGCACCGCTAATACTGGGTTCTTGAATCGGAATAGCCCGGAGTGGTATGCAGTGCCGGTAATGATATGATATGATATGATATGGCATTTGTAACGCGCCTATACACAAGTGTTCCTTTACCAGCATAATTTTTCCATTACCTAAAACCTCGTAATGACCCCCAATGGCTTTGTTGCAGCTGTAGAGGGGCTACTGGTGTAATACAAATGTCTTAACCAAGTGTGCTTTTATCCACTTAATTGAAAAGAAGTATGTGTATCTGCCATTCTGTTCCATGCACTGAAGGCCTGTTAAAAACAAGCATTGGCAAAGCCAACAGTTTTTGTTAGTGTAAACACATTATATATGCATTTGGCAGGCACTACGATTATATGTCCAGGTATAGCAGCATTTTCCAACTGTTGGCACGTAGTACCATTATGGCAATACCTGGGAAATGCAGATCAAAGCCAAAACAATTTTTGTTTTGTACAATTCAGATGGATAAAGGATGAGTAGCCCTAAATGGGTTTGAAAGCTGTAGGTTGACAAAAACCGCTGCAGCAGTTATTTTCTGTGTTTATTCGAGGAGACATGCACAGCGTTGCACTGAAAGTGAACAGATGCACAATTCATTCATGCACACAACAGTCTAGTGTATAGGTGTATAAGCATGAAGGTCAATATGCCCTACAGTGCCACTAAGGGGAGTGATGAGTACATGAAACATGGCAGGCCAAGTTGTTTCTGCAGATCACCAGAGCCCATAGTACACTACGTTACACAGCAGTAATGTATTTTAGATTTAGTTTAGGCTGATTGGTGGCAGTGACACCAGTGGTCTACTATCATTAACACATAAGACAATTGACAGGAAAAATATAGAATTTGAGGTATTACCCAAAATGACTGTGTACAATTGACCTTTTGTCCTAATTGTCCGAATTAAAATGGTCCTAATTGACCTTTTACACAATTGACCTTGGGTTGGTGTTGAATTATAAATAATATAAGGGGATTGGGTGGGGGGATGCAGGTTTTTTTAGGATTGGGTGGAGGGTTGCAGGGGTTATCCCCTTGCATATATGTCCTAATTGACCTTTTAATTTCGGTCAATTCTCCCACGAAAAAATTCTCCCATGATCAATTCTCAAAAGGTCACTTCGTATGCATCCGAATGTGATGTGTTGCGTGGTGTATCCATGTGTGTATGCAAAGTAGGTTGTTTTAAAAGCAAGCACACAGCACTTAATGGAATGGAGTGCATGCTTCATCACCCTTAATTGCACATTAGAGAAAAGGTGAAAGAAAAGGTGATGACGTCCCAACAGCCAGACAGCCTTTCACTCACATTCTAGGCTCCCACCCCTTGAGAACGTTGCGGCTGAAGGCAATACAGGGTTATCTTCTTTTCAACTCTTTGTTATGTTTCATGGCCATTATCTGTCAGTGTCAGATGAGCCGTGCTCTCGCGTATTGGAAACTACCCAAGGGATGGGAACGTCAGATACGGATGCCTGAAGGAACCGACAGTGAGCTACAGTGGGTGCTTCCACATCATCATTTCTGCCCACGCACAATGTTAATGTTAATGGGTTTTGTACCATGCACTGTTGCCACTTGCGTGGTCTCTTGGTGCTCTGGCAGACCTGCAATTGAAGGAGCGTGGCAGGGTTTGTTAGTGGAATTGAGAGGGAGAAGAGCAAGGGCTTTGATGTGCTGGTGGTAGCTTTAGTATGGAGTAACCGGTCACTGAGCATTGGTGTGTTTTCAGTTGGTAGTCGTCATGTGGTGTTGAGGTGTGATTGTGTATGGTATATTTTCATGTCCGGTGTTGTGAAGTGTGTGTGTTTTCTGGTACAGTAGAGGTATGGTTGTGTTTAGTTCAGAGTTTGAATGTGCTTATGCAGAAAAGTGAGTGTTTAATGCAGTAAAACATTTCCTACAGCCAACATTCCTTCTAAATGCAATACATTTTCCACCACCAACTATTCATTCTTGTGCAATGTGTTTACCACCCCTAAAAATTCATCCAGGTGACACTTTCCTGTCCCCAACGTTGCATCGTTCCACCAGGCACGGTTTCTGCTCCCAACCAATCCCTCTAAGTGCGATGCATTTCTCACCCCAGGCAGTCCATCTAAGTGCAATACATCTCCCATCACTATCCGTCCATCCAAGTGAGACACACTTCCCACCCTCAACACTCCATCCAAGTGTAATACACTTCTCGTCTCCAACAGCCCATCCTAGTGGGATGCATCTCCCTTCCCCTGCAATCCATCCTTGTGCAACACATCGTTAAAAAACCCATCTGGGTCTGATACATTTCCTGCCCCAATAATCTATTGAAGTGCGATCCATTTCCCACCCCAAACTATTAATCTCAATCAACTCAGCATGATGTAGAAGTTACATAGTGACTGTCTCAGGGTGCAGCAGGGAGCATAAAGCTTAGCTATATTATTAAACTAAATGAAGAATGTGGCTAACCTAAACGCAGAGGCTAGGTGTGGAAGTGGCTAATTTACACAGTTGGGTTACCACAGGATAAGGGTAGCCTATGCGAGTAAGCTAAATGCAGGTGGTTATATGATATCAGGTAATTGGAGTAGAGTTTTGTTCTGGAGTACATTTGTGTTTGTACTCCCTGCTTTTGCTGGATTTTCCATTGTTTCCGGACCAGCACAGTCATAATGAGGACGTTTGTCTTTTGATGAGGTTGATTAAGGGCATCATATAGATGTTGATCAATAGTGGTTATAGCAAGGAGCCTTGTGGTACTCCACAAGTGGTGTACCCTGGTGTGTATTTGAATGGTTTTAGTTCTTCCAGACAGGAAAGATTTAATCCAAAGGAGCGCTGTGTTGCTGATCCCTATGTCTTCAAGTCTCTTGACGAGGGTGTTATGGTTGACTGTGTCGAATGCTGCAGAGAGGTAGAGTAGTATCAGTGCTGAATTTGTGTTGGAGTCTGCATTGGTCTTTAGGTTGTCCCATCTAGAGAGTAGTGCCATCTCTGTTCCTCTCATGGGTCTGAAGCCTACTTGTGCCTGATCCAGTAGCTGCTTGTTTTTCCATGTGTTCCAGTATGTGTTCGTAAACATAGGTCTCTATTAGTTTTGCTGGGTATGGAATGTTTTGAATAGGTCTGTAGTTTGAGAGGTCTTCCATACCGCCCGTCACATCTTTGACTAGCGGTTTGATATAGGCTCATATGAAGGCTTGTGGAAAGTGACAGATTGAAGATGTTTAGGTAGTATTCTGATGGTCTTCCCTGTGGAAGGATCGATTTGTAGATTCCTGGAGGATAGGAATAAGCTGGGAAGCTTGACTTGTTGCTTTTGTCCACCAGGCTGATGAAGCAGAAGTATGTTCTTATATAGTGCATGACAGTGAGGCATTCAATTGCTGAATCAGGAGATCAAAGTCCCAATTGCCACCGTGCCCCTGTCAGTGCGAGGCCTCTCACAGGTGGGGTCATTACTGATAGAGGCCCATTCATCAGCTCTTCATGTCTCTCTGTATGGAAGATATAGTCGGTAAAAGGTACTGGAGTCAAGCATTGCTGATAGCCAGGTCCCAAAAAGGGGCAGGAGGACATGCATGGGGGTCATGTATCATGGAATTAATCTGCTGGGTCTGCTTCCCCTCTTGCTCTGTACTATACCGTCTTTTTCTTTTTTTTTAATTCATTTATAAAGCGCAGCACAGCCCATGTGCCTCTGAGGCGCTGTTACAGAGTACATTAGGATGTAAGCAACATTTCGGGTCCAGGTTATACATAGTTACATGGGAACACGGAAGGGGGAGAGGGGTGGGATAGGGGAAGTCGTATACATGGTTATTTGTGAAAAACCAAATTTTGAGAGCTTTCCGGAACGCATAGTGAAAGTGTTCTGCTCTGAGGTTGGCATGGAGTCCAATGTCTGGCTGCAATGAAAGGGAAGCTGGCCCCACCTGCTTTGGCGTGTTTGACTTTGGGCAGCACGAGGCGATGGGAGTAGGGAGTTCTGGTGGGTCTGCATGAGCTTTCCTTAATTACCTTGTTGGAGTGGTAAGGGGGGGCGGTTTGTTGGCAATGCACTTGTGAGTGATGGCTAGTGTTTTCAAAAGGATACGTTCTCTGATGGAGAGCCAGTGGGCTTTACGCCCTTCTTCGCTTATATGGTCTCTTTTGGCAAAGCTGAGGGCGACTCGGAGTGCATTATTCTGGATGATTTGTTGTTTCGTTAGGTTTTTGAGGAGATGCCAGCGAAGACGACATTACAGTAATCCAGTTTTGACCCAATGATTACTCTGGCAATAGTGAGGCAGCTCTCGGTGGACAGGTAGGGTTTTGGTGCATTGAGTAGTTTGGTTGCATAGGCAGCAGAGGATGCAACGGCACTAACCTGTTGGGACATAGAGAGGGTGATGTTTAGGTGGACTCCTAAGGTTTTGACTGATGAGGATACAGGAATGTATATGTTGTCTATGGTGAATGCAGTGTATTGGCTGCTGAGTTTTTAAAGTTTTTTTTTGTGGCCCAACCAGAAAGAGTTACGTATTGTTTCCATTGAGGCACAGCCAGTTGTCAGCCATCCAGGCCCGAGTGGTCGAGTAGGCTGTACTGGCGGTATTGGTGTCTGAGTCTCTGAATCAACAAACCTGCTACTCTACTGTCAAATTACATGCTTCGAGTATTGGAAAACCATTTGGGTCACTAGCATTTGTAATTATTGAAGGCACGCTCCTGCATGTTCACACCAGAGAAAATACAGCCCGCTAGGGAAAATGGCCCAAGGTACGCTTGCATGGGTAATACATTTTTATTTATCCAAAATACAAATGCATTAGCAAAGAACTCTGCTGCCGCCGAACATTCTGAGCTCCGTATGGACGTGCAGCACATTATAAGCACAAACAATGTCACTAATGACGTATTCATATATAGTACAATTCTACAATCCTAACTGGATGATCTCTATACATATAGGGCCTCCTCCATAGGGGATGCCAGGCCATTGGTCCATCTTCATCTGTTCATCTCTGTCCATGTGGGGGCTGATGGGTTCATCATCTCAGGTGAAGTTGGCCTAACAATTAATTGGCTACCAACACAAACAATGTTATTTTATCATTGTAACAAGCACCTGGCAGATCCAGGGATGGGCTCGGGGGAAGAGCCGAGGTCAGACTAACTCATACACTTCGCTCGTTCCCAGACTGATCAGAAGCTCCTAAGGTCCTCCACCTTGGTGTTAGGCTATAATTTTGATGCTACCCTGCACCACGATGCACAAATCACGTGACCCATTTCTGAAGGCGCAATAGCCTTGCCTTCTGATCTTAGTAATTGATCTAGGAGTGTAAATGTTTATGGTCAGTGGTTTGGGTTTTGACGGTGCCATGGCATGCGGGGGTCATGGAATGAAAGCATGGCAAAGTTTGTTTTCTCGTGTGGGGATCGTTGGGGCATGAGGGCCTTGCTATCTGTCCTGTGGGATGGTGTGCCAAGAGGCGCTCTGCTCCCTTCTCATGACCTTTCAGGACACATTCTTTCTCAGGTACGAGGTCCTGTAACATTCGTAGAGCAATGGAGGATTTCATGGACTCTGTGGGAAATGGCCGCAGTGGGGGTGGTGTTTAGGCTCATGCAAGAGGTCTAATATTAATACACAAACTGTTGTTCACCACATTTGGGCCTAACCTTTAGGATGGCTGCCACTCACCAAGATGGCATTTATACCTGCATCTACCATATAACTTATGCTGCATGCACTGAGGAGATTGTGCACCATCTTCTATGTGCATCCATCTCCCCTGCTCCCTGGATGTTCTCTCTTAACGTTTATTTCTCATTTGGTATCGCCTACTGTGGTGGGAAGACCCTCTCTTCTTCCCAACATTTCCCCTTAATCCTAAATTAATGAACTGGCCCGCAGTGTCATTGGTAGCTAAATTCCAATATATGTTCCCCTCCCCACTCTGCACCCTCTCCAACCTCTTAGCTTCCAAGTATGGCGGCGACCACTCCTTAGGAACCCATGCATTTCAAACATCTCGCAAACTTGTTCCAGACTAGGCATATTCTTCTGGGGTGCATGTCATATAAATACAAGCCCCATCTCCAGCTAAGGTGACCCAGTGCTCTATATAATTCTCAGGGTTCGGTGGGGGGAATCTCTACCATACAGGGTTTGTTTGGGTTGTCTGTCTGGGTAACACTCTCTGTAGTACTTCAAAATGCTTTGGGTGCTACCCCAATTGAGATCATCATCATTGCGCTATTGAGCACTGCTTTGGCACAACACAAGAGTCCCATTTGGCACATCCAAAAGATGATCAAAATGAAGACAACGACAAGCACCAGCATTTTCAGAATCGCCCCAAACCAGGATGGAGACCAAGAAAAAGTCAGATCAAACCAGTCGTCATTTTGTATTCCAGCTTGTTTCTGCATGCACACTCCCAGGTTGTGTAAAGCTTCAATTATGTATGACAGAGAGCCATTATCAGCATTTTCAGAATGCACGAATGTGCAGCAGGAATCCCCTATTTTTTTGCACACACCTCCCTGCATTGCAGTAAGCATATTTAGGACGTAGCCATTCTGCATCGTTATCAGCCTCAGAGCATGGAGTTCTACCTTTACAACTTTGAACCCTTGCTAAGTGTTGTTAGCTAGCTATATCAGCTCTGAGCTGACAATTTGCAGCCATTTAGCATTGTCTGCAGATTGCACACTGGGCAGTAATAACGAGGTGAAGAAAGTCTCTGCTTTGCTGAAGAGTCTGTACTCGTTCAGTATTTCATTGAGCAAATTTGATGAGTCTTTGGACAAACAGCCTTCACAATTTGTCACGTTTTTCTTTCCCAGGGAGGGAGTTGAACTCTGGTGCTGGCAACAGGCTTTTTGTTTTTTCCTTAGGGGATGGAAAGGTGGTAGGTGTAAAAGTCTCTCTTGGCCTCCCTTTCAAATGTACTTTTGGGATTACAAGGAGGGCTAAGTGCATCTTGGCCAGGGAACAATAGCCCCTCCATGAAGGTGTGAGGTGCAAGTACGCCTGTTGGACGCACACCCATTAGTAATCTATCACCGTCGCTGTACCTTTCTTGAGCTCAGGAATGAGCAGAGTCGTATTGCAATGTTCGTTGGACCGTACAGGCATTGTTCCAGCACTGTAAAAGCAAAGTTCATAGGTTTCCTCTATGTGCATTTTCACTGGTTTCTCCATTGCTTCAATCCAGGTTAGTTTTGTGATGGGTTCAGTCCAGAACGGTGCACATGCTGCTTCCACCAGGGCCAGAACCCCTTCTTCATAAGCCACCAGTCTGGCTTCAGAGCGGCTAGAAGCACAGAAACCATCTCCTGAACATCTGTGAAGATCTGCTCTCCAACCTTGACTCTAACATTTCCTCTGTCCTCATCCTACTCGATCTCTCCTCTTCCTTCGACACGGTCAACCATACCATCATGCTCAGCCATCTCTGTGATAACCTGGGTATCACTGATCAGGCTCTGGCCTGGCTGACCTCTTTCTTCTTTGATCAAACCTTCCAAGTTCAACTTGGGCCCTTACTATCATCTATCTTCCTCTATACCTGTGGTGCTGCCCCGGGGTCTAATCTCCTGCTCTAGCTTTTCAATCAATACCTGGCAACCCTCGTCCACTGCATTGACATATTCTGCTCCAATTTCCAGTGCTACGCTGATGACACTCAACTCATTTTCAGGCTGCTCTCGGCCACCTCCTCTCCTTCTCTCATCTCTGAGTGTCTAACAGCCATTCAAGTTTGGTGTGCCGCAAATGACCTCTGTCTGAATGCCAGCAAGACCGAGATCCTCCTCATAGGCACACCTCCACCATCCTTTCCCCTCACTCTCTTGCCGGCCTCTCTTGGCCCTCCTACCCCCACCTGTGAGGCTAAGAACCTTGGGGTCATCTTTGACTCCACACTTTCCTTCTCCTCCCACATCTCTGAGGTCTCTAAAAAGTCAAATTTCCTACTACACCTCATCAGAGGTACTCTACCTTTCCTCTCCTTCCCCCAGAAGCTTACTGTCTCCCAAGCTCTGGATCTCTCCAGATTGAACTATTGTAACAGCCTCTTCCTAAATCTACCTGCCTCTACTCACCGCCTTCTGCAACTAATCCAGGACAGGACTGCAAGACTTGTCCTTGGCCTCAAGCCCTGGGATTGTATTTCTCCAGCTTTGAAATCTCTCCATTGGCTCCCAGTGTATGCAAGGATTAAAATCAAAACCATCTGCATTGTCCACAAGGCTTTCTGGGCCTGGTTCCTTCAGCTATCCCTCGGTAAATACCTCCCCTCTCAAGCTCTTCATTCTTCTACCTCGAACTCCCTCGTGGCTAGTCGTTTTTCAAAGAAACAAGCGGGGGGTAGATCTCTGTCTTCGGCTGGGACCTCCCTTTGGAATAGCCTCCCTGCCACTCTAAAACATGAGGAGAACCACCCCCGGTTCCGGAAGCAGCTCAAGACCTTCCTCTTTTCTTCTGCCTTCGCTCCCCCTCTCCCCCGCTGATCTTCACTCTCTTGGCACTGTGCACCTGCCCACCTTCTGTCCCCTGGCCCAGGTACATGCTCACCCTGCCACCCTACTGCACTGCCACCTGCCACCCCTTGAAATGGGGACTGTATCTGTACCCATACAGTCCCCCGCCCTCCCCCCATTGTCTTCCTTTTCTGCACTTATTCAGACCTAACCAGTCTGCTGCCGTGAACACTGAACTTGTCACTTGCTGGCTGCACTACCACTGTTTATTGCCTCTATTATCTATTTATTTGTATTTATTATTATATATCTGTTCTCCTCTGCTCCGCACTCTCCACTCTCACCCTTCCATGCACTTTCTCCCCTTTCCCTTTTCCATGCACTTGCGCGTTCTCAATGTCACTGGGTTAGTAATATCGTTGATGCGTTCTCCCCTGTTCCCCTCTCTTGCCGTGTGCGCTCTGAAACACTTGTGTATGAGCGAGATACAAATAACATATCATATCATATTAGACCCTCTGCCATGCAGCTCACTGTAATTTGTGTATTTGAGTCCTTGAATCACCAGATAGGGTCTTTTCAGGCATTGGTTGCTCTTTGGTTTGTTGTTGCACTGCAGGCGGTCTGGGTCAACAATTTCGAGCCTCACATTGTGTGCCTGGAAAGTGCCCCTAAACCTACAGAGTGCAAGATATGCTAGGCATTGTGCCTCTAAAATTGGTTCTTCCTGTGGCACTAGGAGTTTGGGTGCCCCTGAAGCACGTGCTATCTACGAACACACATAGCAACTGCCATTCACTTTGTACTCCCCACCGAGCTCATGTCCGTATACCAACTATTAGAGACTTCTGGGTGATGCATATCTTTTATGGCATCAAGACCAAGCCTGTGGTAGGCCTTATATTTTGCCTTTCGTGCTTGTCTCTTTGTACGTTCGGGTGCACCTATATACCCATTAATAATAGTGTTAATATTATTCACATCAGGTGGAGTTGCAAAGGTATTGCGAAATCTTGGGAACAATAGGGACCAGGCAATATATTATAACAATCCAGTGCAAGGGGGTTGATTATTGCTGTTTACAGAATCGTTGACATGCCGGTGCATAAAGTTGAAGTTGTAATGTTCTCCTTTACCCCCAGGCCACCCTTATTTATATACACCTCTAATATAAAAGATGCTCTGAAATAAATCCCTAAAATAAACATTGAAACAGCAAATATACCTGTTATAAAATGCATTGCACACATGTAAGAATATGAAAGCCAAGACACAAGCAGAATGTGTTTTTTAACATATATGGAGTGATTTGAGAGCACGGTTCCATATTTTTCTTCACTCTGAAAAGCAGGATTCATGCATACAAAGAGGGAGAGAGAAAAAGAGAGAGAGGGAGAGAGAGAGAGGGAGGGGGAGAGAGAGAGAGAGAGAGAGAGAGAGCGAGAGAGAAAGAAAGAGACGCAAAAAGCATCCGTTTGGCAAATATAACTGTTTTAGCAGCAGTGAGAGTGCATGGGTTTGGGGCAGATGGGGCAAGCTGGTAATGTAAAGGGAAGTGAAGTAAATGTACACTACAAGTCCTTTAAAGTGCTGGTGCAGTGGTTGAAGGTGATTTCCGAACATCAGGTAGGTGGATCCTATAACGGAGCCCTTTACTTTCACTGCAAGAGGAATGCAATAAACTACCCTAAACGGCTGTTCCACCTGCGGACAAAGGACTGCATGTACACAAATTCCCCTGGCAGTAGCTGTTGGGTGGGTGCTGAATCAGCAGAGTCAGCTGTGGCACCTGGCAAGTCCTCTAATCATGGTGGTGCAATCTGTCGGGAAATACATTTGAGTGCTTGTGTTAGGGTTGTCAAATAATCTTTAAATTTGTCGCCAAAAACTGCTGCTGCTCTATGCGTATCAGATGTTCTCCTAATGGGAGATATTGGTGTGTGGATGCAGTGACCAGTTACCTCCTCATGGGGTGATAAATGGTGGTCTTTGCTGGGCGGTTTACAGAAACTGAACAGGGCCATGGGTAATCAATGCATCCAGTTTTTCTTCAATGTGGTACAAAGCTTAGACAGCTTACTTTTGAGGAGTCCGTTGATCCTCTCCACAACTTTGTTGGCGTGGGAGTGATAAATTGTACACATTTGGTTTTAAATGCCAGGTAGTGCAGTAATCTCTTTAAACAATGCATTGAAAAAGTGTGTGCCATTATTTGATTGTAACACATCACACGCCCCATCGAGGGAACACTTTGCGGATCAGAAATGTTGCAGTGCATTTTACATCTGGATGTGCACAAGGACCCGCATCCACTCAATGTGAGAAGGGGCAGATGACAACGTTCAGATACCGGGACCCACTGCATCTTTCTCTCTCATGTCCGTGTAGTTGATATGCAACTTGCAGAATGGCCCAGTGGGGTGGGGCAGAGTGCCTGTTAGTGCTTGTAATGTCATTCCCATGCTGAAACTTTAGCACCTTGTGCATCTAATTACCATACTTGTCAAATATTCCTGAATGTTTGGAATTAACCAGTCCTCTTGTATATCAGTTGCAATGTGGTGTTTGGAGCTATGGGATGGGTGATGGAGTTGATTGAATGCTATTGTCAACAGTTTGTGTGGCATGGATGCTTTTCCTGTGCAGTATTGCTGCCACTATAAATCAGTAGGGGATTGTTTGCACCCCCTTCTGATCCACAACTATTTTTCCTCGTCTGGTGCCCTTTCTTATGATTCAATCATTTGTGCACTGGGCAAGGCATTGCATGAAACAGGGGGCTGGTCACTGGCAGGTGTTGTGAGGACATATTTAACAACAGTGGGTACTGGGAGATATGCTGCTATTTCGGCCGCAGTGTCTGGGGCATAATTTCCGAGCAACACTTTGTCAGTGTTGTTAGTATGAGCGGCGCATTTAACGACTGCCACTACAGAAGGCGGGGAGAGTGCAAAAATGAGCGTGTCTTACAATGGGGCATGCTGTACCGGGGACCCATCCCCCCTAATGAAGCCCCTCCTATTCCATTGTGAATGACCGGTATGCACTGTGGTAGCGACAAATGCCGAGTCCGAATAAATGGTCACGTGACACCCCTGTGAGGATTGTAGCACTTCAATGAGTGCAATGAGTTCTGCTGCCTGGGCAGAGTAGTGCATTGGTTGTCTTTTTAGAATTAATGTCTGATATTCACCGTCCACTAGGTTCACCACCACTGCCCCATTATGTGGGAGACCGGTGTCCTGGTCAATTGTTGCTGACCCATTAGCGAAGAGGACCCCCCCTCCGCCTCTTGTATGTTACACAGTAGTGTTTGGCCGAATCCTCATCAGTGCACATTTCTGTTATGAATGTTTCGGGGCTCACTGTTTTGCATCATACAATGTGGGTATTAATGCTGGATAGAATGAGTTTATATGCAGATGCTATTTGGGTAGTTAAGGCAGATTTTGATATCTCTAAAATGACAAAGACGGCAAGTTCCATGTAGAGTTTAATAGAACAGCCCATCACTATTGTTGAACTTTTTTTGATTGCACATCTGATGCTGCAAGTGCTTGCTCACAAGCAAACTGCCCTTGCATTACTGAGTCTAACGTGCCACTATAATAGGCCAGTGGCTTGTTGCCCATTGTTCTCGTTTGGGTCAACATGGCGGTCATATGCTGGCTGTTACAGTGGGAGAATAAGTAATATTCCTGTGTATAATCTGGGGTTGGAAGCAATGGGGCAGTTGATATTACTTCTTTAAGATCAATGAAACTCTGTATCATCTCCTCAGTCCAAACCACTTCATTGTCAGTCTTTTGTGCTTTTCTGAGGCCCTCTTAGAGTGGCCGTGTGTATGCTGCATAATCATGGATCCATGCCCTGCAGTAATGACACAATCCTAGGAACCTTTGCATATCTTTTACTGTTGTGGGCTGTGAGGTGGCACACACAGAGGCAGCGCAGTCTGGTATTATTCTTTTGCCATCTGTGGTTATTAACTGTCCTAAATATCTAGCTTCTTGTAGGCAGTACTGTTATTTCTCCCTGTCAACTGTATGCTAAGAGCTAAAAAACTGTAAATGAGTATTGTCTGCAGTATTTCTCACTGTCGCTGCACGCAAGCAGGTTGTCAACGTACTGAATGATCATGCAGGTCACTTGGATGTTGCTCAAATCTGTGTGGAGTATTCTATTGAAAATTCTGGGGCTCTCACAGTATCCTTGAAGTAATCTCATCTGATCATACCTCATCCCCCCATGTGTAAAAGTGGTGAGCTACTGGGGTACTGTTGTATGGAAAGAAAAGGCATTCTTGAGGTCAACCACCATGAAATGTGTTGCCTCTTTGGGGATGCTATACAAGATTGTTGCAGGGTTAGGAACCAAATGAAACTGTTACTGCACAACATCATTTAGGAGGTTCAAATCCTGAGTCATACTCCAATTTCTCCTGTTGCCATTTTTATAGGATATATAGCCATATTGCATGTAGATGTTACATTTACCTCTTGTTTGAGTAGGGCACTGATGGTATCCTTAATTTCCTCCTCTGCCTCTCTGGAAAGTGGGCATTGTATCACTCAGGGTAATACTGCTCCTGTTATAAATGTGTCAATCTAGTGACAGTACTTTTCCTGCCGCCAACTCAGGGGAAACAACAGGATTAAGAATGACATCTGTGGGCACTCGCCAACACCCTTTGCCAATATGATGCACCGCGTCCACAAGTACAGTTATTCCATACACAAACATGTCAGGGTCTATGGGAATTTCACCGACCACCACTTCTCCTCCGATTGCATGAATTATTAGCTTTGCTCTCATGGCGCACATCCCTGGCGTGGTGCAAACTATGTCACTATCTGTAAATGAAATTACCATGTTGAGCTCGCTGAACAGCTCCCTGCCCAGAAAGTTCACTGGGGAAATTTCAGAATAAAGTAGGGGGGCCCGCACCACCTTCCCCCCTATTTTGATGTCAACCTTTTTTGTGTATGGAACCATGGAGGCAGCCACGTGGAGTCTCCTGGGCTCCCACAACCCTGAGGGAGCCCAGGAAACTCCAAGCAAAAGCCAACGCAGTGAGAAATACAACTTCCAACCACGGCAATTACAAATACAACTATATTTTATTTGTTATTGCCATGCCTTTTCTTTTTGCCTTAATTTTACATTTTCTGTGCTCCCCTGGGCTTGGGGAGCACCGAAAATGTAAAATGAAAGTGAAGACATCCACCTCAGCTCTGCTCTGGCTGCAGTAAGCAAAAGCTCCCAGTAGGGGGTTTTTGATGCTTGTTTAGTGCCGCCAGGGCAGAGCTGAGGAGGCTGCCTGAAATGGCAAAATGGATGCTCCCATATAAACGCTTTGGACCTCATTTGCTCAAAGTGTTTACATAGGAACGTTCATTAAAAATATGTTTCAAGTATGTTTTAGACTATTGCTCATCTTTTAAAGCAATAATATTTTAGAGCACACTATTCCTTTAAGTATTTGTTTCCTATCTCTGTGCCCACAAAGGGTTTTGCATCAGGGTGAACTGTCATAGATAGTACTGGGTCCGCAAATGCTTTCTGTGGGCTGTCCTAATCCAGGTATGTATTCAACCCGGGGAACATGAACGGGTTATTTCCCATCATGCTAACCACTTGTTAAAACACTTACAGTGCCATTCAGTACTTTGTTGGGTGTGTGCATGTTACCATTTCCGTGCTGGGGCATTGTCTGCTGAGGGTATTGCTCTTGTTGTTGTTGTGCTTGTGCCCTTGAGGGCTGAAGTGGGAGTTACATGTATGCTTGGTGTATTTCATTGGGCATGGAGGTCATCCGTGGTGTCAGCATCTGTTGTGTATTCTAGGGTGGTGGGTGATCATTATTGTATGCATCATATGCTAGCCCTGGCCTGCTTTTACACTCTCTCGAAAAATGCCCCCACTTCCTGCAGTTCCAACACTGTGAGGAACCCATACCTGCCCCTCTGGGCCCCATCCCTCAAAAGCTCCCTTTACCCCCCTAAATCCACCCGCCCTGCACTACTGATCTACTTGTTGCCACTCCTGGTTGGGGTACTGCTTTCCACCTCCCCACTGCCCTCGTCCTCCTTCTAGCCATAATGCCTCTTTTCTGACATCCGTGC
This sequence comes from Ambystoma mexicanum, assembly GCF_040938575.1. Lineage (NCBI taxonomy): Eukaryota > Metazoa > Chordata > Amphibia > Caudata > Ambystomatidae > Ambystoma > Ambystoma mexicanum. The sequence continues at coordinate 792,201,146 of NC_090928.1, read as the reverse complement.
ACCCCTGTGTGCTCCCTGTCGCCTTCATCTGTGCAGGTGTGGACACCACCCTCTCTACAGCTATTTAGCCAGCTTACTTTGTATCAGTTTCCCCTCATTTGCATGCAATTGGTGTGCCATTTCCCTTTCACGTTCCTTTATTTGTTTGCAGTGGTGAATTATTATACTCTAAATCTCTGCCCAACCCTTTGCTTCAATGCCCACAATTTTGCCTAGTGCCTTTGGTTCTTCTTTCGGTAAGCCTCTCTTGATAACGAAGTAGAAAAGAGGAGCTGATCGGTTCCACTGGTCCCTCATCTCTTCTCTCCACAGCTCCTGAACCCTTAATAATGTACTGCACAGGCTCTTCGTCATCCTCCATAGCATATCGCATAATCGACTGTATGTCTGGTGTGCCAGGACAGGTGTGCCAAAACAAGCTCCACACCTGTGCTCTGATGGTTTTTGAACGGTGCGCCATCATGCGCATCATCGCCTAACCTCACTCCTGGGTATCCTGCTTTAATCCACACATCTCCAGCCTGATCTCCCACTACAGCCACCAACACACTTTTCATATTGCCCATTGGAAGGGGTACCGTAGCCGTCTGTTTTTCAAATGTGCATATCCACTTCCACGTCCCTACTATCAATGGCTGGAGTGCTTTCATCAAATTCTTCTTGTCCATTTGTGCCCAGGGCACGTACTGTGCCCTACCCACTCCCTTGCGTATCAAAGGCATGTGTAATCCTAATCTCTTCCCTTCCTTTCTTCTGGCACTTCACTTTTTTTCCTGGCCACTGCCCACTGGCCAAACTTCCTTACCCTCTCATCCCACAAACGTTCCATTCAGGGCATTACCTTAGGCGCCTGTTGCACTTCCTCCTCACCATCATCTTCAAACTCATCCAAGGTCTCCTCCCATCCTCTTACAAATGTCCACCTAAGCCTATGTCAGCTCTGTCAGACCTTACAGTTCCATACCCTGTGCTGGCTGCTCTCCCATCCCATTTTTTCTCTATGTGTACATCTTTTATTGCTGTGCTGTCCAATTTGAACAAAATGTCCCCTGCTCTCCACTCATCGAGACCGCTCTGTGCTGTTCGCAGTTGTGCTAGTTCTGCTCATGCCGATTCTAGGGCCCCTTCTAATGCACTCCTGAAGTGGAGCGGTCGCTGGAGTAGGTGTATACGGGGGTGGAGAGACCATGGCATGTGTAGATACATGGGTTGGATTATTGTACCTCATTGCGGGAGCGTTGCTAATGGATATATCCCCTTGTATTCTGTTCGCGTCCCACCAGCTTATGCTTGCTTGATGCCTCGTGTGAGCCCTGTGCCCCTCCCTCATTAGTATCTTCTATTTCCTCAATCATCTTCTACAAATCTAAAATTTCCTTTCTTTTCTGTAGTTGTTTACCCTTGTTTTTCGCTGCTAGGAAGGTCGTCATGTGCTCCAGAATTCCCTTATATTGGGTGCCCTGCTCTGGCCAGGAGAGGGGCACCCCCTGTGTTTCTGTCACCCTCTGCCTATGATATTTCTTAATGTTCTCCCGGTACAAGGGCAAGGCCCTGTACATGTACTCTAAAGGGGTCTCCACTACCAATGCAGTGATCAATGCGCTCTAAAGCTTCCCTAAGATTCTAATCAAACGCTGTGCAGGCTGCAGATGTTACAACCAAAAACATTACGTTGTCGTTCCCTCCTCCCCATTGGCCTGTGTTACTTTCCCTCCCGACCCCTTCACACGCACCAACTCCCACACTCCGCTCACTCAAAACACGCTGTTACTTTAACAACGCCTCTCCTCGGGCCTTCACTCTACACAAAAACTACTGAAAAACACTAAAACAATAAACTAAAATAACAAGCTAAAATCCCCACTGTTCCAGAGCCCACTAATTATGCAGGGCTCCTATTCATTTCCTTTTCCTCTGTTACACAATATAAGTGGTACCACCTTCTCCCCTCACTCGGGAAGTCTCGCTGTACTCCTGCTTTCCTTTCTGTAATATTCTGCTTCAAAATCAATAATAATAAAAGCAGAAATCACACTGACACCAAACAACCTCATTCTCCAATTGCTCTTAACCGACACTCTTTCCCATATACTCTTCTCCTACTTGGTATCACTTGCAAGGGTATACTCACACAGGCGTGTTCACCTGAACTCCTCCATCACTGGGTTCCAACAATGGCCTGCACTCTCCACAGAGCCGTGCCCCACTTCAAAGAGCAGACAGGAATTCTGTAAAAACGACTCCTGCAAACCTCTGGAACTGACGCATCTAGAGCTGGTTGCTGCAGGTGAGCACAGCCACTTTGGAGAAGTGGCTTGGAAGCATCCATCTGTGCAGGGGTCACTGGGATCATGATGGGTCACCAAATGAAGGTAAGCCCGTGAACGCTCACACAAGAAGAAGTACAGCCTACTAGGGAAAAATGCTCAAGACATGCTTGCAAGGGTAACAAGTATTTATTTCTCCAAAATACAAATATATCAGCAAAGAACTCTGCTGCCACCGAATGTTCTGAGCTCTGTAGGGGCGTGCAGCACATTATAAGCACAAATAACATCACTAATGGTGTAATCATATATAGTACAATTCTACAATCCTAACTGGATAAGCTCTATACATATATGGCCTGCTCCGTATGGGATGCCAGGCCATACGTCCATCTTCATCTGTTCATCTCCATCCATGTGTTTGCTGCTGGGCTCGTCATCCGAGGTGAAGTTTGTTTTGTTTGTTTGTTTGTTTTATTATTTATATTGCGCACCAGACCCAGAGGTATTCGGGCGCAAAAGCATAAAGAGGGTTGTTAAGCTTAGGTTACACAGTGGACAGAAATAAGTACAGCTAGGGTTACAATGCTGTATGCATGAAACAACAGGCAAGGCAAATAGATATATACAGTAAGCAGCATGAATAAGTGTGAAGCACATAAATATAGCAAAAGCAGTGAGGTCTCATATATACAATAGGTACTAAGAAGGATGCAAGTGAGGTAGGTCAGACGTCATGTTCATTTAGCCAGTGAATGAGACTAGATCTGAACTGTAGGTAGGGTAGATCTTCCCTTAAGGTAAGGGGGGGGGAGTTCCAATATTGTGCTGCTTTAACAGGGAAGCTACTCCCACCGGACTTAGTGAGCTTGAATCTAGGTACTAATAGGAGGTTAGAGTTGGCTTTTCCTAGAGGACGAGAAGCTGTTTGTCTAGTGAATCTGTCTGTGAGGTATTGTGGGGCTGCGTGGTTAAGGCATTTGTGTGTCAAGGATGCAGTTTGAAGGAGGATTTTATCTTTTGTGGAGAGCCAATTGACGGATCTCCTAAGGTCAGATATATGGGCAGTTTTAGGGAGTCTTAAGGCAGCTCTCAAGGCATTGTTTTGAAGAGTCTGAATTTTGGATGTGATATATTTGTTAGTGCCTATATATAAGGGGTTACAGTAATCCAATTTGGATAGGATTAGGGCTTGCGCTAAAGTGATGAAGTTATTGGGTGAAAGGAAGGGCTTTGCTGCTCTGATTAGCTCGCAAGTATAGGATGTGGCTGAGGCCATAGCATTTACTTGTTTACCAAAGGTGAGCGTGGAGTCTATGTAGAAGCCAAGTGTTTTAACTACCTTGGCCACAGTAATGTTGTGTTGTCAATTATAAGGGAGGCATACTTAGGGCCTAGTTTTTTAATGTTGGATGGCGTACATAGAATGAGGAGTTCTGTTTTGTCATCATTAAGGCATAGACCGTGAGAGGCCATCCACGCCTGGATGATGAGGTAAACTCTGTTCACAAAGGCCAAATCCTTGTCATAATCTCCCGTCAACGGGATGAGGATCTGTGTATCATCAGTGTAATTTGTGTAGGTGATACCTAGACCATCTAGATCATCGAAAAGGGGCTTTGTGAAGATGTTGTACAGGGTGGGCGATACGCAGTAGACTTGGGGTACACCGCATGAAATAAGTGCAGGGTCTGCAGCTGCTAGGGGAGAGAAGACTTGCATTGTTCTGTTATCAAGGAAGGACTGGATCCAAGCGACTGACTCCTGGGAGAAGCAGGCCACGGAGACCAGGTGGTTGCAGAGTAGAGTGGTCTACCAAATCGAACGCGGCTGAGAGGTCAAGGAGTAGTAGGAGTGCTGTTTTACCTTTGTCTCTCAGTTGTCTATTTATGCCTTGAGGTCTAAGAGTGCAGTCTCAGTACCATGCTGAGGTCTGAAGCCAGACTGACGAGCTCCTAGGAGGTGATTTTGTTCCAGATGGTGCTGAATTTATAGGTATGCTACTTTATCCAAGATTTTAAGTAGGAATGGCACTGTGGTTATGGGGCGGTAATTGGTTGGGATGGAGGGGTCGAGGGTTTGTTTTTTAAGGAGAGGGAGGACCCAGGAATGTTTCAGGTTGCTAGGTATGGTGCCTGATGTGAACAAAGCGTTTATAAGTTTTGTGATGAAGGGGAAGAGTTCACGGGCAGCGTCTTTTATAATTTGGGCTGGACATGGGTCGCCATGACAGTTGGACGGTTTGATGGTGAGGATAACTTTCTCAACTTCTTTGGTAGATACTTTGCGAAAGTGGAAACTGGGGGTAGTTGGTATGGGTGGAGTTAAAGTGGATTGCGGTGGTAGCAAGAGGTTCGAGACAGTCTTAGAGGTAGTAGATTGATATCAGTCTTAGAAGCAGTAATGGTATCTTTTCTATTGTTAATCTTCACCTTGAGTGTTGTTATCTTGTTGGCTAAGGCATTTTGTATAGTCGTGCACCAATTTTTATCCTTCAGACAGGAGTCAGGAGCTTGAATGGGGAATTCTACCTCTTTAAGGATGGCGAATAATTTGTTTGTATTCGATTTGGCTTGGGAGATTCGGGAGTTGTAGGAAGTTTGTTTAGCTAAGATAATTACTTTTTTGTAGAGGGTGGCTAGTTTATTCAGCTTGTTTTTGTTGAGGTCTGAGGGGTCTGATCTCTAGATTTTTTCGCTTAGACGTTTCTCTTGTCTGATAGCTTTCAGATGAGGCGTAAACCAGGTGTTTAAATGTTGGCGGTGTTTGCTCTTTCTGACCTTCAGTGGTGCAATGACGTCTAGAGATGTGAGCATCACTTCGTTGTACATTTCTACCATGGTGGCTGGGTCAATCTGGTCTGAGATAGAGTTTAGTGTAGGGAGGATGAGGGGGATAAGATTTTCAGGAGTAATATTTCTTTTGTTTCTGGTAGGCGCGGCAGGAGCTATATTGCTAGTGTTCGTGGGCGGTGTGGCTTCTAGGGTGAAGGAGATCAGGTAGTGGTCGGACCAAGGCTGAGGCATTATGGAAGTAATGGAGGTTGGACAGTTAGGTTCAGCAATCCAATTGAGGGTTCTTCCTTTAATGTGCGTGGGTTCTGTGATCTTTTGGGTGAATCCTAGTTCCTCAAGGGAGTTATTAATTTGTAAGGCATTAGGGTCTAGTGGGTCACTAAATCCGAGGTTGAAGTCTCCTAGGATAAGGCATTGTGAGGAATTTTTTAAGTTGTCAGATAATAAGTTCATGAGCTTTTCCTCAAAGGAACCTAGAGGGCCTGGTGATCGGTATATCAAATGAATGGTGATAGTTTGATTGTTGGCGATGGTGAGTTTGGCTGTGAGAGATTCACAGGAATTTGTATTATGGGGTGTGGCAAGTCTTAGCGTTAGGTTGTTCTTAACAATTATAGCAAGGCCTCCACCTCTGGAGGTGGTGCGATCCAGTCTTATAAGAGTATAATTGTCTGGAATGGCTAGCATAATTGCTGGGCCAGCTGCAGGGTGAAGCCAGGATTCGGTAATGGCCAGGAGGTCTATGTTTTCATTTTGGATTATGTCTGCTATATCTGTGGCATGGGCTACCATAGAGCGGGCATTTATTAATGCACCTTTTATGCCGGTTTGGGTGGGTAGAGCAGATAGCGACTGATCTTTGTGTTTGCAGTTCGAGGAGGAAGTGGGATCTCTAAAGAGTCGACAGTTAAGCTGAAGTGGGTGTTGGCCGTTGTTGTCCTTGTAGGGTGGGATATTAGTGGTGGGCAAGGTGTCCCTTGGGCGATTAGTGGTAAGGTAGGCATTAGTTAGGGGATCATAGATTCTTGGGAGTCTGGCGCAAAGTTTAAGGTTTCTCTGTTGGAGACTACAAAGTTTGGTGGCTATACCGGCAAGCTCAAGGGGTACACTTACATGTGATAGTTGGTTCTGTGGCTGGGACATGTTGAGGTCTTGTAGGGTGATCAAGTTGAGGATAGTTCTAAGAAGAACAGTGTAGAGTGACGGCAAATACATAGTATGTTCGTATAAGTGGCTAAAGTGCAAGGAAGGTAGGGCTAGGCAATACTAATCATGACAATCAGGGCCAGCTATGAAGGCGAATACCAGGTATTATATTGGCTAGTTAGCAAAGCAAGTTCTCACACAATATAGATGCGACTTTGCTACTATGGCGAAAATAGGTTGGCAGTGACTGGTTGCTATAACAGAATCACACTCTAAATGCAACTTTGCTAATGTAGGCAGGGATAGGTTGGTAATAGCTGGTTACTAGAATAAGGTTCTCACACAATCAAGATGTGACTGTGCTACTATAGGCAAAAATAGGTTGTCAGTGTCTGGTTGCTAAAACAGATTCACAAACAGTCTAAATGCAACTTTTCTAATGTAGGCAGGGATAGGTTGGTAATAGCTGGTACTAAAGCAGTTTCCGTTTCACAAACAGTCTAAATGCAACTTTGCTAATGTAGGCAGGGATAGGTTGGTAATAGTGGTTACTAAAGCAGTTTCCGTTTCACAAACAATCTAAATGCAACTTTGCTAATGTAGGCAGGGATAGGTTGGTGATAGCTGGTTACTAAAGCAATTTCAGTTTCACATGCAGTCTAAATGCGACTTTGCTATTGTGGGCGAGAATGGATTGGCACAGCAGTCTGTTAGGCAGTCAGGCACGTTACAAGGACAGTTTCACATAATCTAGAAGCTAATTTGCTGTTGTGAGCAGGGGCAGGTAGGCAGAGGCAAGTTGCAGGCATTCATGCATACAAACTAAGTGCGACTCTGCAGCTGAGGCTGGGATGGGTTTGCATGGGAGTGTCCCTAATGCGGGTTTTATACACTGCGAGCAACTTTATGGTTGTAGGTTGCTCGGTATTGCGGTGGCGCAGTGGGAGCAGCAATGCAGAGAAGAAAGACTGTTTGGTTGCTTGCATCTTAAAAGCAGATTAGTGGGTATATGGCTGATGGGTGCTGTGCAGGGGGGGATTTATCTTCCTTACCGGGTGGTGGAGAGGTAGTAATGGGGCATATAATAGTGGCGGCAGATTACGGGGGGGCGCTGAAGGGAATTGTGATCACAAGAGTAATATCAGAAGGGACAATGCGTACGCGTTTAGCAATGAGTGGGGATATGTTGTGTGGCCGTAGTGGAGCACATGGCTGCAGGCTAAGTGGGTGCAAACAAACATTGGAAAATGCAATTACTGGTGACGATTGGACTCCCGTGTAGAAACAGTGCAGTAGAATGAGCATATGGGTTAGGCAATAGCACATGAATAGAGTACAATATGTTCACCCAGTTAAATGCAGCGGCAGCGATGGAATAGTAATGGGGAAAATGCTCAAGACACGCTTGCAAGGGTAACAAGTATTTATTTCTCCAAAATACAAATGCATCAGCTAAGAACTCTGCTGCCACCGAACGTTCTGAGCTCTGTAGGGGCGTGCAGCACATTATAAGCACAAATAAAATCACTAATGGCGTAATCATATATAGGTCAATTCTACAATCCTAACTGGATGAGCTCTATACATATATGGCCAGCTCCATATGGGATGCCAGGCCATTGGTCCATCTTCATCTGTTCATCTCCGTTCATGTGTTTGCTGCTGGGCTTGTCATCCGAGGTGAAGTTGGCCTAACAATGAATTGGCTACTAACACAAACAATGTTATTTTATCGCTGTAACAAGTACCTGGCAGATACAGGGATGTGCTCAGGGGGAGAGTCGAGGTCACATTAACTCACACGCTTCACTCGCTCCCAGACAGATCAGCAACTCACAAGATCCTCCACCTTGGTTTTAGGCTATAATTTTGATGCTACCCTGAACCTCGCCGCAAAAATAATGTGACCCATTTCTGAAGGTGCGATAGCCTTGCCTTCTGATCTTAGTGATCGATCGGGGTGTGTAAAGGTTTTATGGTTGGTGGTTTGGGTTTGGACGGTGCCATGGCATGCGGGAGCCATGGGATGAAAGCATGGCAAAGCTGTTTTTTTCATGTGGGGATTATTGGGACAGGAGGGCCTTTTTGTCTGTCCCGTGAGATGATAGTGCCAAGAGGTACTCTGCTCTCTTCTCATGACTATGCAGGGCACATTCTTTCCAGGTCGCAAAGGCCTGTAACTTTCTTAAAAGAATGGAGGATTTCATGGACTCTGTGGGACCTGGCCGTGTTTGGGGTGGTGTTCGCACTCAGGCAAGGGGTCTAATATCAGCACAGAAAATGTTTGCCGCGCTTGGGCCTAACTGCCAAGATGGCATGAATTCCTGCATCTACCACATAACTTATGCTGCATGTACTGAGGTGATCGTTGTCAAGGGTTTTGACCCATGTTGAATCAATAGACTGGGTAGATGTGGGGATAAGCTGTTGCCGCTCATTATTCTATCCCAGGACAAACTAAATCAATAGACTGGGTAGATGTGGAGATGAGCTGTCGCCGCCCACATTCACGCCAGAATCCAGGAGAACCGCGCAGTTTGCGCACACCGAAATGGTCACCTAATCTGCCACCAGCAGTGCAAAGAAAGATGGTTCTGTTCAAAATCCGTTTTTATTGATGTCAAAAAGTTGCTAAAATCATGGGCACAAGACCAAACTAAAGATACAACCTTCTTGTGGGGGGTTCCACATCACCACTCTACTGTAAGGATGCCATCAAAACAATGTTAAGCAAGGATCCTATACTATCAAGCAAAACACCACTCTATTGAAATGCATTAATTCAAGACAGATCCCAAAAATGGGTGCAGTACCAGCTTTGTCCACAAACCAGCGCTAGCAGTCTAAACTCTGACAGTAGGACTGTAGCTCAGGAGTGCAAGAGGTTCCAGCCTAACTGGGACTTCAAAGCCTGTTGGTTAATTAAAATTCTTAACCACCTGCTGTTCCCAGAGACAATCTGATTCAATTAACAGGCCAAGAGGCTGGGAAACCTTCTCACCCCAGAGACCCACACAACAGCCCAGGATATCACATGACCCTGGTGATTGGGAAGGAGGGGTTTTCCCTTCAGCCTGCCGGACACCACACAATAGACTCTTTCCCTTGAATGGAGTATGTTAATTTTGGATGTGGACTGTAAACAGAGCTCTGCCTGGGAGCAGGGACATGTGAGCTGACCCACCCAGCTTTGAGGGGCGGGCCAGACTTGAGTGTGGATTCCTATTGCAGCAAATATATGTTTAAGTTAAATGCTTCTAAAATATTGTATTAAGCTCACAAAAATGTGCAATTTGGAGAACCTTAATCCAAGAAATGTCCCCACAATTCAAGACTTGATTCAACTTTGTACCATGTTCTGAGGCGAAACCCAGCTATTTATTGATATTACAGACACCGGGTTTATGCTAAAAACCTAGTAAATTACTGGAATGTGTGTAGAAGGAGGGTGTACATTGGTGTCATTTTTGATACAGATTTAACATTGGTAAACCAATTAAAAAACGAAATTAAGTTGTCATTTGTTAATGCAAGCCCCCAGGAAGATCAGAGTTGGACAAGCATGGACCAGAAGGAATCTGTAATATGTACATGTAATTTCAACAAATTGTGTATCTGGGAAATATGTATTTGGATCAGAAATAGATTTGTGTGCACATTGACAAGGGGAGTGTCTTTCTGTAAGCCATAAAGATGACACAGAACCCAGCTACCCAATCAAGGGAGAGAGGAGGAACTGGCCAATGATAAATTGAGAGGGTTCGGCATGCAGAATTAGCTGACCCACCCACTTTCTAAACACATAAAAAGAGACTGCTGGGACAGGTAGAGACACTCAATTCCCATTTTCTGCTGAGCACGCTGACGGACAAATTCACATCCAGAACTCCAGAGACCTGGACTGACTCCAGCAAGACAGACACCAGAACTTAGAACTCTGACTCCAGAACTCAAAGCAAAGGCCTAACCCACAGGCTGAGTTCTTTTCAGCAGGCCTCAAAACCAACCAAACTATTCAACAGCCGGGCGAGCTGTTTGAATTTTTGCCAAGAACTCCTGCCAGAACCAGAAACCCAGAAGGCAGAATTATCCGGAGAGACCAGACCAGATCGCTGTGCAGTGCCGCTAGCAGAGCTGACCCAGATCCAGTGAGCAGAACCAGGCAGAGACCATCCGTGGCGAGGGAACCGCGGTCCAATTCTGACCCGATCCGTGACAAAGTCGCATTCCTGTCCAATATCTAGTGTGAGTACCCAGCTAGCACTGTGCCAAAACCAATCTCTTAGTTTAAAATAATCTAATCCAAACTATTTTAGCCTATTAGAACTGCCTCCTAGAATCGTGTCATCCTGTCATCCTTGAACCTGAAAACTGTCATCTGTCATTCTGAGCTTTAGAATTTCAAATCCGAAAAACTACCTTTACTAAATCGGCCATATCTCTGGAACCGTTTGTGCTAGGAGCGAGCTTTAACTGTCATCTTAAAGCTAGGATTCTAAGCTTTCCAACAAGCTCTAACTTGCTACTCCTCATAGTGCCGCCGTAATTGCGCTCGACGCACGCGTCTAAATTTGCCGCGATTTGACATTTTGCTTAAATTCAGCCACGTGTAAAAATATTTGTCTTTGCTTCCATCCCTGAAATCGGTGTTCAACCTAATAACCATCCCTGAATCATTGATAGGGCTGGCCTGAACTGATTCAAAGTATCTATCACCTACCCTGAACCTCCTATAGGGAATTAAAAGCATTTTTTCGCATATTTTTCACTTAATTGCAACCACATCAAAGTATATTGCCTGTGTTTAAAACTCCTACCTGTTTTCCTCTAAGCTTGCTAGGGGGGAACTGAATTAGATTTAATTGCGTTCCTGAGAACTGTGTGCTTTCCTTCTACCTCTTTACCTTGCATAAAGGGGGGTGAATTGTCAAAGAAAAGTGATTACCTTGTCTTTTGTTGAAGTCATATCAAGGTTATTTTCTGCACTACATTTTCACTCATCATTGCATTGTCCTTGAAGCCATAAAAGCATTCTTAGCTACTTTATCCTCTCTATATCACTTCTAAGCCATCAAAAAGAGTGTACCACTGTAACATCATCCATTGTTGATCACTATCATATTCTCAAGTGTGATATCAAATATTAATTTACTATAAAAGTGTGATAGATATATATTGTTTAATTTTCAAATAAACCTTTTAATTTGCAAAACAAACCTACTTCTTGGCTCAGTGGGCTCAGGGGGATTCTAAGAGAGAGGTGTTATATAAGGGTTGTCATCCAGAGTAAACGAACTGGACATACAAATATATCAATAAGGGCTTCCATCAGCATCCCAGACTAGGCATTGACTTAGCTGTAGTGTTGAATTGAAGTTGCTTAGAAAGTGGGGGCTTGGAGCCGGGGATTCTGGATTAGATCTATCACTTGTGCAGATTAATACAGTGTGCCAGCTGACAGGATACACATATCCGGTTAGATCACCACGCTGTTTTACACTGTGAAAGCACCCCTCAATGGAACGCTCTAAGGAAACAGTCTGTTTTGCAAAATAAAATACAAACTTCTGTAAATCAGGAAGGAGCTCAAATTCCAGAATGACGGCACTGGTAGACATCAAAATAGCCAGAGAGCACTTCTTACATAAGCTATTTGTGAGAGGTGAATGGACTGAGCAGGGCCAGGATGCGTGGTTGCAGGCAATAACACAACAGGTCACTGCAACTGGGTTAGATATCTGGAGTGATCAGGGTCCCTTACATGTGGCCCTGAGTGAACTATAAATGGCTCCTAAAGCTAAAGATGAACACGACAAGATGGTTAGGATAGCGGCATATTTGTATCTATATATGGGAGCCATGCAGGACAAATGTGCTGAAGGCCAAGATCTGGCAAATAGGCAACAGATCGCGTTAGAGAAGGCCCAATCTGACCTGGTCTCTTCTGAGCAGAGGATGCACAGAAGCCAGGCGTCAGAAAATGAGAGCAGACAGTATCTCATTAAAATCAAAGAGGACATGTGTATCCTGCAACAGGAAAAGTCTGACCAGGATACCAGATTTCTTGCCTTGCAGAAGGAGTACCAAGAAGGTTTGGACTCCCTACTGCAGAGCCAGAAAAAGCTGGAGCAACAATTAGATTTCAATGGGCCATGTGCTGAGCAGGTAGTCACCCTGCAAAGCCACCTAGATATGGAAAAGGCAGAGAACAATAAACTGATCCTGAAAGACCTGGATACCCAGGCAGAGTTTGATCAGGAGTGCCAGAAAGCTGATGCCCTTCAAAGGCAAAGGGACGACCTGGCGGCACAGATGCAGACTCTTAGTCAGGAAAGGGACACCTTAGGCCAGGAAGTCTGCCATTTAAAAGGATAAACTGAAGAAAATCACTTGGCCTTCCAGGGGCTGGGTGACCTCCAAAAAGAGCATCAGAGCCTGTTAGAGCACACCAGGAGGGTGGAAGAGGCTCTGGCAAGAAAGGAGCAGGCCAGTAGGGATGGGACTCAGGAGGTAACCCTCCTGCAGCAAAGACTGGCCCAGTACTCCAGGACCAATCAGAAGACACAGAGAGAGAATGAGGCTCTCTGCCAGCACAATGATAGGCTCCAGCAACAGGTAGCCATGCAGAAGAGACTGATAGAATCTAGTAAGGCCTTAACTGAGGAACTGAAAGCGCAGGCTCTTGCATGGCAACAGGGAGCAGGGGCTGATAGAGATGAGGTTCGCTGGGAAAGGGAAACGCCTGAGCATAACCTCAGGAGCCCTAGTACCAGAGGCCTTCATCTCTCCCACTCCCTGGACTCTGCCACACCCATGTCCCTTTGTGCACATGAGCACAGGGTCACAGGGATGGCAGATTACTATCCAGCAAAAAGTATGGGGCTCATAGGCCAGTACCACCCAGGAATGGATGGGTGGGCATCCGGGTATGGGCACCTAAGTACAGTGCAATTTAGTGGGGAACCCCAGGAGAGTAGGCCCACTAAGGGCATCCTGAAAACCTCTGCCCAGTTAGGTCAGTGGGGGGGTACCCATCGAATCCTGGTAGCAAGGAGGGATCTGAAGACTCCTCTGAGCGTCACAGGACACAGGAGACCAGGTCCCCACATTCTGCCAGCTATTCCCAGGCTCGCAGAATCCGGGAAAACCTGGAAGATCAGAGGGGCACCTCTGGGAGCAGTGCTTCTGAATCAGAGGATGAATGGACCAGTGTTACCCGAACCAAAAAGGCCAATAAGGTGAAAAGGGCCTTGCTTAAGGACCCCTTAAAACAGATTAAGGCAATCAGGAGTGTCATCACGCCTTATCATAAGAACGCCAAGTATTCTGTTTGGGAACACTTGGAGCTCTATGAGCAAATGATGGAGACTTTCCATTTGAAGGACAGCAGTAGCTGCATCCAGTACGTCAAATGGACATTCTCCCCTGAATACTCCAGTTTCTTTGCGGGGCTGGAGGACCAAAACCATTCAAGATGGTCCACATATAGGGCGGCCATCTTGAAACATTTTTCTGTACATAGAAATCCCCAAGAGGCTCGCAAGGCAGCCTACAATTTGCAATGTGGGGAGGATCAGGCCCACAAGAATTCATGCAAGGATTGAAGCGTGCCTTTGCGCAGACCACCAGAAGGGTGCGCACGGACAGCAGAGAATTCATCAACACATTTTTCCATGCTCTTCCCAAGTACATAATGACCCAGCTCGTGAGAGATTTTCACGAGAAAAGATCTTTAGACTGGGTCATTGAGCAAGCCACCCGGATCTATGAGGTGCAGAAGCCCATAGAAAATAAAAGTAATGCGCAGAAAAACCCCAAAACCAACAGCACCCCTGCTGCTGCCAAGGTGGCAGAGGTAAAGGTTGCCCCCGTGTTAGATTTGGAGATGGGGGGGCCTAAAAACCTGCCTGCACCAAATAATTCACAGCCCAGAAGGCCCTTGGGCCAGTCACAGACAGGGAGTCGAGGAGGTAGTCCCACAAATGGGGTCCCCCGCTCACCTGACTATGTAAGTCCCTGCTACAAGGGAAACCGACCAATTCTGGGTTATGTGTGGACTCCTCCAGCCCAAGGGGGGGGATCCAGCCAAGTACCTGACCCAGGGAACTTCCCTCCTAACTTCCCACAGGAGGGCAGAAATTCCCCAAACACTGGGCATAACTTTTTTCCCAGGTATCCACCCAATTTCCAACCCCAAAACCATCCATCCTTTTTTCCCAAATTCCCTGAGCCCAGACAACCTAATCCGGGAGAGGGGATGCCAAGGGTGGAGGGGTACCCAAATCTTCCCAACCCAGGGTATTACCAGAGAAGGGATAGCTACCCTTCCCGGGATCAGCCCAGAGGTGAAAACAGGACCCTGTATCAGCCTGAGCGGGTTTCACAGTTAGAGCGCCAGGTCCAAAATACGGCACGGGATCTGGGTCACATATTGAGGGCTCAACAGAACCCTCCAATGAGCATGCCACCGCAGAATGCCCCAAACTCTAGACCTGGTGCTCCAGAACAATGACGGTGGCAGCACCCCCATAACCCACTGGTTCCCAGGGAGGAGGCACAAGGGGAAGGGGGGTGTAAAGCCTTGGAGGAAGCTTCCTTCCCAACTTGTAAACAGCCCCTGGAAACCCAAGAACCGGAAACAAAATCTCCTACCCCTGAAAGTCTGCCACCCAAGGAGCAGAGAGGGGGTAGGAGAAACAAAGTACCCAAACAGACCCACTTTGTGGAGGAGGTAAAGGTCTTCCAATTTGAGGGAGAGGGATCCTCAGAAGATCCTGGGAAAAGGATCTTCTCCTTCAGAGATGGGGGAACTCCTCCCAAGGAAAAATGAGTCCCAAGAGATTCCAATCCAGACTGGGTAGATGTGGGGATTGAGCTGTTGCCGCCCATCCTCCTATCCCAGAACCAACAAAACCAAACTTCCCTGGTTCAAACCCATCCGGGTGACTGCCTCCAAAGAGCGGGGGGCGGCCCAGAACCGGAACCAGGGGAACCTAAAACTGAATCAATAGACTGGGTAGATGTGGGGATTGAGCTGTCGCCGCCCATCATTCTACCCCAGAACCAACAATACCAAAATCCCATGGGTCAAACCCATCCTGATGACTGCCTACAAAAAGGGTGGGGCGGCCCAGAACCTGAAACCATTTCCAGTTGCCAACTTTTTCTTTCAGATTCCCCAGGCTCTTCACAGAATTCTGTCCAAATCTCTTCTCTCGCCATGTCCAAAACCAGAAAGTTAGCCCACCAGTTGTCCAAAAATGTGCATTATCTGTGCCCCCTTGAAGAGAAGGAGGGAAGATATTATGCCCTGGTTCAAGTACAGGGACGGGGTACAATTTTGGCACTGGTGGACACTGGATCCCAAGCTACCCTTCTGTCCAGAAGGGCCTTTGATGAACTGAATTCAGGTAGGGGGGAGAAGTACCAAATTCCCCTCACCTCTCTTACTGGACAACTCCAGAACTTTGACGGGAAGGAAAGTCCCGTCGAGGGGACTGCAGATTTGGACATCAAAATTGGGCGACACAAGGTGAAACACCCGGTCATAGTAGTGACTCCAGAGGGCACCCCTTGTTTACTAGGGAATGACCTCCTGAGAAGGTTTTCACCCCTAATAGATTGCGTAAACAAGGTCCTCTGGACCCAGACTAGCCGACCAATAAAATTAAAACAGAGTGTCAACCACGTTAGTTTAAATGGCACCTGCCACATGGTTGAACAAAAATCTGACCAAGTAGAATTTCACTTCCAGAACAACCAAATTCCAGATGTGACAGTAATAGCAGTAGGACAACAGACTGGTGATGGGGGGTCCTCTCTATTTGTGAAAATCAACCTTCCTTCCAGTTTAAGGGTGTATTCCACACTGGAAGGAAACACTCTGAAATTCTTTACCAATCCACAATCAGACACTCCCACTCCTATAGTCCAGAAAGATGTGAAATCAGCTCACAGCCTGGCTGATATTGAGCAAATTGGAGAGCAGTTGTTCATCCCTGTTCAGTTAAATGATGGGAAGGACTCTGTTCTCGCCCGAGTGTGTGTGAACAACGGTAAGAGCTTCATCAGCGAAGCCATGTTCCGCCAACTCCCAAAAGATCCAGCCATTCCCACATTCAAACTGATAGACAAATGTGAAATTGACCTGGAAGCACCAAATTCCAAACATCTCCTGCCAAGCAGGTGTATGCTCAAAATCTCCATTGGCAACAAGAGCATAGTCCATAATTGTTGGGCTGTGCGAGACGTCACTGCCGCCTTTTACTTAGGCAGTGACATTCTCAATCGCTCTGCCATTAATTTGGACCTAATAAACTTCAAAGCTTGGTCCCGATTAGCGGATAATCCCATGGGCTTTGATGATTCAGAAAAAAGCATTTAGGTCAGCTCAATTGCTACCTTATGCAGTTGAAATTCAGATTAAAGAGGAAGTCACCATCAAAGAAAGGACCCGACAATTCTCCCTGTAAGTGAAAGTTAAAAGAGGACAAAAATTGAAAAACCCTGATGCTTATATTCATCTAAATGCTTCTCTCCAACAACAAGGGTTAGGGGTAAACCCAACACCATTAGTCAACATAGAACATGACACCATTCCAATAGAGGTGGATAACAGCGACTTACAGAGTATTACTGTAGCCGCAGGCACCATCATTGGAATGACGGTTGATGACGGATATTTCTCCATTGATTTAGGAAATGAACTGTTAGGACAAATCCCCAAGGACTGTTTTGACAGTGACAGTGATGACAGTACAACACCAGACAGGATTTTCACCCGGCATGGGGGGGAACTTCCTGGTGTACACTTCTTGCCCTTATGGTCAGGAAGATGTGACTTGTGACTTCCGGGGGGATGAGGTGATTTTCCAGGTCCATGAGGGCTGCCTTTCCCACCTGAAGAGAGGTGGGAAAGAGAGTCGACCTAGCTGATGCCTGTGTGACTCTGGAACAGAAGCAAAAGTTGAAACAAGTTTTCTTGGATTTCCAAATTCTCTTTGCGGTAGACTCATATGACTGTGGTCGCACCGACATCCACACCACAACAATTCCCACAGACCATGGAATAACTCCAGTGTTTGTGAAGCAATATCATTTGCCTCTCGCATCCATGGAGTCCCTTACTGAAATAATTAAGAACCTTGAGTCCCGGGGAATAATCCGTCCAGTACACAGCACCTTCAATAATCCGGTGCTGGGAATATTGAAGCCAAACGGCCAGTGGAGACTCTGCGCCGACCTTAGGGAGCTCAACAAACGGGTCCATACTTCCCGATGGCCTCTGCCCTACATTGACCAATGGCTGGCCCAGATTCAGGTGTCACAGGTATTCACAGCAATAGACCTGACCAATGGATACTGGACCGTGCCTGTCAGTAGGGAGGACCAATACAAACTGGCTTTTACCTTTGGGGTCCAGCAGTACACATGGACCCGGACTCCCTTCGGATACCTCAACTCCGGCAATTAATTCAACATTTTCCTACATAAGGCCATGCCCGACCTGGGTGCGAGGGGTAACTTGGCTTATGTAGTTGATGTCCTCATCAAAAGTTCATCTGTGGAGGAACACATAGCAGAGATCTGTTATGTTCTGACACAGTTGAGGGCCTCCGGAGCAAAACTTTCCTTTCAGAAAGCACAGTGGTGTAAAACTCGTGTTAATTTCTTGGGGCATGAGATTATTCCTCAGGGTCTCTGTCCCCAAGAAAAGAAAGTGGAAGCACTCCAGAAACTGAAGGATCCCACAACTCTGCGGGAACTAAGGAGCCTCCTTGGACTGACTAATTACAGCAGAAAGTTCATTGAGGGCTACACAGAGATCACCGGACCCCTGATTCATCTTTTGAAGGGGGGGGTCAAGTGGGAATGGGGTCCAGAACAATCCGAGGCAGTAAGACAACTCAAAAGAAGCCTCTCACAAGCGCCTTGCCTAGCTTACCCTGTCAGAAACAAGGAGTTCTTCCTGGAGACAGGGTTCTCTAATACGTGCTTGACGGGAGTATTATACCAAAAGCATGACAAGGTCAATAAAGTAATCTCCTATGCGAGCAAAACTTTATCCTCTGTGGAGGAAAAATTCAACAATTGTGAAAAGGCACTCCTGGCAACGGTGTGGGCATTGAAGAATTACCACCCGTTCATCCAGGGGGAACACATCATAGTGGAGACTCCACACCAGCCTCTGCAATATCTCCAAAGTGACAGAATCCAGGCCGGAAATGTGAGTAATTCCCGAATTACTTCCTGGATTCTGTCAATGCAAGGCTTTCCTGTGGAGGTCAGATATAGCCAAAACAAGAAGAGTCCCCTCATGCAAGGTCTGGCTGACTTGCATGATTGTGCCAGAGAAAACTGTCTCGAGGACGAAAGTCTAAAAATCAAGGACAACATGGAGGCATACCTTAATTTCCCACACAAAGTCTTTGAAGAAGACAAGTGTGAGGGAATGCCCACTGTCTATGTGGATGGATGCTCTTACCATGTTGACAACAACGGGGAGAAAGAACTGGTGGCCAGCGAAGGGAATGCATGGGTGAATAAGTCCCCAGAACCCTCCGCTGGATACAAAATTGGCCCCCGAAGTAGTCAGGTGGCAGAATTAATGGCTGTGCATCAGGCCATCCTCACTGCTGTCCAACATCAACTCCACGAACTGGTCATAATCACAGATTCGGATTATGTACGGAACGGGTTCGTGGAGCACCTGGTTAATTGGAAAACCAGAGGCATGTTACGTGCTAATAACAAGCCCTTGAAACATGGGAAGTTAATCCAAAACATTGATGATCTGGTCACCTCGAATGGGATGACCATCTACTGGAAAAAGATCAAGGGTCATTCCAAAGTAGAGGGATCAGACAAAACTGGAAATGACTTAGCTGATCAGCTGGCCAAAACCGGGGCCATCCAAGGGAATCTAATGGAAATAGAGTCCCTGTTGGGGGAAATCCAGGTCACTGCTATCACTAGGTCCCAGACAAATGCTCAAAATGATCTTTCAACTGCACAATGGAGTAAAGAGACCCCTGATGCTGATTTGATTACAGCTCAAAAGGGGGATACAATAACGCTGACGGACGAATTCACATCCGGAACTCCAGAGACCTAGACTGACTCCAGCAAGACAGAGACCAGAATTTAGAACTCTGACTCCAGAACTCAAAGCAAAGGCCTAACCCACAAGCTGAGTTCTCTTCAGCAGGCCTCAAAACCAACCAAACTATTCAACAGCTGGGCGAGCTGTTTGAATTTTTGCCAAGAACTTCTGCCAGAACCAGAGACCCAGAAGGCAGAATTATCTGGAGAGACCAGACCCAGACCAGATCGCTGTGCAGTGCCGCTAGCAGAGCTGACCCAGATCCAGTGAGCAGAACCAGGCAGAGACCGTCCGTGGCGAGGGAACCGCGGTCCAATCCTGACCCGATCCGTGACAAAGTCGCATTCCTGTCCAAAATCTAGTGTGAGTACCCAGCTAGCACTGTGCCAAAACCAATCTCTTAGTTTAAAATAATCTAATCCAAACTATTTTAGCCTATTAGAACTGCCTCCTAGAATTGTGTCATTCTGTCATCCTTAAACCTGAAAACTGTCATCTGTCATTTTGAGCTTTAGAATTTCAAATCCGAAAAACTACCTTTACTAAATCGGCCGTATCTCTGGAACCGTTTGTGCTAGGAGCGAGCTTAAACTGTCATCTTAAAGCTAAGATTCTAAGCTTTCCAACAAGCTCTGACTCCTCATAGTGCCTCCATAATTGCGCTCGACGCACGCGTCTAAATTTGTCGTGATTTGACATTTTGCTTAAATTCAGTCACGTGTAAAAATATTTGTCTTTGCTTCCATCTCTGAAATCGGTGTTCAACCTAATAACCATCCCTGAATCATTGATAGGGCTGGCCTGAACTGATTCAAAGTATCTATCACCTACCCCGAACCTCCTATAGGGAATTAAAAGCATTTTTTCGCATATTTTTCACTTAATTGCAACCACATCAAAGTATATTGCCTGTATTTAAAACTCCTACCTGTTTTCCTCTAAGCTTGTAAGGGAGGAACTGAATTAGATTTGATTGCATTCCTGAGAACTGTGTGCTTTCCTTCCATCTCTTTACCTTGCATAAAGGGGGGTGAATTGTCGAAGAAAAGTGATTACCTTGTCTTTTGTTGAAGTCATATCAAGTTTATTTTCTGTGCTGCATTTTCATTCATCATTGCATTGTCCTTGAAGCCATAAAAGCATTCTTAGCTACTTTATCCTCTCTATATCACTTCTAAGCCATCAAAAAGAGTGTACCACTGTAACATCATCCATTGTTGATCACTATCATATTCTCAAGTGTGATATCAAATATTAATTTACTATAAAAGTGTGATAGATATATATTGTTTAATTTTCAAATAAACCTTTTAATTTGCAAAACAAACCTACTTCTTGGCTCAGTGGGCTCAGGGGGATTCTAAGAGAGAGGTGTTATATAAGGGTTGTCATCCAGAGTAAACGAACTGGACATACAAATATATCAATAAGGGCTTCCATCAGCATCCCAGACTAGGCATTGACTTAGCTGTAGTGTTGAATTGAAGTTGCTTAGAAAGTGGGGGCTTGGAGCCGGGGATTCTGGATTAGATCTATCACTTGTGCAGATTAATACAGTGTGCCAGCTGACAGGATACACATATCCGGTTAGATCACCACGCTGTTTTACACTGTGAAAGCACCCCTCAATGGAACGCTCTAAGGAAACAGTCTGTTTTGCAAAATAAAATACAAACTTCTGTAAATCAGGAAGGAGCTCAAATTCCAGAATGACGGCACTGGTAGACATCAAAATAGCCAGAGAGCACTTCTTACATAAGCTATTTGTGAGAGGTGAATGGACTGAGCAGGGCCAGGATGCGTGGTTGCAGGCAATAACACAACAGGTCACTGCAACTGGGTTAGATATCTGGAGTGATCAGGGTCCCTTACATGTGGCCCTGAGTGAACTATACATGGCTCCTAAAGCTAAAGATGAACACGACAAGATGGTTAGGATAGCGGCATATTTGTATCTATATATGGGAGCCATGCAGGACAAATGTGCTGAAGGCCAAGATCTGGCAAATAGGCAACAGATCGCGTTAGAGAAGGCCCAATCTGACCTGGTCTCTTCTGAGCAGAGGATGCACAGAAGCCAGGAGTCAGAAAATGAGAGCAGACAGTATCTCATTAAAATCAAAGAGGACATGTGTATCCTGCAACAGGAAAAGTCTGACCAGGATACCAGATTTCTTGCCTTGCAGAAGGAGTACCAAGAAGGTTTGGACTCCCTACTGCAGAGCCAGAAAAAGCTGGAGCAACAATTAGATTTCATTGGGCCATGTGCTGAGCAGGTAGTCACCCTGCAAAGCCACCTAGATAGGGAAAAGGCAGAGAACAATAAACTGATCCTGAAAGACCTGGATACCCAGGCAGAGTTTGATCAGGAGTGCCAGAAAGCTGATGCCCTTCAAAGGCAAAGGGACGACCTGGCGGCACAGATGCAGACTCTTAGTCAGGAAAGGGACACCTTAGGCCAGGAAGTCTGCCATTTAAAAGGATAAACTGAAGAAAATCACTTGGCCTTCCAGGGGCTGGGTGACCTCCAAAAAGAGCATCAGAGCCTGTTAGAGCACACCAGGAGGGTGGAAGAGGCTCTGGCAAGAAAGGAGCAGGCCAGTAGGGATGGGACTCAGGAGGTAACCCTCCTGCAGCAAAGACTGGCCCAGTACTCCAGGACCAATCAGAAGGCACAGAGAGAGAATGAGGCTCTCTGCCAGCACAATGATAGGCTCCAGCAACAGGTAGCCATGCAGAAGAGACTGATAGAATCTAGTAAGGCCTTAACTGAGGAACTGAAAGCGCAGGCTCTTGCATGGCAACAGGGAGCAGGGGCTGATAGAGATGAGGTTCGCTGGGAAAGGGAAACGCCTGAGCATAACCTCAGGAGCCCTAGTACCAGAGGCCTTCATCTCTCCCACTCCCTGGACTCTGCCACACCCATGTCCCTTGGTGCACATGAGCACAGGGTCACAGGGATGGCAGATTACTATCCAGCAAAAAGTATGGGGCTCATAGGCCAGTACCACCCAGGAATGGATGGGTGGGCATCCGGGTATGGGCACCTAAGTACAGTGCAATTTAGTGGGGAACCCCAGGAGAGTAGGCCCACTAAGGGCATCCTGAAAACCTCTGCCCAGTTAGGTCAGTGGGGGGGTACCCATCGAATCCTGGTAGCAAGGAGGGATCTGAAGACTCCTCTGAGCGTCACAGGACACAGGAGACCAGGTCCCCACATTCTGCCAGCTATTCCCAGGCTCGCAGAATCCGGGAAAACCTGGAAGATCAGAGGGGCACCTCTGGGAGCAGTGCTTCTGAATCAGAGGATGAATGGACCAGTGTTACCCGAACCAAAAAGGCCAATAAGGTGAAAAGGGCCTTGCTTAAGGACCCCTTAAAACAGATTAAGGCAATCAGGAGTGTCATCACGCCTTATCATAAGAACGCCAAGTATTCTGTTTGGGAACACTTGGAGCTCTATGAGCAAATGATGGAGACTTTCCATTTGAAGGACAGCAGTAGCTGCATCCAGTACGTCAAATGGACATTCTCCCCTGAATACTCCAGTTTCTTTGCGGGGCTGGAGGACCAAAACCATTCAAGATGGTCCACATATAGGGCGGCCATCTTGAAACATTTTTCTGTACATAGAAATCCCCAAGAGGCTCGCAAGGCAGCCTACAATTTGCAATGTGGGGAGGATCAGGCCCACAAGAATTCATGCAAGGATTGAAGCGTGCCTTTGAGCAGACCACCAGAAGGGTGCGCACGGACAGCAGAGAATTCATCAACACATTTTTCCATGCTCTTCCCAAGTACATAATGACCCAGCTCGTGAGAGATTTTCACGAGAAAAGATCTTTAGACTGGGTCATTGAGCAAGCCACCCGGATCTATGAGGTGCAGAAGCCCATAGAAAATAAAAGTAATGCGCAGAAAAACCCCAAAACCAACAGCACCCCTGCTGCTGCCAAGGTGGCAGAGGTAAAGGTTGCCCCCGTGTTAGATTTGGAGATGGGGGGGCCTAAAAACCTGCCTGCACCAAATAATTCACAGCCCAGAAGGCCCTTGGGCCAGTCACAGACAGGGAGTCGAGGAGGTAGTCCCACAAATGGGGTCCCCCGCTCCCCTGACTATGTAAGTCCCTGCTACAAGGGAAACCGACCAATTCTGGGTTATGTGTGGACTCCTCCAGCCCAAGGGGGGGGATCCAGCCAAGTACCTGACCCAGGGAACTTCCCTCCTAACTTCCCACAGGAGGGCAGAAATTCCCCAAACACTGGGCAGAACTTTTTTATCCACCCAATTTCCAACCCCAAAACCATCCATCCTTTTTTCCCAAATTCCCTGAGCCCAGACAACCTAATCCGGGAGAGGGGATGCCAAGGGTGGAGGGGTACCCAAATCTTCCCAACCCAGGGTATTACCAGAGAAGGGATAGCTACCCTTCCCGGGATCAGCCCAGAGGTGAAAACAGGACCCTGTATCAGCCTGAGCGGGTTTCACAGTTAGAGCGCCAGGTCCAAAATACGGCACGGGATCTGGGTCACATATTGAGGGCTCAACAGAACCCTCCGATGAGCATGCCACCGCAGAATGCCCCAAACTCTAGACCTGGTGCTCCAGAACAATGACGGTGGCAGCACCCCCATAACCCACTGGTTCCCAGGGAGGAGGCACAAGGGGAAGGGGGGTGTAAAGCCTTGGAGGAAGCTTCCTTCCCAACTTGTAAACAGCCCCTGGAAACCCAAGAACCGGAAACAAAATCTCCTACCCCTGAAAGTCTGCCACCCAAGGAGCAGAGAGGAGGTAGGAGAAACAAAGTACCCAAACAGACCCACTTTGTGGAGGAGGTAAAGGTCTTCCAATTTGAGGGAGAGGGATCCTCAGAAGATCCTGGGAAAAGGATCTTCTCCTTCAGAGATGGGGGAACTCCTCCCAAGGAAAAATGAGTCCCAAGAGATTCCAATCCAGACTGGGTAGATGTGGGGATTGAGCTGTTGCCGCCCATCCTCCTATCCCAGAACCAACAAAACCAAACTTCCCTGGTTCAAACCCATCCGGGTGACTGCCTCCAAAGAGCGGGGGGCGGCCCAGAACCGGAACCAGGGGAACCTAAAACTGAATCAATAGACTGGGTAGATGTGGGGATTGAGCTGTCGCCGCCCATCATTCTACCCCAGAACCAACAATACCAAAATCCCATGGGTCAAACCCATCCTGATGACTGCCTACAAAAAGGGTGGGGCGGCCCAGAACCTGAAACCATTTCCAGTTGCCAACTTTTTCTTTCAGATTCCCCAGGCTCTTCACAGAATTCTGTCCAAATCTCTTCTCTCGCCATGTCCAAAACCAGAAAGTTAGCCCACCAGTTGTCCAAAAATGTGCATTATCTGTGCCCCCTTGAAGAGAAGGAGGGAAGATATTATGCCCTGGTTCAAGTACAGGGATGGGGTACAATTTTGGCACTGGTGGACACTGGATCCCAAGCTACCCTTCTGTCCAGAAGGGCCTTTGATGAACTGAATTCAGGTAGGGGGGAGAAGTACCAAATTCCCCTCACCTCTCTTCCTGGACAACTCCAGAACTTTGACGGGAAGGAAATTCCCGTCGAGGGGACTGCAGATTTGGACATCAAAATTGGGCGACACAAGGTGAAACACCCGGTCATAGTAGTGACTCCAGAGGGCACCCCTTGTTTACTAGGGAATGACCTCCTGAGAAGGTTTTCACCCCTAATAGATTGCGTAAACAAGGTCCTCTGGACCCAGACTAGCCGACCAATAAAATTAAAACAGAGTGTCAACCACGTTAGTTTAAATGGCACCTGCCACATGGTTGAACAAAAATCTGACCAAGTAGAATTTCACTTCCAGAACAACCAAATTCCAGATGTGACAGTAATAGCAGTAGGACAACAGACTGGTGATGGGGGGTCCTCTCTATTTCTGAAAATCAACCTTCCTTCCAGTTTAAGGGTGTATTCCACACTGGAAGGAAACACTCTGAAATTCTTTACCAATCCACAATCAGACACTCCCACTCCTATAGTCCAGAAAGATGTGAAATCAGCTCACAGCCTGGCTGATATTGAGCAAATTGGAGAGCAGTTGTTCATCCCTGTTCAGTTAAATGATGGGAAGGACTCTGTTCTCGCCCGAGTGTGTGTGAACAACGGTAAGAGCTTCATCAGCGAAGCCATGTTCCGCCAACTCCCAAAAGATCCAGCCATTCCCACATTCAAACTGATAGACAAATGTGAAATTGACCTGGAAGCACCAAATTCCAAACATCTCCTGCCAAGCAGGTGTATGCTCAAAATCTCCATTGGCAACAAGAGCATAGTCCATAATTGTTGGGCTGTGCGAGACGTCACTGCCGCCTTTTACTTAGGCAGTGACATTCTCAATCGCTCTGCCATTAATTTGGACCTAATAAACTTCAAAGCTTGGTCCCGATTAGCGGATAATCCCATGGGCTTTGATGATTCAGAAAAAAGCATTTAGGTCAGCTCAATTGCTACCTTATGCAGTTGAAATTCTGATTAAAGAGGAAGTCACCATCCCAGAAAGGACCCGACAATTCTCCCTGTAAGTGAAAGTTAAAAGAGGACAAAAATTGAAAAACCCTGATGCTTATATTCATCTAAATGCTTCTCTCCAACAACAAGGGTTAGGGGTAAACCCAACACCATTAGTCAACATAGAACATGACACCATTCCAATAGAGGTGGATAACAGCGACTTACAGAGTATTACTGTAGCCGCAGGCACCATCATTGGAATGACGGTTGATGACGGATATTTCTCCATTGATTTAGGAAATGAACTGTTAGGACAAATCCCCAAGGACTGTTTTGACAGTGACAGTGATGACAGTACAACACCAGACAGGATTTTCACCCGGCATGGGGGGGAACTTCCTGGTGTACACTTCTTGCCCTTATGGTCAGGAAGATGTGACTTGTGACTTCCGGGGGGATGAGGTGATTTTCCAGGTCCATGAGGGCTGCCTTTCCCACCTGAAGAGAGGTGGGAAAGAGAGTCGACCTAGCTGATGCCTGTGTGACTCTGGAACAGAAGCAAAAGTTGAAACAAGTTTTCTTGGATTTCCAAGATCTCTTTGCGGTAGACTCATATGACTGTGGTCGCACCGACATCCACACCACAACAATTCCCACAGACCATGGAATAACTCCAGTGTTTGTGAAGCAATATCATTTGCCTCTCGCATCCATGGAGTCCCTTACTGAAATAATTAAGAACCTTGAGTCCCGGGGAATAATCCGTCCAGTACACAGCACCTTCAATAATCCGGTGCTGGGAATATTGAAGCCAAACGGCCAGTGGAGACTCTGCGCCGACCTTAGGGAGCTCAACAAACGGGTCCATACTTCCCGATGGCCTCTGCCCTACATTGACCAATGGCTGGCCCAGATTCAGGTGTCACAGGTATTCACAGCAATAGACCTGACCAATGGATACTGGACCGTGCCTGTCAGTAGGGAGGACCAATACAAACTGGCTTTTACCTTTGGGGTCCAGCAGTACACATGGACCCGGACTCCCTTCGGATACCTCAACTCCGGCAATTAATTCAACATTTTCCTACATAAGGCCATGCCCGACCTGGGTGCGAGGGGTAACTTGGCTTATGTAGTTGATGTCCTCATCAAAAGTTCATCTGTGGAGGAACACATAGCAGAGATCTGTTATGTTCTGACACAGTTGAGGGCCTCCGTAGCAAAACTTTCCTTTCAGAAAGCACAGTGGTGTAAAACTCGTGTTAATTTCTTGGGGCATGAGATTATTCCTCAGGGTCTCTGTCCCCAAGAAAAGAAAGTGGAAGCACTCCAGAAACTGAAGGATCCCACAACTCTGCGGGAACTAAGGAGCCTCCTTGGACTGACTAATTACAGCAGAAAGTTCATTGAGGGCTACACAGAGATCACCGGACCCCTGATTCATCTTTTGAAGGGGGGGGGTCAAGTGGGAATGGGGTCCAGAACAATCCGAGGCAGTAAGACAACTCAAAAGAAGCCTCTCACAAGCGCCTTGCCTAGCTTACCCTGTCAGAAACAAGGAGTTCTTCCTGGAGACAGGGTTCTCTAATACGTGCTTGACGGGAGTATTATACCAAAAGCATGACAAGGTCAATAAAGTAATCTCCTATGCGAGCAAAACTTTATCCTCTGTGGAGGAAAAATTCAACAATTGTGAAAAGGCACTCCTGGCAACGGTGTGGGCATTGAAGAATTACCACCCGTTCATCCAGGGGGAACACATCATAGTGGAGACTCCACACCAGCCTCTGCAATATCTCCAAAGTGACAGAATCCAGGCCGGAAATGTGAGTAATTCCCGAATTACTTCCTGGATTCTGTCAATGCAAGGCTTTCCTGTGGAGGTCAGATATAGCCAAAACAAGAAGAGTCCCCTCATGCAAGGTCTGGCTGACTTGCATGATTGTGCCAGAGAAAACTGTCTCGAGGACGAAAGTCTAAAAATCAAGGACAACATGGAGGCATACCTTAATTTCCCACACAAAGTCTTTGAAGAAGACAAGTGTGAGGGAATGCCCACTGTCTATGTGGATGGATGCTCTTACCATGTTGACAACAACGGGGAGAAAGAACTGGTGGCCAGCGAAGGGAATGCATGGGTGAATAAGTCCCCAGAACCCTCCGCTGGATACAAAATTGGCCCCCGAAGTAGTCAGGTGGCAGAATTAATGGCTGTGCATCAGGCCATCCTCACTGCTGTCCAACATCAACTCCACGAACTGGTCATAATCACAGATTCGGATTATGTACGGAACGGGTTCGTGGAGCACCTGGTTAATTGGAAAACCAGAGGCATGTTACGTGCTAATAACAAGCCCTTGAAACATGGGAAGTTAATCCAAAACATTGATGATCTGGTCACCTCGAATGGGATGACCATCTACTGGAAAAAGATCAAGGGTCATTCCAAAGTAGAGGGATCAGACAAAACTGGAAATGATTTAGCTGATCAGCTGGCCAAAACCGGGGCCATCCAAGGGAATCTAATGGAAATAGAGTCCCTGTTGGGGGAAATCCAGGTCACTGCTATCACTAGGTCCCAGACAAATGCTCAAAATGATCTTTCAACTGCACAATGGAGTAAAGAGACCCCTGATGCTGATTTGATTACAGCTCAAAAGGGGGATACAATAACGCTGACGGACGAATTCACATCCGGAACTCCAGAGACCTAGACTGACTCCAGCAAGACAGAGACCAGAACTTAGAACTCTGACTCCAGAACTCAAAGCAAAGGCCTAACCCACAAGCTGAGTTCTCTTCAGCAGGCCTCAACACCAACCAAACTATTCAACAGCTGGGCGAGCTGTTTGAATTTTTGCCAAGAACTTCTGCCAGAACCAGAGACCCAGAAGGCAGAATTATCTGGAGAGACCAGACCCAGACCAGATCGCTGTGCAGTGCCGCTAGCAGAGCTGACCCAGATCCAGTGAGCAGAACCAGGCAGAGACCGTCCGTGGCGAGGGAACCGCGGTCCAATCCTGACCCGATCCGTGACAAAGTCTCATTCCTGTCCAAAATCTAGTGTGAGTACCCAGCTAGCACTGTGCCAAAACCAATCTCTTAGTTTAAAATAATCTAATCCAAACTATTTTAGCCTATTAGAACTGCCTCCTAGAATTGTGTCATTCTGTCATCCTTAAACCTGAAAACTGTCATCTGTCATTTTGAGCTTTAGAATTTCAAATCCGAAAAACTACCTTTACTAAATCGGCCGTATCTCTGGAACCGTTTGTGCTAGGAGCGAGCTTAAACTGTCAACTTAAAGCTAAGATTCTAAGCTTTCCAACAAGCTATGACTCCTCATAGTGCCTCCATAATTGCGCTCGACGCACGCGTCTAAATTTGTCGTGATTTGACATTTTGCTTAAATTCAGTCACGTGTAAAAATATTTGTCTTTGCTTCCATCTCTGAAATCGGTGTTCAACCTAATAACCATCCCTGAATCATTGATAGGGCTGGCCTGAACTGATTCAAAGTATCTATCACCTACCCCGAACCTCCTATAGGGAATTAAAAGCATTTTTTCGCATATTTTTCACTTAATTGCAACCACATCAAAGTATATTGCCTGTATTTAAAACTCCTACCTGTTTTCCTCTAAGCTTGTAAGGGAGGAACTGAATTAGATTTGATTGCATTCCTGAGAACTGTGTGCTTTCCTTCCATCTCTTTACCTTGCATAAAGGGGGGGTGAATTGTCGAAGAAAAGTGATTACCTTGTCTTTTGTTGAAGTCATATCAAGTTTATTTTCTGTGCTGCATTTTCATTCATCATTGCATTGTCCTTGAAGCCATAAAAGCATTCTTAGCTACTTTATCCTCTCTATATCACTTCTAAGCCATCAAAAAGAGTGTACCACTGTAACATCATCCATTGTTGATCACTATCATATTCTCAAGTGTGATATCAAATATTAATTTACTATAAAAGTGTGATAGATATATATTGTTTAATTTTCAAATAAACCTTTTAATTTGCAAAACAAACCTACTTCTTGGCTCAGTGGGGTCAGGGGGATTCTAAGAGAGGGGTGTTATTTAAGGGTTGTCATCCAGAGTAAACGAACTGGACATAAAAATATATCAATAAGGGCTTCCATCAGCATCCCAGACTAGGCATTGACTTAGCTGTAGTGTTGAATTGAAGTTGCTTACATCGTGCAACCTCTTCTATGTGCACCCCTCACCCCTGCTCCCAGGATGTGCTCTCTTACTGTTTATTTCCCATTCGGTATCAGCTAGGGGTGTGGGAAGATCCTCTCTCCTTCCCAACATTATCAAGCAATAATTGATTGTCTTTTTAATTATTTTATTCAAACCATAAGTGTATCAATCTTGTTTCCCATCTGCTTTTGTACTGAAATACATTTCTTTGCATAGCTGTATTTCCTAGAATATGGTTCGACTTTTAACTGATTTGCATGTGTTGCTTTGAAAAACAACAGAATTGACAAACGTGTTGTCATGTGCACACATGATGAGAAGATAATATGTAAACACACTCCCATGAATAAGACTGACTGCTCTGCAACAGCTACCACTAGAGAGTCTAGTATTTTCTTTTGGAGGAAACACTTAGATAGTTGAATACGTAGATAATTGAACCAGAGAGTTATCTAAAAAGGTCACTAACAGGCAGAAACTGCCCAACTTGGAGAGCTAATTAGAGTAGTTTTTATTCTATTGTATGGTATGGTAATGTTTATTTTTATAGCGCCTATACACAAGGCAAGTGTTTCAAGGTGCTCAAGGTGGGAGGGAACAGGGAAGAAAAACAACAGTCATTCAGAGCCCATGAGATTCTGCCCAGGCAGAGTAAGTGCATAGATAAAATTAACAGTGTAGATAATGACAAATAGGTCTGACGACGATTGTGCAGTTTTTCCAAGAGCGTAGAGGTGCTACCATGTAGGAGAGGAGCAGGGAGGAAAGATAGATGATCTTCCTTCGAGGCACGGTATGTTCCTATTGTGCAAGTGCACAGACAGTACAGGAGAGGGGGAGGGGGAGGGGGAGTAGGACAAGTGCAGGGGGGCAGGAATTCAGATGCGCCCAGTTAGTCATAAACTGGGTATGTGCTGAGAGATGACATTCTTAATGGGTATTTGACTTGACCGGGTACAGTAGCAATGAGGCAAGTGCAGGCCCTGAGGCAAGTGCTGGAGGACTGGCGAGAGTGCTGGTGACCTGTGACACTCTGAGGTGCTACCAGCTGCCAGACAGCATGCTGTGTGGAAAAGGAGGGAGAGAGGGATAGAGCCGAGAGAGCGGCTAGCAGGGTATAGGGAGAGAGAAGGAAGAAGAGAAGAGGAATGTCTTAAGGAGTTTACAGAACATAAGGAGGTCAGTCTCAAGATGGAGGGCAGCAGGGAGGATATTCCAGAGGGAGGCCCCTGCTGGGGATAAGGATCTCCCTCCAAATCTCTGCTTACAAAACTGGCTCACTCGCATAAGGTTGGAGGTCGATGAGCAGAGGGCTTGGGAGGGAGTGTATTTAGGAAGGCATCTGTGAAGATAGCTGGGTCCCCGGCACCAGAAAGGCTTGTGGCCAGTGCAGAGGGTCTTGAACTTGATCCTTGCAGCCACGGGGAGCCAGTGTAGGGATTTCAGCACCAGAGAGATGCAGCCCCTAGGCTGAGGCCAAGGATAAGTCTTGCGGTTCTGTTCTGTCTGAGTTGCAGAGGGCTCAGAGCATAGGCAGGTAGGTTGAGAAAGAGGCTGTTGCAGTAGTCAAGCCTTGGAAGAAACAGGGCTCTGGAGACAGTGAGCCTCTGGGGGAAGGTGGGAAAAGGAAGGGTACCTCAGAGGATGTGCAGCTGGTAGTTGGACTTTTTAGAGATATCCGAAATATGAGGAGATAGTGGAGTCAAAGATGATCCCACGTTCTTTTTGCCTCGCATGTGGGTGCAGGCGCAGGTCCAAGGGAGGTCGGCCAGAGTGAGAGTGGGAAGACGGCAGCAGGAGTCCCAATGTGAATGATCTCGGTTTTACTGAAGTTGAGGCAGAGGTTGTTTGCAGGACACTAAGACTGAATTGCTGACAGACAGTCAGATATGAGCAAGAAAGAGAAGTTGGATGAGGGTAGCCTGAAGGAGAGTTGCATGTCATCTGCATAACACTGAAAATTAGAGGTGAAACTGGCAATAATGTACCAGGGCAGCCATGTAGACATTGAAGAACCAGGGGGAAAGGTTAGAGCCCAGGGGGATGCCGCAAGTTGAACGAGTGATAGTGGATAGAAAGGGCCCAAGTTCCACCTGGGATGGGAGGTCAGATAGTAAGGAGTCCAGAGCCTGACCAGTGATTCCCAGGGTGTCACAGAGACGTGCGATCAGGATGTTATGGTTTACTGTGTCAAAGACAAAGGAGAGGTCAAGAAGAATGAGGACAGAGGGAGTGTTAGTGTCAAGATTTGAGAGCAGGTCTTCATGGGTGTTCAGGATAGCAGTTTCTGTGCCTCGTGATGCTCTAAAGCCAGACTGATGGTCATGGAAGCAACCAGCAAATTCAGTGCAAATTGAGTGTAGAGAGTGAGCTGAGAGATAGCCAGCTTCTCCGGTAGTATGCCCATGAAAGGGGCGATAGAGATGGGGTGGTAGTTTGCCAGAATGGAGGGGTCAGCAGTGGGTTTCTTAAGCAGAGGGTGCACAAGGCAGTGCTTAAGAGAGGTTTGGAAAACTCCAGTGGCAAAAGAGATATTGCAGAGATCAGCCAAGGCTGGAGCGAGAGAGTCAATGTTGTAGTTAATGGTTTTGGAAGGGCAGGGGTCCACCTGTTTGGACGAAGCCTTTATAGACTGGACTTGTCTGGCGACCTCGTCAGGTGTGATCGGAGTGAGAGAGGAAAGGAGAAGTGGTGGATGGGCCGAAGGAGGCTCCATGGGTGTTGGTGTATGATGTGATGTGGAAGTGAGAGAGGAGAGCATGTCCTGGGTTTTTGTAGTCAAGTGAGAAGCCAGGGCCAAGCAAAGGTCCTGAATAGGTGAAACAGAAGGGGAGGCTGCTGCAGGATTGGCCAGTTCCTTGAAGACTTTGAAAGGTTCGGCTGTATTATTTCATGCTGCGGAGATGCAGGCTTGAATAAAGACTATTTTCTTGGTGCAGTTGCAGAGTCGATATTGCATTTCAAGGAGGTGGCAGGTCAGTTTGTCAGAGGGTCTGCCTGACACATTCCATTTCTGTTCAGCTGCCCTACACTTGCGTTTATGGGCAGCCAAATCAGAGTCGTACCAAGAGTTGCATTTTTTGGAAGGCTTCAGTCTGACCCTCAAGATAGGGGCAAGAATTTCAAGGGTGTTGGAGATAGAGAGATTGAGGTTAGCGCGGGCTGTGTCAGGGTCACGTTCAGCCCCAGGAGTAGGAGGCAGAGGGTAGGTGGAGGCAAAGGCAGCTGGCAATCTTTTCATGGGTCTGGTGAGTTTGAATCTGAGTGGCTGCGCCAGGTGTGCCGGTACAACAGGAGAGGATAGCTTTAAGTGTGAGTAGATAAGAGAGTGGTCCATCCAAGAGAGAGAGGTAGTGAGAGGGATAGATAGAGGGATATTGGTAGAGATGAGGGCATCCAAAGTGTGGCCAGCTATGTGCGTGGGACCAAAAGGTAAGATAGAGAGGGAGAGGGAATTGCATAGGTTGCGGAAAGGTCCTGAGGAGTCAGGAGGGTCCAGATGGATGTTGAGATCACCCAGCAGGAGGAGTTGAGAGGAGGAGGAGAGTCGCGAGGACGCCAGGTCAGCCCATTCCGAGAGGAAGGGAGTGGATTGCCCTGGTGGCCGATAGAAGGTGGCCATGAGGAGTGAAGATTTTGGAGAGAGTGAGAGCCTGCAAACAGTATACATGCATTTCGCCACGGTATTTTAAAAACGATGAGTTTTTCGAAAAAAAAACGGCGATGAAAAAACCTGCGATGAAAAATACAGTGGCGAAATAACGTAGAACCCTGCAAACTAGTTATTCGAAAGAGGAGTAGGCCTGAGTGGGGATGATGGACACAGGTATCCATTCATGGAATATCAACGCCACTCCCCCTCCTGCCCCCTTGGGCCTGGGTACGGAGAGGATTTTGTATACTTCAGGGAGGAGTGTGTCAAAGCTCATGACAGAGCTGTCCTTTCACCATGTCTCTGTGATGGCGAGCACATCAACACCCATGCGTTCAAGGAAGTTGCATATGTCGGACGAGTGTTTGACAGTGGAGCAAGAGTTAAGTGTTGTAATATGGAGCAGCTTGCCATCTTTGAATGTCTTCCGCGGGGAGGCGCAGGGGATAGTGGTCCCCCCCTCCGAGGGTGGAAAGAGAGCTCAAGGAATAGTGGAGGATGGTGGTGGAGCCACAGACAGTAGGGGAGACGGGACAGTTAGGCAGGGCAAGGGAGCCTGTGCAGAGGAGTAGGAAGATACAGCAGAGAAGGGAGCCTGTGCAGAGGAGGAGAAAGAAATAGCAGGCAAGCAAGCCTGTGCAGAGAAGGAGGCTGTGCAGAGGAGGAGGAATAAATAGCAGGCAAGCGAGCCTGTGCAGAGAAGGTGGAAGACACAGCAGGCAAGGGAGCCTGTGCAGGGGCGAGGTAAGGTTTGAGAGGCGAGGGAGGAGCCTGTCAAAGAGAAGAAGGTTGGGTTGAGGACTCTGATCAATGACAGCTCCATTCAGAGATTGATGATTACCCTGGAAATGGTGAAGAGGTCGAGGAGGGCCTCCCAGCGGGTGCCACCATTAATGGGGGAAGAGGGGATAGGAGAGAGAAAGGCGACCATATATCAGGTCCATAGGTCGGGTGAGGGAAAGACAAAGAGGATGTCTGTGAGAGTCTCTCTGGCAGAAGCCGTGACATAGGTGTCTGCAATAGGAAGACCTGGGTTGGAGCCCAATATGTCCTCCTTAATTTCTTCCGGACAGATTTAGTGATAGGAGAAGGATAGGAAATAGAGAAGCAATGAGAAGATAGGAAAGATAGATAACATATGATATGATATGATATATGATAGGATAAGGCATTTATAACGCGCCTATACACAAGAGTTTCAAGGCGCAATGAGGTAAGGGAGGGGAACAGAGGGAAGACAGAAACAATGATCTTACTAGGCCAGGTGACAATGAGATTGCGCAAGTGCAGGGAGCGGGGAAGGGGAAAAGTGGAAGGGGGAAGTGGGTGGGAAGGGCAGTACATAAGATAAACAGTAAATAAATAAAAACAATAAAAAGAACAATAAATAAGAAGTGCATCCAGCTGGCGGCAGGTGCAAGGGGAAGTGCATACATCAGGTGTCAAGTGCTGGTAGGGGGCTGTAGGGATACAGAAACAACCCCAGAGTACAAGAGTTGTCAGGGGGGCAGTACAGATGTGCAACTGGCAGGGAGGGTACCTGGGCCTAGGAACAGAGGGTAGCCAGGTGACCAGTCCAGTTTCAGTAACAGCCAGGAGTTCAGCAGGGGAGAGGAGTAGAGAAAGCAGAAGCAAAAAGGAAAGTCCTGAGGTGCTTCCGGAACCAGATATGGTTCTCCTCAATTTTCAGGGAGGCAGGGAGGCTGTTCCAGAGGGAGGCCCCAGCCAAAGAAAGAGATCTACCACCAACTTGTTGCTTGGAGAAGCGACTGGCCCTGAGGGAGTTGGAGGCGGAGGAGCGAAGAGCTCGAGTAGGAAGATATTTAGGAAGAGAGAGTTGAAGGTATTTAGGCCCCAGCCCAGAAGGTCTTGTGGACATGGGCTTTTTAGGGCTCTCGGATGCTGCTGGTTTCTTCACCTTCTTGGGACTCTTCTTGACTCCGGCAGGAGCATTTATGGGTTTCTTGGCAGTACCGGCAGGCTTCTTTGCTGCGGGCGTCGTGACGGCAAGGTTGACTCTGCTGTTGTTCTTGTCCACGTCGTATCCCTGGGCACTCAGAGCTTTCTTGATGGCTGGCAGGGAGAGTCCCTTCCTCTCAGTGGAGGCAGCCACGACCTTGATGACGAGGTCAGACACGTTTGGCCCTGTGGGCTTTTTGGCCTTGGCAGCGCTGGTTGCTCTCTTCTGCTTCTTCTTGGTTGCAGCGGCGGCAGGTTCCGGTGACAGAACCACAGTAGCGGGAGCAGATTCAGCCATTGTTATGCAGGAGGACTTGGTCAGTGCTCACAGATCAGTCATAGCTAACTGCCAGGTTGATACACTGAGACAAAAGAAGGGTGGTGTGGGGAAACACAGTCAGGGGCAATGGAGAGGAGGACACTTTCGCACATGCAGAAATACACTACAGGCAGAGGGGCACTTTCAGGGCAGCAAGGGTGGCACATCTAAATACAATTTTCACACAAACTGCAAGAATTATAGGTAGACAGGCACTTTCAGGATAGCAAGGGGGCACAGCTAAATGCGATTTTCAAACAAACATCAAGAATTTACAGGCAGACAGGCACTTTCAGGGCAGCAAGAGAGGCACAGCTAAATACGATGTTCACACAAACAGCCAGTTTTGAAGAACACAGGAAGGGTCGCATGGCAATCAATAGATGGTGGAGTGAGTCACAGTGTAAGGCAGAAAACAGAGTCACCGTAGAGCATGGGCAATTGCAGTATTGAAGACTTAGGAGGCAGAAAAAAGAGGTTCTTTATGAATGAGGCATCCCCTGAACTCACTTGATGGCACGGTCAGGATGAAACAGTCTGGAGGATCGTAGGTGTGAATATGTGTTTGAAGGCATAATAAATGATGAAGCTGGGTAGTTGAGCACGGCGCACGGCAGGCACTGACAGGGACAGGCAGGGCCTTGATGTGGGCCTTGGATGAGGGGGGTGGCTAAAGTCTGCCGGTCCCCCAATAGACCACAAATAAGATGAAACAACCAATCAGGGTGTGGGGAGGCGAAATGAGGAGGACTCGGAAGGGGCCTTCTAGCATGCCAGAGAAGGTGACGGCCATCTTAAAATCACCATGTGGACCTGCTGCCCCATTGCACGCCTCTCCAGTGTGATGGTGGGCAGAGCAAAACACATAATAAGCAGGCGATTGACGGCACAGTATTTAAATGCCTTTTTGAAAATTAAAGCGATTCTCTTCCTTTTTTCTTTTTTCAAATGTTCTAATTTTAAATGATGATCATTCAAACTTTCAATATGACAAAGCATGCATACTGCATGTGCAATTGCAGGTGTGATGGCAGCAAGTCATTCAGGCATCATGGATCAAGGATGCAGCTTCGAGGTCAGACAGGCAGGCAAGGAGTCGACATCCTCTTCATTCTGGTATTGGATTAAAAGAATCAATGTGGTATATCATCCAATTTGCCTCCAAACATTTTGTAACTGGTGGCTGTTGCCCTGAAAGCTAGGGGGAGGTAGATTTGGGAAAACAGGAAGGGAGGTTACTGGTTCCTATACCAGAACAATTTGGGCTTGAATAACCATGGCTTTTTGGTACAGAATTGGAGCTGTCCCTTCCTTGAAGTGCAATGCGTTGGTAGTCCACAATGGGCCTAGGCTCCATGTACTGGACCCTCTCACTCTCTCCCCCTCTCTCTACCTTATTTGCTCTTTTATTCTCCTTTTCTTCTCTCTTCCTTTTCTTCTTCCTCTTGCGTCCAGTATTTGTGCACCTAGGTGTAATGCAGAAGACTCACTATTATTGTCCTGAGTTGTGTCTCGTGATCTGGGCTTCTAGTCCCTACCCTGCGTGAGAGAAGTTGATGTTCAGCAAAGAGTTCACCAACCATGTCCCGGTATCTGACCTTTCCGCTTCCTATGTTATTCTAAAAATTCTTATATTGAGCCTTCTGTTCCTATCTTCCAATTACGTCACATTGACTTCCAGTTTACAAACACTACCTTGGAGGCGCACCAGGTCCTCCACTGTATATCCTCCAAGATCTTCCTATATATTGCATTGAACAGGGCCATGTCATTGCAGAGCAACTTCATTTTGCCGTGTACTTCCTAGGTGCATTTATCAATAGCTGCAGTCACTTTTTGAATGACTGACAGTTCTGCCAACACTATACTAGTACTCTGCTAGACACGGTTCATTTTAGGGATGTCATGGCATTAGGGAGGAATCCTGTTTTTGAGGCCATTTTTAAATTATATACATATATCCTGTCAAAAAAGTGGGGTTTATAGCTAGGTTATATCTGCAATGGGTGGATGGAAGTGGATTCATTGTTGACTGGTAAGGATTGACTGTTTTCTTCAGTCTCACTCTATTCCGAGATGGCCCTGCGTTAGTTCCATGAGGTAGGTTGTGGAGATGGAAAAGGGACACTTCTTTTTCATCACCTTGTTTATGCCTCCATCTTCACCTTACCTCAGAGTGTCTGGTGAGTGTACTCACTATTGGTAATACCACTCGTGTAGTGCCTGGGCCCCATGCATCGCTGTGCTCCTGCACCCTATTCATCTCAGGAGCTTGCCCTCTCCCTCTGTCTCACCTTCTGACATTATCAATGCACTGTTACGGATGTTGCACCTCTCCCCTGTCCGTGGGGTGTGGCGCTTTGTCTCCTAGGGGCAAGAAGTGACCTCTTGTTGTCCGAACGTGCCGGGGCTCATCAGCTGGAGTCTTCCCCTCCTGATCCATAGACCATTGCTTGGTCAGCGATCAGCTTCTCCGCACGGCAGCACCAAATTTGATCAGGTCCTGGTTCCTGACTCACTCCAGAATGCAGAAGGGGTTAAGTGTAGCTACTTTGAGTTCTGCATCTAGTTAAATTATATGTTTCTGGAACTGGGATGCAGAGTGGCGCTCTTAAGCAGCCATATTGTGGGCTGCTGGCCACACCCCCAGGTTGACATGCAATTTTCACCACAGCCATTTTAATGGCAGCTTCTGCCTCTTTGTAACTTTTTAAAATATGTTTGCCATTGGTTGGATTTGCCATCATGCAAATTCTAGTAGCTGAAGTGATTATCCAATCGAGGGACATTGACTCATTGGGATCGGGTATGATTTGGGTGACCACATATTTTGTAAGAGCCTTGAAAAAAAGTAGTTTTGAAATCTCGACTAGCATTTCTACATGCCAACATATCTGACTGAATGCACTCTTCAGATCTTATGCAAAGGTCGTAAGGGCTTGGACCTCAGCACACATGCTGCCTTCCACGACTCTTGGGGATTTCGAAATAATGAGAAATAGTTACTGATTGCCACCCCATAGCATGACAAAGTATGATGGTGTTGGTATTTTAATCCAGAAAAAAAGGAGCTGGAAAAATTAAGAGAATAATGTCCACTTTTTATTTTCCATCTTCTTTGATTGCCCTTTAAACTGCAAAACATAATTTCTTCGTAAAATATGTACTTTTGGGAAATGTAAGGTTTGTTGGCAGGTGAGACAAAATTCAGCAAATATGGCTACTGACATGAAACTTTAGTCCTTCCTGTATTTCTGTGTCATGATCTTGAGCGCACGAAGACACCATGTTTAATTCTCAAAAATGATGAACGCTTTTTTCAGCAAGATTGTCCTCACTATTGAAAAGGTAAGTAGTGCTGTTTAACAGCAACACATATTTACAGATATGGGATTTAATTTGCTTACATTCAGTTATTAAGTCGGTACATTTCTGAATACAGAAACACACATAAATAGGCGTGCCAACATAAGGTCTCCACGAGAAATTAATTGAAGGTATGTAGCAACACCCCCATGCCCCCATCCTCCACTCAATTGAGAGCACTCAATGTATTTGTATAGGCAATGTGGCTATTTCACAGCGCATTTTGTACCTAACCGCTCGCTTACACTGTATGCCTTCTTTCTAAGCCCAAATAGTGACATCTGAGGTGCAATAACTATGTTTACATCTATTGCGCATTGTTTTATGCCACAGGTACTAGACAAAGGTATTTACGTTGTTTTTGCCAAAGGAGTTGGAGCACAGAATGGAATTGCCGTTCCTGCCCATCCCCAACCTCCGCCAGCAAAAACAAAATGCTTTTACAGCAGAATGACATTTTCATGCTGCAGCAAATGCACTGCAATCCTATTGAAACCACCTATTTTTAGCACCTGGTAAAAGCAGGTGGATTCCAAAGGAATCCATTGTGAATTCTATCTTCCATATTTGAATGCAGGGACGTCATTTCATCAAAATTCCAGGGGTCGCGGAAGTGATGTCATTTGACCCCGCCCCCGAGTGACATCACAGGAAGTGATGTCATTTGACCCCACCCCCACAGGACTACGCCAGAAGTGGCATCCTAAAGCAGTATCCCTCAGTACACTAAGAAAAATATGGTTACAATATCAATGTAATATGACACACAGTCCAACTCTCCATCGACAGACGAGATATATTTTTTAAAGAAAAGTGGCCCAGCTATCAGATATTTGAACAAATTAAAAATATTTAATAGCACCTTAATAATTGCCAAATATAAGGATGTTTTTTAAAAACGTACTTCAAGATAGCAACAGGTATTTGCTGTATCTACTGCTCCATGCTGTTGTCCCTCTCATTTACACTTCCCCCACTCCCGTCATCTGCTTTCCACCCCTCTGCTCTTGTGTCACTTTTCCACCTCCAACATTCTGGCTTT
Source organism: Ambystoma mexicanum (assembly GCF_040938575.1). Lineage (NCBI taxonomy): Eukaryota > Metazoa > Chordata > Amphibia > Caudata > Ambystomatidae > Ambystoma > Ambystoma mexicanum. The sequence goes on along the minus strand of NC_090928.1, from coordinate 792,160,786 downwards.
CACTTCCTTCACTCCTCACCACACCAACTTAATCCTCTATCTATCCTCCTGCTCTGCATTCAGTTTCCTTGCACCCACACACGCCCTATCCTGCTGGCATCTTTTATGGGCCTCCCTGGACAGGTCTGCAGTGTGTGCCACTGTTTTGATGGGCTTCAGCTGCCTGTGCAGGATCTTGTTTTTCGATTCAGCACAGACTATATAAACTACAGTTTCCTCAGCTGCCGTGTTTGGGCACATGACGCAAAATGCATGTCTCACCTGGCTGAAGCCCCCTGTTCTTTGTATAAGGCCCTCTGCAGCGCAGGTGCCTTGCCCTTCGCAGCAGCCATCTGCAGATCCCGCTCGTGCAAAATATAGGCCCATATCCATTCTGGCAGCTCACACAACACAATGTAAACCTTAATCGGTCTCGCGCTCTTTGGTTTCACAGTAGATTGGTTCTGCTCTGGCTGCCCCCAGCAGTCTTAGACCAATGCACAACACTAAGGATCTATAAAATTGGACGGTTCAACCCAACACACCTGCTCTGCCAATGGCTTGCGTAGTTTTGGTGTCCGTCCTGGGCTGTCATGAGCAGCTGGAGGCGAGGCTAATCCTAGGATGGGGACATGCAGGCCCCAGCAACCCGCGTGCAACTTCAGGCTAAAAATGCAGGCGTGCTGCACATCAATTAATTATTCCACAGTGCTCGCCTCATGCATCATTTCTTGACAACAGCCTTCATCAATAAAACACATTAACCCACTCCAATAAAAACAGACTTGAAAGGTTCCATTACCCCCCCTCCCCTCCCTATCCCTGGCCCCCAGCAACCTCAAGTCACCGGTGTGCTGCTAACAAGATCATCTGCCATCCTCGGATGCCCCCTGGGGACAGATGTCAATTGAGGTCGCAGGCTCGCAGCTCCACGACTGGCCTGGCCAGGGTGCTGTGGAAGTGTCGGGTAACACATGCCGGAGAAGGCAACCACAGTGTCGGCAAGAAAAAAGGTGGCAAAAAGGACTGAACTTGCCTGATCCAGGGCATAGGGTGCCACCGAGGGTCAAGCCCTCCCTCATCCACTTTTGGGCACCCAGAATAGGAATATGCTAGTCAGCATATTCATGCAAAATGGTAAGGCACAAAGAAGTAAAAGTCGATCTAAGAGGAGGCTACCAACTGAAAGGGTTGGGGTCCCTGGTGCAGAACAAAAGGACGCCCAAGCGAAATTCCCTCAGGCAAGGTTTGGCCCTATAAGTCCAGGTGAAGCGGAAATTGCCCCACAAGGTTGCAAAGGAGTGTCAGCGCGGACAAGGACAGGGGCTCAGAAGCTGCAGCCAGCGTGTGGTGTTATTGAATGCGCTATATTGACACTGCAACAGAGAGTGCTACAGTAGCATTCTGGCATGCATTGCTGGGTTCTGACACAAGGGGACTGAAAACACGGCCTTGGGGCTGCAGACAAAAGGAAGTTTTGAATCTGCAGGAAGTGGATGCTACAGTAGCGTACTGGCACATTGCTGGATTTAAGAAGCTAGCGATCTGGATTTCATTCCCAAACCAGGAGGAAAACAACAAGGTGACAAATGTTTAAGCCGCAAATGCACACCTGGACGGCAAAACTGCCAGCTTTGCACTGTTTCCTGTGAAAGGAGCATTTTCATCCAGTCAGTGTATTTCAGTCACACGTCTGCTGGTGCTCAAACAACAGAGCACCGGTTTGCCATCAAGGGGCGCACGGATGCTCTCCTCTTTTGAGTGAGCTCCGCAACTCTGGTCCTGAAATACAGTGAGAGCCCCCACTGTTGGACCCCCCCGAATCTGCAGATACACAAAACAACGTCAGAAAGGGCCCCCAACACCTGGGCGAAATCCGGAAAAAAATCGGATGAGGCATCACAGCGAAATTCGCTTCCTACCGCCAGTCACGTGGCTACGCCACATGAGCCCCTGTTTTCTGGAGGACGACTGACCGCGGCCCCATCCCGCATAACGGCGCACCCAGAGGTGGATCAGAGGGCCTCCGCTGCATGAACAGCAAGGTGGAAGGCAGGATAGCGGTCCGGAAGCAGGCCCGAGACCCAACACCTGAGCAGATACGCCCGGTACCCAACAGCTAAGGGGTGAGTGCGGCACTCTTGAAAAGAGCAAGAACGTACACCGCGTCCCCATCATGCTCCGGCGCAACATCCCCAAGGGAGACCCTCACGCTAGCGCACCACAGAGGTCCCCTGCCATGACTAAAGCACCAATCCCCCGGACCCGGGAAGGGGAGAAAAACAGAATGGTCAGGGTCGGGGCCCAAACAGACAATATTACGCACAGAGAAAGTAACGCTGCAAATGAAGGCCCAACATACGGTTTCCAGGAACCCGCGGTAACGAACATTGTTGGCCTACGGCCTCCCGCGTGTCCAGGCAGATCATTAATAACCGCATATGTGCACGAGTTTGCCAAACGTGAACATTGGACAAGACCTTGCCAGTGAGACCGGAGTGAGTTAACTTGAATAAGAACTAATTTCCAACAAAGCGCAGCATGTTTACCGAGCCCCCTACACCCTGGCGACCTGAACTGCATCCCTCTGAATCCTCTCTTTGAAGGCTACTGGTCTTGGCTCCACTCACCACACAAATAGCTCAGATTTAGACCTCAAAAAGGCGGCACCCCGCAGATCACTGTGAGCCCACGTATAGTAATGCACCCAATTGATGGGCTGAGTCATCACGCTTAGCCTGAAATCCCTGAAGATCACGCGTCAGCTCCAGAGACCACACTGAAGACATCTGGGATTAAGGCCACACTGGCCAAACACCCACGCACAAGGCGTGGAGGGATCAAGAAAGGGTTAACGGCACACCTGCATGCAGAGGATAAGCACTAGAGCTAGTGTTAGGGGGACATCACACAGTACCCACCCAGCCAATGGAACACAGAGTCAGTATAAGCTATCTCTAATGACGATATCATAACAAACCTGCCACGTGGGGACGGAAAGACGTGCTTGAACCCAGGATCTAATGAGACCATAATTCGACCCTGGTGCAAAGCCCCGACACTCCAACTTCTAAACTTGACATTTCCAGAAACTTTAAGAGACATCACTGAGCAGCACCCAGAGTATATGTTCGCACAACAAAAATTGGCCACTTTTGCTTACGCGCCGTCCGCTCATTGCGCCAGAGATCCCAGTATGGCAACCGAAACGACAGCCTACGGTTAAACAGCTGTCACGAAAGGAGACATTGCGGCCCTCCTAAGTGAAATTGAAAGCATGGGGGCCAACATAGGTGGCAAAATTGATAGGATTACTCAATGTCTAGACAAGATTGAGGACAGGTTAGACGGAGTGGAGAACAATCAAGTCTCGATAGACACCCTGGAAACACAGTTAGAACATAGAATAACAGACATGGAGCGGAGGGAGGAAGAGTATAAACTGAAGATGGATGATTTGGAAAATCGAGAAAGACGCAACAATCTGCGCTTCTTCGGCATTCCGGAACAAGAAGGCGAAACGGAAGAGGACCTAAAGAAAACACTTCACGATATTATTAAGCTTCCAGCTGCTGACGGTGCAATCGATGAACCCAAAACCGAACCGATTCAGAGAGCCGGAGGACCTCCTGGGGGTCCAAGATCGGTCCTCGCCCGCTTCCATCGATACCAGGACAAGGCCAGGATTTTAGAGAAAGCGAGGCATGGAGGTGCGATCACTCTCAGTGGAGCACAGATAACGATATACCAGGACCTATCCTCCTTGACGCTAGCTCTCAGGAGAATGTGTGACCCCCTTACGAAATGGTTGAAGGAACAGGACACTCGCTACAGATGGGGATACCCCTTCTCCCTCTCCTTTGAACATGGCAGTACAAAGATCAGTCTAAGATTTGAGAGGGAGATAAAGACATGCATATCAGAGCTAGTAGAACCACACAAACAAAGGGACGATCAAGGTGCATCGATGAAGGAAGGGAGAGCATGGTGAATTCAAGGACCAAAGAGACAACGGGTGAAAGGATCGAGAAAATACTGAAGAGGCAACACTTCTCCGGAAGGCGACAAATAAAATCTGAACAGACTCAATGCACATGTACTAAGATGGCTGCATAATCCAAGGTTTGAGTAGTGGTCACTAGACTGAAACTGTGCCATTTACGTTGTTTTCGACTCACTAATTTGAAACGGGGGGAAACGGTGGGGGCTCACTTTCATTTTTTGATGGTATGTTCGCAAAGGACCGTGAGGTAATGGTCTCTGCTGGTGGTTTGTTGTCAGGCCAGTGCCTTCAACTGGGCTTGATCGGATGCCACCATATGGGGAGTGGGTGGGGGCGGGGGGTTGGAGCTCAAGTTAGGACAAGGGGAAAGGCAAAAGCACAATCTCAAAAGATATTCAACAAGGTAACTGACGTGTGGTTAAAAGAGCAGAGGATAGGTAGGGCATCATGGATTAAGAACTCACATGCTTTAATACTGCACAATGATGACCACCACTAAATCAGGCAGAAGGGACTCCTTAAAAGTGGGAACACTTAATGTCAAAGGCCTCAACTCATCAACCAAGAGGTCTCTAGTTTCGTAGGACCAAAATTGACATCCTCCACCTACAAGAGACCAAATACATGAAGGGAGATGAAAAACCCGTCCTTGGGAAGTGCATTGGTATAGAATTCTGGGGCTCTGGACCACTGAGAAAGGGGGGGTGGGAACCCTCATTAGAAAGGTAATAGACTTTAAACTCATCAAATCATGGCCAGACACAGAAGGTCGTGCCTTATTGGTCACAGGATCCATTGGAAACGTGCAGGTCCACGATTTACGCCCCAAATGTGACTGAAGTGCGATTCCTATCCAAAACAATCCCCAAAATAATGCTCGACGCAACAGGACACGTCATTCTAGGTGGGGATTTTAATCTCTGGGCAGATCCTACCCTGGACCGGATGGCTGGTAAACCTGTCAAAGATGATAGAACCAAGGGGGAGGGGATTGTGTTTGCAGATATGATGCAAGTGTATGCAATGAAGGCCATGTGGAGAGAGATGCATCCAGGGGAACAAGGGTACACTTTTTAATCAGCCCCGCACAATACCTTTACCCAAATTGACTACATTTACCTTTCAAGAGAGCTCTATGAAATCACGACACATACAGAGATCATACAATTACATGGTCGGATCACGATATGGTCATTGCTGACACACAGTGGGACCATCTATCAGTTAGGTGGGGCAAGTGGAGATGTAATGAGGCTCTGTGGAAAGACCCTGTCTTCCGGACAGAGTTGGAAACAGAGATTCTTAAATATTTCAAGACAAACAACACCGGGGAGGTCTCCAAACAAGGAGTATGGGAAGCGGGCAAAGGAAACTGGAGGGAGTCCTCATGAGGGAGGGGGGCCCATAAGAAAAGAGAGAGGTCCCTGTTTCAAAACAGACTACGAAAATGAAATATTCCAATTGGATAGAGAGGCCACGAAAGGTGACATGATAGACCCCGACAAAATTTGCGAAGCAAAAAGGAAAAGGGAAGAACTCCGCCTACTAGATCACACTCAAACTATGCGCAAGCTACACTTGCTCTAACAGAAATTGTATGAAAAAGGAGACAAAGCTGATGCGCTGCTAGCAGCTAGACACAGAGCACAACAGGCTGAACGCAGGGTCCTAGAAATAACCGATGTAAGGCACCATCCAATGACAAAGAAACCCACCATCCCCGAAGCCTTCGCCGCCTATTATGACACACTATATACCCCAGAGGCGGATCCAGATCCAAATGGTAAAGGAAGTTACCTTGCCAACATCAATATTCCCAAGATAACATGCATTGAGTCGGCACATCTACACTCTCCTTTAACAGGAGAAGAAATACAGAACGCAATAAAAAGGCTGAAACTAGGCAAATCCCCAGGCAAAGACGGATACACAGCCGGTTTCTACAAATCTTTTAGTACCCACCTAGTACCATTCTTGCTTGAATTATTTAACAAGATTCTAGATTCAGGTAGGGCCCCAGAATCCTTTGTTAGGGCGCTCATAACGGTGATCCCCAAAGAGGGAAGAGACCCCAAAACCTGCAGATCATATCGCCCATATCCTTGCTAAATGTTGATGCAAAAATCTTCACACGGGTACTAGCTGCTAGACTGAAGACACTCATGCCCCATCTCATTCATCCCGACTTAGTCGGATTTATAATCAGGAGACAATGCGCCAACACGATGCGTAAAACCCTGCACCTGGTTAATACCTCCCAAAGTATGGACAATGAGCCCACCCTCCTCTCCATAGATGCGGAAAAGGCCTTCGACAGAGTGGAATGGGACTTCCTGATGGCAGACTTGCACAATGTGTGGATAGGACCTAAATTTAGAAGGGGGATTCGGGCAGTCTATACAGAACCTAAAGCTTCTGTATTTGTAATTCGGGAATATTCCAGATGGTTTCAATTAAAACAAGGTACCAGACAAGCATGCCCCCTCTCTGCTCTACTCTTTGCCCTCTCACTGGAACCACTGGCCCAAAAGATAAGGGAAGACATACAGGTGGTGGGAATGCGATTGGGCCAGGATGGATATAAGGTATTACTATATGCCGGCGACATATTCCTTCATGTAACTAACCCAAACTAACCCAAAAACGTCTATCCCCAGAGCCCTGTACCTCCTCGGCGAATACAGACATTATTCAGGCTTCAAAGTTAACAAATCAAAGTCTATCTTGTTTCCCCTACAGGGGTCCGCAGAGGCAAACAACGACAAATACTCTTCATTGGGTCTGCTTACTCCCCATTTCCGTAACCAGAAAGAACCCCAGTGGATCTTGATGGACAATCATTATCTATTCCCAGCCACAGCCTCTGAATGGTTGTGGGCCCCCAAGAGAAAGATACTGAACAGAATAAGAACACATCCAATATTAGAAACCATATGGGAAATTTGGAGGGAAGGCACAGAAATGAGGAACATTACCACATGGCCATCACCACTGAGCCAATTGTGATCCCCAGGCATCAATTACCATACCCCTAATGTGGACGGATTTCAAGCTTGGTATGAGGTGGGGCTAGAGAGAGTGGGACAGCTCTTGAAGAAGGACTCCTTCATTGTGCCCCCAGAGTTGGGGGAAGCCCTAGGAATAGGGGTATTGTCTACATTTCAATTCCTGCAGATCAAGGGTGTCTTAATGAAACCGAGTGGAAGGATAAACTCAGGAGAGAACTTATCCCCTTTGAAACCTTACCAAACTCCATGACTGAGATGAAGGGGCTAATATCAACAATGTACAAAATATTGATAGAAGCAGGAAAGGGAACTACAGAGCCCCTCAGACTGAAATGGGAAAGAGACATGGGGGATGGAATTGATCCAGACATGTGGGGGAAACTATGCCGAGCGGCACCTAAGACATCATTATCATGCCAATATAAACTGTGTGCTATTAAACTGATACATCGGTGGCAATACGATCCATATAGACTTTCCATAGTCTTTCCATCAGTCTGCCAGTCCACTGTGTTGGCGAGAATGTGGGGGTGTGGCAGACTACTGGCACATGTGGTGGGGATTCCCTCGAATCAGAGTGTACTGGAATGAGGTCCTGGGGTGGATCAAGAACCTGGATGGGATTTAAAGAACGGCAGACTACTTCCACATATTGTTTGGCTTTGAAAGGCACGAGCATGAATGGAGAACAGCCAAAGGCTTTGTCACACAGCTGTTGTTAGCTGCTCGGGCCCTGATAATCATGAAATGGAAATCCACAACATCCCCGACTGAGAAAGAATGGGTAAATGTAGCATCAAATATATGCACTATGGAAAAGATAACATCATCCCTACATGGGAAGTCCATGCAATGTGATATTTTGTGGATGGATTTTTTGAACCAATATATGCCAGGAACAATACATTGACGCGCTGAAAAATGTTGTGAAAACAGGACTTGCTAGTAACTCACTCTGTAATAATATGCCAATGAACCAGAATGTTTAACATGTGACCCAAGATATGATGTAGTAGTATGAAGATCAATTTCCAAACAGAGGAGTCCTTCAGAGCCTGAAATATGATCACCCAAAAGGAACACCACACATTCCTTGTAAGATGAAAGCCTTGCCTTAAAGGGGGTGTTAGGGTGGGAGGGAGGGGGGAGGAGAGGCAAGGTTTGCGTACGAAAACAGTTGTTTCCTCAGTGCACAGATTGAAGTGTGGAAGTCTATGAGGTTTATGTCGACAGCTGATCTATAATTTTAATTCCTCAATTCTGCTTGATAAGTGAAGACTCAATCTTGTTTTTCTTGTTATTCTCTGTATGACCTTGTTGCACTAAAAAATAATAAAACCACGTTTTTTAAAAAAAACAACAGAGCACCATATGGCGACAGCAAGAGCAGGGCACGCTCTGAGGAAGACCCTTTTTCCATGCCCCATTGTCAGACTGGCGACACGCTTGCCGGGGCCTTTTGCTTGATGCTTCCAATGTGCTGAAGCAATATCACAAGCAGGGCATCACCGTGTGGCAGGACACACACAGCCAGCACAAATCAAATATACATTTTTAAAAGATAACAACAGCAGCAACACTTTAGTTACTTACTTCAGGTGCACAAAATTAGATGAGTCTGTCTCCTTAAGTGACTCGCGGCTCCCCGGGTCTGCCCTCGCTTCGCCGACTAGGGCACCGTCAGCTGGAGTCCGAGTCACTAGTTAACGGCCAAGAACCAAGCAGCCAGCAGCAGGGCAGGCACCTCAGCGCAGCTCCAAAAAACAACAGGCTGACGCCACAGGTACAGTCCCAGCCAGCCTCCCAGCCAGGCAGCATGTGCTCAAGTGTGGCACCACACCTGACCCACCCAGCCAGCTGCCAGAGACCAAATGCACATGGGCGGCCTGTGCTGGTGCCGGTTGGCGACATTGAGGCCAGGCCAGCCTGTTGTTGATGGTGTGATTCACACCTTGTGAAATTGACAAAAGTCTTGAGTGCGCGCCGGAGGGCGGACCCCCGCACCTCCTGCACTGACTTCACTTAACTTTTATTTTGTTGTGTCTCTGCTGCCTGCAGGCTGACGCTGCAGCCAGCAAATCAATGGCACACTCACACCTTGCACAAATCTATTCTCGTGACACCTGCAGCCGCGCAAGGGCCCCCTGAGCATGAGTCCTGGGGCAGTTTGCCCCCCCGACTCCCCTCGTGACGGACCTGGGGATCCTCCCCCAGACACAGGGAGAGGGGCCCTGAAACTGCCACCTCCAGTCCTGCTTTGCTCTTCTTCCCCTGCCTACGCCCTGGACGAGCTTGAGCTATGGTTGCTAAGCAACCATAGCTTGAGTAACAGACATGAAGGCACCAGCGTGCCATGCTGCTGCTTCCACTGGCCTGGACTGGAGCCTGGCGCTTGCTTGTTTTTTTAAATAGTTTGTAAAAAAACTTTATCAAAAAGTGCAAGCTCCAGGCCAGAGGTCGCAGAATTATGCCAGAGGTCGCTGGGGAAACACAGAGGTCGCTCTTGCAACCTCTGGCGTTCCCCAATTGACATCCCTGTCTGAAAGACTGGAAATATTTACTCTGTTGAAAGTCAGTGTGTAACCTGCAGCTCACCAGATGTTTTGGAATTACAACTCCCATCATCCTTATTATTATGCTGGCTGGTAATGATGGGAGGTGTATTACAAAATATGTGGAGAGCCAAAGATTGCAGACACCTGCTATAGATGTTTGTTTACTTGCTTTTACACCTTTTACATGCAGTTTGCTAATTCTTTTAAAATTAGCTCTTTTTTCTTTCTTCTTCTATAGTTGGCAATCGTTCAGATATTTACTTTACAGTTTTATCAGCTCTAAAAGTAATAACACTTTTCAAGCTGATGAGTGGGGACAGCTCAGGGTCAAGGGGTTTATCTTGGAAGCACAACACAGGTAAGCACCCCAATCCCACGCTTAGAAACCAAATTCTGGTATTAAGCACGTTATTTTATAACGTTACAAGTGTGTGGCTGAGTCAATGTCCATATTACATCGAGAAACAAGTCCTCACAATTTTATGAACGACACTTCCCGGTGAAGGTCAGGTTAATAGGGTTATTATTCTTGAAATAAAGTAATATTATATGAATGTACATATCCTGCTATTGATAGCTGATGCCTTCTTCTTACCGTTTAATAGCACTCGGTTTAAAAGCAGTGGGCGGCAGCCCTTAAATGCGGCAGTAACAATGTTACTGCCGCATTTAATGGTCCACCCAATCTCGAGTAAACACGCTGGAAAATTTCCCATTTTCTGCGCAGTTATCTCTGATGGTATTACCGAGAGGTAATTGCACCAGAATTCCCCATTGGGTCGAACAGCGCCCAATACGTGATCTGCAATAATACCGACCGGATGGGTGGGCGCTAACTCAAATAAAGTTGGGTGACATCCCAGCCGGGATACCGCCCAACTCGTGATGAGGTCCGCAGTGCCCTGTTTTTAGCTCAATTACCACTGGCTGTTTTAGCGCACAGTATTTGTGCCCGAAAATGCCACATTGGTCCAATGGACCCAATGGGGAACGGGGATTTACTGTTAAGGCCCAACCTGTGATCCGGCTGTAATAACACAGGACCGGCTGACGCTAACTCTATTACTGTATGGCGGTATTACAGCCGGGATACCGCCCAACTCGTGATGAGGCCCATTAACTTGTATATAGAAGGGTCCTTTGTGAAATCACCTTTATTAGTTTTGCCTTTTCATTGCCAAAGCGTTTACATTGGGGTGCAGATAGATGTGGAATGGGATGTGAGGAGGGACACACAGCTTGCGGGTGTGGTTTTGTTATGTATCCCCCGATTAACTGCCCATTGCATGCTAAGCCATATGGCCACTCGTGCCCTGTACCTGTTCCTTTCACCCCAAAACACATCCTCCTGAGATCTCTTTAACATAGCTTTAGAAAGTTCCAAAAGTCCGTTACTCATGATAAACAAGTATTGAATAGACTGAGGTCCCGTTTCTGAAGTGGGTGTTAAGTACAGAAAAAAGGTTGGAGTAAGCGTTAATGACATTTTCGGGACTTAGGAACTATTCTGAAGGTGGAGTATTCTTCCGAAGTCAGAATGAATGCACCACTTTCTCAATGTATGTGGCGGTTGCTAGGATGGGTGGGAAACCAACCTAGCAACTACCACATTCTGTACCTGCCATTTAACACGGCTATTCTTGTGACACTCCTCCACTTTATAATGTGCGTTAAACTGGTGAACATATACAGGCCTGGACAGGCCCACCGGGACACCGGAAGTTTCCCCGGTAGGCCTCAGGGACATAGGGCCTCTTTTCTGGGTGGCGGGGGGGAAATAGGTAAACAAAATCATTCATGTTTTGCTTTACCTAGTGCAGTAAGGGCCAGGGAGGGGGAACATCACATTACGTGTTCCAGGCCACTGCCAGCCAGCGTATGGTTTGCTGCTCTGCCCATGGATTTGGCCATTTGGCACTCATGCCTGCGCATTGTGGGGAGCAGAGCACCGGGTATCAATCATTAGGGAAGCGCACATGCCGTACAATTGCGCAGGTGCAGACGCCCGGGCCTGTGCAGACAGTGTTCCGGCAATGCGCTGCCAGACTACATCTATTCTTCGTTACATAGGGACCTGCTGCGGCTTGAGGGAGGCTGTGGCTGAGAGCAGCAGCAGGCTGACCCTGTTTAAGTAAGATTTGGCACGCTTATTTTCTTTTTGTTCCTGGTGCTGCTCAAACTTAAGAAAACCACATACGTTACTAATGTGTCTGATGGTACTCTGTAGCAAGATATACATTTCATAAACAGTTTACTTGTTTTCCCTCAAGTTCTGATGTAGAAGACCTGCCCAAAAGGGGGCAGCAGTACCAGCCTGCAAGCTTCCAAAACACGACATGTATTGCCATGATAAAATTTGATAAGTAAGCTAATAATTGCTCGCTGCTTGTATGCTTTTTAATGAAAGAGAAATTCTGCACTTACCCTTTCGTGTAAGCAGAGAGGTAGGAAGGGACATGCTTGCCACTCATGACCTGCGTGGCGCGGAAAGACTGCAGGTCCGAGCCTGAGACCTATTTCAAACTGATTACCTGGGCACTACGGTTGATGCTGCGGATGGTGAGCAGTTTCCACAGAGACCATTTTTGTGTAATCCTGTCATCTTCTGTGCTTCACACTTGTACGTTTGTGTGTGTGCATCGGGCAGACTAATGTTGGCAGTAGCAGCCTGACACATTTGCAGGGATGCACAAACATATCCGCTATATGTGTGGATGGGGAAGGGGATGTTAGGACACCCGCAGTCTGCAGCTAAACGAGGTTACGCAGCTGCACTGTCACTTAAAAAGAGGGCACTTCAGCCGGCATACGTGCAAAAATGTGCTTATAGCACGATTTATAGTCTGAGAAGAGTGGATGACAGAAGCCTGTGCCTTGCCCTGCCTCTTAGTAATCAGCGTAATACAAATAATATTAGTGTGCTTTGCTGTGCTGTTTCGTGGTGTGGTTTTTTGATTAATGTTATGGTGTTTTAGGGCCGCCACAAGCCAGGCACCTCACACAGTGTGGCAGAAGCATCCCTTGGTGCTGCAACTTTGAGACTTGGGCTGGCACCATTATCCGTGTGCACACGTTTTAACAACCAGCATGGCCTACTGCGCAACTCCCTGGACATAGCACAAGCCATTGTTCGGTTTGGAAAGGTTTCCTTAACCTCCTGCTAACAGTTAGGCTCTGCCTTCTTTTTACAATGCCCGTAGAAAGGTGCAGCCTCACTCGAGGAGTACTCTCGGTGAAGAGACGCCAAGAGCTGGAGGCAAGCGGCCTGTGGCAGAGAATGATTGCTGAGCAGTGTGTCATGAGTCATTCACAGAAAAGCAGGCCCATTTCCAATAATGTCTTGTCCTGTTACATAGCACACGGGGAGTTGGGCAATAAACTGAGTTGTCCGCCTGCTCAGTTTTGTAAGAGCGTTATGACTTGCTATACTGTGCTGTGTTAAAACAATTATGCAGCACTAACCACCCACGTGTTCCAAGAAACGTAATATGATTGGGGCTTCCAGGAGTTGGTTCTGTTCTGTGGCGGTGTTTTATTCACGTGTTAGCAGCAAAAACCAGTCAGAATATTTGGAAGCCATGCACTTGGTTTTCTGCAGTCTACAGTCATGCCTGGGCAGTGATCACAAAACGTCCGCTCTGTCAGTGCGCCCACACTGGACATGTGCTACTGAGGGTTGCATGCCCTCGCGTGTGTGACAAGTGTCTCCCATGTTTGCCATTGCTTTCATTTTATTGATAGCACACATTGTTTGAAGCCTGTTTCACTGGTTTAAATAAACGGGCTGAACGAGGGGCCATGAACAGGGCCATGAACATGTGCAGTTCAGTGCCAGCTAATCCCACCCAGTATTGGGTTTATGATGTTACCGCAAATGTGAGACGCGCTTGTGACTTTTTATTGGCTTTTGTAACTGAAAATAAAAGTTAATAAGTGACAACAAACAGCTGATCTCAGCAGGAACTTCCATTAGTTGTTACAGAGGCAGGTAAATACTATAAGACCCCCCACCCCTCATCGATTAGGGAAATCAGCTCTGAGGACACAAATGAAGTACAATTCATATTGAACAATTGCAAACATCATTAGCCAAGGACATTGCCATAAAGTGGAATTCAAAAATTACCTTTCCTAAGCGTCCTGTTATCAAATGCCACACAGATTGCACTGCTATTGAAAGTCACACAATCTATTATTGCGGGCTATTAAGTCTAATCAACATATTTCTCCACAGGTGCTTCTCCACGCTCCAATTCTACTGACCCGAGTCCTATAAAGGGTTAGTTGGAGAAATATTTGAGGAATAAATCCGAGATGGTAACGCTCCTGTTTACTCTAAACCTGGAGAGTGAACATATGCCATGAGTCCCCTTAAATCTCCCCCTCCATGCCGCCCCATCTGCTCCTTCTCCCCATCCTAGCTCCTCTGCAAACTCCCACACTCTACCAGTAAACAAGTGGGTCGCCGAAGTACAGAGCTTCGTTTCTTCCTAGATAGATGTGGCCTTTATAAATCCCATACTTCATAAAGCACCTGCATGTGTATATATATATATATATATATATATATATATATATATATATATATATATATATATATATATATATATATATATTGCGGAAGCAGGCAATCGACTGTCCCAGATAAATGAACTTCGTGGTCACCTTGCTGAGGTCCTGGGTCCCTGCATTAACCTTTTGCACTTCCCAGAACTGAATGTTTTAAGGTGTTATGGATCAGTGTACCCCTTTCTTCACCGTACTTATTGTGGGGCTACAAGGTTACTGCATTTCACAGAGGGTGCACTCAAAATAAAAAATAAAATAGGTTGGCTGACCCTGCTAAAACAACTCTGCTTGGACTTTTTGAAATTATTCATAGATTTGCAGCTCAGTGAAGTGATCTGCTGGCAGGAGAGGTTGAACACCTCTTCATGATGTCAATAGCAGCAATAGGCCTGGCGGACAATGAACATAGCCTCAAAATGAACTATTGATTGCAGTGAAAGTCAGGGCAGTGGTGGTGGGATGGCCTATAGGGAACTCTGGATTTCCCAGTAGACCTCTGTACCCCGGGCCGCTTTTGTTTGGTACACTTTTTTTATTTCCACATTTTCTCATAGGAAAAGAGTTGGGCTTGCTGTAAATGTGTAATTTGGTGCCACTTTGAACATTGTTTCCAGGGCCTCTTTTGGTTTCCAGTCCAGCCCTGAACATATACTGTACCATTCGAGTGGCTTTTTTATAGAGGAGTGCCACAGGAAGCTGCTCGTTCAGTGGAGGTGGGTGGGCGAAGATGAATGGGCTTAAATATTAATGTAACCGGTGGGTAATTGTTCATTCAAGCATACAGCTGGCACATGATTGTTTTACAGCATGTGCAGAAAAGCTGTTGTCCGGGACCACAAACCAAGTACATGATTGCTTGGTGGCAGAAAGGGTGCTGTGCAGACTTTGTCTATATTTACACAAAGGGCAAGTGTAAGTCTACACAAGTGGGTGCCGCTGTGTTCCTCGGCAGCACTTTCGTAAAATAACCATTATCTTGTTATTTAACAAAAGTGCTGCCGAGATTTTCCATTCGGCCCGTTGCATACAGAAGAAACAGTAGGGAATGCAGGCGGTGCACTGCTGTGCACTCCGAGGATGTCCACGACCACTTAAGAATAGTGGTTGAGCCTGGGCGTCCATATTAGGCTCAGCGAAGCATGCTCTTTAGTAGGCTCACTGCACCAACATAAGAATCGGGCCCGATTCGGAATGAGGTGTCAATTACCAAAGAAAAGTTGGTTTAAGGCTTAACTACACTTTTGGAAATTAACACCTATTCTCATGTTCTCAGACTGTTCCGTAGGAGCAATGAAAGTGCCACTTTCGCAACCTGTGTGCCAGTTGCTAGGACTAGCTGGGAACCAACCTGGCAACTGGCAATTCGGAAACCGTAATTTAGCATGCATATTCTGGTGTCACTTCTCCACATTAGTTGCACTGTCAAATTATTCTAGATATGGGGCACCTCCTTTGGTGGCGGTCCACTTTCTGCAGTTTCCCTATTGTGGAGGAGTGACACCAGGTAAGGCACCAGGTAAGAGCACATGGTAGAAATATATACTGCTTTATGTGCACCTAACCTCTGCTTTTTCCCCAAAGTACATGAGACTTAAATGGTGAGAATGCTGCATGAAACATAAGAAATCAGGTAGGTGCATTTCATGTGTTGGAAAAAAAATATATAATTAATAATTTACAGCATAACCATTCTAACTTGGGTTTTCCATTTCCCTCCATCCCATGGCCGCCATTTTCACTCTTGCAGCTCCTGTGTCGCAACGCCATTGAGCAGATCTGCCTGCAGGCCACTCCCAAATTTTGCCCTATGTTGAGTCATGGCTGGACAGAACAGGACCCACGTTACAAGGTGCAAGGGCTTCGCACTGGCATTCATATGCATACATTCGTAGGCAATTGAAATTGTGATGTGGGTTTAGCACGTGCATGTCAGGGGAGCGATTGAAAGGGTAGAGGGGACTGGACAGAGCTCTTTCTCATATCAGTGTGGGTGCCAGGTGGGGGCTCCCAGCAGCACTGTCATTAAAATGCTATTTTCATGCTATTTAATGCAAATGCTGCTGAGAGCTACACCGCCTCTAAGGTCCAAATCCTACGGATTTCGCACAGTCTTGCACAGTCCCAGTTGCTGGTTTGCGTAGCTTAGCAGGGCCTGTGCCAAGACCGAAGATCATGCCACAGACAAGGTCACCATAACGTGTGCCGCCAGAATGTGCTGTGTGGGATGTTTTTACCCATGCATCCAAGCCCTACCATAAAACTGTGCGTTACTGGCATTGAAAACCTCATGATGGCCAGAACTCCCCAGAGAGTGCACAGGGAAAACATGAAGAATAGGCTGCCACCCATTTTTGCCTATCTTGTGAGCACAGGAGGGCACTGCCTAAAACCACCATTGGGCTACACACACAGTAGCCTGAAACCATTGGGAATGGCAATGCTGATTGCCAAAAGCAACCCAGAACTGTGGGGAATTCAAACCACCAGAATTTTGTGTAAAACTGAACAAATGAACCCAAACCAGGCCAAGGAAAGACTTGCTACGAGGTGGATACAATGTAAAACTATATTCTGAAATGACTTGAAGGAAGTAATTATTTAATGTATATATAAAAAAATAGCTGCATGTAAGTTGGATTTGAATGTAGAAAACTGGGAACTAAAGTGACATTTTGCTGAATTCTGCCTGACAACTACCCCCGACAGGAGAAACCTGCTCAGCCACTCTTCCCAGGCCTAGCTGCATCCTGCTGCCCCTGCCAAAAGGAGATGACACCTCTCTGATTGGGTTAGGGGAGGAGCACCTGGGGACTGCAGGAAGTTGAACAAAGCCCTGTCCTGGACTCAGGCAAATGTTATATTGGGGGGGGGGGGTCGTAAAATGGCTTCCTCTTGGGAGAAACTGGGAGGGGCAGTGCCTCTGCTAGCAAGCTGAGCTTCGGGGAAGTGGACAAACCAGAAACTCCACCATGTGCTTGGGGGAACCACACCCCTTTGGGACAGAGCATAATTTAAAAAAAAGATGGATAATTCATAGTACGGACTTGTCAGAATTATATAAGTAATATCATTATTCTTGTGTTTTTTCTGTACACGTTTTAAGAGGTGTTAGGACCCTGTGGTGTATTCTGGGGGGTTGCTAGCGGAAAATAGGGTCTTACTCCAAATGTCTACATGTTAAAAATCTGACACTTCATCAATTAATGTCCATACTCCTTGCGCACATTTGTGTAATTTTTGGCAAATGTCCGATATTGGTAAACCGACCAAAAAGCACAAAATGTTGTAATTTCTGAATCCCAGCTCGCAGGAACATGGGGCTTGAACAGAGACCTGTCTTAATTCATCGGTAATATGTACATGTAATGTCAACTACTTGTGTATCTGGGAAATATGTATTTGAGTCAAATATAGATTTGTGGGCAAATTGACCAGGGGAGGATCCTCTGACCCATAAACAGACCTCATCATGATGACAATCCATTTCCTTCCCCCAATCATGGGAGAGGGGAGAATTGGGCCAATGACAAGTAGAGAGCGGCAGGCTCAGTTATGCCATGCACACACCCACTTTCTAAACACATAAAAGCAGACAGTGCAGGAGAGGTAGGCATTCACTTTCCACTTTCTTGCGGGACGCTTTGCCGGGAGACTTCAGACTTCACATCCAGAGATCCAGACTTCAAATCCATCAATCTCCAGAGACCAGGAATTAACTCCAGAATTCGTATCAGAGAGGCCTGAATCCACAAGCTGAATCCTCTTCAGCAGGCCTCAAAACCAACCAAACTATTCAACAGCCGGGCGAGCTGTTTGAATTTTTTGACAAGAACTTTTGCAAGAACCTGTAGCAGTATCCAGAAAGCAGTGCTGTATCCGGAACCAGAGAGAACCACAAACCAGACTGTTGTGAGCAGAGCCAGTGCTTGACAGACCCAGAGAGCAGAGCTGACCCAGATAGCCGGGACTTCAGAACCACCCGCCGGAAGTTCCGTCCAACCTGACCAGACCTTGACGGCTTATTTCAAAAATATAGTGTGAGTACTCACTGTGCCAAAACCAATCCCTTAGTTTAAAATAATCTAATCCAAACTATGTTAACCTATTTAGAACTACCTCATAGGAATCGGGTGTGTCATTCTTTCCTTTTTAAAGCTGAAAACTGTCACCTGTCATTTTGAACTTTTAAATTTCAAATCCGAAAAACTACCTTCACAAAATCGTCCGTATCTCTGGAACCGTTTGTGCTAGGACCGAATTTTTATCTTAAAGCTAAGATTCTAGGCTTTCCAACGAACCTAGAACCGACTTCCTACTCCTTATAGTGCCTCCGTAATTATCAACGCGCGTGACTAATTTGCCGCGATTTGACATTTGCAATCATTCCAGCCACGTGTGAAAATATTTGTCTTTGCTTTCATCCTTGAAATTCATTTTAACCTGCTAATTACTCATAGAGCATTGCTAAAGTGAGCCTGAACTAATACCAACTAGCTATCACTCCCCCTGAACCTCTACAGGGAATTAAAATCAATTTTAGCATCATTCACTTCACTGCCACCACATTGAAAGCATTTTGGGCCTGTGTTTTAAAATCATACCTGTTTTCCTCTAAGCTTGCTAGGGGGGGACTGAATTTCATATTGTATTTGATTGCATTCCTGAGAACTGTGGGCTCCCCTTTCCATCTCCTTATATTGCATAAAGGGGGGGAGTGAATTGTCAAGGAAAACTGATTACATTGTCTTTTGTTGAAGCCATATCAAGTTATTTTCTGTACTGCATTTCATTCATCATTGCGTTTCCTTGAACCATATAAAGCATTCTTTCCCACCTCATTCTTCTGTTCCTATTCATAAGTAACCATGAACTGTGCTACTGTAGGATTACCTCTTGCTGATTACTGCTCATATTCACAATGTGTACTATCCATTATCAATGTATTTATAGAAGTGTCATATATATATATATATATATATATTGTTTAATTTTTCAAATAAACCTTTTAAATTTGCAAAACAAGCCTACTTCTTGGCTCAGTGCGGTCAAGGGGGATTCTAAGAGAGGGGTGTTATACAAGGGTTCATCATCCAGATTATAACTTGCCATAAAAATATATAAATAAGGGCTTCCCTTGGGCATCCCAGACAAGGCACTGACTTAGTGGGATTGCTTGATTGGAGTCACTTACAGCTGACATAAAGCAATGTGCACTGCAAACAATAACTTTGCTAAAGGACCCTTAGGACTGAGTTAAGAATGTAAAAAGAACGCATGTTGATAAGCAATGTACAGTGCACGAACATTATGAAACACCTTCAGTTAAGAAAACCTATGAAGTTCATTGAAAATAATGTGTTAAAGGGATGTTATTTTTAAGCTTACGCTTTAAAGACCATACACATTAAATGAAAGCAAGGCTCTTTTATAATTGGCATTCAAGGGAGTAAGAATAATTGACACTTTCAGTTACACAAACCTTTGAAATTCAGTGACAAAACCTTTGCTTAAGGGACATTACGGTTATGCTTATGATTTTTTTTAAAAAAATGCACATTCAGTGAAAACGGTGTTAAAGTGAAATTATAGTCACAACACAAAATGTGAACGTCATCGATTTTCACAAGTTATGGTAAGGTGTGTAACAATAGAACATACCCCCATCATGCGCTGCTTATTTTTTTTTTTGTTTATTTGTTCATGGTTTGTCATAAACCTTTACAAAATATACACAAAATGGAAAGATTAAAACACAAAAAGAAAAATGAACCATTAACATTTCACACAATCACAGCATTTAGACAATGAAACAGATATCCAAAAACAGAGAATGTCTAACTTAAATCACATACTGTTTTTAAAAAGGAAATTACACGAATAAACAACGTCAATGAATATCCATTTCTAATTCTATACCATATATAATTAGGATCATTGCTAAAACTATTGTCAAATAAGTCTGCAAAATATTCAGTTCTTTGTTTGATCAAATCAGGACATTTCAGCATAATATGTTCTAGAGTCTCATCTGTTTCACACACCTTACAGAAACGACACCATTTCTTTCTCTCCAACGGATTCCTTATATTTAAGATACAATTGGTATGCATGACATTAAGTCTAAATCTCATATAGGAGTTTCTAAAGCTCCTAGATGGGTATTTTGTCAAGTAGAATTCCATAAACGGAAAAAGTTTCCAAAAAGAATGGACTTGATTGTACAATTTGGAAGCTAACACTTTACTCTTTGTCAAAGACCAATCCATACCCCTTATAATCTGTTTGCATTTGATGGGTTTGTTCATAACAGTGCATTTAGCAATACCAATTTCTTCTAGCATCAGCTCAATTTCATTGTTTAGAGCAACCATAAAGGGGCAAGACACATCAGCCCCTGCTTCCGCATAAAAGTTGGTGACTCCCAATAATTGGCATTTTCTCCATAACATAAGCCTTTTAGTTGCAACTAACGAGTGGAGGGATTGTAAACCCAATTAATAATAATAATAATAATAATAATAATTTGGCACTTATATAGCGCTACGAACCCTCAGGTATCTGAGCGCTGCTTATTATTACCCATGGTGTGTGGTGCTCATTTATTGACCTCGGAAGGATGAAAGGCTGAGTTTGGCCTTGCCGGGATTTGAACCTGCGTTAGCAGGCTCTGCACGGATGTCAAAGCGAGCGCTCTACTCGCTGTGCCACTTGACCGGCTCAATACTTCGATGGGGATACAATTTGGTAAAAAGAACAAAAGCCCCCTCCAAACAATACCTTCCAATGTTTTCAGAAAATCATCAATATCAACTGAAAAGATTTCTAGGCCATAAGTGATCCGCGGGACCACTTTACTTAGATAAAATTCGCTCATTGGTTTCATCTTAAAACCTCCATATTTTCTTTCCAGCATTCGATTCTGTTTTAAAGCCACTTCTGCTTTTGATTTAAGTTGGTTTTTAAACAGTGTGACCGATTCAGTGCCCATAAAGCAATAATCTAGATATTTGAATGCTTTTTGGGGATTAATTTGTTTGCCTTCACAGAACCATGAGAGAGAGTTCTGCTTCTTATTGGCCCGTCCCATTCGAATTATAATCGTTTTGGAGGGATTCATTTTTAGGTATAGATTACTTATAAACAATTCAAAAGTCTTAATTAGGCGCTGTAAACCCACTTTGGTATTGTCCAAGAGGAGAAAATCATCAGCATAAGCCAACCACGAAATTCCTCTTCCATTCAGTTTGGGTGAAACCAGACCCATGTTCATAAAGGCAAATTGAGCTCCACTGACATATAGGTTAAAAATCGTTGGTGCCAGCATGCATCCTTGTCTTAAACCATTGTTTATTAAAATTTGGGAAGAGAGATCCCCGACCGTGTTCATTCTTACAACTAGCCTAGTGTCTGTGTAAAGTTCAACAATAATGTTCAATAAATGCATTGGCATTTTTAGAGATTTTAGATTATGCCATAGCATTGGCCTGTCAACAAGGTCAAATGCATTGCTAAGGTCCATAGATGCCACAAATGTTTGACTCTTCCCTTTAGTCCACGCTTTGCTTTGGATACATCGCAAGACTAACCCATCGCAAGACTAACCCACTACAATCCGTACCGCAGTTTTTCTTGAAACCCACTTGGTTCATGCTAAGTATATGATTATCATCCATCCACCTCTGAACATCAATCAATACCAAGGATGCAAATATTTTAGAGTCTGAGTCCGCAATAGCTATGGGTCTGTAGTTGCTGGGCTCCAATCGAGAACCCTTTTTAAACACCGGGATGACAACAGACACCCTCCAAGATTGCGGAATGATTTTAAGTGTACACACGTCTTTGAAAAGTATACATACGATTCTTGCCCATAAGAGAGGGTCAGCTTTTAGCACCTTATTACTGAGATTGTTTAATCCAGGGGCTCCTGTATTTTTAGATTTTATTATAAGATTCTTTGTTATACCTACCTCACATCTCAATGTCCAAGGTAAAGGACTCACTCTATGAGGTGAGTAACATTGGTCGTTGGTCTTATACAACTTAGAAAAATGGCCTGCCGAGATGGCTTCAGGGATTGGATTTATTATTATTTTGACTTGAGTCGGGTCCACATTATTCATTAGTTGCCAGAGGTTATGCGAGTTCACCCCTCTCATTGCTCCTAACATCCGTTCACCATCCCGTTGAGCAATGATATATCTATGGCTCCTCAGCCAGTTTTTGTATGATTGCTTTACTCGTTTAATAGAAACCCAATGATCCGAACCGGCTATATTCAGTTTACGCAGTCTGCGGAGCTCCCTATTAAGTTCTCTTTTTCTTTCATGAACATCTATGTCCATTGCATGTTTGTATTGATTTGTCCAAACAGATCTGCGAGGCTTATGTTAAAAAAAATCCTTAATTTTGGATCTAATGGTGCCGTCGAATTCTTTTACCGAGAACATATGCAAACGTTGTTCCAAATTTTTATTTTCATATTCAGCGATGAGCATAGAGGTAAATTTGTGTGTGGAATTAAAGGACCATTTAATCCTATTATTTGTGGTGTTAAGCAAAAGATCCTCCTTATGGCATTGTTTAGCCCTTTCGCAGATTAAAAGTTCAAACTCCATCCCAAGCATACAGTGGTCACTTGTCGAGACATGCTTCACTTCAAAACTTAACAATGAAAAACTCAATTTGGCAGTTAGAAAAATATGATCAATAGTGGACTTACAGCCTCTTGCATTCCATGTACATTGGTCATTAGAAATATGCTTTAATCCCCACAATTTGGTGTATTTATGCCATAGGAATCCTCTGAGTTTCTGGCTACCAATTACACCGGTTGTCATCTTGAGATGCAAGGATTCTCCCATCAAACTGTCCACATCACAGTCAGCGTTTAAATCGCCTGCTATTATTATTTGACCAGAAGTGTTGTTGGTAGACCACTGATCTATTTGTTTACCTAAATCAATTAAGTTAATTTCCAGCTGTTGATCGGATAAGACATTCGCGTTCCAATACACGTTAATTATCAGTAGTGAGAAGAGATTCAAACCATTTCCCACCGAATAATCAGTTAAGAGAAATGATTGACCTTGTTTCCAAGTGTTTATTTTTTGCAGACCCGGGGACTCCTTTGAAGCCGTGAGTATACCCCCCTTAGGTCTGCCTCTCACACCTTTTGTGGCACATAAATCCTCCACTACGAAATCTTCCCAGCCCACATGAGTGGTCAGCCAGGTTTCTTGTAGCAAAATTAGATCAAAGCCATGTAAATCTAACATGAGAGATTTG
Organism: Ambystoma mexicanum; assembly: GCF_040938575.1. NCBI lineage: Eukaryota > Metazoa > Chordata > Amphibia > Caudata > Ambystomatidae > Ambystoma > Ambystoma mexicanum. The sequence continues at coordinate 792,137,384 of NC_090928.1, read as the reverse complement.
TTGTTAAAAAGATTGAAATTGCCACGAGAATTCCAGCATAGCAATTTCAAAGCATGATTAGTAACTTTGCAGGTTTACCCAATTCCTTTAGATTGGAGATTGTGTCTCGCAAAGAAAGAGCCAACCATCTAAAATCCTGTTTCTCTGATACATCATCAGTTTTTTGATTGGTGTGATGGAAACTTCGTTCCTCACTTTCTTGCCTTGTTATCCCACCTCTTTCAGGGATTTGTGTTGGAATAGACTGGTCCTTAAATGGGAAGATGTCAAAGCCCATACGATGAAGAGCTTCTGCCTCCTTCAGTATCATTGACCGAACCAAGGGGGATGGAATCACCAATCTGACAAAATCCCATCTTCCCTTATCGATAAAATCGACCATATGAATATCTGCAGAGGTAATAGGTTTGAGTTGCGATATCTCTGCAAATAAAGAGAGAATGTAGGGTCTATTTAGCGTTTGCATTCTATCATCTTTAAATAAGGAGCATAAAATCAGACTCGGCATATGTGGAAGTGCCACAGGTCTGAGCTCCTGCAGATATTTAATATCGTTAGATGTTTTATCATTATGTCACCTACCATCCACCCTAACATATGAGCGATAGTCCTGTTCATTCCTCTCTTCTTCTGATAAGCCCTCATCTTTTTTTGACAGTTCAACAGAGTATCTTTGTTTCCAAGCCTCTTATTTTCTTCTACAATGTTATTCACATTTTTTAGGAGTTCACCAATTTGATCATGTTCATTGGACTTCCGATTTATACTAGTATCTGTGATCACTGTCTGTATGGTATCATATTGTGTACGCCCTGCATTCTGCATCTCGGTAGGAAGTGCAGTTTCCTTCTCATTTGTACGCAAACTCGTATTCGTGTGTTCCATTACTCTATCTTGTTCTTTCAATCTTTTATTTTCATTCATCAAATCCTGGACATTTCTGACTATTTCCTCCACATTTGTCTCAATATCTGTGGGCGCAAGGTGAGGGTTAAGTGCTGCATCTGCACCTTGCAGGACTGATCTCTCATCCTGTTTACTACAAGAGTCTACCATTGTTGTATTTGTAAAAGGTAATGTATTGATATTCGTAGTGCCTTTATGGTATAATCCCTTGTTTACTGATTGTACAATTGGTCTTATTCGTCGCTTCACTACCTCCCCAGAGGCCAAGAGTGTATGATTGTTTTTAACCTGTTCTATACCACTCATGTTTTTACCAGATCTAATAGGCTCCTTTGTACTTAGGCAGTCAGCTTCCTTATTCGACGTACTTATTGGACCTTTAAAGATTTTAAAAATGTCATTCAAACCATTTTCCAATCTACTCGTGTTATCCGTAAGGGAAGCTCTTTTTTTTTCTTCATAACCTCATACATTCCCTCCACTCCTTCTTCATATTCACTCTGAGTTGCCTGATCAGCGGATGTTTTCACAGTTGCAGCTGCATTCATCTGTGTGATTCCACAATTCGATATCACACAGACAACTGCATCCGAAGCATCCTCATCAATCATGTGTTTCATATCAAGGTCTCTCATAAATTTTCTAGATGATTTGTTTCTTTGTTCTGTTTTTTTACTTTGTTATTATTTTTTTTCGCTTGTTTTTTTTCTGCTCTAGAAGGCATAGTATCCCTAATAGGACCTTCAGTTAAGTCGTTGCCCTTAGAAATAATTTTGGGCGTGACAGTGTCCTTTTTCGCAGAGTTGGCCACAATTTCCGAAAATTTAGGGGCCACCATGTTATTTCTAGATGTTTTATTTTTAAGCGGAGAGGGCACATCAGGCTGACCATTCCCAATTTCCACCCCATTTGTGTGGCATATAGATTTCAGATCAACATTCCATGTTACCATTGTTTCCTTCACTATGGGGACTAACATGTCAGCTAGTCCTATAGGCAAAGTCTCTATACATTTAACAATAGGTATGAGTAAGCTCGGTAGGACTTTGGGAAAATTGTCAATAGCTGTTACCATAGAAGTCAACAAGTCATCAGCTGGTGGAAAATCATTTATGCCCTCCGATAGGATATCGTATATGGGATCAGACATATTATCGTCAGTAATAAAGATAGCCGGAGTGTCAGAGTCAAGAGCGTCATTTCCAGCAACCTTATCCCCCTGATGTGGATCATTGAGTACCCCTTCTATCTCATAGTCACCAAACATTGGTTGGGAAGAGTCCATGACTACCTCCTGATTCCTAATTTCAACTGAGCAATCCTGCGCACATTGTAACAATTCCTCTTCATCTGCACACAGTGTAGGCAAAGGAAGTGCCGCCGCACGAGCCAGACTAGCCCTGCGGGTACTTACTGCAGTGAAGAAGTCCGCCCTATGGTCTTTACGCAGGGCGGATAATTTTACTTTACCCATGTTGTAATTAGTTAAGATCACTCAATACAACGGCCAAAGGACTAAGGTGTTGATACATACAACACCCAACTTCAGCGGTTATGAGGTGTATTTGGATTGCACCAAAAATGTAAATAGCTGTTAAAGAAACGTATTTCTGGTATTTGCTTTATCTTATGTTGCCCCCGCATCCAAAGCACATAATCGACGGGTCAGTTCCCCCTGCGCACACAAGATAGATTGGTGGTTAACCGCACCCGAACACCCGCAACACGGAGCACGAACCGTGAACAGCAAACAGCGTGCTTTCGAGTGCTTCCGTGTGCGCGCGCGGGTGCGCTACAGACACTGCTTTTGGGCTTTAGGGGGGCGGGCACAAGGGTGAGCTTAGCGTTGCGAGCCCAATCAGAAAACAGCTAGAAGTGAGTAAAAAAGAAAGATTTAGGCCAAGAAAGATTAGGAGGGATAGCAGTGTGTCCTAAACTTACAATGTCAATGTCAATTGAGAGTGTATATTTACTTTCCGCCCAGATAGGTCAGGCAGCTTCCTGTGTGCCTGTAAAGGACGTCCGCTTCACCGTGGATTCAGCGCTCAGCAAGCGGCGTCCAGTCTGGCAGAATGAAAAGAAAACGTCTGTGTCAGCATACAGTTCCAAAAAGACAAGTCCTTCCCAGCAAACAGCGTGCTTTCGAGTGCTTCCGTGTGCGCTGCTTATACCGGCACACATGCCATCATCAATGATGCCACCACATATAATGAACAATAATTCGTTTTTTTAGAACGTACTCCATAACGGAGACCAGTTTCCAAGCACGGGATTCCGACCTGTGTTGCTCTGCATTGCCACTGAACTACCCTCCCAACCCATTCAACATCACCAAACTGTAGACAACCTGAAAGAAAGGGCCTACTAGGATTTTTGTTTAGGGGATAACAGGCAAAACATGCAGGGTGACAGGCAGGCCTCTGATGAACTCCCACAATTGATCTATCCTAAGAGAAACTGTCTACTGAAAGTTTGTGGACAATATAGCAACCTTTTAATTACCATGGCCCATATCTACAGCACGGAGCATGGAAGTAATGCAGGACTCATATGATGTCCACAGGAAGTAGAATCAATATCCAGACATATTAGAACAGAATACTGAGTAAGGTGAAGCTTGGAGTCAGGGTTTATGTGCATCAAACACTAGGCATATATGTGGATGTAGGGAGTATGATTAAAGACCATGTTGTGTCCTGGGCGAATGCACTAGGAGTGACTAAGAATGAACGGTTTTACAAATGGGATGATGCATGGAAGCCTAGGAATGTCAGAGGCATGTGTGCCCTGTGAGTTGGTTGAATGGATGTCCGATGGGTGCTGCTCTTTTTTTCTATTTGAATTACATTTCTTTTATTTGGCACAAGCCTTATCACGAGGTGGGCGGTATCCCGGCGGTAATACAACTGGGTCTATTAGCGTTACGGCCAACCCCCCCGGCGCTATTAGCGCTGGATCACGGGTTTGGCGGAAAGGTCATTCCCCATTGGGCCCATTCGGGAATTCCCCATTGGACTCAATGGGGAATTTTTGGCACCACTACCGTCGGTGATATTAGCACACAGTAACAGCGCCGAAATTCAGCAAATTTGTGGCGGATTTAACCCCAGCTATGAGCTGGGGGTAAATCCTGCCAAGCTTGTGATTTGGTGGACCCTTAAATGCATTGGTAATAGATTTACTGCTGCATTTAAGGGTTACCTCCAAACTCGTGATAAAGCAGAAAGTGTTTTTTAATGATTACAATTACTTGTCAACTGAAAACAAAGAGTTAAGTTTGGTTTTTATATTTTAAAAAGGCAGCCATGTGCAAGCCATCTGTTATTTAGAAAACAATTGTGTGCATTCCTGGCAGAACAGATTTGACCTATTCACATTTACACGTTGTTTACTTTGAATATGTGCTGGCAGAGAGAGCTCTGACCTCTTGAACACTGGGTTTGCAGAAACATTTCATCAGCATTAAATTGTCATGGCCTTAACCCAGACCTGCCATCCCAATCTATTAAAAGTTCAGCAGCATCCAAAGCACCCAAATACAGAAAGAAAATGTGGGTGATTTGTGGGAATAATCGAGCACACTGTTTGGGAAGGAAATTAACCTATCCCACCCCCCAGGTACTTTAGGATGAGGCGAATCCTATAAGTAGACCAGTGAAGTGCCGGGGGGCGGGGGCGCGTACTAAGGGATCTCACAAGGCTATAATATTATGGGAATTGTAGATGTTTAGACTTAGTGCGCACATATAAACAGACGCCATTTTGTAGCTATGGCAGAAACATAGGGCCTGCATGGCAGCGTGTTAGACACAGGACCCGAACCTGATGAAGAAACCTGAATAGGCCCAAGTATTGATGACAGAGAGACCTGCGCTGCTAATTTCCACAGAAACCCTGCTTTGTCCTAAAACTGTTGCCAATACTTTTATTCAGTGAAAGAATGTATCCTGCAAGGCCATGAGACAGTGCTAGGCCCCTCGCTGTACGTGTTATCACAACCAGGCCAGAGCAAGCCTCCGACCACCACCCAGCCAACAACAAGCTGTAGCCCCTACAACTGTCCAAGTACCAAGAACCCTGAATTCCGAGATACCAGCTGACCCCAGGCCACTGACAATAAACCCATCAACCATAAATCTTCTAAGAGAATGGTCACCCTATCTGTACTTTACAATGGCATGATTTGTTATGCAAAGTATGGGGAAGGATACATTATAGTTCAAAAGCAAGGGTGGAAGTCTTAGAAGCAGGACGACGCAACTGGGATGAGTGAAATGTCTGACCTTGAGCCTTCCCCTGTATCAGTCAATGATCATGCTAGGTGGCCTGTGTAGTAATAGAGTAGCACTGTTAGAATAATATAACCAATTGTATTTTCGACCTTGGTTCCCAGGAGAAGATGAGCCCAGATGACCCCACGTGATGAAAGACGGACGGACGGGGCTGGGCCAATGGCCTGGCATCCCCTGTGGAGTAGGCCGACCATGTATAGGGTCGCACCAACCAGCCGCATGGGTATTTACTGTATATGAATGACACTGTGTCCCATTTTAAGCTCTTGCTTGCACTCTTTTTGCTCAGAACGTTCCTGGGCAGTAGAGTTCTTTGCTGGCACACCAATTTTTTGTATAATAAAAACTTATTTCTGGTCTGAGCGTTTTGGGCATTCCTTCAACACGTTTACAATCTTCTTAAGGTAGCTTACATCCCAGCCACTAATAAATGTTTGTGTCTGCTTAAGATCCTTCCTGGATCACAAAAATAGAGTGTTATAAATAATATTGACAGCATGTTAGGTGAGTAAATACATAAATTGCCTGCATGAAGTATTTCTCAATGTGCAAATTCCAAGCCATTTGATTAGGTAACTACCTTGTACTGGCTCCCACTGCAGGCCTGTATCATCTTCAAACCCTGCTGCATCATCCACAAGGATGTCACCCTAAAGTCCCCAGGCTAGCTCTCTGAGCAACTCAGCATCTCTGGTGGCCTACGATCCCACAGAAGTAAAGACATGTGCAAACTTGACTTCTGCCATTGCAGGAAGGAAAGAACCAGAAGACAGGCCTTCTGTGTCTCTGCCCCAAGACTCTGGAACCTCTGCCTTGTCAAGATCAGACTCACCCCTCACTTCTACAGTTCAGGTAGGAGCTCAAGACCCTCCTCTTCAAGGAATGGCTCCTCCCTAACACCTAAATCCACACACCTTTCACTCCCCACCCTAACTGAGACTGAGTAACCTGATCTCCATCATTCTCTCCCCTAGTTGCTTCTAGATCCCTTGCTGACAAATTGCCCACTCTCCCTTCTCCTGTTGTTAGTTTTCCACGCCCTTGTTTCTCTGCTTCCCTCGACATGTTATTTCCCCTACGATTGTAAAGCACTCCATTGCTTCCTGAAGCTAGGTCCGCACTCAATAAATTCAATAATAATAACAATAATAATAATGATAAATGTCTTCCTAATTAGCTGTGTAGAAGCTCATGCATTTAATCATTGACATGCTTCTACAACCATCCCCTTTAAAAGTTAGCCTGTGTTCATACTGCACGCATTTCATTTCATCTCAGGCATGTGTAAGGAGCTGTGGGGATAGGCAGGGTATATATATGGGGATATGTATGGAGCGTCTTTCTCTCCAGCATAACTAATGACATGACATGTTGGTGAGCCTTAGGAATGCTCCACTGACACTCCATATGAAGTTTCCATGCCTTTGCGCGTCTGGCCTTGGACCTCTACTGGCCTCTGGACTTTCTGCCCTCTTACCAATGGTGGAGCTTACATGGTTGTCTGTTGTTGCTGCTTATCTTCTGGCTGAGCCTGATGGGCACTATGACTGCTCATGTGCCCTGGCAACAACACTGCACTGCATACATAGCACTCTTTGAGCAGGTAGAGCAGCACAGCATACTGCAGCATTACCGCATTAAGAAGCCTGAACCTCTGCAATATATGCTCTTCTCTTGGGTTGTTGCATTCATAAGCTGTACACAGGACTGGCCAATCAAGATTCAGTAGACATTGCAATCAGCTTTTAGTTTTATGTTACGATTATTCATAGTTACATGCAGTGAATCAGAAGATCAAGGTTAGACCGGCACCAATCCACTCACCAAACTCACCGATTGAACTGACACTCTTGGAACACAAATGCCTCTGACATGCCCAGGTTTCCATGCATCATTCCTTTTATGAAATCATTCATCACCAATCACCTATGTGTGCATTCATTAAGGATACAAAACAGCTCCCCTTCTTACACACAGAAGGCTGCATACTTATGGGGTGGGAATTTGAAGGCTGCAGGAAGAAAACAAACATATGCTTAAGTTAACCAAACACATAAGGAAGCACACTGGTGGAAAGAGTGGAAGGAACACAACATGTGGCCGGCGGGGGAGCCTCAAGGCATCAATGCATTTCTTCCACGCAAGGTAAAGAGGACTAGTAGCGTTTCCTGCACATCATAACATGGGAGTACAATAGGAGAGAGCCATTACATAAGAGGTAGTGAACAACTGAGATCCCTCCGGTCCTATACAAGCTCAGGGCCCTAAGCAAGTAACAATGCATCACCAATACCTCCTTGTGATAAGCCAAGACAAGGGTGACCATTGTCCAACCGTTAAAGAACCTTGAGGCCTGACGAGCTGTGTTGGTGATATGTTTTATCACTTTGATTTTTTCTCGTTTGAGTTCAGCTAGGACAAACCGTTTTTTTTATCTCCCATCAATTTGAAACTATCTCTAATGAGTCCTGTGGGTGATTACCCACTGGGGCGTGGCTAAACAGTATTGTGCATCTCTTTGAAAACTACCCCTTGTGGTTTTGTTAGGTTTTGGCCAGCAGGAGGGTATTTCATATTATTTTGCATTGCTTCCTAAAAGAAGGTGGCCCACAGGAGGTTGTATAACAATGTGTTTTCGAATGTTTTGAAATGATCTCATGTGAGTTCTTTTAGGCGCGGCTCAAAGCAGGTTGTCTAAAAGTACATTTTTCATTAGTATGAAACTATCTCGTAAGAGTCCAGCTGGGCAATATCCCACTGGAAGGCGTCTAAAATAATATTTTATCACTTTGACATTATCAATTAAGATAACAGCTAAGCTATAGCCCACAGAATATGCTCAAAATAATTATGCATTTTGTGCAACAATTTTGTAGGAGACCAGCTCGGCTGTGGTAGCCCACATGAGTATATGAGGACGTCCAAGCCACGACAGGACGTTATCATTTTATTAAGGACGTGCATTTTCGATTTGAGCAAACAACATTGCTGGCATGCCACTTTGCATATGTTGTGAATAAACTGCATTCTCAAAAGATGCCTTTTTCTAAATACTGTAAAGATCTGTGTGTCATATTGCTACAATTGTGAACCTAGAAAATGGTGCCTGTAAGAAGCCACAGAGGGTTACATTTTAGTAAAATGAGAAATGCAGGATTAAAAGTGGCGTGAGCATTGTCTGTTATCAGTTATTTAAAAAAAACAGAAATGCGTTAGACAAAGGCATTGTTGCTGCAACAGGATGAGCACGAACAATGTTACAGCAAGTTTGCTGAGGAAGGAACAGGTATGCACAGGCACTTCTCAGACCTCAGATCTCAGAAGGCATCGCACAGGAATACATACCTTGGCTCCCTTTTGCCAATGTTATTTGCTCTAGATCAGCTTGGCTAGCTACACAACCTCCCCAGACTGCTAACAACACTCATTCAACAGGACAAGACATTCAGTGTCCTGAGGTTAGTGGCTGGTCCTGTGTACAAAAGACCAATACAGACTATAGGATTCCTTAACGCTTCCCCAGTGCCTGCTACCTTTGATAACACCAAAGTCAGCCTTTGCATTTCAACACCTAGCACCTCTGCTACACCAATGTCTGACCTCTCAAGTCTGGAAAATATTAGAGAAACGTACCAGTTATAAGAACAGCTCTTGCCCCTTAAAAGACAAACTCAAGCTCTCCATGATGAGTTTGCCTATTTGCATTGTAATTATCTGGCAAAGGGACACACTGCACCAGACCATATAACACTGTGTCCAACAGTAACATTATGTCTTTCAATATCAACACAATAAGGTCTGGAATGGTAACAAAGAAACCGATACAAACCTATACAGAGCAGATGCAAGATCTGAACTTGCCATATACATACTATCTAAAGCTTAACACATATAATTTGCTTACCAGCCAAATTAACACAGACTATTGTACAGCTAGTTAGAAATGCACTCCTTCATTTGGCAAAACAGCTCAAACTGCCATTATGTCACTAAAATGTGTGATCTTCTCAGTGAAGATGCTGGTGATTCAAGAGATTGTGCAGTTGCTGCCCTGGATGATGATCATGTACTTACATTACACATGCAGCCTTTACTGAAGGGGTGTTCTCTGCATCTGTGGACCCTCCAGCATCAGCCCATGAGCCAGACACTGAGGCCACTTATGAACTGACCCCAGTATCAGTATACTGTGCAGTTTTGACATTTGCCTTTCCAACAACATCGTACACCCAGACATACAGACCTGGCAATCAACAATGAACCCTGAGGGCTTCACACACAAGCTCACCTCCTGCGTCAAGTCCCTCAGGTTCCACATCGACAGACACCTCTCCTGCAAGACTCACATAGGTAAGAAATCTCAGACAGCTTGGTATCAGCTTTCCCTCCTGTGGAAGCCCTTCCCCCCTTCAGACTGCTTTAGATCCACCATTCACGTACTTGTCCTGTCTCACCGAGATGGGGCAATCCTCTCCTTGAAAGTCTCCCGTTGTCCTCCCTTGTGCCCCTGAGAAGTGTTCTACAAGTGGCTGCACACCTCATCAAAGGTCTACGCAGATACAACCACATCACCCTGGCCTGCATCAAACATCACTGGCTCCCACTGCATGTACGAATCAACTCCAAGTCTTGCTGTATCATCTGTAAGGCAGTCGCACTGAAGTCACCCATCTACCTTGCGGAGAAACTCAACATCTCTGACTGATAACGCACCACCAGAAGCCAGGTGACGGGCAGACTTGAAATCCACTGCTGCAAAAAGGAAAGGACCAGAAAACAAGCTTTCTCTGCCTACACCCCAAGACTGTAGAAGCTTCTCCCCATTAGCATCAGACTCCCCCCACACTTGTACATTTCAGAATATAAGCTCAAGACTCACCAACCGCGCCAAGGCGCATGTGCGGACACCAGTATGATGAGTCCACCGCACATGCGCACCAGGGCAGTACCCTACAGGGTGCACACGCGTCACGCTCTTATTAGACCTCAGACCACGCTATACAGCCGTACAAGCAACAACGGGAACAAACCGTGCACTACCAAACTCAAGGTAAGACTTAGCACCGGAACGAGGATCTCCCACATCCCGTCGGGTCCCTTATGGAACCTGGGAGCCTCCTCCGACATGTTTCACTAACTGCTTCCAGTTCGATCAGCACTGGCCGACGTAATTACACTCGGGCTCCATGCTCTCTAATGAGGCACACGCCCACCCACCAGCGGTCTACCACTGCACCCCACGCACACAACCACAAACATAGTACAGCCTCAATCCAAGCACCAGCCCAACAAGACAGGGTGATGACCCCTAAATGAAAACACGTCCAGCCACAAGTGCACCACCACTCAGCTCACCTAATACGGACCAAGGCACGGACCAAACCATTAGTAGGCGCACATGCGCAACCAAGACTCCGGGCAGCCCCTACTGAACACATGAACCCCAACACACATCACGCCATGCCACACAGGCAATGGCACACTGACCACACCACCTGAACTATCAGCACCCAACAAGTAAAACGCTCACCCTACTTAAGGTGACCACGCATTCCCAGGCCCAATTAAACTACGTGCCAACCCAACTTAACCCACCTCAACTTATCCCCTTCTTACAGGGCCCAACAGGAGCCACTGTATGCACAGGACAAATCAACAGAACATTCTCTACCAGGACCCCACAAGGGGCGCTGTACCAGAACCAATAGGTAAGAGGTATCCAGTACCCATACATGATCTAAACCTGAACCCATCCAAATCCTTGCTAACCTTTCTCTGTCCATCCTTCTCTCCCCGTCTGCACTATTTTTTCTGATGTTTGAAATCATTATAACATGAACTAAATATATGATGCAACTCCAAACACACCAACTCTCACCCAACACTATGCACTTTGCACTTATCTTAAATACATCATGTCACATTAATGTCACAATTGTCACCTTACATGGTTTTGAAAATGTATCAGCCTTGATAAGGACCTACGGGTTGAATCACGTGTCGGCTGACCACATGGGGATATAAGAGCCCCATATACTTTAATGTGTATCATGACTCAAGACAATAAACCATTTCACGAATAAACAACACAAAACGCATCAAACAGCTTGGAAAAGTAATTTCTTTAAAGCAACAAAAGCAAGATATCCAGGACCCCCCCCCCACTCCCCTCCTTTTTCTACCAAACATTATGTATTTAATTCAGCGATTGGCACAGTGGCTCTAAGCTTTATATTGTAGTGTAAATTCTCCCTTCATCACAATGACCTTGGAGAAATTAGATACATGATGTTTCATGGTTTTTCTTTATGAGTGTTTAAGGCCTGTTTGTGCTGCACATGATTCTAACATAACTATTGATGACTCTCTCTCTGACTGTTGGTACAATCTTACCATGGGAATATGCATATGTTACATTCAGGCATAGCTACTATAAACCATGTAAGTGTACAAAAGGTTTCTCTGTGGGCAGGATCTCCTTTTACATGGCTGTTAGATTTCCAGATAAACAAAAATACATTTAGCGATACATTCGGGTTTTATCACAGGAAAGCAATCCATTATCTTCCCAAACTCCCACAGCAGGCATATGGTGCATGACTGAGTGCTGCTGAGGTCCTTTGAGGGTTGAAATGGTGCATGCTGCAATGTAAGTCAATGCCCAGCAAGACTCAACAAATCTGGGGAGCATCTGGTTGAACTGTGTGGAAAGTGAAGAGGTATATGCTTCCCCTGCCACCCTGACACCTGGGCAGAAGTATTTGCAGACAAACGCTTCCAAGTTCTTCCAAGCTTTCTGAGCAATAGCAACCGGGATGGTCCCAACCTCTGAAGGTGGGAGTGCGCACACACTCCTGAAAGGTGTCAAGTTTATATCATGCGTTTCATAACTCACACGCAGGGTGCTTCTCACATGCAGCTCATTGTGATAAACCTAGATGGCAGTGCAATTCCATGCCCCGTGTAATCCCTCTAGCCCCAGTGAGGCACATCACCTTCCTCTGAAGCCCAAGCATTGGCTACTAAGGACACTTGCAGATGCTCTGTCCTGAAAGTGCAGCAGTATCTTGGAAACGGGGCCAAAGTATGATCCAAAAGTAATCCTCCTCTGCCCTGTGGCCAGCCCATTAGCCAGCGCTCTGTGGTGCTGCAGTAGCTGTGCGGCACACTCCCCCACCTCCCAAGGTTGGCATAATGTATTATTTCTTCTCAAAGGTCAGCCGGGCTCACAAGGGTGCACTTCATGATGCCTGTCTGGTCTCTTCATCATCATGGCCGGAGGATTCAACTTTGCAGGTTTGGAGTTTACACACGGTTCTGTGCCCTGCATAGTGAGTCCTTGAGCCCAGTTTAGCCTCCCTTAAGCGTTGCACCCAAATTCATACTTTACATGTGTTCACTGGGTTTTTTGTAATTGTCGCACTTAATTTATTTCACATACTTATGTGACCATGGGTGCACTATGCTGCAATTAATTTGCATATGGAGCCTGAGAGCACTTTATGCGTGATGTTTTAGAGTGTTACCATGCCTTCTTCTTGGAAATGTGGGGTCTATCAGGTCTTCAGTCATAGTGAGCCTAATACCTTATTTAAAAATATCCAGTGCCGTTTGTTCTGTTGTATGATCCACTATGGCTTACGTTCTTATACATTCAGGGAGATGCATGTCTTGCAGGGATTCTTCTAAACCCACTAGGGAAGCCAGGATTACTTACTTGTAACTGATGTACTCTTACATGGGTCCTCCTGTGGACTACCGCCCAGAAGGACACTTAAGTAATGCGTGATGCAATACTATTTTTGTCGTATTCCAGTGGGCTACTGCCTAGCAACCCCCTCAGGGCAGTTTCTAAAGAATGCAGGATCCCCCATGGGCCTAAGCCCATCAGAACTCTTCATTGATCAATCTTTGGACATCCTCCTGCAAGCCACCACCTTAACAGGACACGTCAGAGAAACAGTGATACAAATAGGTTGCTAGATACCCTCATGCAGGCTACCACACAACAGGATTTGCTAGAGCGATAACTTCCAAGTGGTGCAAGGTTATGTTTAGGCATCCTCCAGTAGGCTCCTGGCCAGCTGAACTCATAAGAGATAGGTTCACATGGATGCAAATTAATTCTTTTAAGACTTCTTGCAGTGTGCTACTGCATGACTGGCCTTATAGGAGATGGCTTCGAATTGATGCCACCTACAAACCACACAAACCTCATCTGGTACCAAGTTGTATTAGCAAAGTGGAAGGGGTCACCATGGGCCTTTTATAGGACATTGTATGGGAAAAGACATAGTGCCTCATCACAAGCTGGGCGGTATCCCGAATGGGATACCGCCCAACTGTATTTGCGTTACCGCCCAACCATCCAGTGGTAAATGTTATTCTCCATTCCCCAATGGGTCTAATTGCGCTGCGCTAATTGTGCCCAGAAATGGCAATTTTTCCAGCGCATTTACCTCCAGCTCTGAGCTGGGTGTAAATACACCATTCTAATGTTTGGTGCGGACCCTTTAATAGCATTACCGCCACATTTAAGGGCTACCGTCCAACTCGTGATGAGGCCCATAGTTTCTTTTGAAAGTGCATGGAAAAACACTTTTGTGTCTGGCAAATCCTCCACTTTTCCTCCAAAAATCCACGGAATTACCATTCCGCCAGTGGTAATTCTGCCAAACATTCCCAAACACCTAACACCTCTTGTAATCTCTTGGTAAACCCAAAGGACCAAGTGGGAGTAACGGTAATTCCATTTGGCGGTATTCTGGTGGATTTACTTCCAGAATACCGCCAAACGCATAATGAGGCCCACAGTGTCTACTGGAGGGGATGGAAGAAACATTAGACATGACATGTGGAGGGGCCACCAGACACAAACGTGTTTTTTCATATATGTTGAAAAGAAATTATTATTATAATTTTTTTATTGTGATATAGTCAAAATAACATAAAATAAAATGTGACTTCTTAACAAATGATATAATATGCATTTAAAACAACATATGAATATAGTCCAATTTCATAATTCCAATAAAATAAAATAAAAACTGTTTTGTTTTGATCAGACGTTTGAGTTCAACAAATTCATATCTCTCAGAACTTTTATCACCTCCACGGTAAGAAAAACCTCATTTCCTGAGGCAGTCAGTCTCTATCCACCAGGGGTGTTACACAAATCTAGCTAACCTTTGCCTTCTCAGTTCAGCAGTCCCCACACAATCAATCATCAAGTGTCCAGAGTTTGCTTCCTATTTACGTCACATCTTTGGCACTTTGGACTTATGGTCCCATCTACATCCCTGATGCTCTGAATTTCCAATGTAGGTAATAGATTTAACCGAAATCTTAATAAGTCTGCTCTTATGGCCGGATCTGGAAATTTGATTAGGTACCTCAGTCTCAAACCTTTCGGGTTTATCTATTCATGAGCGAGGCATAAACCTTAGATTTCCTCACAGTGGTTATTGTGAAAATCCAATACATTCTACTAAGGAGTTCTTTAGCCTTCATTGGATTTTGAATTAGTATCTCTTCAGAGCATTCTACTTCGGAAAGAATAACAGAAGAGCCCCTTTGTAGATGTTTTAAATACGGATTCGAAAGCCCCATATACCCTGCCAAAACATCTTCATACAGTGAAAGTGGGGGGAGAGAAGGAATCAGCCTATGCACTGTCAGTAGCTTCCATTCCACACATAATCTCAGTGAGGGTATGCCCAGTTCGGACCTCAAGCTGGCCTCTGGCGTCCCATTCGGGAGATTCAAAACTCGCCTCCAGAGCATACCCTCTATTCTTTCCCAGTCAATTAAGAAAGAATGGGGATTTGTATCAAAACGAAACAGCATTGCTGGTATTACCTTTCCTATGTAATATCTAATGAGTGGCAGAATCGAAAATTTGCAGTATCTATTTGCGATCTTTTTCATCTGCGACCCTAGGTGGAAGCTTTTTTCATCCAAAGCAGCCATCACCGACCCTTTAGTCGGATAAGATCTTACCACCGAGCCTAGGTAAACAATTTCCTTCACCACGGGAAGCACCTGGTTATCCATGAACCAGGTGAAGGGTTTAATATGCCTTAACAGATTTTTAAAGATCAATATTTTAGATTTTTCTGGGTTGGTTTTTTGCCCATTCAAATCTGCATATTTCTGAAAGGAGATCACTAGCCTCTGTAGGCCGATCTGAGTAAAATCGAGAAACACAATGTCGTCGGCGTAAGCCAGTCATCCAATTTTAGATGACCCCAATTTTGGACTGGCCATCCCCGACTCCATCATCCAATTTACCAGATCAGCCAAATAAAGATTGAATAAAAATAGTGCCACCAGGCATCCTTGCCTAAACCCACTAGTAATAATAATGGATTTAGATAAAAGGCCTGATCTGTGAAGTCTGACCTGCAGTTCCGAATCTCTATATAATTCAATCAATATTGGCAATAGGTGTTCTGGTAATCCCCACTCTTTCAGTTTCCCCCAGAGGTGATCTCAATCAATGGTATCGAATGCTCTAGTCAGGTCAATCCAGGCCCAAAATAATGGTTGCCCTCCCTTAGAAACAGATTCACTACTGACTGCATTCAAGACTAAACTATTCAGAGAAATCGATAAACCTTTCCTGAAGCCTGGCTGAAGGTTCGAGATTATGCTATGTGTTTTGGCCCATAGCTCTAGGTCTCCAAGAACGATAACAATAACTATAACTTTTCCCACACAATGGCCTATAAAAAATTCATTGCAAAAGCAGGGAACATCAAGCTGGAGGTAAATCCTTCCACTGTTCCTCCAACAATTGGTGGAATTACCACTCAGTAATTCCACCGGTGGTAATTCCACCAAACGGTGCGTGAAAGGTGGCAGTAACAGAATTAGTGCCACTTGGTTTTCGCCCCGCCAAACTTGCAATAAGAACCTGTGTGCTTCCTGCTCTTCCCTGTATATGTAAGGTTCGAATAGCACCCATGTGTTCCCTCCTGAAGTTCACCTCTTCACTTCACGTGATTGAGTAGCATTCTGTGAATATAAAAGGAAGCTTTGTTGTGACTGAATAGTAGTGAAGGATATCAGAAATGGGATGTTGGATGGAACCATGGGCATGTCAGAGGTATGTGTGTTTTGTGAGTGTCAGTGGATACTGTGAATGGATGGCCGGTGCTGCTTTTAAATTGATCTTAATAATGAGACCTGATTTGTTGCTCTGTATCTAAAAGAAATCAAGACATAAACTACAATCTGATTCCTATATCCATTGGCACCTGCCAACTCTCTCTTGATGCACAGTCAGGTAACACCTGTTAATGAGGAAATACATATGATGACCAGATCATGAACGTAGGATTAGTGTCTGACAATATTCATTTAAGGGGTGGAAAGGATATGGTCTGTGTACTGCTTATACATTCAGGGGCCGATTCATGGAACAAACGTGCCCCGAAAATCCCAGCGCAAGCAGGCACAAGGTGGCGCAAGCGTGAGAAAGCAAGCGCACACGTGCGATTCAAGGGAGGTGCTGCGCTTGTTTCCCACTGGTTGTGTGCCAAATCGGTGCATGTCACACGCGGGCACACACGTCATCAAACGGCGTGCGCTACGCGCACAGCAAAAGCGCACAAAGCGCAGCGCACACAACAAAGGTAGGCGGAACAGTGGGCGTAACACGTGGAATGGGGAATAACGCAAGAAAAAGAAGGCGTAACTGGGGAAGTACTGCAGACAACTACACGGAACGCCCACACGCACGCGAACCCTTATTCATGGATTCAAATACGGGAAACCCGCGCACAGTAAAAGACGCACACAGGCGTGAACGCGCCCGCCAAACAAAGGCAGTCGGAAGCGGCCCCGCGCACAGTATAAAAGTGCGCGCAAACAACAAACACGTATATACAGCTACGATGAATGCCCCATTTGTCGCAGCACTGATCGTGGGACACCGCAGGAGGAGGAGAATTGCCAGGGCACGCATTATTTCACCAAGGACAAGCCTTTTTGGGATGCCTGACGACCAGGTCTACGGCAGGTATAGGTTTCCATCCCGTATCATCCTAGACCTGGTCAGGGAGTGGGAAGATGACGTTACATCCCCCACCCTTTGCTCCCAAGCATTGAGCCCCTTGGAGAAGGTGCTCAATGTCCTGTATTATTTGGCCACTGGGTCATTTCAGTGGACTACTGCCATAGTGGGGGGGGTCTCACAGGCCACGCAGTCTCGCTGCCTACACCAGGTCTTGGCAATCATGACAGCGCGCCCCTCAGTCCGCAGGCACATATACATGCCCAGAACACCCGCAGAAAGGCAGGCCGTTGTCCTGGACTTTTACAGGGTGGCACACTTCCCCAAAGTGATTGGTGCCATAGATTGCACCCATGTGGCCCTACGTCCACCTAGGGCCACTAAGCACATCTACCGAAACCGCAAGCACTGGCATTCCATCAATGTACAGGTGGTATGCGATGCAAAGGGAATCATCACCTCTGTCTATGCAAACTACCCTGGCTCCACCCATGACAGTTTCATATAAAGAATGTCCGCCCTGAGCTGGGCCCTGGAAGCTGGGCAGCATGGCAACACATGGCTCCTAGGTGAGTACAAATGCCCTCGCACATGCATGCATGTCACACACACACACACAAATACACAAACCCCAATAATCACAACCATTATCACCTCTCCAGGGGACAGTGCCTACCCTCTGAGCAACCACATGATGTCGCCAATCCGGAACCCCACCACACCACCCCAGGTAAGATACAACGCGGCCCATATTGCAACCAGGGCCCTAGTGGAGCGCACATTCGGAGTGCTTCCGCTCCCTTGACCGCTCTGGTGGGCAGCTACTCTATGCACCCCCAGTAGTGTGCAGGATCATTGTGGCAGCATGTGTCCTGCACAATGTTGCAACACGGCAGGGCGTACCGGTGGACATGGTGGTGCCCCCACATCCCCAACCACAGGCACAGGCACTACCCATGGGTGGGGATAGGGCACATGGTGAGGAAGCCCGGACCCAGCTTGTGGACACATTTTTCACCTAAACTCCCACCCCTGCGGAGTGCACACAGGTCTTGCACATACCAGGTGACAATCGATGATGACAAAGAGACAGTCAACTGTCACAACCTTACCACCCTGAGATTGTTGCCATGGAAGTGCCACATTGTGTGCATCCCTAGCTACTTAAACACAAGCAATCCTGTGTGACCAAACATACATGCAAGGTGTGAATCACACACACCTGCAAAACAGGCCATGACTATCACTGGCATGTCACTTAAACCCTCCCAAACCACAACATGACGTGGCAAGCAATAGCCATACACCAACACAGTACCAATAAGGTAGACATTGTCATGTGAAAAATGTAAATTGGCATCAGACAATGATGCCTGACATGGAATCAGATGAAATGACTGACCAACAACCTCCCACCCATAATAAGTCATACCCAAATGCATTCCAAAAGTCGTAGTTGTAACATAACAATGAATGCCTGTCGACATGCACATTGTGCATTGCAAAATCAACACTGCAGCTTCTGTGTGCCATGTCCACCTCCTGCAACACACTGCTCAGTGCACAGCACAGTTAACAGCAATTGCGTGTGATGCACACCCTGAGCATCACATCTAAGCAACAAACCACATCAAAAAGCAAATTAGGCATGTACAGGATCCACAATTGGTCATAGGACATGTGCTGCAGGGACAGATTGGGCACCAGAAGGAAAACAGAGTGTACATGTGGACATGGAAGGGTGGTTGTACATGTAGTGCATTATAGTGCGAGTGTGTGGGTCAGTAGGGACATGCACTCAACATATGCATGTGCAATCAAGTGATCATCAGTGTCCTCTACACATCACATGTGAACATTCACCATGTGTACACCCCAGCATGTCAAACCACAACTATCCCCTCACACCTGAAAGGTAAACACAACACATGAAGAGGCATTGATCAGCAGAACACATCATGTACATAGGATACCACAATTACAATGTCAGGGTGCCCATCACACTGCAGGGCAAGGCAACTATCACCAACAAATCACCATGACCCACTGAACAACTGCACCGAGGTTATGGAGCCTTCATCCTTGAATTTCACATGGCCACAGGATCGCCCTTCCCCTTTGTCACCATCTCCCACCTTGTGTGTAAAAAGTTGCCTGCACCCTCAGAGTCCACCTTGATTTGCAAAAACACTACATCCAAGAGAACCCAAAGCAGGCTAACACAGAAGCCAAGCAAAAAGCCTGCAGGCAGAAAAAATAACCAGAACAGCCTCCAGTAGATGACTTGAAGTAGCAGTACCTCACAAAGGCCAAGTACTACCACAATGACGTAACAACCAAGGTAGCACAGTAAAACAATGTTACAACAGGATGTGTATCATGTGTGCTACATAACATAGAATGATGCACCACAAACTGATGTGTACTGTCACTGCTCCTGTGTACAGGCGCAGGAGTGGCACGAACCAACCACCCCCACCGTGGTCTGGGTGGCTGCAAGGTCAAACTCACACAGGCCTCTGAGACCCTGGTGGGGAAGAAGGGTCAGGTATATGCAGTCGGGACAGGCGTTGGCATACTGGATAACCAGAATGAGGGGCAGGAGAGGGGAGTAGGATTGACAGGGGAAAGTAGGGAATGCCCAAAAATGTAGTACTCACATTAACACATACTCAATCATACCAAACTTGTTCATCATGCACATAGCAGCAATTCACTGAAATGGAATTCAAAGAGAAACTTATCTCTGGGGTGAGTGCTGGCCTCCTGCCTGCGCACTCTCAGGTCCGGTAACAGGAGCACTTCAATGCTGCAAAGAGAGCCACAGTTAAAAATCTGTGCGTGCCGATAACACACAAACACACCACCAAATATGCCCCAAAGTAACAAACTACTCTACAGACAATCTGGTGTGGATGCTTCGTACCCATACGTAACATTACCCCTGTGATGGTTCATACACAGTCAATGCAGTAAGTCAGACGCCAGTGGGTGCGTGGAAAATGGAACACCAATGTGTCACGATTCACACAACATGCAATGTTCCCTGGGTAAGCAGACAGACGCATATAGCAAGGTATGACTTCAGAACAAGTCGTGTTCCACCATGACCGAAATAAAGTAGGCAGTGCATGTTTCAAATTCTGCATGGAAATGAAATGCACTGCACCCGAGTCTGTCCCTTGCTGTCTGTCCCTGTGAGCTGCTTCTTTCCATGTCTCTGAATGCTACATGGGTGATAGAAGTGCCTCAATGGACCATGGTGGACCGTAGGGTATGTGCCACTGCCCCTGCAGGTGCCCCAGACAACCTTACAATCAACTAGCCATGAGTCCACCAACACATCTGAGCTGTATTGTGCGCTTCAACACCAATATTTGTCCAAGCTCACCCTCAGTGCTGCTTCTAAGCATGCATGTGCAACTGGCCTGGTGGAAGGTGTGCTGTGTTGTGGCCCCCCTGCACTGCTCACCTTGCCTGGAGTCCCTTGAAACACGTCAGCAGTTTTAGGATGTATGATTGCAATCCCTGTGCCTCTGCTTGCACACACATGTGCATGTGGGCACCACCAAATGTGTCCAGATTCCAGACGTCCAATGGCCCATGTCTGCTGGCAAAGGTGGTCTGGAGGCTCATCCCCCTGCAGAAAGGGCATGAAAAACATGATTAATGCATTAGATTCATCTGTGTGTGTCTCTTCAGGCATCACATCACTGGACCATGTCAGAGACGTACATCAGAAATCACACCATCAGTCCGTCTTTCACAGCCAAAGTGTGGAACACACTATCTACGGCATGAATTGCAACAAGCACATGTACAGTAAAGATAAGAAACACACTACACAATGCATAGCAATGACTGTACACATGAATCATGAAACACCCCATCTAGCAAAAGCAGAACAGTGGTCGATAACACCCCAATCATCCCCACTAGGGGTGTTAACACAAGTTCCACAGCAGCAGACATGCCACAGATATGACAGTCCAAAGCCCTTGTGTAATAGGCTGTTACACCGAACCATCCTTGCAGGCCCATGGATAAGGGAAGCAGGAGTGGCATATGTGTGTCAAGGACCCCAAGCAGCAAACACATACACAAGACAAGCCAGAAGGGCCCAGCTGGAACAGACAGTGGATGCTTTCAAAAGCCACAAAGCACCACACTGTCACATGAAAGCACAATATAATTTTAAACTATATTACCTAATTAAACTAACTCACAAACAGAAACTTAACTAACTAAACTAAAAGAAAAATCAAAAATGGCCACATATGACCCGGGGGGGCATCCAGGAGGGGGGAGGTACAGGGTGCTGCTCAACACCCACATGCGATGAGGCTGAGCAAAAAAAAAAAACCTCCATGGGCTCAATGCCTGCACAGCCCGACCTATGTGGGAGATAGATTGTCGTCCGAGTCTGGCTCATCCTGGAAAGGAGGGTGTGGTACAGTAGCCTATCCATGCCTAGCCGCAGCTTGCCCCTCGTCGGCAGCAAGTCTGCCGGACGGGTGAGCCTGGTTCTGTGTGGCGATGACTTGTAGGTCTGCATGCAGAACCGCCCGTGATACACGTGCTTCCTCTTGCAAGGTAGCACGTGTAACACGGAGTTCCTCCTGCAAGGCCTGGCTGGACAACCCCTGCACTTCCCGGCAAGCCTGTAGCTCAGCCAAGATGGTACACTCAAGCTGTGCAAACCTCTCCTCTGACTGCTCCCTCTGGGACTTTTCAGCCTGGCGTGCCCTGTCTGAGGCCGCCATGCCCAGCCTGAGCGAGCGGGCCGTGGACGGTGCCACGTGCTGCTGGAGAAGCACCTGCCTAGCAGGGGGGAGCACGGATCAGGCCACACGCTCCATGCTTTCAGCAATGTTCTCCATTGCTGCCCCCTGCCGTTCTGAATTGGCAGTCATGTCTTGCTCCCTCTCAGTATACTGCGGTTGCGCCCGGCAACTGCGTTGCTGGGCTTGACCCCTACGGGACCCAAGGACCGGGTGTCCTGGTCGTGTTGGCACCGCCCGCGGCTGCACGACTACATGCCCCCGTCGACGTGATGTCCTAGGCACATCAGTGACTAGTGTGGAGGGTGACTCTCCATCCCGATCCACCACGGGCGGAGGTTCCAAGACTGTCTGACCCCTCAGTGCAGGCGTCGCGGACAGAGGAGTGTCCACATCAGAATCACTCACCCCTGACACATGGACCTGATGCTCATCCAATTCGACATGGACATCAGAGTCGTCATAAGGGCTGGACTCATAGGCAGCCAGAGACAAGATGGCCTGTAGAACTTGGGGGTTTTCGTGGCCTGCCATCCCACAACCCCCACTTGTGCCGGGTTGATGTAGTGATACCAACCCTGTGCTTGGCATGACAACACCATCCTCCGGCTCCATTGCGTCATCATCTGAAAAATAGAGAGAAAAAAGGTCACTACACATGTCAGAAGCACATACACACACACACACCGACAACATCAGGCAGACATGTGACACACAAAATAGAACCTGGCATGCATGCTGGGTCAACTTGGAATTGATTCTGTGATCAGACCTGTTGAAAGGTGGCAGTTTGCAGTGAAGTGGGTCTATGCAGTGCAGCCAATGTGTATGTTAATCACTACCTACATGTACAAGTACTTCATGGTGTGCGTCAGAAAATGTGAAGGCAGTGCAAGGTCAACTTCAGGCATCATGTGCAATGCGCATTCAATGGGTAGCATATCTACAAGCAAAGCACATCTCCACCCAAGTGAAAAAGCATGGATGCCTAGCATGGTATCAAAAGGCTGACCATAGACCTGTGTATTGACAGGCAGTATTGACTAGCATCAACAGCTTCATGTGAGTCAAGTGACAACACTGCAAATGATGATGGGACAGTAAGCAGGACACATGATGAAACGTCTGGAGGCCACCCACGTGTGAAGAGGACACTACACCAGTTGGACAGAGTCATTGGCCATTAAACAGGCTGAGGCCTGTGACCCACCCAGATTGTCAGACCCTAAACATGTGTGCAACGCAGTACTCAGCCACAGTAGACATGAGAAGGCTGATGCAATGCCATGCAATGTATGTCACCCAGGACTTGTATTACAATGATCATCCAGTCAAGGACACATAGGGGCATGCGTGGAATGCACATGGAGCATGAATGGACACTCATGTCCCTGCGGGGCATCTGACCTCTGCACAGTACAAGTGAGATACCCTGCATCAAGTACTAAGGCTGTACCACACAGCATATGTCTGGCAGATTGGTTGCGGGAAGACACATGTACACAGGATGCATTAACAGGGAAGTACCTAACAGCAATATTGAAGCAGACCAGTGCAAAGGTGGAATTGGGGTGCAGAGCAGGGGGTGGAGGGGCAAGGGCGCATACCTACATGGAGTACCCGCATGCAGGCAGAGGACACATGCACGTCAGTCATGCTATGACATCGTGCCTGGGCTGAGAGGAAGGTCACCCCACGCTACATGCAAAAGGGCCAGTGAGCTGGAACATGGACCGGAGGGGCATACTGGTAACCAGCATGTGAGTAGGGTGCAATAGTGTTGTTGCAGACAGTCCCCGTCTGCTCCACATGTCCACCATCCAGCAGAGCAGACATGCATCACGGAAGCATTGCATTACTTGCACATCAGAACCATGTACACGTTACATGTAGTGGCAATCATGCAGAACACATCCCACAAGTAAAACACACACGTCCTCAACAAACACGCATCAACACTCACTGGACTGGGAATCAAAGTCCGGCATCTCTCCCACTCCTTTGACCGATTCAGATGGTATGAACTCTGCAACGAGTGACTCATGCGGAGTGAGGACTTCCTCCTCTGGTGCAGGCCCACCGCCAGTCACCAGAGTCAAGTTGTAATTTGAGGCACGCTTAGCCTTAGCGCTGTGTTTGATGTCATTCCAACGCTTTTTGCACTCTTGCGCCGTGCGCACCTCATTGCCGAATGCACTGACATGTTCTGCAACATGCTTCCAGTGGGTATCACGATGGGCAGCCGTAGTCTGACTATTGGCACCCACTAGCATGTCACGGCTGTGGCCCCGCACGTAGCCCACCAGGAAGTCCAGTTCCTGGTTACAGAAAGGCTTCTTCCTCGACGTGCAGGAGTTCGTGGCTGTGTATGGGGTCCCAGCCTGTGCTGCAGGTGCAACCTTCCTCCTCTTGGATTGTGGCTCAGACCCTGGCTGGCTAATGCCGCCCTGACCAGTATGGCCAGTGGGTTCGGCGGATTGAGCCAAGGGAGTGGCAGGTGGAGGGACGACCAAAGGCCTGACTTCTGTCAGTGGCAGCTGGGTGCCCTCTAATGGACCCTGCGCAGCAACATCCGCTGTGGCAGGGTCATTGACCGCAACTGTCCTGGTTGGCAGACTCACAACCGGGGTGTTGTTGGGTGCATCTGCCCCTGCACTTGCCAACACGCAGCTGTTCGGGGCAGCAGATGACATAACTGCCCCAGGGACACGTGTCTTGGTCAGGGCAGCCCTGCGTGCCCCTACAGTTTCCCTCCTGGCCTGTTGGAAATCTTCCAAGGGCTCCTCAAGTGCCAACGCAGGCTGCGCTGGCAGACCCTGAGCCTGGGTGGCGGTGTCCACAGCTGCACCTGCAGCTACCACTACCCTTGGGCCCGTGGCAGTCAATGGAACGGACTGCTGGGTCACATGGGCGCCAGTGCCAGATGCAGAAGCTGCATCTCCCGGAAACACAGGGGGTGGTGGCATGACTGCACTGACACATGGCACAACATCGTGCTCAAGTGGCGCACCCCTGCCTCTTCCTCCTCTGCTTCCGTCCTGGACACCCTGGAGTCCCCCTACTCCCTGGTCACCCCGGCCACATCCCTGACCACACCCACCACGAGGAGTACGCCCAGCTGATGCGCCCCTCACCTTTGGTGTCCTCCCAACCATGGTACAGATGTAGTGGTGCCGGCACAGATGGAGTAGTGCCAATGGGAGGTGTACACCACAATTGACCTGGGCAAATGGGGTGAAGGGGGTGGGAAGCAAGATGTTAACAGCCGCCCTGCACCTGCAAGGCTGTATGTGACCCCGGTGATGTAGTGACGGGTCACGCAACGCTCAGGCACCCCAAAACTGCTGGAAAACCATGCACGCAACCCTGCAGCCTACGTACGTGGAATCAACCTCCCGCAGTACGCGGCGGCACCCAGTAACACGAAAAACGCGTTCGCGTGGGACACGCAGGCTACTATGACATCAAAAACGGTGTGATACACAGGGGCACCCGCAGTGGGAAAAATAGCGTGCTCGACTCACCGTCTGACTAGTGTGATGCAGAAAAACACGCGTAGCCAATACCCCCGCCAAAAGAAGAGATACGTCCTTGATAGCTGTGAAGTTGTGATGGCGTGCGAAACAACACGAAAAAGCAACACACGTCGGTCTCCACGAAAGGCACCTTTAACCCATGCTGAGAGAAACGCCCGTGCGTGTCACGTCACTTACGCGCGTAGGCCCTTTCCTCGGATTACACGCATTCACACGGATACGTGCATTTTTTTCACGGGCGCGCTAATCCACTATGCCCACGTCACGGGGGAAACACGCACGCCCGCGCGCGTCACATCATAGAAGCGCTTATGCGCAAAGGGCCTTTTGTCCAGTGAAATCGCTGACGCACTTACGCGCTAAAGGCCTTTCCTCGAATTACACGCTGACGTGCAATTTTTTCACGTGCCAAATCACTCCGTATCAAGCTGGCCACGCGAAAACACACGGAAGACCACGCTCCTGCCCTGAAGGCCATTTTCCTGCCCCACCAGAGCCCCGAGCACGCTCCCACCTGCCATCTGCTGCTGCCTGACTGCCTGCTGCCCACGTGCCCTGCTATTTGGTGCCTGCACATCAGCCATCTGCAGGGGTCCAGTTGCTGTGTCCACCCCTGCAGGAACAGAAGACTCCCGACGGGAAAACCATCGCTCGACAGCCCAGATCCTCGGGGGTCGCCATGTCGGGGTAAACACCATCTGAGACCACTGGCGACCCCCAGCCAGAGGGGCAGAGGGCCACCAGCTTCAGTCAGAAGGAAGTTGGTGTCCTGGTGGAGTATGTCCTGGGGCATTATGATGCCCTCTTCAGAACATCACGTGCCAACAAGGAAGTACGGGACAGGATCTGGGACGACTTTGTGGTTGCCATCAACGAGGAGGGGGTGGCAACCCGCAACATCAAGCAAGTCAAGAAGTGCTGGGAGGACTTGAGGTCCAGGACCCTGATAAAGGCCCGGCACCTCGTGGAGGGGGGCCGGGGCAGCATGAGTACCATCCAGATGAGGGTCCTAGAACGCATAGGCCCAGCGCTCCACGCCCAGATCCTTCAGACCCATCTGGAGTTGAGCGGTAAGTGGCCAAGCATTGCTGTGTGAGACAGGGCATGTTGCAGGGTGCTGGTTGTCTGATACCTGCCTGTATGTGTGACATAGGCCATGTACGTATGCAGGGACATCATGGTCATGCATGTGAGACCAGTAATGTGTGAACCACATGGTAGGTGCATGTGTTACAATGCAACATGCGGAGCAGCATGTGGAATGCACACATTAATGCATGCCTGTCTCTGTTATTGGACATGGATGGGGTGTGAGAAATGGGTGCTGCTGTCATGGTCATGTATGGTGTCCATGTCTGTGTGTCTGCCTTGCGTGTCTGTGACTTGTAAATGCCATGACAAATGCATGACACATGTCTGTGACAATGTTCAGATTCACTGATGCAGCCTACTCATCCTTGTAAGTCAATGCCTAGTCTGGGATACTGAATGGAAACCCTTATTGATATATCTTTACGTCCAGTTCATGCGTTCTGGATGACTACCCCTATATAACACCCCTCTCTTGGAATCCCCCTGACCCCACTGAGCCAAGAAGTAGTTCTGTTTTGCAAGTTTAAAGGGTTTATTTGATAATTTAAACAATAGATATATATCACACTTTATAATAAATTAATAATTGAATATCACACTTAATCTGAGCAGTAATCAATAATGGATAGTCCGGCACTAGCACACTTCTTTATAATCAATGATGAGTGGTTATAGGATGGATAGGATAGCAACAATACTTTTATGGTTTCAAATGGATGCAGGGTGGAATGAAATTGTAGTACAGAAATACTCAATATGATTTCAACAAAACAATGTAATCACTTTTCTCTGGCAATCCACTCCCCCCTTTATGCAATGCAAGGAAATGGAAGGGAAGCACACAGTTCTCAGAAATGCAATCAAATGTAATTCAGTTCACCCCAGCAAGCTTAGACTACAGAAGTTTGAAACACAGGCCCAAAATGCTTTTATATGTGCTGGCAATGAAGTGAAAAATATGCTAAAATGCTTTTATATGTGCTGGCAATGAAGTGAAAAATATGCTAAAATGCTTTTAATTCCCTCTAGAGGTTCAGGGTGAGTGGTGTCTAGTTAATATTAGTCCAGGCTCACTCTAGTAATGATTTAGGAATGGTTCTTAAGAGGCAAACAAATTTTTAGCAAGGAAAGCAAGGAAGCTGCTGTTTTCACACGTGGCTGGATTTTTAACCAAATTGCAAATCACGGTAAAATTCGCGAGTGCAAGAATCGTGATTACGGCAAAAGTATGAGGAGTAGGAAGTCGGTTCTAGGCTTGTTGAAAGGTTGAGATTCTAAGCTTTCATAGGAAAGTTAAACCAAGTTCCTAGCACAAACGGTTCCAGAGATACTGACGATTAAATAAAGGTAGTTTTTTTGGATTTGAAATTTTAAAAGTTCAAAGCGACAGGTTACAGTTTGCAGATAGAAAATGACAGGTGACAGCTTTTAGGCAGTTCTGGTTAGATTAAAATAGATTGAATTATATTATTTTAACTAAGAGATCGGTTCTGCACAGTTCTGCTAGGTACTCACAATATATTTTTGAATTAGGCCTCGCCACGGATCTGGTCAGGTTTTGGACTGGACTCCGGTCTGGTCTGGGTCTCTTCACAGTGATCTGGGTCAGCTCTCTGGTTCTGCTAACAGCGGTCTGGGTCACTCTGGATCTCTGCTGGTCTAGCCTCTCTGGATTCTGGATACTGCTCTGCTTTCTAGGTACTGCTACAGGTTCTGGAGATTGATGGATTTGAAGTCTGGATCTCTGGATGTTGTATGGTCCGGCAGCATGCTCCGCAGCAAATGGAATTGAATGTCTCTATCTGTCCTGACTGTCTGCTTTTATGTGTTTTGAAAGTGGGTGTGTGTGCAGCATCACTAGCCAGCCCCTCTTTCAACTTGTCATTGGCCCAATTCTCCCCTCTCCCATGATTGGGGAAGGAACTGTGAGTCAGAGTGATGCTGTAGGTTTTATGGGTCAGAGGATCCTCCCCTGGTCAGTTTGCCCACAAATATATATTTGATTCAAAATGCACATTTCTGAAATACATAGTGGTTTGTCATTGCATGTACATGTTACCTATCACATGAGTCTCTGTCCCAAATCTGCTCTTCCTAGGAGCTTGGGTTCAAAAATGGCAACATATTTCACTTTTTATTCGGGTTACCAATATTGGATTTTTCCCCGCATTTACACAGATGTGCCCATGGTGTGTGGGCATTAGGTGGTGGAGTGTCAGATTTTTAACATACATACATTTAGAGTAATATCCTCTTTTCCGCTAAAACCCCCCTGAACATACCACCGGGTCCTACCACGTCTTCAAATGTGCACAGAAAAATCACAAGAATAATGATATCACTTATAAAATTTTCACAAGTCCGCTCTATGAATGATCCATCTTTTTAGATTTATGTTCTGGCCCCAAAGGGGTGTGGTTTCCCCCAGCACAAGGTTGAATTTCTGGTTTTTCCAGTTCTGCCAAGCCAGCTTGCTCTCACAGGCAGTGCTCCTCCCCTTTCCTTCCAGGAGGAAGCCACTTTTACGACCCCCATAATAAAACATGTGCCTGAGTCAGGACAGGACTTTGTTCAATTTCCTGCAGAGCCCAGGTAATTCAATCAGAGAAGTGTCATATCCCTTTTGGTGGGAACAGCAAAAGGCAGCTAGGCCTGGGAACACAGCTGTTGTGCAAGTCTCAACTCCTGTCGGGGGTAGCTGGTGGGCAGAATTCAGTTTCATTAAGCCAGGTTTCAGATAAAATGTCACTTTTTGTTCCCCAGTTTAAGTCAAGACAATTTTTACATATGCAGCTAGAATGCTGATTCTAAGTTAAAAACTATGACATTTTAACAGTGACAAACTATGTGGCAGTCACAAGTCTGTCCCTCAGTTTATTTAAACATTTCGATTTTTGGTAATTTTAAATCCAGTTTCAGTTTAAGCCGCTGCAGACCTGTAGAGCTCAGCCAGTCTTGTTATAAACCTTCAAGTCACTTCAGAATATAACTTTACATTGTATCCACCTCTTAGTAAGTCTTTCTTTGGCCTGCTTTGGGTTCATTTATTCAGTTTTACACAAATGTCTGGTGTTGTTTTAAAACGCCGGCTTTCTGATAGTGGTGAGTACTGGTAATGCAACCATTTTTGGGATTTAAGAAATGAATTCCCCACAGTTCTAGGTTGCTTTTGGCAATCAGCATTGCCATTCCCTATGGTTTCAGGCTACTGTGTGGGTAGTCCAATGGTGGTTTTAGGCAGTGCCCTTCTGTGCCCATAACATCGGCAAAAATGGGTGGCAGCCTATTCTTCATGCATTTCCCTGGGCATTTTCTGGGAAGCTCTGGCCATCATGATGTTTTCAATGCCAGTACTGCACAGTTTTTGTGGTAGGGCTCGGATGCATGGGTAAAAACATCCCACAGAGGCCAGATGGATGAAACTACGGTGAAGTGTGTGCATGTGATTTGCATGACCCATGATGCATGTGAGTTTCAAACCAGCATTGTATGTTTCAAGAGTCCCTTGGATATGTATGCTAATGTTCATAGCATGCATCATGCCTGTTACTACATGTGTTTTGCCTGCACTGACCCATGTGTTATGGAGGGACATGATGGAAGTGATGTTTCACAGTGCCACTCATCTGCTATTGCTTCCTGTCTAGGGGACCATTGTACGGTACCCTGATGCTTGTGTTCTATGTCTCCCTCTACACAGTGGCAAGTGATGAAGAGGGCGGAGACGGCGCTGTGGAGCAAAGTGGCGGGGATGCCCCCACCGGCCAGCGACGCAAGGCCCAGTCACCCTCCAAGAAACTACCATCGTCCGGGAGTGAGGGGACTGGTGCTGCGTCTGCCACTACGGCTGCAGCGGAAGGGGTGGGTGAGCCCCCACAGGGGCTTGCAATGGCGGAAGACGGTGTGGAGCCATCCAGGTTGGTGGTTTCCACAGAGGAGGAGGAGGCCGCTACTGAGCCGCACATGGGGCCTGGTGGGGGTGGTACCACTGGTGCAAGTGATGCAGTCCAGGGGCAGGGGCAGGAGGCAGCACAGGTCGCCGTGGAGGGGCCTGTGCATGTCACTGTCCCTGACACTGTGACTGCACCACCATGCACCAGCAGGGATGCCCCATCCCAGGCCCGTCCGCAGGTAGGGGGGATGTCCATGTCATCTGACACTCCTCTACTTGCGGACGAGGGGACCCCAGGCCGTATGTAGAAGGTCCTGATTGGTGTCGCGTTGCGCATGCGTGACATTCGTGATGACGTGCGTGCTTCCCGGGGGGAGCACGCACGTCATCACGAAGAGCAGCATGCCAACGTGGCCCAGTTAGGAGTGTCCATGGTCGGGGGTTTTGTACATGTGTCGGCCACTCTGGCGGCCCTCTCCTCCTCTGTGGAGACTATGTGCCAGTCATTCTCCATGCCGTCTTGCGGCCCAGATGCCACCAGGGCCCCCTGTGGACCTGTCCTGACCAACGCAGCCAGCTCGGTGGGGATCCCATCCCTGCCACAGTCGGGAGTCGGAGGTCCAGCAGGGGTGGACACCACAGCAACTGGACCCCAGCAGATGGAGGATGTGCCGGCATCATCGGGCAGGGCACGTGCACGACGACGTCGGTGGATTCAATCAGCCTGGATGCCGTCATGCTGGCAGAGGCAGTTGCGTCGGAGGCAGGGCAGGCTCAACGTGGGAGGCATCATGGCTCGGGGCCATCTACATTAGAGGGGCAGGCATCGGCCGGAGGGCAGGAGGACCCTGGAATGGGAGTGTCTTCCGTGTGGCAGCGGTTGGGCCAGCAGATAGGTGCGGAGCGGCGGCAGGCGGAGGAGGCACAGCTCACAATGGTCAGGGCAGAGAACTCCATGTGCAGGGCGCCTAGGCAGGCTGAGTGCCTTGAGGGAATTCGCAGGGAGTTGGAGGTGGACATGGCATTATCCCTGCGAGACCTCGGGGCCAGAGAACAGGCCCGCCTCCAAGACATTGAACAGGACTTCGATGATGCCCTGGCCCATGACATCAACAAGTGAGCCGTTGGACTTGCCCGCCGCCATTGTATATAGTTCATTAGTGTTAAGTTTCATTTCTTTTTTCTTTCATTTGGGGCACATGGACTGTGCCCCACATTTTTGTAAATAGTTAGTAATCAGGTAGGTTTCATTGTAGGTTTCATTTATGTCGTTGGACTCATGGACCCTGGATTTGCTATTTGTACATAGTTTTACAGTGGATTTTTCTCCTTCATCTTTTTTTTTCTTCACCATGGAGCAATGGATATTACGCTTTTCTTTCCCTTTGGATTTGCTTTGTTGGCGGTGACTTTGGACACATTTTCATTTGGATTAATTTGGATTCTCATTTTATTTATTTATCATTTTTTGGGACATGCTGCATTTTGATTATTATTGTCATTATTGTGTGTTTTGATTTCATTCCCTTCATTTTGACTTGAATACATTTTTGTTTCTTACTTCAATGTGTGGTCTTCTCTCATTGGTTTCATGCATGTCACAATGTGGGTTATCTCAGTCATGTGTTGCCATTGTGTGGGTCTGACAGGCTTGTACTCATGCGCATACTGCTTATTTGTGATCTATCATGTAATGGGGATTTCAATTTGGAGTGGATGTAAAGCTTGGTTGGGTATTTGGACTGGGGTGACATGGGGTGGGAATTGGGGCTCGCCATAAGAGCCAGGGATCTCGATTGTGATGACGTGTTGGCTGGGGAACATGTGTCGGGGCCTGCTGGCAGGTGCCTGTCAATGATGGGGGCGGGGGGGCTGGGGGACATGTGTCGGGGCCTGCTGGCCGGTGCCTGTCAATGATGGGGGGGTCTGGGGGACATGAGTGGGGACCTGCTGGCAGGTGCCCCTCACTGCTGGGGGATGGGGGTGCTGGGGGACATGTGTCGGGGCCTGCTGGCAGGTGCCTGTCAATGCTGTGGGGGGTGGGGGAGCTGGGGGACATGAGTGGGGGCCTGCTGGCAGGTGCCCCTCACTGCTGGGGGGTGGGGGTGTGGGGGACATGTGTCAGGGCCTGCTGGCAGGTGCCTGTCAATGATGGGGGGTGGGGGGTCTGGGGGACATGTGTCGGGGCCTGCTGGCAGGTGCCTGTCAATGCTGGGGGGGTGGCGGTGCAGGGGGACATGAGTGGGGGCCTGCTGGCAGGTGCCCCTCACTGCTGGGGGGTGGGGATGCTGGGGGACATGTGTCGGGGCCTGCTGGCAGGTGCCTGTCAATGATGGGGGGGTGGGGGTGCTGGGGGCATGTGTCGGGGCCTGCTGGCAGGTGCCCCTCACTGCTGGGGGGTGGGGGTGCTGGGGGACATGTGTCGGGGCCTGCTGGCAGGTGCCTGTCAATGATGGGGGGTGGGGTGCAGGGGGACATGAGTGGGGGCCTGCTGGCAGGTGCCCCTCACTGCTGGGGGGGTGGGGGTGCTGGGGGACATGACCAGGGGTGCAGGGTAGTCCCCTGTGATGTGGGCTGCCTGCAGGGGCTGTGGAGGGGGTAGAGGGGACACCTGGGAGGACCCACACTGCCAATTCACCTGTAGGACTCCCCGCGCACCCCCGAAATATGCGTTCCCCGCTCTGACTGCAAAATCGCGTGTAAAACTTCCCGTGCACCCCTGAAATACATGTACCCAGGCCAATCGCGTGTAAAACTTCCCGTGCACCCCTGAAATACACATACCCTGCTGAAATCGCGTGTAAAACTTTCCGCGCACGTCTGAAATACACGTACCCTGCTGAAATTGCATGTAAAACTTCCTGCGCACCCCTGAAATACACGTACCCAGGCCAATCGCGTGTAAATTTTCCTGCGCACCGCTGAAACACACGTACCCTGCTGAAATCGCGTGTAAAACTTCCTGCGCACCCCTGAAATACACGTACCCTGCTGAAATCGCGTGTAAAACTTCCCGTGCACCCTTGAAATACACGTACCCAGGCCAATCGCGTGTAAAACTTCCTGCGCACCCCTGAAATACACGTACCCTGCTGAAATCTCGTGTAAAACTTCCCGCGCACCCCTGAAATACACGTACCCTGCTGAAATCGCATGTGAAACTTCCTGCACACCCCTGAAATACACGTACCCTGCTGAAATCACGTGTGAAACTTCACGCGAACCCCAGTAATACACGTACCCCGCTCGCACAGGGCCAATCGCATGCGAAACTTCCCGCGAACCCCAGCAATACACGTACCCCGCTTGCCGTGCTGGTATAGGGTTAGCACAGCCCTTTGCACTGGATTGGGGATTTTGATGGGTTTTCCTTGTGCGAGGGGCGTTCTTGGGGGCGTAACTGGCGCTGCTGCAGGGTCGCTGCGCCACTGTGCGCCACGGCTGGTTTTGGTAGCTAAAATCCATGAATACGCTGTGCGCGGAAATGGATTTTAGCGCACGCGGCTGGTGCAGAGATTTGCACGCGCACACTGTGCGCCAGCCGCGTGCGCCACTTGTGCGCTAAATTCTATGAATTACCCCCTCAGTGTATGCACACCATGCAGGCCAAATCCCCAAGGTTAAGGTCTACATATACTTCACTTCTAGTATATCTTTATTTCATGTTCTCATTGCTCTACCTACAGGTCAGGTCTGTCCCGCAACAAAATGAACTTCATAGGACAAAGCCATTGTTTGGGCTGAATGTATTTTGTAACCTCTTTGAATAATATTCTCAAAGAAGCACCATGTACAAATGATGCAACTGGTAATGTCATTAGTGATGTCATCGATGACATTTGAGATGTCATCTGTGCTAGCATGTGTGTCGGTATGAGCAGTCAATGGTGACAGCTTGAGTTATGGTAGTGCAGCTTACCATGCCTGGTGAATTTGTGTGTTTTTTGATTTTGCACTGCGACCCTAACAGTGTTGTCACTGAGTTTGCATGTTATTTAAAGAGGGTGCTTAACCAAAACATCCCTACAAATACAGTTAACTGACTTTCAAATGTGTGTATATCAAAAGGTATCTCATAATGTTACTGCACTAAACACCACTAATTAAAAAGCTGACATTCTACAAACATTAATTAACCGTAATGTCCCTTTAACTTATTTCACTGAAGTTTAATGTCTTAAAGTACAATCTTAATTATAATGTCCCTTTACCAAGGTTTATTCACTGAATATTTGCTTTAAGTGCTTGTAAAGCTGATATTATCTCATTAATATATAGGTGGATCTAGGGGAGCACATTAATACTAATAAAGGGTTAAACTCCTGTGTGTAGCTAATATTAGTTATCCTTTGCGGATGACATCGTTATTTTAGACTCCAAATGGTCTTCAGGATTCCTTTGAAATTATTCATAGATATTTCGAGTCCATAAACGGACCAATTAATCTTAAAAGAAAGATATTAATGATGTTTACCAAACAAGTACAAATCCAACATTTAGTTCATTTTTAGATAATGAAAAATTAGTATGTGTCAACAGCTGTAAAATATACCTAGGAATCAAATTTGACATACATTTAAATTGGAAAGTGCACTGGAATTATGCCCAATTAAAAGCACCCTGCTGTTTAAACAATATTTATTGATACTTTGGATCTATTTCCTGGACGCTGCAATTAGAATTGTATGGAATTTTCCTTTTATTGAAAAAGAACCCTGGAATTTAACTGACTAGAGGGTATGACCTTAAAAAGGCGCTTACACTTGCTTAAATCTTTAAATGTACAAAGCGCCTGAATCAAGTAGCACCGCTCAGGAAGAAAACAATGTTCCTCGCACCCAAGATTTCCACGGTCCAAGTCCTGGAAATCCCACACCTGATTTAAGGGAACACCGTCCTCACTAGTTTACCGGCCACACAAATGGACCCACTTAGGGCTGCTTACCATGCCGCAGCCCGCCTCATAAGACATATGACCATACCTCCCCATCCTGAGAGGCCAGGATATTCTTTAAAACTGCCTGTAATAACATAAGGTACTTACTGCGAGAAAACCAGTCAGCTTAGCCACAAAGAACCATGTGCTCAGATGGGGCAGGCTTCTCTAGGAGCTAGATCATCTGGAGGTTCGAGAGGAAACTGGTAGCAAAAAGAAACGACCCTTCTCTTGCTACACCCGAGCCCACTTATACCATGCAAGGCACAATAAGGACAGCTACGATACTAGTTCAGGATTGTGCACAAGACCCTGTTCTTCAGGGAAAATCTAGGGGCCATTTGAAATGGCTCCTCCTAGATATATCCTTTCCCATGAGCATGGGATATCCAAACCAGTACAGCATGTAACCTCCCTTTCCACTGACCTCTGTTAAATCCAGATTACTTGTACAGTGCTCGGTTGCGTCCTGGCTCAGTTTGCACTCCAATAACCAAAATACAAATACAAATACAAATGAGGAAGGTCTAAGATTGGAAATGTGGATGTCCCGATATGAAAATAAAAGAGGCTGTACCAAATGTTTAGGCTAAAAGGAGAGTGGCTTCTTAAGGGAGCATGCATCGAAATCAAGGAATTGGCCATAGGGAAAGGCTATTTTGAAGATTCTGTATTTGGATAAGGAAGAAACAGTCAGAAATGCGCAACCCTTAGGCAGGCAATACATGAATCAAAGGAAATCAAACAATGAAACCCGAAGACATCCAAGTTATAATTTAGATCAAATAAATTAAGTCCCAGAATGTAAAGGAAAAAAAAAAACATTTCTCGATGAGCATTTGCATCATGAACTTGGCATATATGTATCATTCCTCTTGCATAACATTATGTATAACATATTCAGTTCTAGTAACTCAGTGACTGTAAATGCACTCAGACTGGCCCCTCACAGTAAACTGCATGCATGTCATGTAGGGTGCGGTTGGATTAGTGACAGCCGTGGAATTCTGAGCAATGTATGGGCAGCAGACAGACAGGGACTAGTGTTCCCAGCACTGCTGCTGAAGTCTCCGCTAGATAGCAAACCACTGGAGAATAAGAGAAGGGCAAGGCAGCAGGGTTGTGATGTAGAAATATTGGCAGTCGTTTGTCTCCCTGTTTGTCCTTTATTCAAGAATTCGTTTTTATATGCAGATAATGTAACTCATGGTTTGCTGCAAACTCCCTTGTTTTTCGGATCATTGACTGTTCGGTTTTAAAGTCTCCATCCATATTATGATCATTATGGTTTTTATTATCATCTGCACTGTTATTATTATAGTGTTCTCAATCTATTATAATCTCAATAAAGATAATCAAACCAAAAAAAAGAAATATTGGCAGTGCCAGTACAGGGGGGTATGATATTCCTGGAGACTAATCAGAAACCTTCTTCAGTGGTCCATTTTAGACAGAACGAATGCATCTACTACAACGCGAAAGGGACATTGCAGAATTCGAGTTGATTGTTACTCTGTAAGCATAGTTGCCGCTTAACTCAATTCACCATGATTGCGATATCAAGGTGCAAGTGACGCTTGCTGTCCATTACATGGCCCAAGCATTTTGCAAATCCATTCCACTCCCACGGTGGATAGCAAAGTCTCCATGGGAGGTTCAAACGAACAACATTTTGAGGAGCTAATTTAGTATCCTAGTGTGACATCCTCTTCACTGTTGTCAAAAGGCATCTTCACAGATGGGCAATGCCCACTTACCTTTACCTCAAAGCATGCTGCTTTGAGGTAAAGGTAAGTATCATCATGCTTCTTTTTCTGGCCACCACACCTGATGGATGAATTTACACATTGAAGGGGGTGGGCTCCATACAGCATCCTATTGAGGAAGGATTTGCACGTTTTTCAAGGAAGAGGGGGCAATTCAACTTTGTTATTATACGTATTTGTTCAACACTATACACTGTGCACATATACTTTAAGGGTGAAAGGAATTTTTGAGTAGAAAACCTATTTTTCTTTGAACTATAGGGCTGATCTTGCCTTTAGACCCTAGGATCCTTGTATAATAAATACATTAAGAAGTTGATAACACAATAAGCATGGTTTGACAAAGAACGTTTAACTGCACTTAGTGCCTGGGTTTCTTAATTTGTAAGAAATACTCTAGTTCCTCTTAGAGTAAAAACAGGAAGCATTCCAGCACCACCAAAGGAACCTTCTCCGAGGTCGTTGAACTAAGTCACCAGTGTTTTATCTATGTCCTGGGTGGTCCATATTGGCTGCACCCTGTCTAGTGTCTTTAATGTTATCTCTGTTACCAGCAGGTGAATTACACGCCCATCACTGTAAACAAGCACGTCAATAGAAATTCTGCCTGAGACAGCCCGTTACTCACACACGCTTGCTAATGCATACATACATGGATGGGTATTGCCCAAATGTCAGCAACTGTGCTAGTTTGAAAGAATCACTTTGATCTATGAGTGGATCATGACCTAATTACAGCACGATTATAAATCAGGCAAGGCCCTATCATGCCCTAGATACGTGGCATGTAAGAATCCTCTCTACTATTTCAGTCCGGTCGCGCCTACAAGGGTAGTCCAGCACCTACATGCTAGGTAATAGTACAGCCAGCCACTCCAGGCACATGTATCTGCCAGTGGGTGTCTCTGCATTTCTTTCTTATGGTGATTTCTCAAACGTGTTACCACACCCATGTGGCTTTTCACCTTCCCCTTTTTGAATTT
The DNA here is from genome assembly GCF_040938575.1 of Ambystoma mexicanum. Lineage (NCBI taxonomy): Eukaryota > Metazoa > Chordata > Amphibia > Caudata > Ambystomatidae > Ambystoma > Ambystoma mexicanum. Next base: position 792,099,184 of record NC_090928.1, on the reverse strand, counting down.
TCTCTAGCTACTTGTGCTCAGTTTTTATTTTATTTGATCACTTCTGGGATGCAGAAAGGACGCAGTTGATATTTTTGTATTAACATGTTTGCACAAGGTTCTGTACACTGCATAGAGTAAGACGTCATTAAGCCCTTATTCAATTTCCCCAGTTCGGGCATTAAGAGTTGCAACCAAATCCATACTTTCCATGTGTTCGCTATTTTTTTTTAAATGGTCTTACAGGATTTATTTCACATGCATACATGTATGTGGCCATGGGTGCGCTATGTTGCAATTCAATCAGGTTTTGAGCCGTAATTACCCTAATACCTTATTTAGAAATAGCGTGGGATGGGGGTATTTAAGGGACATGAAATTGGAGGGATATGAGAACCATTCGCAGGCATTGGGAGATGACGTTCATGAACCTTCAGAAGTGCTGGGGTACCCCGACAGGTTCAGTTTAGGGGCCAGCAGAGATGTTTAAGCTGCACTGTTGTCCAAAAAGGCTATACACAGAGGTGTTGCTGGGTGGTGATGGGGGCTGACGGGGCTATAGCCCTGGGTCTTTTGGTTATATCCCAGGGTAGAAGCTCAGGGGCTACAACCAAAGGCTGTCCCGAGCAAAGATGGGAGTCTAATATAGATCATTGGTACACCATACCACTAGTGTGTTTGCATTTTACAGAGTGTACCTTTAGTTCAAAGGCCCAAGAAAAGCATCCACAATGCTTTTTCTTTCTCCCAAGCCAAATATAGAAATCAGCTCGTGCTGAGCATTCAAGCACTGCCAATTTCCCAAGTCACGGCCAGGCATAGACACACACAGGCATAGCGTCCGTGCAACCTGAGCACCTTAATGACCTCGCAAACACATTTGTTTTATCAGCCGCAGAGCCTTTCATATTCATGATGACACACTTCCAACTGAAAGACCTCACAGAGCACCAGTTACCTTGCAAATCTCTGATAGTTAATGTGAGCAACATAAGGCACTCTTTTAAAGATTATACATGTAAAAAAGTGGCTTTATGTCACTAATCAAATGTTCTCAACATCATTAGAGGTGGGTGTGTGTGACAAAGAATCTCCATATTTATCTGAGTTTATTATTATTTATTTTATTGTGTGTCTTAAATCACTGACAGTACAGTGGGGTTAAATAGATTTTTCAGGTTTGCATTATATTGCATTCTGGGACTTATAGTTTACCATTTAGGATGAGCAAATTAAAACCACAATGATATTCTTTTGGCTTAACAGGTTGTTATAAGGACCTACATGTTGTCACGTGGTATTACTGTGCAATTTGTGTATTTTGTAAGCTCCAAAAGGCAGTATTATTGTAGGTCCTGAAATCCAAAGCTTTAATATTTGTACTAGGTAAAGCATAGAAAGTATGTGGTCAAATTTGCAGAGTGGGTTAAAATCCCTGCTTCACTGTTTGCCCAACGTGTGCGATCCTTGCCAGTTACTTAATCATTTTTTTCAGTTAAACCAGAGCGTAGTCCTTATTGTAAACTTCATCACACTATTTGAAATAAAAGACACCTTTGCAATGGGACAGATTCAGTGGGTCAGAAGAAAATAGTGTACATTTGTACTTCTATGTTAGTGGACCCCACAGCTGTCACCTAGAATTGTAGTATTGGTGCATTGGCCCTCACACAGTCCAATAGTCTCAGCAGCCAGTCAGTTCACTACACTAGAATCTTTGGTACAATATCTGTGACAGAGCCAACATTAATCTTCTCCTATGTTGCTGTGGCGCGTGCAAACCCACAGAAGAATGAGCAAAACTCTTTGCTATGTCCTCCTAAGCTATTTTATTGCATCTTTCATAGCACACCTTCTGTCATTTTCTCACTTTCTATGAGCTTTGAAGATTTGCAAGCAGTGAGCAGTGGGGAGCAGACTAGTGCAGTAGCGGGAGACCAGGGAAAGACTGCTTGTTGCAATGTACTTCTGAAGATGTGGCTCTATTTTGTTACATTTTAGATATTTTGTGAGCTATCTGGAATAGGAGTTCATATGTGCGACAGGTTGATAAGGTACTTGTTTGTGTGGTTGTCAGTGGGGCCGTCAGAGTGGAGTGTGGGGAGTTAAGTTGGTGTATATGCAGTGGATTAGTTTGGTGCTCAGGGACATTTAGTGCATATGCACATTCATATTGAATATGTGCCATTGTGTAACTTGTATTTTTTCGGTGTACAGCTTGTGTGCCGCAATATATTTTCATTTAGTGTGGGATGGCGAACTTGATTGCAATGACACACCAAGCAGGAGTGGGAATTTGAGGCTTTCAAAGTGCTCTTTCTACAGCAACAGCACACAGAAAATGGAAACCTTTTGCTTCAGTTTGTTTTTGACATTGACTGATCAGGGAGTCAAAAACCAGACAAGGGGTGGACCATAGGAGCAGCTCCTAAGGGAGCAAATGATCAGGGGATAGTGACTCATCAGAACAACCAGAAGCAGAGGGGTGACAAACAGAGGGACACCTAACCACAATTTTACTTGTACCATAGTTTCAATTCAGTCCATTTTGTATGAGTTTTGGCTATTAGGTGATGCTTATAAGGCATAAGAATTACACTGGAGTGAAACTAGGAAGATGAGAACTTTTGAGAAGGGACGCACAATTTGAGGGTGTTTTTCAGTTATTCACCAGCCCATTGACTGCTCATTGCCATTTTGATCCCTATGGCCATTCCCACCCACTACCGGCCCCTCCTTCCCTGCCCAAAGCCTGGGAGCTCCTTTGAACTAACCCTGTCAAGCAATAACATCAAACATTTGCCAGTCAGTGTTATTTGTAAGCAGTGGCATGTCCAGACTCTTTTCACTGGGGTGGCCCAAGTGGGATACTAACGTATGCGTATGCGCTCAAACTCATAAAGTTTGAGCGCAAACACACATAATGATCATAGTTTAGGATAATGAGGCGGCACTTGTGGTGGCCATTCCGATCCCAGGGGCAGGACGTGCGTCCCCAGGCCACTCCCTGGACACGCCACCGTTTCTAACTATTCTGCTGCAAGCTAAAAGGGTCCTAAGTGAAAAGATCTTTTTTTAAAGGTCTTTCACTAAAAGACAGATTTAGAAAGACTGCTCTGTACTCGCACAGATCGGTCTTTCAACATCAAACTGTCATGCCTCTGCCACACACAAGTACGTGCAAGGACTGACAAGCTCTGTGGGAGCAGGAAGCAGAGGGCGAGGAGAACGGGTAGGTGTGTGCCTGTTGATTTGTGTGTTGTTTGTATGTATGTGTTTTGGTTTGGGCAGTGGAAGGGGGTAGGTTGGGGGAGGGGGCTGGGTCTGGTATCCTGGGGAAGAGGGCGGGGGTATCGGGAGGGAACAATGGGGGCTCAGGACGTGAAACCCCCCAAATATTTTTTTTTAACACAAAGACCTTCACAATGCTGTTTTTATGATAATAAAAAAAAAATCAGACATTGTAAATAGGTCTTTTCCTCTGGAGACCTTTAAAATTAGGTCTTTTCACATAGAACTGTTATAAGTTAATGGCCTAATTACAGCTGCAAAAGTGATACAGGTTTAATAAAAATGTCTTAAAAAAATGTGTCTTCAAACATTTCATTTATATATGAGGAGGGAATCGGGATCCTGCTACCACCCCCTCTCCCACTAAATTCATGACAAGACAAAAGACCAGGAAACCCCGCAATCATCCATTCTATTTCAGACAAATTCTTAATGGACCAATGATTGATAAATACATTGAGAGGTATCCCCTTAGCCAGCCATACAGACCATGTGTGGTACAGATCTTCTCTGTGTGGATGAAGAGCCACAGGCCATGGTCAGAGACACCTATATGGACTGCCTGGACTAGAGCACAAAGAAGCCATATTGCTGACGTTGATAGAGACACCACGACATGCCAGCCGCAATTCGGAACATAAACACACACTCAAATACATGAAGAACACGGGCATACAGTTCTTTAGTTAGAGGACACATATGTATATATATATATATATATATATATATATATATATATATATATATATATATATATATACTGGCCTTGCTTTTATTATTTTTGCCATTAGCCAAGTGCAGCAATGCAGAAATTGCAAGGCACAAGAGATCCTGAGAAAGGCTTGCAGGTGCTTGAACGCGAATAACCTGATTGGAACTGCAGGAGCACCCATGGGACCTGATAGAGCCAAGTGTGACTAACTGATGATAAATGTAGTGAAGCATGTACACTGTAGAAACCACATTATAAGGTTCAGGGAAATTATAGCAGGCCTCTGAGCAAGAGACGAGCTGAGTTGATTCAGGCTGGATAGAGAGCAAGACGTGTGAGACATGACCCACAGCCAAGGTAAAGAGATATAGATGACATTCCAAGCCCCAGACGACAAAGGGACCAGCTGCAGAAAATAAAAATAAGTCCTCATAATTCAGAGATGCAGAGCTCAAATTCGTGGTCTCTAAACACATGACGCAGCCAAAGCAGGCAATGGCCAATGATCGGTGTTGGGAAAGGAAAGCTGGTCTCAGACAGCCAGACACATACTGCAACAAGTATACAACAGTATGCAACAAGTGTTGTGCCGGGCAGGAGAATATTCTCATATGGCAAAGGTGGAGCACACAAGTACAATACAGACACATGATCATTTTCATCACCTTGAAAAGGTACACAGTGAGCTGAGAACAATTTCATGTCCCAGGCCTGGGGACATCAGCTCTATCTAATCACAGTTTAGTACCCTGGGGGTGTTTAGCCATGGGCAAGAAGCAATGGAAAGTCCACTATTCGGCAACAATGTAGTAAGTTGGATTTTGGGGAAGGGACATACCAGCCACCTGACATGCGAGGGCCAGTAGAATAATATATATAGGGTTATGTATAGGTTATGTAGTACTCAGTACCCAATCACCTGATCCAATAGGTTTTCTGGAGAAGTGCCCAGGTTGCGAAGAAGTTCTGATGCCATTTGAGGGTAAAACTGGCCTGTGATCCAAGGAAGAGTGAGATGTGCATGAATAATTATCTGTTCCTGTGCTGATCCCTGTTAGTTCTGTCTGTAATAAACCACAGTTTGAACTTGCTGTTGACTGAGTCCTCCATGTATCCTGGGGGAGGGTGTTTTGCCCTCCAAGTCTGCAAACTTCCAGTATCCCCCTGGCATACCTGGGAATTTCCCCCAACAAGTTGGTAATAGAGTGGATGGTTGGCTGTGCCAGCCGGCACCAGGTCTTCTCCTCCACCGCGGAACCTGACAGGCTGCAGGATCCTGGCATATATTTCAAGAAGACGGGAAACATGTGCCTATGGAAAGGCCATCAGGAGCCAGTTGGAAATCATCCTGCCCAAAGTCAGTGAGGAGTCCAGGCAGACCAGGACGGGGAAGAGAGCATCTTCTGGAGGAGTCGCCAGCCAAGCAGCACCAGTAGACCACAGAGTGTAAGTATTGACCCAGTCTAACGGCAACTGTGGGTGTGAGGGAGGGCATTGAGCATTGTGGAGTATCGTTTAGCATCATCAAGTATTGTCAAAGTATTGTTTAGTAGTGTCAAAGTTAGTAGGGACAGGAGCAGAGGTAGATGTCCTTTCGGTTGCCAGTCATTTGGTCGAAAAAAATTGGTCGACCAGACAAATGGTCGAACCAATTTGATCGAAAACCAAATGGTCGAATTTTTTTTTTTTTTTTATTTTAACCCTTTTTTTTTTTTTTTGGGGGGGGTCCCCCCCAACCCCCTTTTTTTCTCTAAAAACCCCTTTTTTAACTAAACGAAAACCCAAAAAATAAATATAGAAATAAAAAAAAAAATTCGACCATTTGGTTTTCGACCAAATTGCGTCGACCAAATTGCAGTCGACCAGTTTTTTTTCGACGAGTTGACTGGACACCGTCCTTTCTCTATGTTTAGAGGTAAATGATTCTGGTGAATAACCTAGACTATTGACTCAAAGACACGAATGATAGAAGTTATGTAAATTGTGGATTTCCCTATGGGTTTGGTGTTTGAGCTCAGGTCATAGATGATGGTATCCTTGTAAGGGTTAGCATGGGAGCTGGCCTGGATTGCGGAAAGGTGAGTCGACTGATTAAGCCTCCTGGAGTGAGACATTTTGAACGCTAGGTGATGCAGTGGGTACAGTTCGATCACAAGAGAATATTGGTATACTCTGCCTGAAGGCAGGAAGACAGTGCTGGGGTTTTTGTGTGGTTTGGGAGTAACAGGCTATTACAGTGTGCGTGCAGTATTTGATTTTTCTTAGCACTACCTAGTTTAGTAAATTGGTGACGTCACCCATTGATTCGCACATAGGACATGGAGAGCACAAGACGGTGAGGAGCTTGTGTTGGAGAATTGGGATTGGCAGAAGAGGTAAACAAGTGGCAGTACATGGAAGGCACATGCACTAGATTGTGGGTGTGTATGAGGAGGCAGTAGTTGTGAAGGAGGGGCGATGATTGCAGCATGCCTTATAAGTTGTGTAGCCAGAGAGGCTTGTAGAAACTGTGAAGTATTGCCATTATATTGTACCTCTTTCCCTAAAGAGCAAATTGTTGAAAACCTCGACTTGAGGTCAGGTAAAGGCACGACAGATGTACCAAGGGAAATGCCGGGGGGAAACACCCCTTCAGCACTTGTGTAAGACAGAGAAGATGTGTAAATATAGCATAGAAGGGTCCAAAGGTACAGAGAGAAGGTTAACTAAACCATGGCCACCCTGTGGAAGTTACTCCAAGGATGTGCAGCAATCACTACTGACACACATACATGGCGCTTATAAGGGGAAGAAGTTACCAAAACACATGGCCATATTTGAGTTGTGGTGCATGTTTCAGGTGGGCAAGGAGGATGCAGCGAGGCATCAGTGGATGCTGAGCCAGCAGGAGGTGAAGGAGCCAGGGGCTCATCCTTCTGCTCCTCCACATTTCCCTCCATGTGTGGCATCCAATGACATAGACGATGAGCAAGGGATGTACCCCATACAAGAATTAAGGTCAGCAGAGGGCTACTCAGATCCGACTTACAAGCCACCACCATATACAAATGAGGAGGGCCCAAAAGGCACAGGGCAGCCAGCTAGTGAGCGGGAAATGAGCAGTGAAGCACAGAGGGGTGTGAGGGAGGGGTTTGGGAGCATAGCCACAAACGAGTGGCTAGGAGGGCAGATACTCCTGAAGCTGGAAGGGAAAACAGATGGGGAGGCAGAAGGGATGACTAAGGCAATGGAGGGTTTGAAGGAGAGCAGCGAGGCATCAGACTGGGCTGAGATAATGGACAAGACAGATAGACGGGTCGACCAGAGGGGGGACTGAAGAGGGAGTCAGTATTCTGCCACCACCCCGATCCCACTAAATTCATGACAAGACGAAAGGCCATGAAACACTCCAATCATCCATTCTATTTCGGATGAATTCCTAATGGACCAATGATTGATATGTTGACGAGGAAAGGAAATTACTGACGGACTCATTGGTCAGTACTCATCCTCGAAAACTAGTAATACAAGATAGCTGCACCAGGCGAGGACAGAGTGCAGGATTCACATAATCCGTCAAGGTTCAATAATCAGGACTCATTAAATTGGCAAAGGGAAGTCTGTTTAATGACACATACATCAGCTTAGGGAAATCAGCAGTATCACGAACACCTGCCACACCCCTACTTCCTCGAACATTAGTCAAACAGCCTCATTTATGTGCAAAATCCGTCATCATTGACGTCTAATTCTACAAAAAATCATCATGCAATACAATTGGTTGGGAAAGGTAACTTAAGTATAGGTGCTATATCTGTATGTGGAAATACCGCAAGTGGATTGGATAACTCTTATCGGGTGGGTGTCTAGGCCCCTCCCTCTACACCACACGTGATTGACGTCACTACAAGTACGACGTCTCATTGGTTACAGTGTCTATAGGACCCTAGATTACATGGTCCCTCGTGATTGGGCAAGTTACACCCCTACACATAAATCTCCATTTTAATTAGCAGCTTTAGAGTAGACACCCAGGTGCCTAGTGTCCCAAGATTCACCCTTCCTCCCTTCCATCAATCAGTGTTTTGGACTGTGTGTCAATTAGTTGGCTGGGTATGGCCTCGGATCTGTCGTCTCTTATCAGGAAAAGTTATGGCACCCCCTGGCTCTGAATGACATCAGGCGGTGGTACATCTTCGCGCCTGTCTGGTCATGTGTTGGTTCATCGTGAATCAGCTTCAGTTTCCAACCTTTTGTGCATTTAATGCTGTGTGCGCTTGGCCACCGTCATGGGCCTCTCTTATCTTGACCTTCACGGCGGGCTGGTATTCTCTGTAGTTGGAGTCTCGTGAGCTCATGCTCACCTCCCCTTCTCTGGTTGACCTCGATCTCCCCGGCATAAGCCTCTCTTTGTTTAGTTTCAATTCCGCTCCTTCTCTGGTCTATGCTGGGTTTCTAAACTCAGCCTGTCAGGCCTTTGGCCACTTGGGTACATTTCTGCTTTTACAAAATGGAGTCGCACGTGTACATTGTGCAGTATTGACGTAGATATATGGTTGGCTCTTGCCGCCCTACTCTTCTACTAGGCATTGCAAGCAGTATCGATTTCTTAGCCTCTTGCATTTCAAGCATATTTACACACATTCAGCAGGGCGGTTGCTTCCATCTTGTTTTATGTCACCCTTCTCTTATGTTTTAACAATGTCTCTCCCCTGCATCCATTATCATTATCCTTGCAGTTACTAGTACTGGCATTCTTGCTTTCAGTAGCCAAGTCTGTTTGTTCTCGGGGCTGCTCGGGCCCTTGGTTCATTTTCATTGGCCTTCCATTAAGGCTTTAGGGGTCTCCTCATGGACCGTATGCAGTTATTCATCATTTCGTATCCGTGGCTGGTATGGCTGTCTGATAGGGTATCGTGCTGCTCAGGGTTGTCGTGTTATGGCTGGTTCAACCTGTATTGATCTCCTTACGTACAAGGGGCAGAGTCCCAGTGCGGCGAGTACCTTACTCGCAACTCGCAATGGGGGGCAGGGATGCGGGTCATATCTGGGACCTCCTCTACACTCCCCCCTCTGGACGGTTCATCGACCGCTCCATCTTCCTCCTTTATATTCAGTTTCTTTGATTCCTCAGCTTCTTGCTCATCGTCTCCTGTGTTTACACAAGAAGGCGTAAACGTATGCAATTTTGGTTTCCATATCTTTATCACCCCTTTCATGCTTCCTGCTGTTCTCACATGCTCATCTTTGTTCCAGTTCATCAACTGGCATTGCCGATTTGGACTGCAGTAAATCCATTTACCTTCGTACCTTCTTCGTTTCTTGGGATAAGTGAATTATTTTCTTTCGGGTACAAATTCACTGGCCTTCACAAAGTCCTTTATTTCTTCATCTGTCAGGTCTCTGGGCTTCCAGCCTGGCTCGACATCGACCATAATTTTCATCCCACTGGCTTTCTTTGCTGTTTTCTGGCACTGTGTGATGATTATCTTGATAACACAGACTCCTAGCAGCACCATTGCTAGCAAAGCTCCTAGGAACTTGAATATATCTGCCATCCATTGCAGGACCCATGAGAATAGGTTCCCAAACCAGCTGTCGTCGTCCACTGTCTCATCGGTCATCTGGTTTTTCAGGGTTGTTAACATGTCTATGGCCTCTGTGAGGGTTCCATTTTCTTTGTCGTGTGATGATGTAAATGTGCAACATGATTCTCCAATTTTTGCACACACACCTCCATCCATTGCGGTGATCATGTCAAGTATATATCTGTTCTGGAGGGTCATCAGTCTGACTGCTCTCAGCTCTTCTTTGATCGCATTGAAAACTTTTATTGTGGTGTTGAGGGTCTGCAGTAACTCCCATCTCGTTATCTGCAACCACTTGGTGTTTGCACCAACTTGGATATGCGGTAAGAGTATTGTTGTAAATACTGATGAAGTTAGGCTGAACAGCCTGTGTTCGTAGGGAATGGCATAAAATGCGTTTTCTGATTTGGCGGAGAAGTAATTCTCTCTCTTCATCCTTGACATCATTCCCACAGACCTCCTTTTCCTCAGGTGAGCATCCGCTTTCGGCAAACTGTCCAAATTCAGTTCATTTTTTGGAATCACTAGTGCTGGAACGTGAACATTCATCAGTGTGCATATACCTCCCCCGTTCCTCGGTAGCCTTATGTATGCCTTGGATCCACATGCCCAGTAATGGTCCATTAAGACTGCGGTTCCTTGCATCATCCCTGGGGCTTCATATATTTGTTCACAGTTCTGATTCTCTCCCATTTTCCTTGTGCCATTGCTTCTAAAGAATAGTTTGGGGTTTTCAAGTGCTACTATCTGCAAGGGTCCTCCTCTGTCTTCGACCCATGTCAACAGCTTTACCAATTTTGGCCACAATGGTCTGCATAGTCTCTGTGAGTTCTCTATTGCTTCTTTGCAGGCTCCAAGGACCATCCAAGCTCGGCAGAATACTACTCCTTCTTCCCATCTGTCTGGGGAGTCTACTGATCCCCAGATCTGCATTTGTCCTCAGTTCTTCCATATTTGAGCTTCTTCTGCCATTTTCCCTTGGACGTTCAGTCTTGAGTTTATTTCCCACCTTATTCCGGATCCGTTGACGTCAGGGTTTTCATATCTAATCACATGATTCTTGGTGTGCGCCCTGTTTCTTGTTTTGATGTCCTGGACATATCCGTCTTCATCAAGGTAGTCTTTTTCGTTGGCCCATATCAACGAGGCATCTCTCCCCATCAATTGTCCTCTGGTGTTACACATTGCCACATGTGACATGCAGTGTGCTATGGGGACATCTATTTCTAAAGCCACAAAGATTTTGGACTTGCTTTGCTGTACGGCAGGAGTGCACAGACGAAACATTTTCCTTCTGATTGCCTTCGTCCCACTTGCTTCATGTGCTGGTACCATATGTTGTTTCCAAGAGGGGCTGTGCTGTCCAAGTAATCGTTTAACTCGTTATCGGTTTCATATGGACTTCTCTTGATCTTTAGCATTTTTCTGGGTTTGGCTACCACTATGTCTCTGAATGCGTCTGTACTGCTCTTTCGTTCAGGCAGACTCTCGGGCGTTATTCTTGGAGTGGCAGGTTTCATTTCCTGCCCTGCAGTAATAGGGGGAGGTTTTGCACTTCTTTTCCTTCCCTCCTGCATTCTTTTGTAGACCTCCTCGCACTGCATGTGATTTATCATCCTTCCAACATGTGGCTGTGTCGTAGCCTCGGTAGTTACTTCTGGCGTTGGCGCTGGTGTGCTCACTATCACAGTGATTGTCTTGCTCAGCTCCTCCTGTAGCTTCTTTGCTCTAAGTATGAGTGGAAACAATACTCAACTACCGCATGTCTTTTCTCAGTGAATTAATTCATTGCTTCCTCTGTTCTATTGAGTGATTTTGCTATTTCACTTCGATTTCGTTTCTCATGTTGCTCCCTGCTTTCTGGAGCTGCTTGTTCCACAGGTGATTTCTCTCTTTCAGTTGGTTTGGCCTTTGGTTTCGTAGCCATTGACACTTGCCCTTGTTCGTGTGCATTCAGTGTATGGGTGCGTGCCGTGGACAGTGCTGTACTATCATTCATTCTATGCTGACCCTGTCTCCAGCCTTTCTCACCATTCATTACTTCAAGTGTATGCGTGTTACTGCTAATTACATTCAACTGTAAATCGTTTGCTTTATCGTCAGTTTTTCTTGGAACAGGGATGACAATATAAGGTCTGGGTGTTCTTGTGGGGCCCAGATGTTCATTATCTGGTGGATGCACAGACATTGGGATGCTTCGTGCACCAATAAAAAATGCAGTTCTGATAGTTAGAGACAAAAATACTACAATAATCATTATGCATATACATATAATGGCCTTGAAGGACAGTTTACAGCATCTCCTTCCGGGAAACCGGGGGCTGCCTTCCGCTGGTGGCACGACTAAGTTACTGTTTTGGGCCCCCATTTCAATCAAGTCCATAGTCCACTATTTCTTTCTTTCTTCGGTCTGATCTCGTTGTTCAAAGTTCAGCAAATACTAAAGTGACATGTGCTGTTCAATGTCCCCCCTCTTGCGAGTGATGATGATAGTCTCTGAGTATGGAGTACAGTTCCTTTGCTAGACTATGGGAAAAGGTTAGACTACCGTTTTCAGCACATCACATTCATCCTGCATTTGCTGTGGGAACCGTATTCCCAGGGCACTCTTTCAACTCGTCATGTCCCTGAGGATATGCAGGGCAATGTTTGCAGTGACATCATAAAAAATGGATTCGCTACAAATCACGCAAAAATAAAATATTGAAAAAATAAAAATCAAAATAAAAATAAAAGTAAAAATGAACATATGAAAAGGTAGGAAAAAATAAGAAAAAGGTTAAAAAGGTAAACACGGCAGTGAAGTTCGCGTCTCTGTTCCTTTCACTTGGTCGTTCGAGGTCGAGTTGATGAACAGTCTCTCTCTCACCCATTTATTCTCCTGCGCGATAATGATGAACAAATAGAAAGCACAAAACAAGTAAAATAAGAGTTATCCTGGTTTCTGCTCTTTTCGATCTGTCCTATGTTGGAAGCATGAAGAACTGTGTCTTTTGTTTTCTTGCCTTATCCCCGGCTGGGGATGATGAAAAAGTTTATTTTGGAACGAACCCTTCTAAGGCTCTTCTTAGATGTGGATGTCCATAGTTGCTTCTGAGTTGTGATGCAATAGCCCTTAGGAGCCTGTTCAATTGGGCATTCTTTGCTGGATCATTAAGAAAGGCAGGCACATCAATGCTGCAGGATCTGCCTACTAGTTCTGGAAGGTTTTCAATGAGATGAAAGAAAACACGAAAAGCATAACGACTGTCTTCAGGTGTTAATGACATTTGTTCTGGTTCTTTGGCTCTAAAGTCACCAGCCTTTTCTTGCAGTGTGATCAGTTTTTTTTTTTCTTTTTCGATCTGTCCCTCGTCGGCTAGTCTCACTGAAATCTCCTCAGGAATTCTCGCTGGAAATTGGACAGCTCCACCTGGAGCATGATGCCTTGGAGGAGTGCGCTCATGTGTGGGGTTTTGGCCGGATTCCTAAGAAAGGTAATGACGTCAACATCTGCAGGTCTCCCCACCATTTCCGGATAGTCTGTGACTAATCAAAATAAAACGTTGTGTGCCAGTCGTATATCCTCAGTTGATAGGGACATTTGCCTCGTTTGCTGGGTCCTAATAACAGTCCCTTCTTTTGATGCAAACAAGTTTTGCACTTTCCTGCTGCGTGAGTTGCAGCCACGTGATTCCGCTTGTACCACACTTGGTTGAGAAAGTAATTGTTTTTTGGATCTCTAATAAATGTCAATGTATCTGTAGTTCTCCCGATAAGTCCTGGACATTCTTCGATGATGCGGAAGAACAAAGTATATGTGATCTCGTCAATGATTACTTGTGGTGGAAGCATCTGTGTCTTTTCCGCTGTGTTCGGGTAGTGTAATGAAAGTTTCTGTTATGACAGTCAGTAGTTGTCGGATTATTTTCTTGTTTGCAGGGTCTTGAATTTATTCAGTAACGCTGGCTTCACTGCCTATAAGTGAAGGATAGGACAGTACTACCAGCTGAAAATCTGTGAGCACATGCCACTTGAGATTTCTGCTGGGATGAACCATATGTCCATGAACAAAGTCTTGATCTTACTTTTACTTCTTATCAGAGTCTTAGGCTTTAAATGCTTTGTGTGGCTTTCAATGTTCATGAGATTAACGCTTCTGTTGATATGAGTACGTGATTTTCTTCTTTTACCCTGCACCTTTGGCTGCACAGGGTGTTTGCGTGCTTCTTATTGTCTTTTTTTATGTCTAAAGTAAAGGTTCAGCATGGACAAGATTTTCACAAAAGTTCTTTTTGTGGCTACATTGAATTGTCCTTTTGTCACCTTTCACTTGGTTTAAAGAACTGTCTTGTTTTGAAAGTCTCACTTTTATATTCTTTCCTCGTTCTTGTAACTTGTCTGCTCATGCGTTCTTCTTCCTTGCCATAGATCTTATCTGCACGTGCTGCAGTCCTTCCCTGTTGTCTGTGGATTCCTCGGCAGTAGATGTAGTAGGAGTGCTCTCTCCTATAAAGAGTTTTATATCATTCGTGAAGATCCAGGCTCTTCTGCCTTTGAGCTTGACAGATGACGGGGTGCAGTCCTCTACGATGAACGGGGCATTAAATCTCAGCTTGTCCCATCTTTTTCTTGTGAAATTCATCACGAGGACGCGATTTCCAGGGAAGACAAGAGGCGTGCATAGGCTGTTAGCTGCGCCGGCATCAGCACTGTCTGTTGTGGTTTGTGCTGTGTTGTCTCTTTTCTGCCATCGCTACAGCTGGCCTGAAAGGACAGTGGAACTGGATGTGAGACAATCCAGATAGGCCTTCATCTCCTCTCCCAGAACCTCCCTAGTTGACTGGGCATCACATCTAGCTCTGTCTCGGGGGGTAAGAGGGGTCCTCATCCTTCTCCCAGTGACTATTTTGTGCAGCGTTAAATGATGGTCGGAGCCTGGCTGGTTCCGAAGAGCATACAATGCCAGTGGTAGGCAGTGTATCCATCCCTTTCTTAATGTGAGCTTCAACTTGGCTATCCTTTCCATAAGCAAGCCGTTGATCCGTTCACATATTCCGTTTCCCTCTGGGTGATACGCCGACGAGAATTTGTGCTTTATGCCAAGCAGCAAACTAATCTGCTCAAATACTGCATTTACAAAATGTGCCCTATTATCAGATCTCATTACCTCGCACACCCCCATCTAGGGAAAACCTCCCTCACCAGGAATTTAGCAGCACAGGCAGCGTCAGGGTGTGTACAGGGGCCTGCTTCTACCCATCTGGAGAAGGGACACACCACCACAAGTAGATACCTGTACCCATTACACACCTGAATCATATCGACATAATCAATGTGTAGGTGTTGGAAAAGTCCATTTGGTCTGGGGATGACTCCACTCAGTACTTTTAATGTGTGCCCAGAAGTGAATTGCTGGCAGACAATGCAGTTTACCATAAAGAATGCAACATGCTCAGCTAAATTTGGTGTAAACCAGTCTTCTGCGAGCGTTAAGCAAGATTTTCTTTTGACATATGAATGGGGTAGTGAAGCTGTTCTAGCGCTACTTTTAGAAGGGCGACAGGCATTACTGGTTTACCAGTGCTCTCTTACCTCCACAATCCGTCAGAGGGGTTTAAAAAAACACCCTTGACGCTTCCATAATTTTTTCTCCTCCGGAGGTGCCTCCCCCTGGAGCTCCATCAATTGAGACTGCCCCATATTGCTATAGGCTTCTGGAGTGGCTCGTGCTACCATCATTCATTCATGGGTACGTGCCACCTTCACGTCCATGATTGTTTCAGTTTTGGATGCCATCCGTTTGGCTTCCGTGTCCACTTCATGATTTCCACGTGACACAAAATATGTCCCTTTGGTATGAGCGGCACATTTTACGACTGCTATGCCCACTGGGAGCTGTAGTGCTTTTATCAGCCTGTCCAACAAGGCTGCGTGTTGCACTGGCGTGCCGTCTGCTCGGAGGTAGCCCCTCCTCTTCCAGCGCGCTAATCCTGCGTGCACTGTTCACGTCACATAGGCAGAGTCGCTGTACACTGTTACTTCCTGGTCTGCATGGTTCTCAATGGCGAGTATCAGTGCCACTCGTTCTGCAGCCTGTGCCGAATAGTGAGATAGTATTCGCGCACTGACAAGTACTCAGAACTCTCCATTCGCCATGAGTTTGATTACGGTCACGCCTGTATACCTTTGCCCGTCTTCTTGGTCGATTCTAGAAGACCCGTCAATAACGATGATCTCTCCACCTAACAGGGCATTTTCCTTTACCTGGGGGATTTCGTCAAAGAATTCCTCAAAATTTGCACAGTCATGCAGAGGTTCTCCCTCTGTGACTGGCTCGGCTATAAACATAGCAGGATTCACAGTTTTTCATTGCACTATTTTGATCGATGGATTAGAGATAATCACCTCGTAGGCTGATGCTCTTTGCGAAGTCAGCGTGCCCTTTGGCTTTTCTAGTATGGCAAATAGCGAGTGCTCAACATATAATGTCATGGAGCATCCCATCACAATGGATGACGCCTTCTCAATGGCGAACGCAGCAGCAGCTAGGTTTTGTTCGCATGGGAAGTGGCCCTTCATTACCGGGTCCAGACTCCTGCTGTAATATGCTAGGGGTTTATATCCCAATGAGGTTCGCTGCGCGAGCACTGCTGTCATAAAACTGCCATCGGTATGAGAGAACAGATAGAATTCCTCAGCCTAATTAGGAATCCCAAGGACAGGGGCCTTACAAATCGCCCCCTTGAATTCTGTAAACCCCTTCTACATTTCTTCATTCCATTCAATTTCTTCTCTTGTTGCCTGGGCCTTTTTAAGGGCCTGTAACAAGGGCTTGGTATATGAGCTGTAGTCAAAGAGCCATGCTTTGCATTTGCTTTATTGTGCGCAGCTTGGCCGTGTGCATGATAGCCTCGGCCCTTTCTGGGGTTACCTTTTTCCCCTCATGTGAGATTAGTTGCCCTATGTACAACACCTCCTGTTGGCAGTACTGCAGCTTGTCCTTGTCTACCTTGTATCCTTTCTCAGCCAGTATAGTCAATAGCTGGACATTAATCTTCAGTGATGCTGCAGATTAGAATGTCATCTACATACTGCAAAACAACACTGTCCACCGCAATATTGCTTAGGTCCATTGCAGGACTCTGTTGAAAATGGATGAAGACTTGCAATACCCCTGTGGCAACCTCGTACTTTTCCGGCGCATTTGTCTGAAAGTAAATGACATCAGGTCTTGTGAGTCACGGTGCAATGGAATCGAGAAAAATGCATTTTTCAAATCGATCACCGTGAAGTATTTTAACTCAGTGGGTATGTTGCACAAAATTGTGGATGGATTAGGGACTAGAGGGAATTCGGCTTCGACTATGTCGTTCAATGCTCGTAAATCCTGGATTAAACGCCAAGACCCTCCCTTTGATTTCTTAACAGGATAAATCACTGTGTTGCAGGGCGATTCTGACGTCACAAGGATGCCCTTCTCCATCATGGCAGAGATTGTTTTTGCAATCCCTTCATCAGCTTCTCTGGACATGGGATACTGTCGTGCCCGTGGCAGAATTGCTCCTGGTTTCAACTGAATTTTTACTTCGCTGGCTCCCTTCAGGAGTCCTACATCATAGGGCCCTGTAGTCCATACTTTGGCCGGCACCAGGGCCATGTCGTTATCAAAGTATTCTGGACGTACTAAAGCTAACATCATCCTCTGCGGTACCTCCCGCCTGATCATTTTGACCCAAAATTGTAGACTCACTTCCACCCGTGTCTCTTCTAGGTCGGGGTGTTCTTCGAACAGATCGTCATCGGTGACGTCAGTCACTCGATACCCTTCTTCGATGGCGACAATCGCACACCATGGTCTGCCCTCATCGTCACATCCCTTAACCAATACCACTTTTCCTCGCACTGCGGCAGAGTGTATCATTAAGGGAAATGCTTGTCCCTCCCCTTCGTGCATGGGTATTCTTGGTCTGAATAGAAACTCATCTGGGGTTCTCATAGTTTTGTCTGTGAGGCCTGGCCACCCCGCCATAAGCACTCATACGCCATATGAGAACACTTCTGGTTCCAGTGGTATGGCTCTCATGGCTGCATGTCCGGAGTATGCTCTAATCATTTTGCACACATTTGAATAATGCATTCCTGGGGTGGAGCACACTATGCCACCCTCAGTGAATGAGACGGTCATATTCAACTTTGTCATCAAGTCCCGACCCATGATATTTACTGGGGACTGACGCAAATACAATAAAGGTACATTCATGTCGCACTCTCCCACGGAGACTGGGAGTGCATCAGTAAAGGGAACTCTGCTATGAGCTCCAGTAAAACTCTGGGTATCTATTGCCTCGCCGGACAAGGAGAACTTGCCTTCTCGTATGCACGAGCGCGTTGCACCCGTGTCAATTAGGAAGGAATATTCTTTCCCCCCTATGGTGACATTTACCCTAGGTTCCCTGTTAGGGTCTGGTGTCACTGATAGGATAGAACACATCAGATTTCCCTGTGAGCCGTCCTATTTCATATACAGGTTCGGTCCATTGTATACCTGTGGGTTTCCCCCACCTGAATTAGTGCCCTGAGACACTTGCGGCGGGGTCTGCTGGGGTTGCCCTTGTGGTAGATTCCCCATGTTCAGTGGTTGGACCACTTGCTGTGTGCATTGCTGCAAGCCAGCTGCCTGCTGCTGCACGGTATAGTTTTGTGCAGTGCCCTGTTGTGGGGTAGCAGGTTGATTCACCATGCCTGTCCTCATCCCTTGGTTGTTCTGCCACATGCCTTGGCTTCTGCACATGCGCACCACATGTCCTGTCACTCCACATAGCCAGCACACTGGTGGTGGTCGGGCCATCTATCCATCTGACATAGTTGGACTGCCCATTGGTACACTCTGGATACCACCTTGAACATTTTGAAAACCTCATTGGTTACCTCTAAAGCCTCTCTGATTGCTCTGCCATCCTCTTCCTCCAAATCCCCTTCCTCTCGGGTAATATCCTGCGTTACCCTGATTGGTCTGCGGTGGGTTAGTTGCACGTTGTGCACTTGATTCGGCTGGGCTTGTCAGCATCGCTCCCTTGAGAGCATACTTTGAGAGCTTCCTTTGCATTAGTTTCGTCTCCTCTCCCTTACGTGTTGCCTCTTTCTTCCGATTCTTTTCTTGCAACAATCTACAGTAATGGGCAATCGTCAACTGGATTTCGGCCAATGGTTTAGCTTCTACTCCTACCAATTTTTTGAGATGTTTCTGCACTGGTTCAGGCAACCCTTGGCACAATATATGGTAGAATACAGGGATAGATTTTGTCCAAGACTTATGCGTTTTGAGCACCCACGCGTCTTGAAAATTCTGGATATAAAGCAAAGGATCCTCTGACTCCTTCATTTTTCGAGTCATTATAGCTCCCATATCAGATGTGTCTGGATATAGCGTATGCAGCGCTTTCCACACTGCTGCTCTACAGTTGTTAAATGGCGCTCCATCATGGGAGGTGTTAGTGACCCTGGGGTATCCTGCCCTTTTCCCTACGTCGTCTGCTCTTTCACCAAGTATAGCAATTAGAAGACCCTTAATGTCCCCTATGGCTAGAGTGACGCCCCCGTCATTTTCTCTAGCTCATGTATCCACTTTCCGGTTCCCGAGGTCAGCATTGGAAGCTTATTTTTAAGATTCTCTCGGTCCATGTGTGGCCATGGAATATACTGCAGTCTTGCTTCCCCCTTTTCTAACAGTGGGAATTGGAATGTGCAATCCTCCTTTTCCTTCTCTATCCCTCCTCGGTCTCTTGCCTAGGCGGCATTCCCGCCTTGCCTTCTTCCTGGCAATGCCCTTAGCCTATCTGTATAGGCAGGAACTGACACCCCCCTCCGACCGTTGGGTGTCTCTTCATGTCGGCTGGACTGTCCAGCGGACTTCGGTGTCCTATCTATGGACCCGCTTGCATCTGACCATCGTACCTCTCGGTTCCCTGGGTGCTGCTTTTCGCACCACCTCCCTTCGTCATACGCCACTTCCTCCGCTTCTCCATCGGAGTCTGACTCTGAATACTCCCAGTTTACACAGCTTCTTGCATCAACTTCATTCTGCCCAACTTCTAGTCTATCTAGGGAACGTCCCCTACTCCCACTACTTTGGGTGACATCCTCAGTATCATATAGCTGAGTGCTCTCTAAGCGCTCATCTTCCCTTCCCTCTTGGGAGATTTGTTCTAGTCCCATCTCATCATATATTTTATCAATCACTTCCCCAATGCTTCTGGTGTCGAAGTCATCATCAATAATTGTCCCGCTTGTACCTGGTACCGCATCGCTTGCAGGGAAGAACTCTTCTATGTCTTCCCAGTCTACAACAGGATTGGGTTTTTTCACTTCCCATTGCAAATATTCTAAATCTCGCGCCTTTTGCCTGCGTTTACGTTCTGCTTCCTCATCGCTTCTTCGCTTCCTTTCTAGCCCTATCAACTTCCCTCATCCGTTCATCTCTACGTTCCTTTGTCCTTCTATTTTCCTCGTCTTCTCGCTTTTTTACCTTTCTTTCATGCACTCTCTTCTCTTCCTCTAACCTAAGCATGTTTTGCCTGTACTTTTCATAGGCTGCATATTGCCGGTGACTTAGTGGTATACCTTGCTCTTCGCGATATAGTTGTTCTTGCCGCAACCTATCCTTCTTTCTTGCCCTTTCGTTTCTTATGTCCACTTCTTTTTCCCTTTCCTTTCTTTGCGCCTCATCAGACCGTTCACTCGGCCTTACACTATCACTTCCTTTTCCATCTAACTTCAACAGTATCTGCCCTCCCATCCATTCGTCCTTTGTACATGTTAACTCATCGGTTCCTTTCCGCTTCTTTCCCTCTCCCTCCCTATCTAGAGGTGCACTCATTTGTGCCTGGTCCTTCCTTTCCTCACCTCGCCTTTCTTTACCCCATGGGACTGTGGAGGCTGAGTCAATTTCCTGTTCCTTCTCTTTTGTCTCGTCACTGCTACACGCAGGTGACTCATATGCAGGGTTGCTATAACCTGTGGCTGCCTTAAGCTCTCTTAGTGGGTAAAGACCCTCTGACTTACTTCCCTCAACAACTGGTTCCGGCGGGGCAGGTGGCGCAGTAGGTGTCTCACCCCCCTCCGTACATACATTTAATATCCAGTCTGCGGGAGGTTCTTCTTCTTTTGCTTGTTCAAACATTTTCCAAACTCGAGAACAGCAAGGCGTTTTTTAGCTTCTTTCCGCTATATGTGGCATGTAGGAAGGTGGTCATGTGCTGTAAAACAGCCTTTGACGATGACCGATTTTGGGGCCACGGCATAAACATTTTATTTCCGGTGCCCTTATCCCACTCCTGGCTATATTTCCTCAATTTTGTTGCGTGCTTTGGCAACTGCTTGCATAAGTGTGCAAGCGGGGTAACTTCCTCCATTCTTAGTTTCGTCTCCAACAATATTCACAGTTTTTAACTTTTTACTACTATGAGCGAGCACCACATACGCAAGCTCCAATCCAACTTTTCTGCCAAGCTCTACACCAGCAGTTTCGCTCAACACTTCTCAATTCAGTGCCAATTCCCTCTCAATTACGGAATTGCGTAAAACCAAAATGCATTGCAATTAATCAATAGTACAACAATTTCACATTTGACATATAAAGGACATAAAAAGACATATAGGACTGACGCTTGACAGACTCTACAGACACCAGCTGGTCATACGTATACCGGCCTTCTAATTGTTACCTCGACATGGGAGTTGAACTAACCCCTTTATGACGTCTTTAAACGTCATCATAGCCTAAAGTCCCCCCTCTGTGGGTTCTGGGTTCAAGTTCCTTCTGACCACTTTTTAAAGCGCAGGAACAAGGTGAATTTTACAGTTTTCTCTCGGGTGCCCCCCCCCCCGGTATTCCTTACAGTTTTAATCTCAGGTGCCCCCCTGATTTACAGTTTTTCTCTCGGGTGCCCCCCCGGTATTCCTTACAGTTTTAATCTCAGGTGCCCCCCTGATTTACAGTTTTTGTCTCGGGTGCCCCCCGGTATTCCTTACAGTTTTAATATCAGGTGCCCCCCTGATTTACTGTTTTTCTCTCGGGTGCCCCCCGGTATCCTTTACGTTTTACTTTCAGGTGCCCCCCTGGTTTACAGTTTTTCTCTGCTTTTAGCTGCTTTATTTTTTCTCTGCTACCCTCCGTTACCTTTCCCCTTCTTACTCTAAGGCCTATAAGACATGCCAGGATAACAAGTTTTCGTTGTTTCACTCATCAATCGCCTCTTTTCCTCTCTGGAGCTTCAGGATCACCGCCCCTTTCTCCTCCTGATTTTAGGGTTTTCGTCCGATCCGCTGCCAATGGGAATGAGAAGGGTTGTGCTTGGAAAGGCGGGTTCCTTCAGACCCACTGCAGATTTTTTGGAGTTGTACACTATCATTGTCCACGGGGAGTTTCTCAGCTTACTCAGCCGGAATGGCGAAAGGACTTGTGATGTAACCAAAGACCCAGAGTTACTTCGTGCCGTCGGTTTAACAGTGTCTTATAACTATATTAATCGATTATCACTAATCGATGACCGAAACCATCCTCACGCTACCAAGTGTTGACAAGGAGAGGAATTTACTGACAGGCCCATTGGTCAGTACTCACCCTCGAAAACTAGTAATACAAGATAGCTGCACCATGCGAGGACAGAGTGCAGGATTGACATAATCCGGCAAGGTTCAATAATCAGGACTCATAAATTGGCAAAGGGAACTCTATTTAATGATACATACATCAGCTTATGGAAATCAGCAGCATCACGAACACCTGCCTCACCCAGACTTCCTCGAACATTAGTCAAACAGCCTCTTTTATGGGCAAAATCCGTCAACATTGACATCTAATTCTACAAAAAATCATCATGCAATACAATTGGTTGGGAAAGGTAACTTAAGTATAGGTGCTATATCTGTATATGGAAATAACGCAAGTGGATTGGATAACTCTTATCGGGTGGGCGTCTACGCCCTTCCCTCTACACCACATGTGACTGACGTCACTACAAGTACGATGTCTCATTGGTTACAGTGTCTATAGGACCCTAGATTACATTGTCCCTCGTGATTGGGCAAGTTACACCCCTAAACATAAATCTCCATTTTAATTAGCAGCTTTAGAGTAGACACCCAGGTGCCTAGTGTCCCAAGATTCACCCTTCCTCCCTTCCATCAATCAGTGTTTTGGACTGTTTGTCAATTAGTTGGCTGGGTATGGCCTCGGATCTGTAGTCTCTAATCAGGAAAAGTTATGGCACCCCCTGGTTCTGGATGACATCAGGCGGTGGTAAATCTTCATGCCTGTCTGGTCACGTGTTGGTTCACTGTGAATCTGCTTCAGTTTCCAACCTTTTGTGCATTTAATTCTGTGTGCGCTCGGCCACCTGCATGGGCCTCTCTTATCTTGACCTTCATGGGCGGGCTGGTATTCTCTGTAGTTGGAGTCTCGTGAGCTCATGCTCACCTCCCCTTCTCTGGTTGACCTCGATCTCCCCGGCATAAGCCTCTCTTTGTTGAGTTTCGATTCCGCTCCTTCTCTGGTCTATGCTGGGTTTCTAAACTCGGCCTGTCAGGCCTTTGGCCGCCTGGGTACATTTCTGCTTTCACAAAATGGAGTCACACGTGTACATTGTGCAGTATTGAGGTAGATATATGGTTGGCGCTTGCCCCTCTACTCTTCTACTAGGCATTGCAAGCAGTATCGATTTCTTAGCCTCTTGCGTTTCAAGCATATTTACACACATTCAGCAGGGCGGTTGCTTCCTCCTTGTCTTATGGCACCTTTCTCTTACTTTTTAACAGTGTCTCTCCCCTGAATCCACTATCATTATACTTGCAGTTACTAGTACTGGTATTCGTGCTTTCAGTAGCCAAGTCTGTTTGTTCTCGGGGCTGCTCGGGCTCTTGGTTTATTTTCATTGGCCTTCCATTAAGGCTTTAGGGATCTCCTCGTGGACCGTGTGCAGGTATTCCTCATTTCGTATCCGTGGCTGGTATGGCTGTCTGATAGGGTATCGTGCTGCCCAGGGTTGTCGCATTATGGCTGCTTCAACCGGTATTGATCTCCTTACGTACAAGGGGCAGAGTCCCAGTGCGGCTCTCTGTTGGTTCATTTGCTCCTCATACGTCACGTACCACGGCGAGTACCTTACTGGCAACTCGCAATGGGTGGCAGGGGTGCGGGTCATATCTGGGACCTCCTCTACAGATAGATACGTTGAGAGGTATCCCCTCAGCCAGCCATTCAGACCAGGTGCATTACAGATATAGCCATTGGTGGATGAAGAGCAGGCCATGGTCAGAGACACCTATATGGACAGCTTGAACTGGAGCACTTAGAAGCCATGTTGCTGACGCCGATGGAGACACTACGATATAGCTACGTTAGACATGAAGCACACGAGCCATCCGCACTTCAGGACATGAAGAACACAAGCATACAGTTCTATAGTTAGAGGATGGATATACATACATACTGTCATTGCTTTAATTATTTTTGCCATTAGTCAAGTGCAGCAATGCAGAAACTGCAAAACACAATAGATCCTGAGCAAGGCTTGCAGGTGCTTGAAGATGAATAAACCTATGGAACTGCAGGAGCACCCATGGGACCTGACAGAGCCAAGAGTGACTAACCCATGGAAAATGTAGTGCAGCATGGACACTGTAGAAACCGCATTATAAGGTTTAGGAAAATTACAGCAGGCCTCAAGCCTCTGAGCAAGAGTCGAGCTGACCTGGTTCATGCTGGACAGAGGGCAAGACATGTGATACAGGACCCTCAGCCATGGTCAAGAGATACAGATGACAGTCCAATCCTCAGATGGCAAAGGGACCAGTTACAGAAAATACAAATAAATCCTCATAATTCAGAGCTGCAGAACTCAAATTTGTGGTCTCTAAACACATGACGCGGCCGAAGCAGACAATGGGCAGTGATTGGCAGTGGGAAAGGATAGCCGGTCTCAGGCAGCCAGACACATACTGCAACAAGTATGCAACAGTATGCAACAATTGTTGCGCCTGACAGGAGAATACTGTCATGTGGCAAAGGTGGTGCACACAAGCACAATACAGACACCTAATTGTTCTCATCACCTTGAAAAGGTACACAGTGAGCTCAGAACAATTTTGTGTCCCAAGCCTGGGGACATCAGCTCTATCCAATGACAGTTCAGTACCCTAGGGTTGGGTAGCCATGGGCAAGAACCAAAGGTAAGTCCATTCTTCGGCAATAATGTAGTACGTTGGATTTGAGGGAAGGGACAGGCCAGCCACCTGACATGCGAGGGCCAGTAGAATAACATCTGTAGTGTCATATATTGGTTATAAAGTGTTCAGTACCCGATCACCTGGTCTGATAGGTTTTCTGGAGAAGGGCCCAGGTTGTGACGAAGTATTGATGTCATTTGAGGGTAAAACCGGCCAGCTAGCCAAGGAAGAGCGAGATGTGCATGAATAATTCTCTGTTTCTGTGCTTATCCCTGTTGGTTTTGTCTGTAATAAACACAGTTTGAACTTGCCGTTGACTGAGTCCTCCATGTATCCTGGGGGAGGGTGTTAGGCCCTCCGAGTCTGCGAACTTCCAGTATTCCTCTGGCATACCTGGGAGTTTCATCCTACATATATGTTCCATGCACTGATGTCCTGTCCAAACAAACTTCAACAAAGTCACTGGTTTTGGCTTCTGTATAGGTATTGGGTAAGCATATGCTAGACCCACATGTGCCTGGATAATAACACCATGTTCCATCCCTTGCATCTTATGATCAGGTAGTACCATTAGGACAGTGATTGGCAAATGCCTATACCATGCCTACACAAAAGCTAAATCTGTTGGCTTTGCCAATATTTGGATTCAATTTAAGTTACTCAGCCATATGATTACTGGCAGCTAAGTGTGTTGAGTTGAATGTGCGAGTACTGGCTTTCTGTTTCGCTCATTTAACATTATTTACAAATAAAAGTATTAATTAAGAAAAAAGATACAGTAATTTAAAATTAACATTAAACTGTCCCTTGTCATAGATAGATTAACTTCTGTACTGTTCATATAGGAAAACTGCATTTTTAACTTCTGACTTACTGAGTAGTAGCCACCATATCTAGGACACACTCCTACGTCCATTAGCACAGAACTTGATGCAACCACACACTGAGAAGGCACTTCCAACAAGCAACTGCAGACTCACCAAACCATGGGTGACCATAGACGATGATGCTGGAGCGGGTTCACAAGCACCATCCATAATTTCTACAATGTGCTAGGCCTGAGATAACTGAACTGGATACAGCAGCACACCAATAAGGAATGAGAGTCCCAACAAGACACCTGGATGATCTAGCCTACTAGTTTGAACCCCAAAGGCAGATACTATGCCCTTGACAGGCACTGGAAGGTCATCAGGAACAGGGTCTCCCTCTAATCCACACAAACACTCAAACACACCAATATGCTAACTCTCTCCTCTGCACCAACAAACACTAAAATGCAGCTGTACCCCTCGATTAATTTGGCCTAGCTGCACACATACTTATACACCACCATGAGCACCTCAACAGTCTTTAAATGGAGCTATACCACACGAAAATCGGCCTAGCTGCACACATAATCACATTCACAAACTCTTCCTCCACCAGAATGCAGCTACCCATGTCCATTTGGCCTTGCCGCACACATTCGAATTATCTCACACAACCACCACACCATGCCTAGCTCTAGAATGCAGCTAGACCACTTAATCCGCCCCAGCTGCACACATACTGAGTGCACCCAAGCACTATTTACTACACTACTCTCTCCACTGACCTGGCCTACGGTCCGCAACAGCGTTCAACCTACAGTGCTTTGGAATCATACCAATGGTAAAAGGCACTATACAAATGCCCAATAACATATCATACCATAACAATGTATAGAGAGCCCTCTGCAGTTCACATTGTATTGAAATCAGCATACGTAATAAATATATTTGTAATTGTCTGTTTAGTGGAAGTGATGATTCACAGATAACCCTAATAAATGTGTTCTTAAGAGTCAATTTACATGCACAGCTGTATCAAAGGTTTCTACTAACTAATATATTGTTCTGATATTTCCGTCAGCGACAAATCTAGTGCCATTATAGGTTATTATTCCAGACAATGCCCAGTCTGGCCGCAATGCAAAAAAAGCCATTGAACATTGCAAACCAAAGGTCAAGCCATGCCATGTCCCTTCCCCAAACAACCCTCATCTATCCCACCATCCCACCCACTCCATTTTGGATGCAGAGTACCACTATTTCCTTTTTTACACTTCCACCACTGGCACTGAGTGCCGACACGCAGGGGCGCCAAGTACGCGGGTGCTCTGGTGCCCGGGCACCCACCAGGAGAAAGAGCTGAATCCTCTCCGGGCCAGTGAGAAGACACAGTATGAATGGCCCTTTGTTTGGGGAGCCATACTGTCTCTCTCTCTCGGGCCCCAGGAGTGACACTTTGACAGTTGATCTGCCTTGGGCACCAGCAGGCCACTGTGAGTCACTGTCACTTCGACCTGATGGTGCGGCCAAGTAACTGGCTGCGCTGCACTGATGGGCAAATTTGAAATTTCAAGATAAGCCCATCCCACAATGCCTCCCATTCGTGGTTAGGCCTAGAGGGGAGGGCTTAGGGACAGACCGCCAGAGCTGCTGCTGCTTGTCCTTGTAACCCGCACTTCCGTTTTACGTGCGGTCATGTGCGGTGCAAGGCAGTAGGCAGAAAGCTTACTTCTAGCTGGCCAGTCCATGCCGTGTGGACACAACGCCAGCCCAGCAGCAGCACAGCCCAAGATGTCGAGGAGGAGGAGGTACAATTATTTTTTAAATAATACATTTTGTCCCTATCTTTTGGCCCTATCAGTCCTTTACCCTCCTAATTTCCCTTCTCCACCTACTTCCCCTTACTAGTTCCCCTCTTTTATTTACCCCATAGCCCTGGTTCTCTTTCTTCAACCAACAACCCCCCGCCCTCAGCCTTTTCACACTTTACCCGCCCCCTCCACTGGAATATCGCTCCCTCCCACCGACCCCTTATATATATTGTGAAGATACTATTCAGTGCAGCTTAAATGTTACAAGCTGTTAACTTGCTGTGTGAGAATGAGCTGTCACCTCCTGTCCCCCTTGCCCCGCTAATCACTCCCTGGTTCTTACATGAAAGTACTAAAAATACCCTATCACGATTTCAATTGCCAAAAAATGCGCTTTGAAACACTTTGTATAGGCGCTAAATAAATAAACTATCATATCATGCCATACATACCAATGCAGCGGGTACTAACAGTGAAACATTTTACACAGGCTGGCCTTTTATTAAGTGACAAAGAGGGGATTTGAGAGTAGTATGGAAGTCAGGAACTTTAACACATCTCTAACCAGATGTAATTGGTTGAAAAAAGGTTTGCAAAAGGTCTTTCTGAAACTTTGGTTTGAAAACACTATCGGACTGGAACGCACTGCAAAAATATGGTGATTGTGTTTTGTTAACTGAAACTAACTGCAGTTTTTGCAGAATTTTCACGACTGTTTGTATTTTTATTGTGTGTATATTTGGTCATATTGTCCAAATTAGCAATATGCTTTTATTTCAGAAGCTACAGATAAGGATAACTTTGACAAAAGAAATATCTTCAAGAAGATAATAACTATGTTTATCAAGTGCTGCTCACTACAAAATGAGAAGGGAACCGTATTAATATAACGCCCATTACGCAGCCTTGATTGGAGTGGGTGATCAGGCCAAAACTGTTTGCTGGTTGCGGGAATAGCAGGGTGTCCTATAGCAGAATGTTGCAAAGGCAACACAGCAGGTTGGGAGACTGTTGTGAGATGTTATATTTATAGCTTTCTGTAAACCATATGGCTTTTTTCCCATTCCTGTTGCAACATGTGCCATAAAATGTGCTGTTTGACTTGGGGAATGAGTATGGCTCCATCGCTTCACTGTGTGGTGACTTTTGTCCAATCCAGTATCTGTGTACAGTTCACAATTGTTGCTAAGAATCATATTTGTTTTGTACTCTGTATCTTTGAATTTAAATTTATTAACAACAATTGTCTAATCTATGTTGGAATTGGAAATGCATCTTTCATTTTTACCCCAGTATGTTCTGTCCATACTGTATTTCTACTAAATGAAACTCACACAGTTATGGAATAAATCCACACATGTCATTGTTTAAAAAGCTATGCTGGAAATGCTTTTCATTTGTTAGTTATGTTATGTTATATTGGGTATTTGTATCCCGCCTGCTTACCACTGGCTACAGCTTATTGGCGGTATACTATTGGGTAGCTCTTTAGATCACTAAGAAACATATGTACTTTTCTAGGTATTTTGGAAAAATCGTGCTGAAATATGTGTGAGTTTGACAGGTAGCTCTCCAGCTGCTGCTTAAGTTTGGCACTAACCTTGCCGGTAAAACAGGCAGGCTGCTGCCAAACTTCAGAAAATTTCTGGTGCACGCGAATGGGCAATTACCGGGTCATTACGGCCCTGCCAGACCCGGTAATTGCCCATTTGTGGGCACCGGAATGGAATGCTCCCCATTCCCATTGAGCCCCAGAGGGCTCAATGGGAATGGGGAGGTCGGATGCACCGGCACCGTTATACACGGTGCCGGTGCATCCGACATGCTGGGCTCGCGGGTGCCTTTCTGCCCACCAGGTCCTGCAGAAAGGCACCCGCAAGCACAACTCGTAGTTTGCCGGTCTGGGAACTACAGTACCGGCAAGCTTACCGGTACCGTAGTTCCCGGGCCGGCAAACTTGTAATGAGCCCCAATTTCTCAATCCACAGCAAGTCGTTGGCTGTCCTCTCCAAAAGGCATTTCTTTGTCTTACTATTGGATGCATTTTCACACTTTGGAGTGGCAGTCAGTATAGCTACATGTTAGCAATACTTCCAAATGAGTATGAGCAGTATAGTAAGCAATATTAACACTCAAAAGTGTGACGCGGCGCGTGCGTTCATATGATATAGTTATGTGACATCTAAACTTGCCATGGCATGGGCTCTAGCCGAGGATCTTTTACAAACCTTGCAACGCTCTGGTTATGCACACATGAGTTTTGCAGCTAGATCTGTTTGAGGCAACTCCGAATAGGTGTGGTTCTTTCACCTCTTTTAGTTCTCATGGTAGGTTGTTTCAGAGCTGTCATCCTTCCAAAACTAGGCGTTTGCCTCCTATTGTTGTTTTCTTTATATCAGAGACGTAGGGACGATTAAGAGATTGAGTAACTGCTGATAGTAGGGATACCTGAAATACTGATGGACTGTTCCCTAGGCTGGGGTCCTTCATTAACACCCATGGAACACTCTTTCAGATTGATTGTTTGAGACAGTACATGTGCTGCTATTACCTGTAGTGTTTTCATTTAAAGGGCTGGTCTGGCACTGCTACAACTGCAAGGGCTCAGGCAAGGGCTGGACAGGCAACTGAGCAGAGAACACTTGACTGTCACCCATGAATTGCACGGAGGCAGCAGGCATGCCAGGTTACAGAATGCACCACTCAGGTTGGAGTTCCATGATCTGACCTTCAACAAAATAAAAAACAAATGTGGGTGCCGGTGCGTATACACTAACATGATGATCATGTCAGCGTCTAGACGTGCCACTCACACGCCCACCGTTTTATATGCGTTACCCTCAAACTCTGTAGTAATGGTCCACGTGGGACATTTCCATTAATCAACGGGATTATGATATAATATATCTTATTTTTATTGCGCTCACACACAAGTGTTTCAGAACGTGACAAGGCAAGGGAGGGGAACAAGGGAGGACAAAACAACGATCTTACTAGGCCCAGTGACACTGAGAACACGCAAGTGCAGGGGAGAGGAAAGGGGGAAAGTGCAAGGGAGAGGGGAGAAGTGGAAAGTGCTGAGCAAGGGATAAAAACACAACATTTGGTAGTACAGCCAGCAGAGTGGCTGATAGGTGTAAGCGAATTGAGGAGTGTTGGCGAGTGTTTTGGCGTTTTGGACCCGTGGCAGTCTGTTTTCAGTGGCCTTGCACTGATACCCTGTGGAGGAGAAGCTGCCTGCATTGTGCTTAAAAACCCCAGCTGCAGCGAATGCGGAGTGAATTGAGGAGTGTTGGTGTGTGTTTTAGTGTTTTGGACCCGTGGCAGTCTGTTTTCAGTGGCCTTGCACTGATACCCTGTGGAGGAGCAGCTGCCTGCATTGTGCTTAAAAACCCCAGCTCCAGCTAATGCGGAGTGAATTGAGTGTTGGTGTTTTGGTGTTTTGGACCCGTGGCAGTCTGTTTTCAGTGGCCTTGCACTGAGACCCTGTGGAGGAGGGGCTGCCTGCATTGTGCTTCAAAATCCAGCATATGCAGAGCGAATTGAGGAGTTTTTGGCGAGTGTCAGCGAGGTGGGAGCAAGATACAGCGGGCCGTGCTCCTTTGCTTGCTCACTGCACCTACAGTCGTCCTTTAATCTGTGGAGAGGTAATTCGGGAGGTCCCCGCATGAGAATCTGTAAGGTGGGAACAAGCCCTTGCCTTTCCTCAAAGGAGCGGACAGTGACTCGCCGCTGTGGACGTTTGGAGTTTGCTCTCCCTGCCACCGCTATCTTCGCATACAACTATAATGGCAAGCGGTCACAGGAGTAAGTAACGTAAATCCCTGGCATTCCATTACTTGAGCGCCAAATATAACCTGGAAGATAAACCGGCAGGTTGAAGCCGTCGCATATCTACCCATTTATACTGGCCATCGATTAAGACCCTGAATACTAATTGATTCCAAGATAGACCCGGGGGTGCACAATGGGGTTGTCTGTTCTCCCCTGAGACTTTGATCCATGCACAAGAAAATATAAAGATTGATTAATACTGGCGGTAGTTGGAGAACGGTGACTGTGGATCCATGGATGTGAATCCTTAGTAACAGAACGTACTTTTCGTGTTTTCTCTGACTCGATTGTTGAAGTGCCGTGACTGTGGACTCTGTGAGTCTTGGAGCCGACTCTCTACATCCAGCAAAGTCGCACTTGAGTGATCTTCTGTGGGGTTGTGCACGAGATTGGCTTTTGCTCCTTATCAAGAACCGTGTGTGAATATACCGGAGTAAAAGAGAGATTTGGGCACATTTTGCCAATGGTAAGGACCTCTGCCAAATTTGTTTGCTCAAACATGAAACTAAGAAATAAAGAGAAATTCAGTGCCAGAGTAAAGGGGTCCAAAAAGCTTGCTCCTGTGTTAGAAGAAGTGGATGCGAATGTAGCCACCTCAGCAACAACACAAATTACTGATTTCTCTGTGGGGCACCCTGTCATATCTGTCCCGATTGAAATACATGACGAACCTGTTGAAACAGGGAGGCCTGTTGATGAAGTGGCTTGTACCTGAGCTGAGCTGGATAACAACAGCACACTACTAAACGTGTGCTACAGCTTTCAAATCTTGAAAAGGTTGCTGCTGAGGAGTCGTGGAATGCTATAACAAATGACCAAAGAAAACTGGGAAATCAGATGTGTACAGGTAACGGGAACTATAGTTCCGTCTCCACAAGACTGTCTTGTTCACCCCGTTTTACAGGCTTAAATGATGCTACAGCTAATTCCAATAAAGATCAAGACCCTAATATATCCCTGATTGAACCTGAATCATTGGAATGTCGGATTGGAGAGAAATTTAAAGAACTGGAAGTGCAACCACTTTTGCCTTAAAAATACTCTTAAAGTTGACGCACAATATTGCTTGCCAAGTGCAAATTAACGCGGCACTTCTTGTAGGTTTTGGAGAGACCAATCCCAGTAAACAATCATTGGGGTGTATTGGCCCTGCTACTCTCGATCCCACAGGAATGATGCAATTAGCCAAAGATCGAAGACCTATTTTACCAGAAAATCTGGAATCTACTAAAGTTGAATCTCTATTGGGTAGTGATAACAAGGAAGACGGGGGAGATGGTCCCTTAACGAATAGAGAAAGAAGGCAGAGGTGTAAGCAGGTTACTTATGAGAGGAATAAACCTCAGGCCTCTGTAGACAATATTGATAAAGATGGGGCAGCACAAAATCCGAATGTGAAACGCTCTAATAAGCATGCTAGGATAAAAACAGCTGGAAGAGCGAAAAGATCTGCCTCTAAATCCAGTAACTTTACTAATTGGTTAATTGGAGCAACTGTAGGAAAAGCAAAAGGGACTATGGAACCGCCAGTAGATGAAGCAGAAATACTGGAAAGCACTCTGGAAAGCTCGAAATCCTCACTGAATAGTAGCACAATATCCATTGACTCATCTGTGTGTGAATCAGTCTGTGAACCCAAAAGGGTAAAAGCGGTTGCTTTAACCACAAAGAACCCCATTAATTTAAAAAAAGGGGATTCTGGTGGAGAAAAAAAAGGTGTTCTTCCGCTGAAATCCTTTAACATCAGGGGCATGACCAAAGGGAGGAAGAAAGTCATATACAGAAGTTGCCTGTTAGAAATCTTTAACCATTTGCTTCCTTTAAGGTTAATAAAACGTGAGGACCTTACATTTATGGGGCTAAAAGAAGATATGATAACAAAGGTGCATTGTTATCCGAAGAGGTTGTCTGTCTAGTT
Organism: Ambystoma mexicanum; assembly: GCF_040938575.1. NCBI lineage: Eukaryota > Metazoa > Chordata > Amphibia > Caudata > Ambystomatidae > Ambystoma > Ambystoma mexicanum. Next base: position 792,066,053 of record NC_090928.1, on the reverse strand, counting down.
AGAGCTCATTCAATAGAGCTAAATAAACCGGGCTATGAACTAGATTGTGATTGTGGGGGCAAATCTGTGAACAAAGGCACTCTTAATAATGAGAAGTATGCATTTAAAGAGCATGACAAGGTTGTACGGTCTGAGAGAGTCAAAACTGGTAACACTGTTGATCCCAATGTAAGATTGCATTTGGAATGGTTACGTTCCTTTTTACCACACATGATTACTAATAACTAATTTGACAGCAAAATTATCACATGGAACACCAGGGGACATAAACAACTTTTTTATCATGGAGTTCTCTCAATCTTATTAAAGAGGCAGATATTATTCTGCTACAGGAGACTTTGCTATAGGCTCGGACAAGCTATGATGGCTTTACTTTTTATAGTCAAAGTGCCAAAAGAGGAGACAAAGGCAGACCTTATGGAGGGTTAGTCACATTGGTGGCCAAGGATATTCCCTTGAAACAAGTTCTCCTAAATGTGAGTGACAGTCATTTTCTGGGGGTTGAAATTCAGATTGGCGGGATGCAAAAGGTGTTAGTGGTTAATGTATATGATCCCCCTGGCAACAACTTTACATTGGGAATCCATGGAACCATCTTTGAATTAATTACTAGGAGTCACTATGATAACGCAGAAATGGAAACAATAGCAGGTGACCTAGCAGGTGCTAGGATTAATTATGATGATCTGTCTGGCCATAATAGTAATGGGACTCATGTAAAGAATAATAACAAAAACCAAAGGTGGAAAGTCTTCTTTGATGAGTTGGATTTGAAGATGGTTAATGGCACCACTAAAATGGAAATCCCATTGGGTCCCACCTAGCGTAATGGTACCCATTCCTCTAGTCTAGACTATGTTTTTGTTGATAACAAGATCTTTGCCAAGTTATTGGAAATACAGGTTAAATTTGATGACTTTATCGACCATGCTATCCTCTGCCTTAGCCTTGAGAACCGAGATAAAAAGTCCATACTTAAGGATCATACAGGTGAGCTGAAAGTGAACAGCAAATGAAACAGAGTGGGATGGTTGACAGGAACCTTGAAAAGATAAAGATATGGAGTAGAGGCTTAATTGACATCTATAGACATATGTCGACAGCAGAGGAAATAGTTGTATGGATCACCACCCGTATGCATGATTTTATGCTGGTGGGTCGAATGCCATCGGCAAAGAGGGGGTCCCACCTCTAAAAAAAGAAAATAAGGTAGGCAATTAGAGCTATTGATCATCTTAACCTAGGGCTGGAAGATGATATCATGAGAAAGCGGAACACTGAAAATAGCTATAGAAACTGGAGGAAAAGATACTACATGTCTGAAAGAAATGTGATCTGGCAGAATATGGTAAGAACGTTGATTGATGGGGATGCTACAAAAATGTGGTCAAACTATAAGATGATTACAGATGGTGGTACGGAGGAACTACTCGTTAACATTGATGAGCTGAAATGGGAACGTTTTTCTATGTGGAAAATGTGCTGGTTGTGACTTCCCGCTGGTGATAAGGCCTATTTCAGATTTGAATATTAGTCGTAAGAATATTATTGACATCATCAAGAAACTTAAATCCTCCAGGGCCCCGAGCCAAGATGTTGTCTCTAATATAATTATCACAGATAATCCAGAGCTATGGGCTGATATATTATGGATCCTATTTGATAAGATATTAACTACTTCTATTGTCCCGAATTCCTGGAGGTTGTCCCACATCATCCCTGTGTTCAAAAAGGGAATTAGAACCTCCCCAGATAACTATAGACTGCTAGCTATGACGGACGTGCCCAGTAAAATATTTACTACACTCATTCTAAAAGACATTAATATCTGGATAGCCAAATAAAATATCTATAGCATCTCCCAGACTGGATTTAGGAAGGGATGTGCAACAAGCTCGAATATTTTTGTTGTTTACACACTGTTTGAAGGAGCTAAACTAAGAAAAAATGTGCCAATTTATATTTATTTGTTGACTTTACGTCTGCTTTTGACCTCTTTGATAGAGAAACTCCAGAAAATATGGCGATTACCATATTGGTCAAATAAAATGCTGGTTACTCTGTGCTGGGTATTGATAATATCTACAAGCAGAAATTGGTATCATCCTTTTGTATGGTCTGGAAGCGTGCTATATGGATTGGGGAGTTTGGGCGGATCAACTGGAGGGGGTAATCTGGCGCATATTTTGTGGCTCAACAACTATACTACCATTGAGGCAATAAGGTTAGCGCTAGGACTTATTTCCGTGGCTACCATGATTGATATACATAGGGGAAAGCTGTATATTAAAATCATGTATGCTAATGATCAATATTTATTGTCAATAATGAAAACTGCATTGATGAAAGTAATAATGAGCCCACGCAAAAATGTAAAAAAATGAATGAAAACTTTTTTGACAAAATATGTTTGGCTCCAAATTGGGACTTTGGGGAAGGTTCTCTTTGCCAATGTCTTAAGAAATGTGCTGAGAAATGGGATTGGGTGGCTAGCCCCGAAAAGATTACAAACAAGAAATCCCTGACCACTTTCTCAAAGCTACACTTTACTTATAAGGAGCTCCAACCGTAACTGAAGCTGATACCATCAACAATAACAATAAAAATATTCCTGAACATGAGACTTAATAGGTTGAAGGTTTCGGAGGTTACGGGAGCGTGGTTAGGTACACCGATGGAAAAAGAACATGCAGAATGTGTATAAATAATGAAGTCATTGAATCCGCTAGACATGTGCTAACCTCGTGCCCCATATTGTAATCATTGCATGAATTATATCTGTTAAAGTACGTTAATAACTTGGAAGAAATAGCCAGAGAAGGCTTAGAAGTCTTTCAGGGACACACCGTGGCCTCATGATCGCAAAGACTCAGGTGTGGAGAAATGACTACTTAAATTTGAAGCTGAAGTGAATCTAGTGGCTAACCTTGAAGCTGAGTAGGGGGATTGATTACCCTCTTGTGTTGATGCTGTCAAATTGGTGTCAGCTTGTGATGGCTACTTTCCTAATCAGGCTGAAATATTGTATGAATGTGGACGACTGGATGTTGCCAGATGAATAGTGTGGGTGTTATCACAGTGGGCCTCATTACGACCCAGGCGGTAAGGGGTTTACGGCAGCGTAAACAGCGCCGACTGATTCCGAGGTCCCTTAGCGCCATGGAGGATTTAACACCTGCTTGCAGGTGTTAAAATCCATGGCGCTAAGGGACCTTGTTGTTAATTACGCCACCGTAATTTACGGTGGCGTAATTATCGCCTTCCCCACTCCCATTATGCCCTATGGGGCAGAAATGGGAATGGGGAAGGGTAAATGGGGATTGGGGACTTACCGCCCCGCCAACCTCGGAATGGGGCGGTAAGTCCGCCAACCACCATGGCGTAAACGTAGTTTACGCCATGGTGGTAAAGGTACGACCCAGGCGGTAACTTACCGCCTGGGTCGTAATGAGGCCCAGTGTCTGTTTTAGGCAAACTGAGATTTTTAATTTTTTCGCTGTATTAGGCTTAAAGATTATGTCTGTGAGGTATTCCTTGATTGGTTTTATATAAGGATATGTTATGTTATTTATTTGTGAGACATACATTTAGTATATGTTTTGTATATTGTTTATGTATGTTGTGATGTGTAAAAAGTTTTTGTCTGAACTAAAATACACAATTAAAAACAGTTGTTTTAAATAGGTGCAGGTAAGGGGACTGTAGAGTTACAGATACAGACCCAAGTGCAAAGGTTGCCAGGAGGCAGTGCCGGTGTGTGGCTTGGTGGGCAGGGACCTGGGCCTGAAATCAGAAGCTAACCAGGTGCACAGTACCGCAGTAGACAGATCAGCAGGGGAGAGGAAGAGTGGAGGCAGAAGCAAAGAGGAAGGTCTTGAGGTGCTTCCATAACAGGAGATGGTTCTCCTCAAGTTTCAGAGTGGTCGGGAGGCTGTTCCAGAGGGGGGCCACAGCCGAGGAAAGAGATCTACCCCCACTTCGTTGCTTGGAGAAGCGACTGACCCTGAGGGATTTGGAGGTGGAGGAGCGAAGAGCTTGTGTGGGAAGGTATTTACGGAGGGAGATTTGAAGGTATTTTGGTCCAGGCCCCAGAAAGCCTTGTGGATGATGCAAAGGATCTTGAATTTAATCCTTGCAGCCACTGGGAGCCAATGAAGAGATTTCAGGGCTGGAGAGATAAGATCCCAGGGCTTGAGGCCAAGGACAAGTCTCTCAATCCTGTTCTGGATGAGTTGCAGAGGGCAGAGTGTAAAAGCAGGCATATTTAGAAAGAAGCTGTTGCAATAGTCAAGCTTGGAGAGAACCACAGCTATAGAGACAGTAAGCTTCTGGGGGAAGGAAAGGAAAGGAAGAATACCTCTGAGAAGGTGCAGTTGGTAGTTTGACTTTTTAGCGACATCAGAGATGTGAGGAGAGAAGGAGAGTGTGGAGTTGAAGATGACCCTGAGGTTCTTAGCCTCACAGGTGGGAGCAGGAAGAGGGCCAGGGAAGGCTGGCCAGAGAGAGACAGGATAGGAGGGTGCAGGTGTGCTGATGAGAATCTCAGTCTTACTGGCATTAAGGCAGAGATCTCTGGCGGCACACCACTTCTAGCTAGCAGACTGACAGTCAGAGATGCGAGAAGGAGAAGAGGTGGCAGAGGGAAGCCTGAAAATGAGCTTAGTGTCATCCACATCGCACTGTAAATTGGAGCAAAGAGCGGCAATGCAGTGTGCAAGGGGTGCCAGGTATTGGTTGAACAGCCAGTTCCCCTGGGGAACAACACAGGTAGAGAGTGAGATAGAGGAAAGGAAGGAACCAAGTTGGACCTGGAAGTGTCGATTAGAGAGGAAAGAGGTCAGCCATGCCAGGGACTGATCAGTGATACCCACGTTATTACAGAGATGGTTGAGCAGGATGGCATGGTTGACCTTGTCAAAGGCAGAAGCGAGATCGAGTAGGATGAGTACAGAAGGGATGTTAGAGTCAAGGTTGGAGAACAGGTCTTCACGGATGTTCAAGAGAGCAGTTTCCGTGCTTCTGGCAGCTATATAGCCAGACTGATGGTCATGGAGACAACCAACAGAATCGGTGTGAAGATTTAGCTAGGAGATGGGCAGCTTTTCCAGGAGTTTGCCCAGTAAAGGAGTGATGGAGATTGGGCGATAGCCGTGCAAGAGGGGTTGATTGTGGGTTTCCTGAGAAGAGGGTGCACACGAGAATGCTTCAGAGGGGAAGGGAAGGCTCCAGAGGTGAAGGAGAGGTTGCATAAATCGTCCAGATTACAAATGTGTTTGCCAGCAGGAAATGGGGCTCGATTTTTCATTGCAGTATTTTTTCCCCACAATTTTGTAACTGATATTTTTGCCACTAAAAGACCCCCCCCCCCCCCACCCCGTGTATTATGTATTATTTCAGCAAACATTTACTAACCCATTTCGGTAAACATAATGAAGTGAGCATTATTCGGCAAAAAGACAGGTTAGACTGGATACCATACAGACATGTCACATATATTCTAAGTTGTAATGTCTTTCATCGCACACTGTCCCCAGGGCCATGTCTGGAAGCTCATCCAGGGCTGCAGGCGCTGACATGCTTTCTGCAAGGGTCATGCCTTACCCGTGTCATGTTTTGTAACTTGTTCCCATATTTATGGTTGTTGCAGCCACTGTGGTGTGCAATGTTATGCCTGTGTTCTGGCACCTTAACCTACTACTCTTCACTGTCCTCGTAGCACTATAACTGTGTGAACAGGATCGCACACCACATTTGGACGTTTTAGTGAAGGTGGCATGCGTTTTTGGGGCAAATGTCCGACTGCTTAGTTATGTGTCCGCAGTGACATGGAGCTTCTGTATGGGTGGTTAAAAGGGGACCGCATGCTGCACCTGACTCGAGGTTTGTTGTGTGTCCTTAAGACCACCACCGCCCTCCCCCTCCACCAATTCATGTTAACAGTTCTTTTTCTGTATATTTTGCCCCAGATTGTATGCGTAGTATATTGTTTTACACATGCTGAGTTTGGACTGTGCACTGCCCTGTGCTTATTCAGTTGCTAGCTGGCATCCGTGCATGATGCCCTACTGAGTGAGCTTGGCCATGCAGCAGGGTTTCTTGTTGTTCGTATGCTTTGGCTGTGTGTTGTGCTGTTTTCCAGTTTCTCCATCGATGTACTGTGGAGTTCCGCACAAATCAACATCTGTTGTAGGAGCACGCACATGTTGGTTTTCCGTTCAAGAGATGCTTTCATGACGATGCATTAATGCCGAAATATGGTTGTGAGGTGAAGGACGCATATTCTTTAATTGTATCTATGGGGGCATTTGAGAGGGTGCTTCTATCCATTGCATGCGAATCGGGAGAAAGTACCCAAAGACGATGGATAGCAATGCAAAAATAGAATGAGGGGGAGAAAGGGCATGAGCAGGAAGACTCCAAATGATTGAGCAGCAGTAATTAAAGCAGGAGCACACCCGTGTGAGAATAAGGATTGAGAAATAAAAGGACAGATTTTGTTAATGTTGTAAAATTGGAAATGGCAGGAATGAGTAAGAGAAGAACGTTGATCAAAAAAAGGTGCACACATTATGGGGAGCTGAATATTTCATTCATGGCTAGTAAAAATGTGTAGGGTGTCTCAATGAATCCAAGAAAAAAGACGCTTCCCTTACGTCTTTAAAATACTTGTGAAACAAAAATGATTTATTGGATTCTCAAAGCGCCTTCCCTTGAAACTTTGTGCAAATAATGCTCTTAATATTTCTCTGGATTATGAAAACAGTATTTATTTCTGAATTCCTTGTGAATTTTCTAACGAATTAAGCCTAGAATTTCTAGCAACTTCAGCCTACACGTGTTTCGAGCATTACTCTTCCTCAGGGATCTTCTGAGAAGTTCATCTAATAGATGGTACTTCACATCACTTGTAGTGATTGTTGCACAAGTTATTGTACACAAAAGATATGATACAGATTAATAGTCAATTTACAGTACACATTTCACACATTATAGTGTAATGATGCACCCCAAAGCATCAAAAGTTAGCCAATGCCCATTTGTGTAAAAGAAAACTTACAGTGATTATTGTTAGAGCTCCATTGCATGCGTTGATTCGAGAAAAAAAAAACGTTTTTAAGAGATGCAAAAAATGTAATTAGTGGAGGGACAAGAAAAACAAAAAACACCAAAATTAAACAAATCAATTGATTAATACAATCAATTGCCCCCTCACAAAGGCAACTGTCTGAGCCTGCCTGAAACTGGATGGAACACCTCTTCCTGTAACTATTTTTTGACATCCCTCCTAAAGGATTTCTATGGACTTGGTACTTTCTTGACTCCACTTCCCTGGTAAGCAGCCATGGATTGCATTGCTCCAGCCACCTTCCTTGACACTTTAAACTGCTCATGCTGCTACCTGCTCCTTTCCCTGCCTGCCTATCAGTAACATTTTATCTCAGCACCAACAGTATTTCCTTCATGATGTGCTTCGTAAAGATAGCTCCTTTACTCCTCTCTAAACTCCTTGGCCCAAAAGACAATTTATAAACTTACCTTTTCCTATCCTCTCTGCTTCCAACTGTGCACCCATTTCTTTTGAGCGGCTTTGAGTGCTTTCTGCTAAATTCGAATTTAGGTGCACTTTCCAAATGTGCACCCATTTCTTTTTTAACTGCTTTGAGTGCTTTCTGCTAAATTCAAATTTAGGCATGTTTTACAAACATGTTTATGATCTGTAAATCAAGGCATTTCCTGTGTACCCACTGTTTCTGTTTGCTTGGCCCCCTAGTGTGATTCTATTATTGCATAGTGCTTCTGACCCTCTCCCCTGATATCCTCTGAACGCCCTCCCTCTTGGCCCTGCCCCCAAGGTGCTCTCCGTCTCCCCTGTCTTTTCTAACTCCTTCTCCATCTCCTATCCTCTATTGCTCATACAGTCTGGAAGGAAGACACTAAAAAAGGCACTGCTGAGATCCAACACTGGTCTGCCCATAGCAGACACATACATCATTGCATCCCCCAGACAGACTATTACTGACATTCTTTTCACTGTCACCTCATCTAACCAATGGACCCCCATATGGTCTCTGTCCTCTCTCCTTTCTCCTCCTCACCCATTAATGGTAGCACTAGATGGGACGTGCCATTGGCTCACTTTTCATCCTCCAAATGCACCATTAATCTTTATCATAAAGGCACTACCATTGCCCAAGGCTCTCAGCCCAATTTTCTTCTTGACAGGTGTCTTCCTTCTCTCTTCATCTTCCCACCCTCTCCTTCCACTACTCACTCCCTCATCAAGCTCCCCCCCAGTGGTGGCACCACTCCCCTGTACCCCACTCGCAAATCTTTTAAAGGGAGCCACCAGCTTGATTTAGGTACCCTCAGTTCTTGCTCAGCTATCAAACACTCCTCTGACATTTGTCACCTCATTGAAGACCTTGACCTTGATGTCATTGCCCTCACAGAGACATGGTTCAAGGCCTGCTCTATCACTGCTTTTGACACTCTTCTTCCTGAAGACTACAAGATCCTATCCAACCCCAAACCCTCCCGGTCTGGTGGTGGAGTGGCACTGATTTTTGCTGAGTGGGTTCCTGCCTCCATCATCCCCACTTAAGCATACAGATACTTTGAAAGCCTAGTCTGCAGGCTGTCTGTCTCTCCTACTTTCTCTGTTACTCTCGCTACTATCTACAGATCTACAGATCATCCAGTCCTACCTCCCTCTTCCTCCCTGAATGGACCGACCTCTCCTCCTCTCTTCTTGCCTAATTCCCCAAACTTATCTTCCTTCGGGACATCAACATCCATCCTGACTCCCCTGATACCACCACTGTTCTCTAACGTGACCTCTGAAATACTCTCTTCCTCACTATTCTTCCCTCCTGCCCAACCCACTCTGCCAGGCACACCTTCGATGCTCTCATATCAACAGACATCCCTCTCTCCAAAACTTTCACTACCCCTCTCTCCTGGTCTGACTACTCTCTCCTCTCTTCCCTCGTTGACTCCAATTATCTCCAGACCCCTCCCCCGCACTGCCAGTCTCCTTCTCCGTCATTTGACCGATGAAGTGTGTCAGTCGCTGCTTTTGCTACCTCCTTCATCCCGCCACCTTCACATTCATTGGACTCTTCTTTTGACTGTGTTCTAACTAACCTCCATCTCTCTATTTCTAACACCCTGGACATCCTTGCCCCTGTCATGAGGATCTGCGTGAAGCCAGTCTCCAAATGCAACTCTTGGTATGACTCAGCTGCTTTGAAATGAAAGTGCAACGCGGCAGAGCGGAAATGGCAGACATCTAGCTCAACCCCCGACAAACTTGCCTGTTGAATACTCCAAAGGCAATAGTGTCTCAAGATTTGCTCCAAAGAGACAGATCATGTCCAAGCTTGCATCTCTGGAGCCACCATTAACACTGCTGAACTCTTTAAAATATGCAAGGAACTTACCAATCCTACCACAGTCTCTGCTGCTCCTCCCTCCTAGCCCCTATGCTCTTCACTGGTCGTCCACTTTTCCTCCAAAACTCTTGACATCATGTCTCCTCTTTCATCTGCTCCCCACCCACCCCCAATCTTCTCTCTTTTGTCCACTCTCTCCCCCCATACTCTTATCCATCTCTCCAATTACACCAGATGAGATCTCTAAAGTTGTCTGCTCTATGAGAGTCTCTTCTAAACAGTTGCTCCTGTGTTCCTCCAGAACGTTTAAGGACAACATCGCCACCCTCCCCTCCTGCCTTAGCTGACCTCTGCAATCACTCTTGTCACAGTTTATTTCCCTCAACCCCTTAAAAATTCTCTTGTGCTCCCACTCCTAAAAAAGCCATCCACTGACCCCTCTTGCCTGGCTAACTATTGCCCTATCTCTATCACCCATTCTTGGGAAAACTCATGGAGAAACTGGTCATCTCCCAACGGACCCTCCACACCAAAATAGCTGGCTTCCACCACAACCTGTCCAGTTTCAGGGCAGCCGGAGGCACAGAAACTGCTCTCCTGAATACCTGTGAAGACCTTCTCTCTAACTCGGACTCCAACATTCCCTCTGTTCTGATCCTCCTCAATGTTTCTTCTGCTTTTGACACAGTACACCAAACCATCCTCATACAACGTCTCCGTAATACAGTAGGCATCACGGACAGGGAACTGGCTTGGCTGACCTCCTTTCTCTTTAGCAGACCTTCACAAGTTCAAATGGGTCCTTTTCTCTCCTCCACCTCACCCTCTACCTGTGGCGTCCCTCAGGGCTATATACTATTGCCATGGCTCTTCATCACCTACCTGGCCCCTTTGGCCCACCTGATCTCCACTTGCTCATCTCATTTTCAATGTTATGCAGACAAAACACAGCTCTCTTTCTGGCTGCCTTCCCCTTCCTCCACCTCCTTCTCCCTCATATCTGACTGCCTGGCTGCTATTCATGCATGGTGCTCTGCCAATGATCTCTGCCTGAATGCAAGTAAAACAGAGATCCTTCTCATGAGGATGCCTGCTCCTTGCTTCCTCCCTACTCTCAGGCCAGAGTCCTTGGGTCCCCTCCCCTCACCCACTTGGGATCATCTTGACTCCTCTCTCTCTTTCTCTCCATACATCACAAACCTTGCCAAGACGTCCAATTTTCAGCTTCATCTCCTCAGGGGACTTTCCTCACCTCCACCAAGAAAAGCAATGTCTCCAGAGCCCGGGTTCTCACTAGGCTTGACTACTGCAATGGCCTCTTCCTCAACCTTCCGCTTGTCTCCCTTCGCCCCCTCCAACTAATCTAGAACAGTTCTCTGAGATTTATCCTTGGCCTCAAGCACAGTCACCGCCTCTCTCCAGCCCTAAAATCTCTCCACTGGCTACCGGTGACTGCAAGGATCAAATTGAAGACCATTTGCATTGTCCACAAGGCTGTATGGGGCCTAGGACCTCTCTATATCTAGACTACTTTCACTCGAGCACTCCAGCTCTAGACATTCTTGCTATCGCTGAAACCTGAATTTCTCCATCTAACACTGCCCCTCTGGTGGCCCTACATGACTGCAAACTATCCTTCATTCACTCTCCTCTACTGACTGGCAGAGGTGGAGGCCTTGGGCTCCTAGCCTCTTCCTGCCTCATTGCGACACAAATCTCCAATGCAACATCCTCTCCTACCTCTTTTGAATTCACCATCTCTACTATTGCTCTGCTTCACTCGGTTCACATCATCTCCATCTATTGTCTTCCTGTTCCCACTGGACCATTGTTGATGATCTTGAGCAACTCCTTGATTCTCTTTCCACTAAATATCACCTTATTCTCTGACATGACTTAATTCTTCCCTCTTCAACCACTTCTCAGAAACCTAAACTTTGGTCTTTTCTTAGTGGCCACACTCTCCACTCTATCCATAACCTACCTACCCACACAGGGGGTAACTCTTTGGATCTCTTATTCATCTCCACCTCTCTCCCAGCCACTAATACAACTGTCACACCATACATATCTGATCACTCAATAGTTTCTACCACCATCTCCTTTCGACCCTCTGACTTTTCTTCACCACTTCACCTATTACTAAAAGGAAATGTATACCTTCTGTCATTCCCCCCTTTCTCTCTGTCCTACGGTTGGCACTCTCCTTCACACCTGATCATCTTCCACCATCTTCACCCTTTAGTAGCCTCTCACCTCACTGAACTCTTTAACCTGTCTGGTGTGCAGAGGAGCCAGGTTGGGGGAAGTTTGCTGCTTTTCTGTCACGGCCAGCCAGAGCTGCCAAACACAGTGGAAGGCAAAGCGGGAAGCGAACAACTCAAGTGATGCACTGACATTCAGTGGACTGGGAGTGTCGACGCCGGTAAAACACGCAGAATGCTGAAGATGCCAGCAACAGTCTGTAAGCCCAGGGAGAGTGAATGTGTTACGTGCGTCTGGGTGAATGTTGTATACCGCATACAACGTGAGAGAGCCCAAGTGAAGACAGTTGAATTATTACTGACACTAATATTGTTGAAATGATTGCATATACGAACATTATTGAGAGAAAGAGCCTACGTAAAGGAAGTGGAATTATTGCAATCACAAACATTGTTGAGAGCAAGAGCCTAAACAAAGTCAGTGGAGTTAATAAGAAAGGGTCGCTGACCTAATACTGGGAATGTGTTGTGAGCTGGATAAAAGAGAAAGAGAACATAGAACGGCAAAGCCTGGCAGTATAGTGAACAAAGGCAAACAGTGCATCTGGGACTCACACAAAAGCAATAAAATGACGATACCCTGACAGGCGAGAAAACCAGGGGTAAGGAGATTAAGGATAAAATGGGAAGGTCCATACCCCTTTTGTAGGAACAAGGTACAATGCCCTGATGCAAAAGTATACCATAGAAAAGAAGAAGGATTGAGAAAGCTCAGGGGTCAAAACCCCTATATAAAACTGTGTAACAGAGTAGTGAAGTCTCATATCCTGTTAAGGATTCAAAAGAACTGTGGTTTGATTCAAGAGAATTGTGTACTTTTGAGGATTCTCAAGGGAAGAGTTTTCCCCCTTGAACAACTTGGCACTGTGATAAAATATTATCAAAACCACTGGACTGGAAGAAATATAGGGAAGGGAAGCCCCTTTTCCTAGTGGAACTTTATTCCTTTTCTTTATGACGATTTAGTAAAGTAGATACTTTTGTGACTTTGCAGGGATTCCCATTTACACATTGTATTTGGTTTAGCATGTAAAGGTCAGTTTAGGGTTTTTGGACACAGGACAAAGTATGCTTTATTTGTTTAACACCTCAAACAAAAAAGGGGTGACTGATTATAAACCCTGGTCCTTCAGGCTATACATCATGTATAAGAACAACAATATGGACCAGTGGATGAGGGATGACACTTAGCACTTAGTTTATCATTTCACTTATATCGATAAAAAAATTGTTCAAAACACTTTTAGCTTTTATTCTATATAAATCATTAAAAGCAAATCAATTTACAAACATCAATTTACAGAACAAAGTTAATACAACAATTCTCAGCTCACACACACAAATTACCACCATCTACTCACTCTCATTCTATCTTTTCACAATATCTGGTTCCCTTTGTCCATTATTAGGAAATAGAATCTGTATAGCACAGATTTGTTGTCTACACGTGTTTCGGTTGTCGTAGTTGGACTCCATAAGTCGTGTCAGGAATCTAAATATGTCCTATTTCAAATGGGAGGGTGAGCCACACCACCACATAGCATTCTATGGGTGTACCCCGGTAATCACCCGGTAACACATTCACTCTCCCTGGGCTTACAGAGAAATCCAACATTACCAGGAGTGTGAGCTCCCCTTGGTTTGCGGCTTTTAGAAGTTCGTCTCGGTTCCATATTTTGGCTGAAATCCAGATTGAAATGTGTCCAGTAGTAGTTCATGTACAACAAAGTCTGGAGCTGGTTAGTAACAACCTTTTCGAGGATCTTAGTTGTCCAAGGCAGTTCTGCAATAGGACGATAATTCTGTAGTAACTCAACATCTAATGATGGCTTTTTCAGTAGAGGTGACACAATAGAGAGTTTCAAACTCTCCGGAACAGTCCCACTCAGTAGTGACTTATTAACAAAAGTGGTAATGAATGGGTGTTAGGCGGAAACCTGTGCAGTTCCCTCTGGGACCACTGCAAAAGATTTAGGACTACAGGTGTTTGGCGGTGAACCCACTTGGTAGCAGTCTGTACCACACAGATTCACTTGGTAGCTGTGGCTGAGCAGTCAGACTTCCCTCAAGAAGAGTTGAGCAGTATGTGGAGTATACAAAATAGGGCAATTCTTCCCCGCAAGACAAGCAAACACGCAACAAGGCTTAGTGTAAAGATATTAAGGTATTTACTTATAACGGAACATCTATGAAAAACACTATGGCACTTTCACGGCAAACAAATCAAACACAATTACTCTACGAAACGATCAATCCCCCTAGCAATATTTCGACAAGTCTAGGTTCTACCGGCACCACTTATTTTCAGACAGAGGTGTATACCTCAACCTAGATGACACTCTAATATTGGTTAGGGGGGGAGAGAAAAAGATAGGCAGGTTATGAAATCAACACAGTTCAATGCTTCACGGGCAAGATGTACAGTAAGAAGGCAAGAACCACAATAGATCATAAAGTTCAGAGGCCAGGCCCACTCGGAGAGAGGCAAGGCGCGATGTCCCAAAAAGTCTCTAGTGGAGATGCATTCAAGTCTTTGTAGCAAATTGTTATCGGCAGATTGAACCAGTTCAGAACAATGAATGAGCAAAGCTTGGAGGCGACCCAACGGAACGGAGAGGATTAAGACACCTCACTCGAACCGATCGAAAGGGAAGCCAGGCGGACACGGTACCTTGTTGTGGAGGGCAGCTCCGGCAGGGGCAGCTGTTCCTGGTGGTGGATGCATGTCGGGTCTTTGCCAAGAGTAGAGAGGTTCTCGTCGTCGAAGAAAAGGGAAGTCAGGTGCACCACCAGGGAAGAGACCAGCCGCGGAGTGCTCCGTCATAAGGCACCACCTTTTGGTCGCGGTACAGGGGTAGTGGCTATCCAGTTGCCGGGGTGCGTTGCACGGGCAATTCGACCACTGCGTCCGGAGGCGAATAAAAAGCAAAGGGGACTGGTTGTTCCCACCAGTCAGGGGAAGAGACTCTCCGGCAGGGAGATCTCCTCTGTCGTCGGGAAGTGGTGAGTCGGTTCCGCAGGGCTCCAACAGAGGTGTCGTCGTGCAGGTCGGCTCAGCGTTACCCTCGTCGGATTCTTAGGTCCTGTGGCGACTTCTGAAGATCCAGTCCCAAAAGCCCTGCTTTTATGCAGAAAACCCCCCTTCATTCAGCCTAGCTGTCAATCAACACATGCTAAGTGGTGAGCAGGAAGGCTCACCACTTGGGCCAATCACTCCAGAGTGCGACCGGAGTTCGCAAGGCAACTCGGTCCAGGGTGCCTAAACCCCCCTCCCACACCCCTGTGGTAACCCAGACAGAATGGCACCACTTTGGAGGGTCTCTGTACAGAGCCCGCCAAAAGTGGAACAAAGGGCTCAACCTTTGGTTTAGGAGTCACAGAGACGAACACAGACGCCATTTTAAAAACCGAGTTCTGGCAGAAAATACCATCCGATAAACTTATTTACGATAAGTAGACAGGTGGTACGTTAGAGATTAACGAGAAAAAGTATCAATCTCCAACAATGGGACGAATCCCATAGGGTTAGGTTCGGGGTCGAACATAACAAGTAGTTTCCACTGCCACCAGCCAAAACTCGATGAGGGGGGACGGGACAGTGCCCCCTCGAGTAACAGATCCAGGAGTAATCGAATTACCCCTACTAGTACGTCCACAATAAGATGGTTTGTACTAGTTCTGTTAGTAAATTTAGGTCTAGTAAAGCCAATGGTGACTTTACATGCCCGGGTAGACAGTAGTCAGTCCCCGGGTATGGAGTCTATGGTGGAGGTCCGCTAGGACGCCCCCAGTGCTACGGCACATAGGGTGCGGTGTAACACACATAGAAAAACATATGAGACCCTATGGAGTAAAAGACCCCACAGCCCAACACATTGACATTCAAAAGAATTACACACATACACTCTTGGCAGGATGGAAAAAACAAACTCCCGAAATCCAGCAAAGCTGCTGGGGGACTCACTAGGTTAGAAAATTCAGCCTAAACAGAGAATTCTCCCTAACAATGGGGTAAGCTCATGTGCCAGTTTCTTTGCTGCATAGGCTGGCAAGGGAGAGAGATAATCAATTGTGGGTTTGAGAGTAATAATAAGTTGAGAAATATCTTCTTCAGTGACTGGGTGAAATTCAAAAACAGATGGTGGAATCTGATTTTGTAGATTATCTGCCTCAGTCACTGAGGAACTGGTTACATGTACCAGTGGATTTCTAAGGGCTGCCTGCTCAATATCTGCTCTTATTCGTTCAATCTTGTCTACAAAGAAGGAATTGAAAAGGTTAGCACGTGCCTCAGAAAAGTCAGACACTGCATTCTTGCAGTTTCGGTTGCAGAACCTCCATATAATAGAGAACAATTCTCTCGGTTGATTACTTGCAGATTGCGGTTTATTCCCCAGGAAACCTTTCTTGACCAGAACAATAACCAATTTATATTCCAACAAAGCATTCTTAGCTTGAGATTTGCTCTCTAGGGTTGGCTTCTTAAGCCAAGTCTGGTTAGTCCTCGTAACTAGTTTGCATAAGTATTGCAAGTCAGCTGAAAACCAAGGCTGAGAGATCTTCTTGGCTTTCGGTTTTGGCGCAGCTATTTTATTGCAAATAGTACCCAGGACTGAGGTTCCTATTGCAAAATAATCCCTGCATGAAGCTGTGGGGTCAATAGAAGCAAGAGGCCCAACAATTTCAGCACCAGTGATTTAATCTAAGTCCCTTGTTTTTCGCGAGTAAGAGGCCTGTCTAGTCTTGATGTTGGAATTAGCCTGACTGGGTGTACTCAGTGTAAAAAATGTAACAAAGCGATCTGACCAGTGGACTGGCATGATATCCTTCATGGTGGTACATACACCTCGTACTATGACTACATCTAAACAGTGTGACGTCGTGGTTGGTGTCATTGCTGGGAACTGTCTCAAAAAACGATCCTAACTTGGGATAGGCTGTCGAGTAGTAGGACCCCTATAGAGACATATGGAAGAATTTGGTTATTGGCCTTGACAGTGTCAGGTGGTATGCTTAGCCGTTTCCCTAAAGTTGTTACTTCAAATTAGTTACAGTGACTGGACCCTATGATTGGTTGGCGACCCTCACCATTTACCCCGCAGGTTCTTTGCCCAGATTGGGTAAGCCCCAAGCCCCGAGCCTGGGACAAACTCTGTTGCCAGGCTGCGAAAACCTGTGAACAATACTTTGTATACTTGTGTATCAATAAGGTGCAACTATGTGTCGGCATCATATGGTGTGTAGCCCAAAGCCATACTGAGCGTGCTCTGTTTCCCAACGCAGTGTTACGCTGTAGTTGTAACTATATTGTTTCAGTTATTGTCTGGACGGTGGAACAGCTGGCTCTTCTTGGACTGTACTCTTGGCAGCTCCTCACCATGGTGTGATCACGTGCCTGGATACCATATTTGTGAGCCTAGGGTATTCAATTTCTTCTGTATTTGTCAGAGAGCTCACCTCTCCTGCAGCCGGTGTTACTACAGTTCAGAAGAAGGAATGCCAATTGCAACATTACGAACTTGGCAGTGGCTTTGCTGCTGTCACTACAGTCCTGCTGTGCATGATCCTGCAAGGCTTTGGGTCCCGTGTCTAGGCCGATCGTGGCCTACTCGAGTTAGTGAGCCATGGTCTGGCTTCAGCTGTACACATGTTCTAATTTGTCTATAAGTTAGTGGGTTATGGCTGTCAGGTCCCTTGAGTGCTCCTGTCATACCATGGGGTTATTTGCATATGATCATCAGCAAGCGTATACACAAACTCTTATTGCTTCTTGCGTTACTGCAGTGCTGTAGCAGGCCGAATGTCAAAATATTAAACATACAGACAGTATGTATATGTCACGGTCCTCTAACTACAGGGCTGCGTATACGTGTTCTTCATGTAGTTGGGTGTGTGTGCCTGTTGGTGATATGCGGATGACACGTATGCTTCATGTCTAACATGGCTTAGTCGTTGTGAGGTCTCTAATGTCAAAAAACGTGGCTTCTCAGTGTTTAGTCAATTTGTTCCATGTAGTCGTCTCCAGCTCTGTCTTGAGTCTCTTCATTCATTCTGGGTAGGATCCTCACCACTGCAGGGATATAAGGTCTGCTGGGTGAGTATCTTTCGTGGTCATTTTCCATTGTGGGAGCAGAAGGAATGGGTGTAAGTTCATATGATCGGTGGCCATATTGTGTCAGGTGTTTTTTCTTGCTGAGGGGTCTTCTAGCACTGGGGGCATGTTCTGCTTTCCCCTCTTCAATGCGATAAGCTATCCCAAGGCTTTTCATCTCAGAACAGATGCATCACAACAGTTATTAAAACATCTGATACCCTTTTCCTCCCGAGTTGGATTTCCCAAAGAAATCCTTACTGATCAAGGAACTACTTTCATGAGAAAAATAATGGGTGAGACAAAACAAATCCTTCAAATTAAAACCCTCCGGACCCCAATATATTACCCTCAAACTGATGGTCTAGCTGAGCATTTTAATAGGACCTTCAAAAGGGTCCTTCAAAAGTTGGTGGAAGCTGATGGAAGAAATTGGGACACAATGATTTCTTGGGCCCTTTTTGCCATTTGAAAAACTCCCCAGTCCTCCTTAGGGTTGTCACCATTCAAACTGTGTTGGACATGTTAAGGGTGACGTGGGAGGAAAGAACAGAAGCTTTACTGCCCCTTTGTCAGACACTCCAACGTCTGAAAGAACATATGACCACCATTAGGGCTATAGTCCATTCCCACCTTAGAAGAGCACAAGAACAACAAAAGACCAAACATGATAAGAAAGCTGTTCTCAGATCATTCTCCATTGGGGAAAAAGTTAGCGTTTTATTGCCAACTTCTAAAAATAAAATGATATCTAAATGACATGGACCATGTGATATATTGAAAGAAACCGCTCCATTTAATTACCAGGTCTCCCAACCAGACTGATCACTAAAAACACATATATCATATTAATCTTTTGAAAGATTGGAGACAGGACCCGTTACAATACCAATCATTAGTAATTTCGAGCCTGTTTGATAGCCCATTAGGTGGGAACAAATTAATTCCTTCCGATCTGTCCCTGGATCAAAAACAGGATCTTCCTGATCTGATGGAACATGTTCCAGATGTGTTTGTTTCATAATGAGCCAGGAAGAGTGAGGGGAGTTTTCATTACATTTGTACTTCCCCTGGGAAGGTGATCAACTTAAAACGTTATAGGATCCCTGCGGCTCAAAGAAATAGAATTAGACAGGAGTTGGAAAATATGTTAGCCTTGGACATAATCAAACCATCCCGAAGCCCCTGATCCTCCACAATAGTTTTGTTGCAAAACCTGATAACACCTGGAGATTGTGTGTAGATTTTTAATAGGTAAACACTCTATTAAAAGTTGCCAATAATCCCATGCTGTGGATCGATGACTTGATTGACCGATTGGGTTTGGCTGCTTACCTTTCTGCAATCGACTTAACGAAGGGCAATTGACAAGTACCAGTGAACACAGATGATAAAGAAAATTCTGCTTTCTCCACTCCAATTGGGTTATATCAATTCAAAGTACTGCCCTTTGGCTTTCATGGGGCACCAGCCACATTTCAAAGACTGATGGATCAGGTACTCTGTCCATTCGATGCATTTTGTGGGGCTTACATTGACAATATAGTCATTCATAGCACAACCTGGGGTGAGCATATGTTCCATCTTTACCAAGTAACAAAAAGCCCTAAGGAGAGCAGGTCTTACAACCAACCCCATAAAGTGTCATCTTGCCCGATCAGCAGTGAAATAAATAGGGTTTTTTGTGGGAAATGGTCTTGTGCAAAAAAATGGAAAATGTGAGCTCAGTACAAGAAACACCAATTCCCAAAACAAAAAGAGATTTAAGGTCCTTTCTCAGCTTAGTAGGGTATTATAGAAGGTTTATACCCAACCACTCCTCTATAACAGCCTGCCTTACTGACAAACTTAAGAATGCTGAACCCCAGAAAAAAAAAATGGACTCAAGAAGACCAAGCTTGTTTTCCACTCTCAAGCAAATGAACCAATCCTGAAAGTAGCTAATTCTAGCAAGGATTTCATCTTGCATACTGATACATCTCAAGTTCGACTGTGATGGATGTATCTCAAGCAGTTCTCTCCCAGGAATATGATGTTATTGAACATCCGATTGTCTACATCAGTCGAAAATTCTTTCCTGTGGAGAGAAACTATGCCACAATTGAAACTTTGGCTATTAAATGGACTGTGACTTATTTACGATATCAACTTACTGGAAAAAAGTTTTGACTGGTCACTGACCATTCCCCCAGCCATGGATCAGTCTCCGGAAGGATACTAATGCCCAAGTAATGTGCTGTCTTCTAGATTTACAACCTTATTGTTTCACTATAGAACACAGGAAAATAATAGATCAAGGAAACATAGACTCTCTTTCCAGTTTTCCAATAGACAAAGAAGAAACCAGCAGCATTAGGGGAAGGGTATGTAATGACTGTGACAACCTCTTCACTGATTCCCTAGAAGGAATCATCTCTTTCATGGCCAGGGAAAGGCAGAAGCTAACTGACTCTGATCCTGGGGGTGGCTCTCTGCTGGAGGACTACGTGGGAGAGGACAAGCTCCAGTGAGATATAAAAAGACTGAATCAAGACAACCCTTGACTCATAATGTTTAGTGTCAACCATGTACCTTAGCACCATTCCTATTTGGCTTATTTTAATATTGATATTGACTTCCCAGGTTTTTCTAGTCCCGAACCTCATTTACCTTCCCCCGCCCCTGTTTTTATACGATGCACGATGCACCACAGCCATTTGTATGGTACTCAGAACGATATGGGTACTGAGACCAGGAAGAGGGATGGATTAATGAGGAAGACTAGACACAGTAAGCCTACACTGCGTTCTAGTATTTGGAAACTGCAGAGAAAGACGGGGACATTTAAAAGTGGGATGGTTGAACCAAGAGAGGGAGAATAAGACAGCCAGAGACTGGAAAGTTGCCTGACTTGTGCTGACACTGTGAAGGAATGTCACATGACTTGTTGAAACCAATTGACATGGGAGGAGTCCCGCTTGCTCCATTTACAGACCATCTACTTTTCAACCAGTATGCAACTGTTATTCATGATGTGTTTCTTTCTTCTTCTTCTTTTTTCTCTTCCACACCTTGCTTTAGGTGAAAAATGTGTTTACTTTTACAAATGTGTAAACATATAGAAGGCAAAAAAGTATTTAAACTACATCTGGGTACGTTCAGAAAAAAACAAAGATGAACAATCCAGAATCTATGAAATTCAAGGGAATGCTATGTCCTGACGAAGATGGACATCACCTGCATGTCTTGCTAGATGTGTTATTTCCATCAAAACTACTATTTTTCAATGGTGCCATGTCATTCATATTTATTATTTGTTTTTTCCTTCTTCATGATACCTTAGTAGTCGACGCACAGCATCCCATAGTTAGATTTTAGTGTGTGTGCTCTACTGTTTTTTGTTTGGAATTTAATACAATTTCTTTCCATAGTTTGGTTTTTTGTGTTCCTGATTTGATTATTGAAATGAAACCTTCTTTGTTTGGTTATCTGGACTTAATATTATTTTGACTGCGTTTTTGATATTTATTTGATTGTTCATATAATTAGTCTGGTCAGAGCGACTGGGGGTCCCCCACTTGAGTGATTCCCTTCACTCTCTTGGGGCACAACCCACGGCATGCCCAGTTTAATTCTTAGGTTTCATGTGATCAATCGGCTTGCGACCTTTCGCAGCAGTCATCATTTGACATTAATATTTCAAACAGTATGCACCTTTTTAGTCAACTGTAAGATATAATTTTGTATATTGTACTAGAGCTTTAGACAATTTAATACTTTTTTAAGACTATTTGTATTAAATAAATATAATATTGTAAATTAGTTGTTTGTTTTATGTACGATGATCTGTTGGACAGCTGGGGGAGCCTCTTTTCTTGTCTACATGGTTGAATGATGTCCTTTGAATGAATTTTTTGGCCTTTCCGCTGGCTTGACCACCATGTAGAATTATTTGTTGCTTCCCTTCATCCAGCGAAGTAGGGGAAACCCATTGTTTGTTTTGCTGACACTGTGAAGGAAGCCAAAGGCGAGCAGACTGCAGAGTGCAGTGCAGAGGCCAACGGGCAAAATAAAGTTATCCAAACTGTGTACCACGTTAAAGAAGATCTGGGTGCACTGTTTACCCCTGGTCCTCTTCAGTTTATGGATGCAGACCAGCTGAGACCATCATTTCTCACATCGCGAAGTGGTCAGTGGCTGGCATATGCATACCCCAATGCCCCCTGCAATTAGGGCGCCAGATGAACATAGGGCTGCAGCATTGATAGGCGATGAATTCAAAGAGTATTTGACCACACTAACTAGTGCAATTAAATTAAATATGTCCCCTGACAGATTGCACCTCCCAGGATTGAGACGACAGAGACATCGGACATCACACTACTACGGCGACAGATGCCGAGCATACGACCACAAAACTGCTGCTGTCCTGGGACCTCATATTTTAGGATACATTTACCGCCCAGCAGAACTCCACCACATCATCAAACCACATCTCAGGAGTCACCAGCAGAATGGCTGCACTGGCACTGTTGAGCACTATCGCCTTGCCTTCAACTGCGTTTTGCAGTCTCTGAAATAATGGCTGTGCTGTTTTACCAGCCACACATGGGGCGAGATGAAACACCAAATACCCTGAGCATTGTTGCTAGTATTTTCTTCAGTGACTCAAGTTCATTTAACCAAAAAGAAAATAATTCAAAGGCAACGCTGCTAGGCTGCCAGCCCAAAACTTTCCACTAAAAAGGAAATATTCTGCCTTTTAAAATGACTGCGCCCTGAGGCCCTTTTTCATCTGTTCAACAGTACACAGTTCTGATCCAGTGATTCCCAGCTAGGTCCATTTATATTCAGGTTGTGCTACAGCAAAAGGGGGCATTTCTCACTGAATGACAGGCTGTGCCAGGCAAGATCTGTGAAATAACAAAACACTTCACTCCAAGCCAAACAAAGAAAAACGCTTTACTTTGCAACAAGATATCACAGCTAAATTCATCATAAGAAGCCCTCTCTCTCTCTTAGCATGTCAGTTTCAAAGAATCATTGTGTGGAGCAGATTCTTTTGTAGCAGAAATTAACTATGGCCATGGAAATGCTCAGAATAAAGATACCAGGAAAAGTGAAAGTGAAAGTGAAAGCGACATCACAGCAGAATTAATCTATGTGTAAAATGTGCTTTTGACAAACAAGAAAATGCTGTTTAAAAGTGAAATGTTGAATTAAGGCCCTGTCCTTGCTTAGAAATGTGAAGGGGGTTTTGTTTGTAAATATATGTGGGGTATTTAATTCCAACAGGTTTGCTTTTTGGTTCAGGAAAAAAAAAATGCATTTACTGTGCTGAAGCCACAGAACAGGTTTTTCCAGGCCTGGCTTCAAAGGACATTTGCTTCCTGGGAACAGGATCTGCATCACTTCCAGTGGACCAGCCCCCAAGGCATATGAATAGACAATGGTGGTGAATCTCGCACCCTCGTCAGACTCTGTGGCTGTGCTCCAGCTTCGAGAGAATAGATTTCTGGGACACATAGGTGTGACCTTTTTTAGCAGCACCTCCCCTAAACTCAAACTGGGGAGCTTCAAAGGCAACTCCATGGCAACACAGGACTAGGGCTGACAGTTGGCTGTGGGTTGGAAGGAAATGCCGTTATTTGGAAGACAAAATCTGGCCCATCTGGGGCACAAGACTATTTTATTTAATAAACTTTGACTGTTATTTGTGCAACCAGACAACGCAGCAATGCAAAAGTTTAACAGTTTTAATTCAATTTTTGTATCATTAAAACAAGACATAGTAGTTGTCCCTGGTATGTACGGAACGCAAACGGCAGAAAAAAATGGAAATCATGGGGAAAGTGTACATGGTTCAACTTTAAAATGTAATGCAAACATGCTCTGTGATAATAGGTACACATATATAAAATTGTAGAATTTTAGGTGAAATACTTCCCACTGAAAAGTGCGAAAGATTATTAGGAGGGCGAAATGACAAAGGACAGACTTGGCAGTCGGAATGCTATGCTCTGTATGAAATGTGTCATTTGCCTATGCGATTTTCAAAAATACCACAACTGTAAATATTTGCAATTTAGGTCATATCTGATTTTTGGCAAAAATGAATGTGGGAGGGCATGGGAAATTTAAGCTCACACCATAAAACTGATGTCATGTCCTTGAAGGCCAACCGGTTGACAGGAAGGCGGTAACTGTAAACCCTGACCAATCCAGTTGTTAGAGGCATGTCAAGCCAAAGGCCTGCCCCCATGGTAAATCCTGTGATCTCACCAGCCTTATAAAAGGGGAAGAGTCAGAGAGACAAAGGACACACTCTTCTGAATTTTCCAGCTCCTGCGCATCCCGAGATCCAGACGTTCCAGATTCACCCTGCAAGATTCCAGACTACACTGCCAGGAAAGGGATAGTTGATCCAGGCCCTCCTATCCAGGCAGGACCACCTTTCAGAACTAAACCCCATAACAAAATCCCACTAATTCAGGGAGAAAGGGGAAAGGTGGCGGAACTTTCATTGGGATTATCCAGCGCTGCCTGCCTGCCCTGTCACTTGTTTTATCCAGCTGATGCACCTTGCTATCCATTGACACCAGACCCCGGTTACCAGCTGTCCCCCTCTAGGGGAGCCCGCCGATGTGCCGTGACCAAATCCTTTGAGTCCAGAAACCTGGTTGGCTGTCCCAAATCCCAAACTCAGTGTTGATTGTGAGTATCACCCCATCACATAGCAAAACATAGCTTACCCCATTTTGACACCCTGCCTTAGTTCCACCCCATAAGTAATCCTGAAAGTACACTAGTAACTGTTTAATTTACCCAAATCCTCTGTGTATTCTTTTCCTTGATGTCTAGGTGTTAGCGTAATATTTCCCTTCCTTACAGTTATTTGCTTAAATCATTAGTCAAATTTTGACTAATTTAATAAATTCCCATATAGAGCTGAACGCGGCGTGAAGGTTACCCTTGTAAATTAACCTCCATGTGTACTGTGTCTTTCTATAACAATATAGTCACTAAAATCTAGTTTAAGTAAAACTTGTTATTCCTTTCAAACCGATTTTCCTTGTCCACTGTTTTTATTTTCAAATCGAATTTCATTTCCTATTAAAAATGTCAGCTTGGCATTCATTTAGAGTTACCCTTTCACTTGCCTATCATTAATGTGATGTTTATCTATTCTTTAGCATAAAAACCGCATTCCTATTCTGTCTATTCAACCCGTTTTTCAAACCGTTATGACATTTAAACCTGTAACAATAAGAAAATGCAATTTTTCAACGTGTGATTTGGCTGCACTGTGTTTTTTATTCCCAAGGCGATTTTGTGAACTGTATGCCTGTTGTCAGGACATTGATTGATAGTTTGCTAGTGTCCTGATACTGTTATACCCAATTCGTGCTTGTTTCATTCAACCGCACCTGGAAATAAACCTTCAGTAATTTCGCGGGCCGTTTTGCTCAGTATTCTGGGCAGCTAAATCCATTTTTCTGCCTCCTATTCAATGGGGGTAGGTCGGATTTTAATTCCGATTGCTGCATAGGGTACCTGACTCCTTGCTACACCTCCCCATCCCATCCATGCAAAGTTTGATTAATAGGAGTTTGAGGAAGTATGTAGTGTTTATCTTACATGAAAAGGTCTAACTAAGTGCATTCCATCAATCTACCTTGTAATTATCACCCCACTGGTGATTGCTGCCCAATATAAATTTATGTGAGTTCATTTGAATATTAAAATAAATAAATATTATATTACCATCCACCGGCCTGGTTCATGGTCCATTGTGGCCCGGGTATTTTTAACAGAGGTTGTGAGACGGGTTGAGTGCCATCTCAATCTGAATCCTTAGTAAATAAAGTAAGTGTTTTAATTGTTCGCTGCAGCCTAGGTCAGTATCAAGAGTCCTGGTCTGGTATATGTGACCCCATTAGAATGCTTAACAGTATACATGTGCAATTTCGTGTGCAGGTGGAACAACCCTAGGTTCCAAGGGCTCTACGAGGTGCTGTTTTTTACTCCCATCCCAGTGAAAGTTAAGGAATTGTGGTATTGGGTCCACCTCTCCGATGTTCGTAGGGCATCTCCAGATAGTACACTAGTATATCAGTTATCTTAAAAACAAGGGTTGCAGAACCTGTACCCTGACTACCACACCAGCCTGTCAGGGGCAATACGTGTGTGGTAGCATGCTCCAGTCGCAGGCCGAAGCTTAGCTGCTAGCTCTGTATCTTCCTTTTTCAGGAACACTTTTCTCTCTCTTTTTCTCTCTCTCTTTCTCTCGGTGTCCGGTCATTTGGTCGAAAATAAATTAAAAAAAAAATCGACCTTTTTTTTTTCGACCATTTTACATCGATCAAATGGTCATTCGACCATTTGGTTTTCGACCAAATGACTGGTAACCCTTTCTCTCTTCCTCTCTCTCTTTGTCTCTCTTTCTCACTCTCTCTCTTCCCCTCTTTCTCTCTTAATCTCTCTCTCCATTTCTATTTCTTTTTCTCTTTCTTTGTGTAAAAGTATGTCTTGTGCGTCTCTCCTTTTCATTGTCTTGTGTGTCTGTGTTTTCATTTCAGGACAAAGGAAGATGGATGTGACTAATGTAAATCATCTGTTAAGTAGGGACCCGAGGTGTAGATGCACGATTCAGGGAATATGGACTTCTGTTTATTATTGTGGGGTGGCCATTATCGTGAGTCTCTGTGATATTGATAGTACTATTGGGATTGTATTGGGGTGAGGATGTTATAGGGAGTGTCCTATAAGGGGGGGATTGGGATTGTATATCATCCGAGCGGCACAATTCATATAAATGTTAATAAAATGAGCAGAGTTACATACATTAATTATAATGTGAACACTAATAACAATGGAAATTAATATGACAATCACAACATGACAGTGGGAGAAATAATGAAAAGGTTGTTTTCTGCAAGTAGGAGATTGTCTACCAATGCAAACCAAGATAATGTTATTCCTGAAAGCACTATTAAAGCTGCTATCCCTGAAAGCATGTATAGATAATGAAAAGAGAAGTACGAAGAAAGTATTACACATATCAAGGGCTGGGTTTGGATGAGATTGAGGATATCCATCATCCCGAGTTTACCAGCTCATGGTATTCTGACATGAGTGGTGTGGGAAGAAACACTGTGAATGGAAGCTGTTATGTGTGTTCACTCATTCCGCACGTGCCAGGGGCTCCCAAGGTGATAGTACCACAAGCAGTTCCAATTATAGTGGCACAATGCCTAGTTCATCTTGCGCTATGCAGAATAAAAGGAACATTCCAGGCACATAGTGTACAACTGCTCATGGTGGGTACAGATCTTGTACAGTGCAGCAGTGATTCAAAGGACAACAAGTGTGTGAAGCTGCCATATCTGATGGTGAAAGGGCAAAAGCATGTCAATAATAACTGACAGGATACCACATTAGTTTAGTTTGTTTATTTTTATTTGTATACATTAGCTTGCTTGGCAGAAGGACTGGTAACATATAGCAAGGAAAGGATAGCACGAGTGGACAATTTCTGTGCACAAATCTGGACAGAGTATATCACAAAGTTGACAGGGATTACAACAATGGATAAGCCAGTGCGAGTGCAAAAGGAAGAAGAATATCGACTCTGTTTCCACAGCAAGGGTACAGTCTTTGTCAGCTCGAAAGAAAGTTGCAATGAGACTCTCCTGATCGCAGACATGAAAAAAGGAACAGCAGCGATGATGGATTACTACTGGGTCTGTGGCCAACAATCCTACTTTCACCTCCCACCATCATGGAGGGGCTGTTGTTCGCTGGCCACATTGCACTCAGCGCTATTAGTAATCCCAGAAGAACACCTCAAGGGGGGAGCACTGCCTGCTGAGGGACCAACTAATCTCCCTGCAGTCTAAAATGAGGATAGGGGCCTGTTGTCTAACCAAGGAGGATGCAAAATACTCTTCTACGTTGCTTGCTGAAATAGCAGAAGAATACAGGCTCTTCAACAGAGCAGAATCCTTTTTTGCATCTTTAATTTTGCTGGGAGTGCAGGCTGCAGCAAATGGCAAATCGTTGCAGATCGTGAGATTGGAACTGTTCCAGCTTGAAAACGGGTTCAACGTGATCAAGGTTGAGTTGCGGGAATTAAGACTTATGATGATGCAAAACCGATATGTGTTGGACATGTTAATAGCAATGGAAAGTAGAGTTTACAAAAGTTTGGCAATTCTTGCTGCACATTCGTGCCTCAAGAAGATGCGGAGAAGACATCATTATCTCACATCATCGCAGCCGTTCATGGCCTGGATGTTCACATGAAGAAGGAGGGAAGAGTACAGGACAATGACTAGTTTACTTTGGCATTTAGTTGGGCCCCATCGTGGCTCGAAGCTATCGGAAAGATGTTAATTCCCATCATCGTGTTTATCCTTGTTACGTTCTGCACTTGTCAGCTGGGCCTTTGATGTTGTGCCAATGTGGCACCTAATAGTGCAAGAATGATGGTATCAATTGGTGTTCCAAAAGCATCATGCGAGACAAAACATATTGAAGTACAGACTGATACCCCACAGGGTGGCCCTAAATATGAAATGCCCCCCATTCCGTATAGAATGCATCCATACTACTTTCTCACCTGAAGAGTATGCACATACGGGGGAGAGTTTGTGGTCAGTGTGTAGGGCCTGGGTGCCAATAAATGGAACTCAGACATACATGGAAACAGAGAAAAGGGAACGGGAGCGCAGAGGTATAGAAAAGGTTGTTACTGTAGAAGTAACAAAGGGGGGATGTTGGGAACGGGAAGCCCCACCCCACCCCCCCTAGGCACTTTAGAGATGAATTTGAAGCACTATGATGGGCCAGGAGGAGGGGCGACAGTGAGAGAACCACCTCCCAATATAAAACAATCCCACTCCAATATAACCAAATATAGTCTACTACATAGCACAGCATACGGCACGAGCAGCGTCGCTATTTTGCATAGATATTAGTAAACATAGGTGGAAGGGAAGGCCTGCATGGTAAATGCTGCATTGCATGCACTAGGCCCAAATTGCGAGACAAGGGAAAACCCCAACCATGTCCGAGCTCCCATGAGGACAGCCCACACCCCCAACCTCCACAGCGCCTATTCATTGTTCTAACAGTGCTGCAAAGATGTTCCAGAGGAATGTGCCCTACAAGGTCGCAATTACAGACCGGTACCTGGTGTGCATGTTATCTCACACTGGCAAAAAGCATGATCTGACCCATCCCCAGGCGACAGATAGTTATAGCCCGTATAACTGACTAAAACATGGAACCCATGAATTCCATGGCACGAGGTGCACTTTGACCACCAACCCCAAAGTAACAAGTTCAGAGATGTTCAAAGAGGATGGACTTCGCACATTGTTGAAGAGACAACTATGTGATTTGTATTGTGAGGTGCTGGGAGGGATACATTATAGTTCAAAATGAGGGTGGAGGCCTTGCAGCTGTATGGAGTGGAAGGTAGTGAGTGAAATGTGTGTGTGAAGGTTAGAGTGTCCCAGAACCTCCATTGTGCCCATCTTAAGGCCTGCCAAGTGCACAGTATGAGTGATAAAGTAGTCGTATGGTACGAGTATAATTCATTTGTTTTCTGAGCTTCGATGTGAGAAGGTGATCAATGCAGCAACCATGTGATGGAAGACAACGGATTTGGCTGGGACCAAGGGCCTGGCATCCCCTGTCTGGTAGCACACCAACCAGTCTCGTAGGATTTTACATTATATGATTGCATCATGTATGACAATGTTTTTCTTTATAAGATTACGTTTGGATTACTTTTTGGCAGAAAGTTCTTAGCAGCAGAGTTCTTTGGTGTTGCTCTCATATGCGTGTGACATTAAAACGTGTTATCCTTACAAGATCGACTTGGGCCTTTCTTCCCTAGAGGGTTGTATTGTCTCTGGTGTGAGCGGACTTGCCTTCAAGGGCTGGGATACTCCAAAGCCCATGCAAGTAGGTGCACAAGATGCTTGGGGTCATGCCCAGGATGTATTTATTTATTTACAATTATAGAGAGCTTTCGTAAAAGGGCAATATGAAGAATTACAAAATGATGTATTTAATATGACCTCAGGGGATCCCTGAATGATATTATATGATATGATATGGCATTTATAATGCACCTGTACACCAGTGTTTTTAAGCGCGACACGACAAGGAGGGAGAAACATAGGGAGGACAAAACAACAAACTTACTAGGCCTTGTATCATTCAGATTGCAAAAGTGCAGGTAAGTGGAAGAGGGAGGAAGTGCCAAGGGAGGGGTAGAGAAGTCCAGATAATTAAAAAGTGCACTCAGCGGGTGGCTCAGGGCAGGTAATCAGAAAGTGCAGCCAACGGGTGGCCCATAAGTGCATAGAGAAGGGACTGTATTGTTACAGATGCCGACCACAAGTGCTGGGGGAGCCAAGAGGCAGTGTGAGTTGCAACTGGACAAGTTCAGAGGGTGGCCAGGTGACCAGTGAGTGGAGCAGATGGGTCATCAGCAGGGGAGAGGAAGCGAGAAATCAGAAGCAAAGGGGAAGGTCTTGAGTTGCTTCCGGAACTGGAGGTGGTTCTGCTCAAGTTTGAGAGAGGCAGGGAGGCTGTTCAGAGGGAGGCGCCAGCCGAAGAAAGAGATTTGCCCCAAACTCTCCGCTTGGAAAAGTGACTGACCCTCAGAGAGTTGGAGGTGGATGAGCAGAGAGCTCGAGAAGGGAGATGTTTAGAAAGACAGAGTTGGACGTAGTGCGGTCCCAGGCCCCAGAAAGCTTTGTGGACGATGCAGAGGGTCTTGAACTTGATCCTTGTTGCCACTGGGAGCCAATGATGAGATTTCAGTGCTGGAGAGATACGATCACTGGGCTTGAGGCAAAGGACAAGGCTTGCAGGCCTGGTCTGGATAAGTTGTAGAGGGCGGAGACTAGAGGCAGGAAGATTTAGGGAGAGGCTGTAGCGGTTGTCCGGCCTTGAGAGGACCAGAGCTCTGGAGACAGTGAGCTTCTGGGGAAAATGAGAAAAGGAAGAAAACCTCTGAGGAGGTGCAGCAGATAAGTTTTACTTCTTAGAGACATCGGAGATGTGAGGAGAGAAGGAGAGGGTGGAGTCAAAGATGACCCCAAGGTTCTTAGCCTCATAGGTAGGAGCAGGTAGAGGGCACAGAGTGGGCGGCCAGAGGGAGAGAGCTGGAGTTCTGATGAGGAAGATCTTTGTCTTACTGGCATTAAGGCAGAGAACATTGGCGGCACACTACTCCTGAATTGCAGACAGACAGTCTGGCATGAGAGAAGGAGTACAGGAGGCCGATGGGAGCCTGAAGGAGAGCTCTGTGTCATCCTCATAACAGTGAAAGTTGACGCAGAGAGCAGCGATGCAGTGGGCAAGAGGTGCCAAGTATTGGTTGAACCGCCAGCAAAAAAGGTTAGACCTCTGGGGAACACCACAGGTAGAGATAGAGATATAAGAGAGAAAGGACCCCAGCTGGACCTGAGAGACTTGATCAATGATTAAGGAGGTCAGCCAGGCCAGGGTCTGATCAGTGATAGCCAGGTTATCATGTAGGCGATTGAGCAGGATGGCATGGTTGACCTTATGAAAAGCAGAAGAAAGATCGAGTAGAATGAAGACAGAAGGAATGTTAGAATCAAGGTTAGAGAGAAGGTATTCACAATTGTTCGGGAGAGCAGTTTTCGTGCTTCTGGCAGCTCTAAAGCCAGACTGGTGGTCATGGAGGCAACCAACAGATTCAGTATGAAGACCTACTTATTTTAGCTTCTGCTTCCCTTTCTGATGTAAGTTAGCGCCAAGATGCATTCCGGCAACCATTGCACTTTATACGTTTGGAAAATAGAAATAGAAATGACAGGTGGGAATAAAAGCAAAGAACACAATGCTAAATTCTTTAACATCGGAGAATAATGAGAAGATGATCTGTCAAAGAGCAGCAGAAGGAAGAAATAGTAGGGAGCAGAATGTTAAGAGAGGGGGATGGCTCTGCAGAATTTAGGGGGCAAAAGAGAAAATGAGTGAAAGTGGGACTGAGCACAAGAGGGACGTGGGGCAGCCGATAGGGAAAATGGGGCAGAGCAAATAGTGTGACAAGGAGAGAAAACAAAAACAAGAGAGGAAATATAAGAAGGTACAGAAGCCATGAATTAAATTAAAAACAATACATAAGTAATACAGCTTCAGGTAAGCCGATAAGCAGAGAGCAGTCTGAGTGGGAGACACATGAGAATGGGGAGAAGGTACCCAAAGATGATGGATGGCATATCGAAAATAGAATGGAGGGGAGAACGGGAGTGAGCAGAAAGACTCCAAATAATTGAGCAGCAGTAATTAAAGCAGGAGCAAATCAGTGTGAGAATAAGGATTGAGAAATAAAAGGACATATGTTGGTAATGTTGGAAAGTTTGAACTGGCAGGAATGAGCAATAGAACAAAGTTGATCAGAAAAGGAAAGAGGAGATTAAAAAAAGTGCAAACATTATGGGTGGCTGAATACTTCATTAATGGCTAGTAGAAATGTGTAGGGTGTCTCAATGAATCCAAGAAAAAAGACACTTCCCTTAATGTCTTTGAAATACTTGTGAACGACAAATGATTTCTTGGATTCTAAAAGTGCCCTCCCTTGAACCTTTGTGCAAATAATCCTCTTGATATTTCTCTGGATTATTAAAACATTATTTATTTCTGAATTCCTTGTGAATTTTCTAACAAATTAAGCCTAGAATTTCTAACAACTTGAGCCTACACCTGTTTCGAGCATTACTCTTCCTCTGGATCTTCTGAAATGTTTATCTAATAGATGGTTCTTCACATTAGGAGTAGTGATTGGTGCACAAGTTATTGTACACAAATGATATGATACAGGTTAATAGTCAACTTACATTACACATTTCATACATTGGAGTGTAATGATGCACCCCAAAGAATCAAAAATTAGCTATTGCCCGTTTGTGGAAAAGAACACCAAATAGAAATAATAAATACAGTGGTGATTGTTAGAGATACGTTGCATGCAATGATTAGAGAAAAAGAAACGTGTTTAAGAAATGAGAAAAGCTTAATTAGTGGAGGGATAAGAGAAACAAAAAACATCAAAATTAAACAAATAAATTGATTAGTAGAATCAATTGCCCTCCTCACAAAGGCTCCTGTCTGAGCCTGTCTGAAGCTGGACGGAGCACATCTCCCTGTAACTACTTTTTGACATCACTTCTGAAGGATTTCTATGGACTTAGTACTTTCTTGACTCCACTTCCCTGGAGAGCAACCATGGATCGCATTGCTCCAGCCAACTTCCTTGACACTTTAAACTGCTCAAGCTGCTAGCCGGTGCTTTCTGCTAAATTCGAATTTAGGTACATTTTACAAACTTGTCAATGATCTGTAAATCTAGGCATTTCCAGTATACCCACTGTTTCTGTTTGCTTGGCCGCCTGGTGTGATTCTATTGTTCAATAGTGCCTCTGACCCTCTCCCCTGATATCCTCTGACCACCCCTCTCTTGGTCCTGCCCCCATGGTGCTTTCCATCTCCCCTGTCTTTTCTAACTACTTTTTCATCTCCTATCCTCCCTCTCTCACAAAGTCTGGAAGCAAGAAACTAAAAAAGGCACTCCTCAGATCCAACACTGTGTCTGCCCATCACAGACACCTACATCAGTGCATCTTCTAGACAGACTAGACCGATGGACCCCCCATATGATCTATGTCCTCTCCATCTCACCCATTACTGGCGGCACTGGATGGCAAGTGCTATTGGCTTACTTTGCATCCTCCAAATGCACCATTAATCTTTATTCTAATGACACTGTCATGGCCCAGAGCTCTACCCCCAACCTACTCCTTTTTGACAGGTGTCTTCCTTCTCTCCATCTTCCCACCCTCTCCTTTCACCGCTCCCTCCCTCATCACCCCTCTCCCCTCACCCCAGTGGTGTCACCACACCCCTGTACCTCTCTTGCAAATCGTTTAAAGGGGGCCACCAGCTTCATTTAGGTACCCTCAATTCTCGCTCTGCTATCAAATACTCCTCTGACATCTGTCACCTCATTGAAGACCTTGACCTTGATGTCCTTGCCATCACAGAAACATGGTTCAAGGCAAGCTCTATCACTGCGTTTGACACTCTTTTTCCTGAGGGCTACAAGATCCTATCCAACCCCAGACCCTCCCGTTCTGGTGGAGGAGGGGCTCTGATTTTCCCTGAATGGGTTCCTGCCTCCATCATCCCCACTCAAACCTACACATCCTTTGAAAGCCTAATCGCAGGCTGTCTGTCTCTCCTACTTTCTCTGTTATTCTCACTACCATCTACTGATCCCCCGGACAGGGCCATCTTAAGCAATTTTGGGGCCCTGGGCACAGACATCTTTGTGGCCCCCCTACACCAAACCAAAGGAATCAAGAACACTTGTCGCATCCCCCACCCATCGCGCTCACAACCTATAGGTTGATGTGCTGTCTTGCAGCATAATAAGCAAGTTTACTCCCTTTAAGTCCCCTTACCCTCTTCATTCTTGCTCTAATCAGAATGATAAATAAGAAGCATTTGAACACCAACATTAGCAGTCTTAGAAGAGGTTACTGTTCTAGTACATACAGGATACTTTTTATCAATAGGATCCAGGAAGGTATGCAGCCTGTAGTATTAATGCAGGACTGTATGTAAAAGGTACATGTAACCCATAAAAGGCAGATAACTCACATTAGCTGCCTCACAGAATGCAAAAGTGCTCATGCATGTATAGAGGAGACCAATTGTAAGGAAGGAGAATGCTACACATACTGTAGCATGGATAGTGGATGCAGATTATACACTACCAGGAAGGTGTCTTTATCCAGACAGACTGAGATTAGAAGTGGGATTTGGTTTTCAAATAGTGTTGCCATTAGATATCAAAGGAACACATGCCTGTGGTGTGCGATATGAATTTGCTCACTATTAAAATGGAAGCAACCCTTTAGCCAGTGAAACCATGAACAAGGCTTTTAAGAAGATCATACCATGAAAAGGAAATCACTCTGAAGGGCTGACCAATTCTGAAAAGTTTGGGGACTGGCAATATTGAGAAGTTAGGCAATACAAGATTAAATGAGATGCCCAGGATCACACATTGGTTAATGGGTGAAGGGGTGAAGCTGGGATTTATGCCAATTTCTGCATTTGAACACTTTCTTTTCCAGTTCTTACCATGCACTAAAACAATCTCATTTTATAAAAACAGACGTGGAAAGTACACAAATCAAGTTACCAAACATGACAATTTTTAAACAAAATATTATAGAAGGGTGCTATGCAAAATGGGAATGATTCTAGCTTCATTCTCTACATCATCAAGGGAAGAATATAATTACTAGCATACCAATCAATGTGATTTAATACATTTAATCTGAGTTTGTCTTTTGTATTTTAAAGCTTTAAATACTTCCAAAACAATGGCTTGTGACATTTTCATTTATAAATGTGCATAAAAACCATTGACTTTTACTAAAAAGCAAACCGTGTTTTGTGTCAAACAAGCAGACCTTAAAATATGCTTATCTGGGACCTGCATCATCTGGTCCACTCTCTTCTGTCTACCACCCTTGCATCCAAATGGCCTACATAAGAAGAAAGATCAAGTAACGGGCTAAACAATACCAGCAGCATGCAAGAAGGCAAGCCTCACAGAAGACAACACAGTAATGTAAGATATATTAGTTAGATGATTTGACCAGGATCACTGTATCATCTGCTTGCAAATCCAGGATACAACCATGAATGCTTTTGTTCCAAGGTCTTGAATTTGGATACTTATTCACCTCTAGGACTAACAGTTTATGCCATCATTGGAGGCGATTGCCTAGGTTTTACAACACCCCATCTGAACCCCATCAACCCCCCAGGTTCAACTTGGGTCCTTCCTCTCCTCTATCTCTATCTCTACCTGTGGTGTTCCCCAGGAGT
Source organism: Ambystoma mexicanum (assembly GCF_040938575.1). NCBI lineage: Eukaryota > Metazoa > Chordata > Amphibia > Caudata > Ambystomatidae > Ambystoma > Ambystoma mexicanum. Next base: position 792,030,375 of record NC_090928.1, on the reverse strand, counting down.
CTAACCTCTCTCCCTGGCTGTTTAACCAATACCTGGAACTTCTTGCCCACCACATTGCCGCGTTCTGCCCCAACTTCCAGTGCTCTGCAGATGACACTCAGCTCATTTTCAGGCTACCCTCAGCCACCTCTTCTCCTTCTCTCATCTCTCACTGTCCGTCCACCATCCAGGGGTGGTGTGCCGCCAATGATCTCTGCCTTAATGCCAGTAAGTCCGAGATTCTCCTCATTGGCACACCCGCTCCCTCCTTTCCTGTCACTCTCTGGCCGGCCTCTCTTGGCCCTCTTCCTGCTCCCACCTATGAGGCCAAAAACCTTGGGGTCATCTTCGACTCCACACTCTCCTTCTCTCCTCACATCTCTGAAGTCTCTAAGAAGTCTCACTACCAGCTGCACCTCCTCAGAGGTATTCTTCCTTTCCTCTCCTTCCCCCAAAAGCTCACTGTCTCCAGAGCTCTGGTTCTCTCTAGGCCGAACTATTGAAACAGCCTCTTTCTAAATCTGCCTGCTTCTACTCTCCGCCCTCTGCAACTCATCCAGAACAGGACTGCAAGACTTGTCCTTGGCCTCATGCCCAGGGATCGTATCTCTCCAGGACTGAAATCTCTGCATTGGCTCCCAGTGGCTGCAAGGATTAAGTTCAAACCCCTCTGCATTGTCCATAAGGGCTTCTGGGGCCTGGGGCCTCAATGCCTTAAACTCTCCCTTCCTAAATATCTTCCTTCTCGAGCTCTTTGCTCATCCACCTCAAACTCCCTTTGGGTCAGACGCTTCTCCAAGCAATGAGTTGGTGGTAGATCTCTTCCTCCGCTGGGGCCTCCCTCTGGAAAAGCCTCCCTGAAAAATGAGGAGAATCATCTCCGGTTCCGGAAGCAACTCAAAACCTTTCTCTTTGCTTCTGCTTTTTCTCCTCCTCTCGCCTGATGACTTCCTGGCTGATACTGAAACAGCACTGGTTACCTGGCTACCCTCTGATCTCGGGCCCAGCCACCCTCCCCCCACCATTGCACTCCTGCACTGTCCTCCTGGCAACCCCCACACTTGGGGACTGATTTCTGTATCCCTACAGACTCATTACCAGCACTTGACACCTGTTGTCTGCAATTACGCCTGCGCATGCCACTTGCTGGCTGTGCTATTACTTTGTAATTTATTTTATTATCCCACTTACTGCATTGTCCCCTCTCCCCTCCCCCTCTGTACTTTCCTCCTTCCCCTTCCCATGCACTTGTGCCATCCGATTGACACCTGGCCTAGTAGGATCGCTGTCTGTCTTCCCTCTGTTCCCCCTCCCTTGCCTCATTGTGCCTTGAAACACTTGTGCATAGCTGTGTTATAAATGTCATATCATATCATATCATATCATAACAAACCCATTTCTAGACCTTTACCATACAGATGATATGTTCGTTTTTATAGCAACCCCTATCTGGTGCAGGTACATTACTTATAATAGCAGATGTTGTTCTGCATAAACAAGTTTTGCATATGAACACATATCTCTGCAATGGATCCTTCACACACTGAGCTAACTTTTGAACCTTTGTGGCACTCAATTGATCAATATGCATTTCACCTTTGCCTATTGCACATGATCAAAATAATTCCCACAGGAAGGAAAGAATGCTACAGAATTATGCCGTAAGGAAAACACAAACTATGTATACCACAGTGAACACAGAAAAACAATACATGATGAATTGATCAAAGCGGATGTGTGCTATTTAAGACTGGTGAACAATCAAATATTACTTCTTCAGATAAGGCATCCCTGTGGGGCCCCCTCCAAGGCAGGTTTTGCCCTCCCATTAAAAAAAAGTCTATGCCCTCAGACCTACCTCCCTCTTCCTCTCTGAATGGACCGACCTTTCTTCCTCTCTTCTTGCCTCCTCCCCCAAAAATGATCTTCATTGGGGACATCAAAATCAATTTCTACTCCGCTGATGCAGCCACTGTTCTCTTCCGTGACCTCTGAAACTCTCTCCCTCACTATCCTTCCCTCTGGCCCAACCCACTGTGCCGGGCCATCCTTGGATGCTCTAATCTCAAAAGACATCCCTCTCTCCAACCCTCTCACTACCCCGCTCTTCTAGTCTAACCACTCTCTCCTCTCTTCCCTCCTTGACCTCCCCTGTCCTCAGACTCCTCCCTCCACACTGCCAGTCTTCTTCTACATCATTCGATCGATGAAGCGTGTCAGTCGCTGCTTTTGCTTCCTCCTTCATCCTGCCGCCGATCCCTTCATTGGACTCTTCTACTGACTCTGTTCTAACTAACCTCTATCTCTCTATCTCACACACCCTGGACATCCATGCCCCTGTCATGAGGATCCGCATGAAGCCAGTCTCCAAATACAACTCTTGGTATGACTCTGACTTAGCTGCTTTGAAACAAAAGTGCAAAGTAGCAGAGTGGAAGTGGCAGACACCTAGCTCAACCCCCGACAAACTGGTCTGTTGTCTACTCTAAAGGAAATACCGTCTCTTGATATGCTCCAAGAAGAGAGCTCATGTCCAAGCTTACATCTCTACAGCCACTAATATCACTGCTGAACTCTTTAAGATATGCAAGGAACTTGCCAATCCTACCACAGTCTCTGCTGCTCCTCCTCCCTCCCAGGCCCTTTGCTCTTCACTGGCCACCCACTTTTCCTCCAAAACTCTTGACATTCTGTCCTCTCTGTCATCTGTTCTCCTCACCCATCCCCAACCTTCTCTCACATCTTTTGGCCACCCTCTCCCGCCAAACTCTCCTCCCTCTCTCCGTTAGAGCAGATAAGATCTCTAGAGTTGTCCGCTCTATAAACGTCTCTTCTAAACAGTTGCTCCTGTGCTCCTTCAGAACCTTCGAGGACAACATCGCCACCTTCGCCCCCTGCCTTGGCTGACCTCTGCAAACACTTGTTTGCCAGAGGTTCTTTCCCTCAACCCATTAGGCACTCTCTTGTGCTCCCTCTCATAAAAAAGCTGTCCGGTGATCCCTCTTGCCCAGCTAACTATTGCCCTATGCCTATCACCCCTTTCTTGGGCAAGCTCATGGAGAAGCTGATCATCCCCCATCTAACCCTCCACACCGAAATGGTTGACTGCCACCACAACCTCCAGTCCGGTTTCAGGGCAGTCAGAGTCACAGAAACTGCTCTCCTGAAAACCCGTGAAGACCTTCTCTCTAACTTGGACTCTAACATTCCCTCTGTTTTGATCCTACTCTATCTTTCCTCTGCTTTTGACACAGTAAACCACTCCATCCTCATAAACCGTCTCTGTGATACAGTAGGCCTCACAGACAGGGTACTGGGTTGGCTGACCTCCTTTCTCTCTAACAGACCCTGCCATGTTCAAATGGGTCCTTTACTCTCCTCCACCCCACTCTCTACCTGTGACATCCCTCAGTGTTCTATCCTAGCGCCATGGCTCTTCAACACCTGCCTGGCCCCTCTGGCCCACCTGATATCCACTTTCTCCCCTCATTTCCAGATTTACACAGACAACACATAGCTCTCTTTCCGGCTGCCTTCCCCTACCTCCACCTCCTCCTCTCACATATTTGACTGCCTGGCTGCTATTCATGCACGGTGCTCTGCCAATGATCTCTGCCGGAATGCCATTAAGACAGAGATCCTTCTCATCGGGAAACCTGCCCCTTGCTTCCTCCCTACTCTCTGGCCAGACTCATTGGATCCCCTCCTGTCACCCACTTGTGAGGCAAAAAACCTTGGGATCATCTTTGATTGTTTTCTCTCTTTCTCTCCACACATCACAGTCCTTGCCAAGAAGTCCAATTTTCAGCTTCATCTCCTCAGGGGCATTCTGCCTTTCCTCATCTTCCCCAAGAAGCTCAATGTCTCCAGAGCCCTGGTTCTCTCTCGGCTTCTCTACTACTACTACTAATAATAATATTAATAATAATATTGCCTCTTCCTCAACATTTATCTTTCCTACCTTTGCCCCTTCCAACTAATCCAGAATAGGACTGCAAGTCTTATCCTTGGCCTCAAGCCCAGGGACTGCATCTTTACAGCCCTGAAATCTTTCCACTGGCTCCCAGTGACTGCAAGGATCAAATTCAAGAACCTTTGCATCATCCACAAGGCTGTCTGGGGTCTGGAACCTCTCTACATCCAGCTTTCTCGTCCTAAATACCTCCCAGCCAGAGTCCTTCGGTCTTCTGGCTCAAACTCTCTGCAGGTCAAACGTTTTTCCAAGGAACAAGTGGAGGGCAGATCCCTTTCCTCGGCTGGTGTTTCCCTCTTGAACAGGCACTATCCCCCCTCAGACTTGAACTGGATCTTATTAAGTTCCAGAAACCTCTCAAAACCGTCCTTTTCTCCACCCCCTTCACTCTCCCTCTCCGGTGCTAAACTCTCCAGCTGCTGGTGCAACTGGGGCCTGGTCCCTTAAGAGTTATACAGGGACCAGACCACCTCCTACCAGTCCCCCTCAGCATCCTTTGCAAGCACTTGCCATCAGGCTCCCTTTCTTCGGCTAGCCAATCTTAGTACTTCTTGTCCACTGCAACCCCCCCTTACCCCTGGCACATGCTGCCTTGGCCCGAAAAGTACTGCCTGTCCCCACCCTTGGGGGTATTCCACTCCTGCACTTCTCCATCTGCCCCCCACCTCCCACGCCCTTTCACTTATCACCTTGTCATGTACTTACACAGTAGGATTGCCACAAGGCGAATATAACCGTCCTCTGTTGTTTTATTCTTATGATTTCCCATGTCCCACATCCAGTCTTGTGGCACCTGGAAATATCTGTGTAGGAAACAGTTGTGTATAGGTGCCATACAAATGTCCAATAAACAAGTAAATAAATTGGAAATTCAACTAGGTCCAAGAGAGATCCCAGGGACAATGGGCCTCAAACAACCATTAATCTAGATACTCCGAAGTGGTACAGAATGATATGTTTGAAAACAAATTGACTTGTTTAGATTGGCTTTTACATAGAAATCGACTTGGTACTAATGAAAGTTGATATTCTTATGTGCTAATCAATAGAAAAAAAATATTTCTTTTTCTGCAATCAATGCATGCAATATATCTCTAACAATAATTGTTGCCTTTATTGTTTCAGAAACAGAAGAGTGAAGTGAATCTGAAAAGACAGAGAAAGAAAGATTTGAGAATCATCAGCATAGAATTGTCAATTTAAATCTAAGACAAGAATACTAGAAGAGAGAGACAGTGACAGAGAAAGGGTATAAATAAAGATAACAAAGGAATAAAAACAGACCCTTGTGGGACCCCAGAATGTAGCGGGAAAGAACAAGAAGAATCGCTGGTGCAAGAAACTGAGTATGATGATTAAAGTGAATGGTGACATCACTTCGGCAGCCATCTTGGATTGGTGACATCAACTCCTGTGGCCATCTTGGATCAGTACCATAACTTCCAATGGCCATCTTGGATCAATCCCATGTCCAGTCGAAGGCCACAAGAGGCTCCTTTGGGAACACAAATCAGGAAGAAATTGCCTAATCCCAGCAACAACAGGGACAATATCAGAGAGACCAACCACTGATGGACTAGGCTATCAGGTGACAAGAGCACGTGTCATCCCTTCCATTTTTTGGCCTCACTTTCTGTCTGGAACTTCACTGACAGCAGATATCTTAGATTGTTGCTATAAATTCCATCTTGGATTGATGACTTCACTTCCAGCGGCCATCTTGGATCAGTGACATCACTTCCTGCAGCCATCTTGGATCAACCCTCATCCCAGCAACACCAGCGACAAAATCACAGAGACCAACCACTGATGGACTAGGCGATCAGGTTACATGAGCGTGTGACATCCCTTCTGGTTTTCCGCTTCACTTTCTGTCTGGAACTTCACTGTCATCCCTTCCATTTTTTGGCCTCACTTTCTGTCTGGAACTTCACTGACAGCAGATATCTTAGATTGTTGCTATAAATTCCATCTTGGATTGATGACTTCACTTCCAGCGGCCATCTTGGATCAGTGTCATCACTTCCTGCAGCCATCTTGGATCAACCCTCATCCCAGCAACACCAGCGACAAAATCACAGAGACCAACCACTGATGGACTAGGCGATCAGGTTACATGAGCGTGTGACATCCCTTCTGGTTTTCCGCTTCACTTTCTGTCTGGAACTTCACTGTCAGCAGCAATCTTAGACTACTAACAAAACATTTCCTGTGGCCCTCTTGGATTGGTGACATGATCTCTTGCGGCCATCTTGGATCAGTGCCAACACTTCCTGCCGCCATCTTCGATCAACCCCATCTCCAGCTGAAGGCCACAGCCACACGAGGCTCCTCTGTGAACATCAATCAGGAAGAAATCGGCTCATCCCAGCACATCAGGCACAATATCAGAAAGATCAACCACTGATGGAATAGGCAATTAAATGACAAGAGCGTGTGTCATCTCTTCTGTTTTTGGCTTCACTTTCTGTCTGGAACTTCACTGCCAGCAGGCATCTTGGATTGGTGACATATGTTCCTGTGGCCATCTTGGATCAGTGACATCACTTCCTGCGCCGATCTTGGATCAAAGCCATCTCCAGCCGAATGCCACCAGAGGCTCCTCTGGGAACACCATTGATGGACTAGCCAATCAGCTGACAAGAGAGTGTGTCATTCGTTCTGCATTTCCTTGGGGCTCCCCATTTAAGGGCAGAACAGGGGAGGGTGAAGACCAGCCATTTACCAGCCTCTTTGCCTCTTCGCATATGAGCCTTTGTTCTAGTCTTTCTCCCTGTTGCAGCTGTGAGTACCCAAAGCTTCCTAATTACTGTACTGTCCTTCCACTCTGTGCTACTCCGATATATTGCATTGACTCCTGCTTATCCTACTTACCTCTCCTATGCTTTCTCCAATCACGCTACAACTTCCTCCTTTCCTATCCCTATTATGAAACTCACAACTCAAAACTCCCACTACTCCATCTCTCTTCCACCTCCTTCCAACAAACAAAGCCGACAAGCTAACCATACCTCCTCTATCACCTATCCACCTTGCCTCTTTTCCTTTGAGGCTCAATTTATTTACTCTTCCTTAACTCATCAACTGAACATTGCACTCTGCAATGCTCAGTCTGTATGCGACAAAATGTCTTTTATCACTGACTACTTTCACTCGAGCACTCCAGCTCTAGACATTCTTGCTATCAATGAAACCTGGATTTCTCCATCGACCCTGCCCCTCTGGTGGCCCTACATGACTCCAAACTATCCTTCATTCACTCTTCTTGACTGACTGGCAGAGGTGGAGACCTCGTACTCCTAGCCTCTTCCTGCCTCAATGCATCACAAATCTCCAACGCAACCCCCTCTCCTACCTCTTTTGAATTCATCATCTCTACTATTGCTTTGCTTCGCTCAGTTCACATCATCTCCATCTATTGCCTTCCTGTTCCTACTGGACGATTGTTTGATCATCTTGGGCAACTCCTTGATTCTCTTTCCACTAAACATCACCTCATTCTCTTACATGACTTTAATATTCCCTCTCCAACCACTTCTCAGAAACCTGAACTTCAGTTTTTTCTTAGTGGCTACGCTCTCCACTCTATCCATAATTTACCTACCCACACAGGGGGTAACTCTTTCAACTGGATGGACCCCAGCTGGTCCATTTAACTGAGGGTCTCCAAACAGCCCTTTAAAATGAGTAGCAGCAACCTCGAGATAGATGGGGATGCAGATTCGTACTCTTGCCTCAAATAACTATGACAACTCAATAGTTTGGCAAAGGGAGTACGTTTAATGACAAGTACAAAAAACAGGAAGTACAATGAACATCAGCAACCGCTCGATCTTCCTTCTCGCTTCAACTCCACTTAATTTCAGACAAAACACAGTATTTATATCAAAAACTTGTCATCATTGATGCGCAATCTTAAAAACCTAACATGCAACGTGATTGGTTATAGGAAGGTAAGTTTATCATAGGTACTATAACTGTATGTGGTAACAGGGAGAGGGGATTGGATAATCAAAGTCAGGTGGGGCAACTGATCCCTTCCTTCAAAATTGCCACTATTAACATCACTAAAAGTATGACGTCCCATTGGTTCTACTCACTATAGGACCCTAGATTATACGGTCCACTATGATTGGGTTGGCATCAACCCCACTCATACTTTTCCACTTATGTCTAGCAGCATGCAAAACAACCAGCCAGGTGCAGGACGTTTGTCTGCACCCCAACTTCCCTCCAATTATGTTACAATCAATCATCATCTCAGTGGTCATGTGTCAATTACTTCTTTGTAGTTTGGCCTCGAGTCTGCTTCTTGGTCTGAGAAAGTTTAAGGAGTATGGGTATGGCAGGGATCCATGCGTAGGTGTGAAAGTCTCATCCCTTTCTGCCTGCCTTGTCACGTGATTCGGACACCGTGGAATCGGCCCCTTCTTCATTTATTTCCATGTATTTGATTTAATTCTGCCAGTCTTCTACCATCTGTGGCTTATCTTGACCTTTCTGAACAGTATACCCAGTTCTTTTTCTCTTTAATTATATCCACTGTTGGCCTACTCCAGCCCGATACGACCTTGGCTTCTTGGCATGGTTACCTTCAGCTGGGTTTCTTTCTGTCTTAATTCTCGATGTGTTTGCTGCAACACTCTCTCCTTGAGAACTTTAGAAACCTTTGTTCAATTCTGCTTATGTGCCTAGTGGATTTACACTCATCTATAAAGTGCTTTTGAGGTATATATGTATAGGTTGGCGCTTGCCGCAATCTATTTGCTACTAAACGTAAGCAAGCTTAATGATTTCTTTGCTTCTTGCGGTTTCTTGCATCTGTACACGTTTAAATTAACTGAATATCTTCATCATGCATATGGCATACGTTTCTGCGTCTTGACATCAACTGCTTTATCTTAGGCTCATGATGTCACTTATCCATGGTATTTCATCTCTTTGTCAGTATTCTTAAGTCATTTCTATATGTGTGTCAGTCCAATTTCTTATGATGTCACCATTCATCTTCCTTTAATATCTTCTTGGCTTCTTCAGGTATTTAATTTTGACAACCATCATTTTATCTTGCCTGTAGATATGGTTTTCTCAATAGGTACCTTAGTGCCCATGTTTTCTTAGGTGTCTGTACTTCAATAGGTGCTGTCACTCTGATAGGCACTGGGCAGAGCCCGACTGCGGCTCTCTGCTGGTTTATCTGTTCGTCATACGTGACATATTTTGGTGTGAACGTACCTGGCACTTCGAAGGGGGCGGCTGGAGTGTGGATGCTACTTAGTACTTCCTCTTCACTTTGGATTGCTTATTCATCTCCACCTCTCTCCCAGCCACTGTCACACCATACATATCTGATCAATCAATTGTTTCTACCGTCATCTTAATAAATAAATAAATAAATACCGCCCCAGAAGAAGTCACTACGCCAACCAACTCCAAGTACCCACTGTAAAAAGAGCCAAAGCCGGCGGCATTGGCTTCCCTCACATAGCACCTAAGCTATGGAATGCCCTCCCCAACGCGCTTAGAGCAGAACCATCTCTGTATCTCTTTCGCAAATCCCTCAAAACCACGCAATTCAACTAACTCCACCTTCCCTTCACCCACCTCAGCTCCCACACATCTGATACGAAAAGTGTTCGATACGAAATGCTTCCTGTAATGAAAATTGCTTTGTAACCATCTTCCTTCCATTGTAACCAGACTATGTATGTATTCATGTAACAGTGCCACGATGCCCCCGGGCTGACGTGCGCTTTAAATAAATCTGAATAAATAAATCTTCTTTCCACCCTTTTACCTTTCTTCACCACTTCCTTCCCCTATTACTAAAAGGAAATGTAAGCCTTCTGTCATTCCCCCTTTCTCTCTGATCTACAGTGCTCACTCTCCTCCTTCACACCCGATCATCTTCCACCAACACTGCCTTCTCCAGCTTCAAATCCCTACTATATGTCTCATTCTCTCCTCACTTTCCACTGCTTACTTTCATCTCTAAGTCTCAGCATCCTCGACCATGGGTAACCCCATTCATAGACTCTCCCTGCACAGACTGATGTGCAAATGAAGGCTTACCCACTAACATGATTACCTGCAACACTACCTCTCTGCCCTGAACTCTCTCAGGGCCACTCTTAATAGAGCGAACAGGAATTTACATAACCCTCATTGCCTCTCACTCAAACCATCCTCACTGGCTACAGGACATCCTAAACTCACTCCTCACTCCTCTTAGGTCTATGACTATCACCTCCACTCGCACATCTAATGACCTAGCTGAATACTTCACTATAAATGTTCCAAAATTAGAGACACTCTCCTGACCTTCCTCACTCACCCTCCTCCTACATTTTATACTCTGCCTACTGTACCATTATCCTCTGACTCTATCTCCCCCTTCAGTTACACTAATACTGACAAAGTACTGTCTCTACTGATGAATAATAACCCCTCTTGTGCCCCTTCAGACTCTCTTGCTCCTGAACTAGTCAATACTAATGCCCTCAGAAATGCATCTGTGCAGGGGTCTATTGCCAATAGTCAACAAGAAATCATAACCCATTGAGTTTACATTCCCTATATTGTAGGCCTGCTTCAAATAGCCTATAAAACGGCCATAGGTCCTACTATCCCATCTACAAGATAAACCATTCCTAGAAGGTTTTACCAGAATCAATAAGGGAAAACTAAAAAAACTATATGTAGATGCCAGCATAGTAAAATGGATCATAAGATGGTGACTACTTCCAGGATCCAGCAAATACATTGGAGTACACCTAGATTTTATGGAAGGAGACACAAAAAAGTAATTGATCGATGAAGTGCAAGAACCCCTATGCCAAGTATACATAGGGTACCAAGTGTGGAGGAGGCTTCAATTTGCAAAAGATCCCAAGAGGTCATGAATGAATCCCAATCCATACCCTACACCAGGTCCACTTAAAATGAGTCATCCTACAAACATTCCTAGACAGCAGCCTAAGATTACATATGCTAGCATTGTACTGGACTTGTATTGGTCTTGTAAAGGTCTTAATAGCCGCCTCAATTCAATTCCATTCTTGATTGTCCTGGGGTCTCATTGATGTAGCTAAATCTGACTGCATCGTGGCCAACACACATGAGGCAATACCATCGGGAACAGATGTAGACAGCCAGACAGATTCAAGTAGGGACAAGTATAGTTTAACCATTTCATCATTTGCAAGTCGACATATGTCATAGCCATGAGTGTGAAATCTGGCTCCCTGTTCCCATTCCAAGTTAGAAACTATATCCCAAGAGAATTTGGAGACTACCCGGTTTTTTCCATTAATCGACAGGGAGATTAAATCAGTATCCCCAGAGTGAAGTGATCTGAGCGAGGGAATTTGTGCAAATAAATCTAGGACACCAGTCCTGTTCAACCTCTTTGAACCATGTTTGTGTTGGTCAACCTCCCACCCGATAAGCCTGTGAGATGCAGATTCCACTTGGTTAGTGATTGGCTCATTGTATTTTGAAGGTACATGACCTGCCCCCATTTCAAAGATTATATGAGCTGGTACCTCACTTGGGCTGTTCATAGAACACACTCGAGGAGACTGCACAATCAACCCCGACCCAAGCCCCTCCACATAATGGTTCACTCCCCCAGTAGACTGTTTACCTGTCAATACCAATGGAGCGGACTCCCCCACATGTACTGTTGGCAGAGGTGGATCATTTCCCCCTATGTCATTGGGGTTTATATTCCATAAAGAGGTCAACTTGGACTATACCCCATGAACCAACACCTCAATATGACCAGGATAGCGGTTGGTTAGATTACTATTAGATCTTAATCGAGAGGCAGGTCCAGATTGAACATCGCTCTCTTGAGGTACTAGGTAACCATTTACTTGACCCAGCCCATAATTCAAAGGAATCAGACTTGTAGGTTGGTCCACTAAAATGTGAGCAGATTCCCCACATTTGCCCTTGCCCTTATGTTGACAATTCTTCATACTCCCCATATTGGAGCCACTTAGAGTAGTTATTTCTTCAGATATGGATACACAATCATTTTCTACAACATTATAATCAATTAAAGTGTCTACAGGAGAGATCTGTACCACATGTTATTTTGCAGCATTAGCAGATCTGTGTTCAACAATAGGTTGATTTTCTGTCTTCTTGCACATATTAGCCTTCACCTTTTTCTTTTTAACTTTTTGTCAGGTAGGGAACAAACGGAGGGGAATGAACCTCAGCAACAATCAGACAATCCCCTGCTCACCCTCCCATATCCTGTATCCATTAGAGTACCAGAAGTAGACACCATCGCTTCTATACACTCTACCAAATGAGGAGGGGAGTCCAGACACTCCAGTGAGTTCAACTATTGAGAAAATGGACCATCACAGATAACCTGCAAAGATTTTGGGCTACAACTCTCAGCCCCATTCCCTGCCACTGCCAGGTTACATGGCCCCAAAGAATGAGGATCCACTACTCCCAACTCTCTATCAGTCAGACCCCTCATCAAATGAAAGTTTCACATGTATAGCTGCTAGTATTGCAGTATTCAGCCTTACAGCAGTGGACACTACCTCTTGCTGTTCATACAATGCTGTAAGCTCTTTATTCGTGTTAGAGGGAAATTGACCCTGTGATACATTTTCTCTGGGCATAGAACACTCACCCGGTGGAGGTTTAATCCAAAAATCCCCCGTCAGGGATGATGGAGACCTCTGTTGTACAGGAACCCTTGCCAGAGGGAAGCCAACAGTTGCAGATCCCATAGACCTGGGTGCCACACTTTAGCCAGCATGTAATCCATCATTGTCCAGAATATAGCAACCTGAACCCATGGTTTTGGTCAATAAAGCTTGGCACTGTACACCCTGGGAGCCAGAAACGGCCCCGAACTCCAATAAACCAGTATTGGTCACACCGTCCCCAGGGCACTTGTTATCCGCATTTGTAGTGGTCCTGGGGGTTACCGTTACATTACATTAGACTCCTGTTGCCCCCACCATATATTTTCCCTGTGCATAGTAGACAGACAGATTAGTCCCCTCTACAGTTTGTAAGGTCCCCCAATATGCAGGCTACTGTCAGAATCATCATTGTAATTATCCTGGATGAAGCCAGTAGTTGCTTCACCCAGATCAACTTGTTCCATTCTCACAACATCATTCAAGTGGTCATCAGCAGAGTTTGATGAACCCTCATAGTTAAACAAATTCGATTTAAGGTCCTTTCTCGGTTTGGTAGGGTATTATAGAATGTTTATACCCAACTATTCCTCTATTATAACAGCTTACCTTATTGGCAAACTTAAGAATGCTGAACCCCAGAAGAGAAAATGAACCAAAGAAGACCAAGCTTTTTTTCCCGCTCAAACAAATGAATAAATCCTGAAAGTAGCTAATTTTAGCAAAAATGTCTTCTTGCAGACAGATGCATATCAAGTTGGACTGGGATGGATGTAGCTCAAGCAATTCTCTCCCAGGAATATGATGGTATTGAGCATCCGATTGTCTACATCAGTCGAAAATTCTTTCCTGTGGAGAGAAACTATGCCACAATTGAAGCTTTGGCTATTAAATGGGCTATGAATTATTTACGATATCACCTTACGGGGAAAATGTTTCGACTGGTCAATGACTATTCCCCCCCAGCCATGGATCAGTCACTGGAATGATATTAAGGCCCAAGTAATGTGCTGGTTTCTAGATTTACAACCATATTGTTTAATATACAAAACTGGAAAGGAATAGATCAAGGAAACATAGACTACCTTTCCTGTTTTCCAATAGACAGAGAAGAAACTAGCAGCATTAGGGAAAGGGTGTGTAATGAATCTGACAACCTTGTCACTCATTCCCTGGAAGGAACCCACTCTAACATGGCCAGGGAAAGGTAGAAGCTAACTGGCTCTGACCCTCGGCCTAGCTATCCGCAGGAGGACCACGTGGGAGAGGACAAGCTCCAGGGAGATAAGAAAAAGACTGGATCAAGACAAATCTTCAGTCATAATGTTTAGTGACAACCATGCACTGTTGCACCATTCCTACTTGGCTTATTGTAATATAGATACTGACTTCCCAGGTTTTTTGAGTCCAGAACCTCATTTACCCCCCCCCCCCCTTTTCTGGTACTGAGACGACGAAGAGGGATGGATTAATGAGGAAGACTAGACACAGTAAACCTATGCTGCGTTCTAGTGTTTGGAAACTGCAGAGAAAGACTGGGACTTTTATAAATTGCACAGTTGAACCAAGAGAGGGAGAACAAGAGAACCAGAGACTGGAGAGGCACCTGACTTGTGCTGACACTGTGAAGAACGCCAGAAGTGAGCAGACTGCAGAGCGTAGTGCAGAGGCCAACGGGCAAGGTGTAAAGAGGAGCCAGTTCAGGAGACGTTTGCTGCTTTTCTGTCACAGGCAGCCAGAGCTGGCGAACACTGAGGCAGGCAAAGCAGAAAGTGATCAACTCAAGAGACGCATTACCAGTCAGTGGACCGGGAGCATAGACACTGGTGAAACACGTGGAATGCTGAAGACGCCACCAACAGCTGGTAAGCCCAGGGAGAGTGAGTGGGTTAGTTGGGTGCTTCTGGGTGAATGCTGTATACGACGTTCCGGGCGAGAGAGCCTACGTGAACACAGTGGAATTATTACTGATATGGACATTGTTGAAAAGTATTGCAGATACAAACATTATTGAGATAAAAAGCCCAAGCAAAGGCAGTGGGATTGTTGCAAGTACAAACATCGTTGAAAGAAAGAGCCTGAGTAAAGGTAGTGGAGCTATTGCAGATAGAAACATTGTTGAGAGCAAAAGCCTGAACAAAGTCAGTGGAGTTGATAAGAAAGGGTAGCTGACCCAATACTGGAGAAGTGTTGAGAGCTGGATAAAAAAGAAAGTTACCAGAGAACGGAGAAGCCTGGCAAGATAGTGAATCAGGCAAACGGTGAGTCTGGGACTCACACCCAAGCAAGAAAGTGATAATACGCTGGCAGGGGAGAAAACAAGGGATAAGAAGATAAAGGATAACAGGGGAAAGCCATACCCCTTTTTCAGGAACAAGGTTCAATACCCTGGCAGGAAAGTATTCCAGGGAAAGGAAGACGGATTGAGAAAGCTCAGGGGTCAACATCCCTATATGAAACTGTGTAACAGAAAAGGAAAACTCATACCCATTTAAGGATTGAAGAGAACTGTGTTTTGATTGAAGAGAACTGTGTACTTTTGAGGAGGCTCAAGGGAAGGGTTTTCCCCCTTGAATATCATGGAACTGTGATACAATATTATCAACACCACTAGAAGAAATCTAGGGAAAGGGAAGCCCCCTTTTCTAGTGAAACTTTATTCCTTTTCTTTTTGACACTTTAGTAAATTAGTTTTTTTTTGGACTTTGCTGAGATTCCCGTTTACACATTGCATTTGGTTTAGCATGTAAGTGTCAGTTTAGGGTTTTTGGACAGAGGACACTTTATTTGTTTAACATCCCGACATGAATGCTCCTTAGTTGTGTTGAGTCTGGGAAAGCCCTCTTAGGGTTAGGTGAAGATAATATTCCTCCAACCCCCTTTTCATTTGTGATGAATAGATGTTTGTATCCGACACTCAGCATGCCACTCTGTCGGAGTCTTACTCTTGACCCCTTACACCACGCTACAGGGCAGGGGTTTTAGTTAAGAAGGAGACAAAAGGAGACCCAGGCCAGAGTAAAACGATAATAAAAGTGGGGCTAGCTAAACGCATACTTGCCAACCCTATTGATTTAGGTAGTAGGGTACTGCTTTTTAAAAAGTCCTACCGCCTACAGATTTGGGTGACAGATCCTACTGCCTTTTACAGGGGCAAATAATTTATGTGACTCCAAGGCAGGCTGATTGAGACCGTCCCAGGACAAAGCATGCAACACATTAATTAGTCTGTCTGTGTGCACATGACTCTGCCCTGGCCAGGACAGTCCGTAGGTAAACCACCAGTGAAGGCAAGTGGCAGAGCGTACCACCATCACACAGCATCTGCATATCAGACTGAGGAGGGTATCCGTCTATATGTTGTTCAGTTATTCATCTTGCACTGCAGGAATACATTTGTATTGCCCATGCTGCTGCTACAGAGCAGTGGTGGCAAACGTTACCTACCAACTCTGTGTGATTACCGTCTGTGAAGTTAGGTAATTGAAGTCGGTGTTTACTTACCATTGCATTTGAACATCTTTCCATGTCGTGCTGTTTGATGGGTTGTGTCTTTTAGAATTCTCCAGTGGTGCCAACAGTGTGTGTTTTGTATTTTCCTGTGATGTAATTGTTATGTAAAGTATTATTTTTGAAACTTGAAAAATCCTACATCTTTTTGGTCACAGAATGTTGGCAAGTATGTAAACGTTGCATTCAGTAAGATGATAAATGCAAAATATTGATGGAAGACAGCAAGACCTATGAGAAAGCAATTTGTACAACAGCTAGGAAAAGAGAAAGAAGAACAGTCTGTGGCAGAGCTAGAAGTGGTGGAACCAGAAACCAAAGGACCCAGTCAGTATCACAACAGACTGAAAAAGATCAATCATCTGCCTTTCCTGAATGTGCAGAGAGGCCCGACTCAAGGCGCAATTCTTCCGGTGGGGAGATCCTTTGTAAGGGGCTTGGGGGTAGGGGCTGTTCGAAGCAAGAGCAGCATTGTGAATGTGCCAGGCATAACAGAGCCCTAATATGTGAGTGAGTGTGAGGAATTGCAATATAGCCAGGGTGCAAAGCACTAGCTTCTTTATTTGTATTAACAAATAGAATGGTGAGGGTAATTCCATCTCCAAAAAGGGTAATCTGCCAAACAGATTCATCTGTTCCATCAACTCCATGCCAAAAGTATAGTGCACTCATGCTCTGCTGCATCAGTAGCCTGATCTGCGGGGCCTACCCTTCTCAAAGCAAAGAGCAGGTTTGAATGTTACGAGATGCCCACTTTACATCCACAGAGAAAGCCAAGTCCCTGTTGCACAGGTGCAGCATTTAAGATATGTGCCCCTGTACCCAAAGTTAAGATGATCATAAGTAACCCATGCCGGTGGCAAGGTATACTCTAAATAAAGGCTGTGCCTGAGTTTAGGCATGGTGCATGGTACTACTTATGATCACGACCGCCACATTCCAATTGATATTGCACAAGTGTCAGCTCTTGTGAGTCAGCTCTGCTGTAGAAGGTGATGTGTATTATGGTCAGCCGGGGGTAGCCCACAAAATGGCCATACAGGAACTTGGAGGGCCGGCCCTCCTCTTTGATCTCTTTATGAGGGCAGGTAACACCCTCCGTATGAGACAGCTGTCCTGGGCCCAGGCATTAAGGGAGTATACCCATTTCAGTGAGTAGGAAAGGGGCAGGATTATGATACGCAGGGGGCTCTGGTCAAGGGAAGGAGGCTTCCACAATCTTGATTTTCACTGTCCCTCTCTCTCTTTCCTGACCCTCCATTTCTCTTGGAGCACTCTGGGTGTGAAATCAGCAGGGCAAAGTCCAGTCCATTCAAGAGCAGGAATTGGCATTTAGAGGCTCGTGACTCGCGCGCGCGGCGTTGGGAGCCCCTGGGAGCGGAAGTACCGGAGCCGCCACGAGTGACCCCCCCGCCCGCCAACCCCCCACGCACGCGTCTCCCATGCCCCTGCGGCCCGTCCTGCCCCCGCTGCTGGGCGGGGTTCTGTGCCAGTGCGAGGCCGGCGGCGGCGGCGGTGGGGCCCCGGGGCTGCAGGCGCCGCCCTCCCCCCTGAGGAAAGCGGGCCCGGGGCTGCCGCCCTCCCCCCTGGCGCCCTGCGGGGGCGCGCAGTGCGGGGGCCCCGAGCAGGAGCACCGGCTGCAGCTGCTCTTCCAGCAGCTGGACGTGAACCGCGACGGCGGCATCTGCATCACCGACCTGGGCATCGGGCTGCGCAGGCTGGGCGTGCACCGCACGGAGGGCGAGATCCGGGTGAGTCCGGGGGGAGGGGCGGGATCCGGGGGAGTCTGGGGGGGGAGGGGCGGGATCCGGGGGAGTCTGGGGGGGGAGGGGCAGGATCTGGGTGAGTCTGGGGGGAGGGGTGGATCTGGGTGAGTCTGGGGGGAGGGGCGGGTCTGGGGGGAGGGGCGGGATCTGGGTGAGTCTGGGGGGAGGGGCGGGATCCGGGGAAGTCTGGGGGGGAGGGGCGGGATCCGGGGGAGTCTGGGGGGAGGGGCTGGATCCGAGGGAGTCTGCGGGGAGGGGCAGGATCTGGGTGAGTCTGGGGGGAGGGGTGGATCTGGGTGAGTCTGGGGGGAGGGGCGGGATCTGGGTGAGTCTGCGGGGGAGGGGCGGGATCTGGGTGAGTCTGCGGGGGAGGGGCGGGATCCGGGGGAGTCGGCGGGGGAGGTGCGGGATCTGGGTGGAGGGGTGGATCTGGGTGAGTCTGGGGGGAGGGGCGGGATCTGGGGGGAGGGGCGGGATCTGGGTGAGTCTGCGGGGGAGGGGCGGGATCCGGGGGAGTCTGGGGGGAGGGATCGGGGGAGTCGGCGGGGGAGTCGGCGGGGGAGGGGCGGGATCTGGGTGAGTCTGGGTGGAGGGGTGATCTGGGTGAGTCTGGGGGGGATGGGCGGGATCTGGGTGAGTCTGGGGGGGAGGGGCGGGATCTGGGTGAGTCTGGGGGGGATGGGCGGGATCTGGGTGAGTCTGGGGGGGAGGGGCGGGATCTGGGTGAGTCTGGGGGGGAGGGGCGGGATCTGGGTGAGTCTGGGGGGAGGGGCGGGATCCGGGTTAGTCTGGGGGGAATGGCATACGGGTGAGTCTGGAGGTGCGGGATCTGGGGGAGTCTGGGGGGGCGGTGGATCTGGGTGAGTCTGGGGGGGAGGGGCGGGATCTGGGTGAGTCTGTGGGGGAGGGGCGGGATCCGGGGAGTCTGGGGGGAGGGGCGGGATCTGGGGGAGTCTGGGGGGAGGGGTGGATCTGGGTGAGTCTGGGGGGGATGGGCGGGATCTGGGTGAGTCTGGGGGGGAGGGGCGGGATCTGGGTGAGTGGGGGGGAGGGGCGGGATCTGGGTGAGTCTGGGGGGGAGGGGCGGGATCCGGGTTAGTCTGGGGGGAATGGCATACGGGTGAGTCTGGAGGTGCGGGATCCGGGGGGATCTGGGGGGGAGGGGTGGATCTGGGTCAGTCTGCGGGGGAGGGGAGGGATATGGGTGAGTCTGCGGGGGAGGGGCGGGATCCGGGGGAGTCTGGGGGGAGGGGTGGGATCCGGGGGAGTCTGGGGGGAGGGGCGGGATCCGGGGGAGTCGGCGGGGGAGGGGCGGGATCTGGGTGAGTCGGCGGGGGAAGGGTGGATCTGGGTGAGTCTGGGGGGGAGGGGCGGGATCCGGGTTAGTCTGGGGGGAATGGCATACGGGTGAGTCTGGAGGTGCGGGATCCGGGGGAGTCTGGGGGGGGGGTGGATCTGGGTCAGTCTGGGGGGAGGGGCGGGATCCGGGGGAGTCTGGGGGGAGGGGCGGGATCCGGGGGGGGACGAGATCCAGGGTAGTGTGGGGGGGATACGGGTGAGTCTGGGGGGTGGATGGGATCTGGGGGGAGATCCTGGTGAGTCTGGGGGGGCGGGATCTGGGTGAGTCTGGGGGGGAGGGGATACGGGTGAGTCTGGGGGGATGGGATACGGGTGAGTCTGGGGGGGAGGGGCGTGATCTGGGTGAGTCTAGGGGGAGGGGTGGATCTGGGTCAGTCTGGGGGGATGGGTGGGATCCGGGTGAGTCTGGGGGGAGGGGTGGGATCCAGGTGAGTCTGGGGGGGAGGGGATATGGGTGAGTCTGGGGGGGAATGGGATACGGGTGAGTCTGGGGGGAGGGGCGGGATCTGGGTGAGTCTGGGGGGGATGGGTGGGATCCGGGTGAGTGGGCGGGAGAGGATACGGGTGAGTCTGGGGGGGATGGGATACGGGTGAGTCTGGGGGAAGCGGTGGGATCTGGGGGGGGGCGTGATCCGGGTGAGTCTGGGGGGGAATGTTGTACTAATATTGAATGTCACCAGAATTAGTTGTACCCCAAGATATAGAATTAGCAAGAATGCAGAAATGATTTCTATGTACCTCCTGAAGTATAACATCATTGCACTGTCTGTAAAATGTAAAGGTTCGCTGCTTTATATTTTTAGAATAAAACGTTCAGCTAGGCTTGCCTCTCGGGGCCGTTGTTATCATGTGGGAAGGTCCACTCTGCCTAATCTTCCTCTACACTGCAGACCAATTCCTACAAAATACACAAATGCAAACTCACTCTGGAGGGGAGGGGGGGCCTTGAGAATCGACAGCCGAACAAATGCCAGCGCAGCCACTTGCCAGCACCCTGCCCAGCAATCGGGGACATTGTTGGGGCCTTTCGCTTTTACCAACAAGTGAGGCCTCAAGCCTCTTGGGGGGGGGGTCCAGCAATTGCCCCCATGGTTCCAGTCCGATAACTGGCCAGTGTAAAGCTTCCTACCGACTCTGGCTGCTTGCCTCGTGATAAATTCGGCATCTAACCTCCATGCGGCACTGCAAGCTGCTCGGACTGGCCTATATAGGGCAGTAGACCCATGGCTTAACCAAGAACGCAAAATGCTTGTGTGGGCCCATATATATATTGGGTCAAAGTGAGCCACCTTTTTGGCCAATGTGGACCAGTTTGATGAGTTACTTGAGTCCAGTAACTCATCAAACTGGCCCAATAGTTTTGACCAGTGTTGAATTAAAATGTACAATTTGCCTCACCTCCCCCTTGGGCTATTCAAACAATGTCACAAAAGGAATTAATTCACTGTGGAGCACTTGTTCAGTTGGCGCGAGACAATTGTATGCCCCAGTCCGATCCTGCCCCACTGTTTCCACCGGAAGGCCGGTGGGCACACATCAGTCCCCTCCACGGTTCTACATCTGGTCCTGCGCCCTGGCGTCTATAATGTGCTCTTAATGACCTTCACTGTATGACCAGTGGCGTAGCTAGGAGGGGGCAGTGCCCCATGTGTCCCCCTACCTAACCTGATGAAAAACTACTAAGGTGAAATGTCCAATGCCGGTACTGCAAAATTCAGGGAAAGACCTTTGTATCGGTTCTTGGAGTTTACATGTGCACATTTTAAAGTGTTGGTTTTATGGAAAGTGAATGCCTTTTGTCCAATGCAATTTTGGTGGTTGTGAAAAGGCAATTTAATGAAATATGCATATTTCAATTTGAACCCCAAATTTCTGATGTGACATCACATTTAGTTTACCTTTTTGACATGTGGGCAGAGCGCGGTTTTGTGTGACTCGGTGTGGGCAGGGCATATATCTCAGGAATTTTGTAACACCCAGCACCCACCGTAATAACGCAGCCCTGTGCTCGTAGAAGAGGCCTTCTACGAGCACAAGGCTGCGTTATTGTAAGTGGCTGAGAATATTTCTTCCACCTGAACGGGCAGGAGCCATATTATCAGCCACTTACACCCAGCACCATGAACTAATAAAAAGGGCCCGGCTCCCCCACCCAAAGCTCCTTACCGTGGAAGCCAGAGTCGAATGAGAGAGGGGGCGGAGATCCTCCTCACGTGACGCCGCACCTGGGCTGGGCTCACATTGATATGATTTGAGCCCACCCCGGGTGCTTCTGCCTGCCTCGTCTGCAGTGTACTCTGTGCACAGAGGCAGGCATTAAATGTACACATTTTTTTGGGGGGGGGGAATCATATTGCAGTAACTGTGTGTTGATTATGTACATAAACAGCAACAGGGATTACTTATATCGCAATTTGCGATGCAATACCGCTTATTTTATGCCTTGTGATCGCACAGGCACTCGGTGCGGGTATCTGGGCAAGTGATTGCATGCTGTCTACCTTCTCTAGCGATGGCAACTCTCACCTCTTGTGATCACACGGGAACTCAGTGCGGGTATCTGGGCAGGTGGTGGCAGTAGATTGCATGTGATGTACCTGCTCTAGTAATGGCAAATCTCACCTGGTTTGATCACACGGGCACGCAGTGCGGGTATCTTGGCATGTGATGGCAGTAAATTGCATGTGATGTACCTGCTCTAGTAATGGCAAATCTCCCCTGGTTGGATCACACGGACACTCAGTGCAGGTATCTGGGCAAGTGATTGCGTGCGGTCTACCTTCTCTGGTGATGGCAAATCTCACGTGGTGTGATCAATCGGGTGCACAGTGCGGGATTGCATGTGGTGTACCTTCTCTAGCTATGGCAAATCTCACCTGGTGTGATCACATGGGCACTCTGTGCGGCTATCGGGGCAGGTGATGGCAGTAGATTGCATGTGATGGGCCTTCTCTAGTGATGGTAAATCTCACCTTGTGATCACATGGGCACTCAATGCGGGTATCTTGGCATGTGATGGCAGTTGATTGCATTTGATGGGCCTTCTCTAGTGATGGCAAATCTCACCGTGTGATCACATGGGCACTCAATGCGGGTATCTTGGCATGTGATGGCAGTAGATTGCATGTGATGGGCCTTCTCTAGTGATGGTAAATCTCACCTTGTGATCACATGGGCACTCAGTGCTGGTATCGGGGCAGGTGGTGGCAGTAGATTGCATGTGATGGGCCTTCTCTAGTGATGGCAAATCTCACTGTGTGATCACATGGGCACTCAATGCGGGTATCTTGGCATGTGATGGAAGTAGATTGCATGTGATGGGCCTTCTCTAGTGATGGCAAATCTCACTGTGTGACCACATGGGCACTCAATGCGGGTATCTTGGCATGTAATGGCAGTAGATTGCATGTGATGGGCCTTCTCTAGTGATGGCAAATCTCACTGTATGATCACATGGGCACTCTGTGCTGGTATCTTGGCATGTAATGGCAGTAGATTGCATGTGATGGGCCTTCTCTAGTGATGGCAAATCTTTCTGTGTGATCACATGGGCACTGTGCGGGTATCTTGGCATGTGATGGCAGTAGATTGCATGTGATGTGCCTTCTCTAGTGATGGCAAATCTCACCTTGTGATCACATGGGCACTCAATGCGGGTATCTTGGCATGTGATGGCAGTAGATTGCATGTGATGGGCCTTCTCTAGTAATGGCAAATCTCACTGTGTGACCACATGGGCACTCAATGCGGGTATCTTGGCATGTAATGGCAGTAGATTGCATGTGATGGGCCTTCTCTAGTGATGGCAAATCTCACTGTGTGATCACATGGGCACTCTGCGGGTATCTTGGCATGTGATGGCAGTAGATTGCATGTGATGTGCCTTCTCTAGTGATGGCAAATCTCACCTTGTGATCACATGGGCACTCTGTGCGGCTATCGGGGCAGGTGATGGCAGTAGATTGCATGTGATGGGCCTTCTCTAGTGATGGCAAATCTCACTGTGTGATCACACGGGCACTCTGTGCGGCTATCGGAGCAGGTGGTGGCAGTAGATTGCATGTGATGGGCCTTCTCTAGTGATGGCAAATCTCACCGTGTGATCACACGGGCACTCAGTGCGGGTATCGGGGCAGGTGGTGGCAGTAGATTGCATGTGATGGGCCTTCTCTATTGATGGCAAATCTCACTGTGTGACCACATGGGCACTCAATGCGGGTATCTTGGCATGTGATGGCAGTAGATTGCATGTGATGGGCCTTCTCTAGTGATGGCAAATCTCACCTTGTGATCACATGGGCACTCTGTGCGGCTATCGGGGCAGGTGGTGGCAGTAGATTGCATGTGATGGGCCTTCTCTAGTGATGGCAAATCTCACCGTGTGATCACACATGCTCTCTGTGCGGCTATCGGGGCAGGTGGTGACAGTAGATTGCATGTGATGGGCCTTCTCTAGTGATGGCAAATCTCACCGTGTGATCACACGGGCACTCAGTGCGGGTATTTGGGCAGGTGATGGCAGTAGATTGCATGTGATGGGCAGTAGATTGCATGTGATGGGCCTTCTCTAGTGATGGCAAATCTCACTGTGTGATCACATGGGCACTCTGTGCGGGTATCTTGGCATGTGATGGCAGTAGATTGCATGTGATGTGCCTTCTCTAGTGATGGCAAATCTCACCTTGTGATCACACGGGCACTCAGTGCGGGTATCGGGGCAGGTGGTGGCAGTAGATTGCATGTGATGGGCAGTAGATTGCATGTGATGGGCCTTCTCTAGTGATGGCAAATCTCACTGTGTGATCACATGGGCACTCTGTGCGGGTATCTTGGCATGTGATGGCAGTAGATTGCATGTGATGTGCCTTCTCTAGTGATGGCAAATCTCACCTTGTGATCACACGGGCACTCAGTGAGGGTATCGGGGCAGGTGGTGGCAGTAGATTGCATGTGATGGGCCTTCTCTAGTGATGGCAAATCTCACCGTGTGATCACACGGGCACTCTGCGGCTATCGGGGCAGGTGGTGGCAGTAGATTGCATGTGATGGGCCTTCTCTAGTGATGGCAAATCTCACCTTGTGATCACACGGGCACTCAGTGCGGGTATCGGGGCAGGTGGTGGCAGTAGATTGCATGTGATGGGCCTTCTCTAGTGATGGCAAATCTCAGTGTGTGATCACACGGGCACTCTGTGCGGGTATCTTGGCATGTGATGGCAGTAGATTGCATGTGATGTGCCTTCTCTAGTGATGGCAAATCTCACCGTGTGATCACACGGGCACTCAGTGCGGCTATCGGGGCAGGTGGTGGCAGTAGATTGCATGTGATGGGCCTTCTCTAGTGATGGCAAATCTCACCGTGTGATCACACGGGCACTCAGTGCTGGTATCGGGGCAGGTGGTGGCAGTAGATTGCATGTGATGGGCCTTCTCTAGTGATGGCAAATCTCACCGTGTGATCACACGGGCACTCTGTGCGGGTATTTGGGCAGGTGATGGCAGTAGATTGCATGTGATGGGCCATCACACTCTGTGCGGGTATTTGGGCAGGTGATGGCAGTAGATTGCATGTGATGGGCCATCACACTCTGTGCGGGTATTTGGGCAGGTGATGGCAGTAGATTGCATGTGATGGGCCTTCTCTAGTGATTGCAAATCTCACCTTGTGATCACATGCAGCAGGTGAGTGCACCCCCCCCCCCAGGACCCTCCTGGGCCCTGGGGAGCAACATCTCGGCCTGTGTGGCTGACTCCCTGCCCCCGATCGCCATCCTGCTTCCCCTGCCTTTTTCCCGCGTCCCTCCTCCCGCCTCCTGGCCCACCCCCTCCCGTGATTGGTGGAGCCTGACTCCTCGTTGGGCCTAGCGGCCGCAGTGCCCCCTGCCTGCCTCCTTCGCACCCAGAGGCAGCAGGTGAGTGCACCCCCCGCAGGACCCTCCTGGGCCCTGGGGAGCAACATCTCGGCCTGTGTGGCTGACTCCCTGCCCCCGATCGCCATCCTGCTTCCCCTGCCTTTTTCCCGCATCCCTTCTCCCTCCTCCCGCCTCCTGGCCCACCCCCTCCCGTGATTGGTGGAGCCTGACTCCTCGTTGGGCCTAGCGGCCGCAGTGCCCCCTGCCTGCCTCCTTCACACCCAGAGGCAGCAGGTGAGTGCACCCCCCCAGGACCCTCCTGGGCCCTGGGGAGCAACATCTCGGCCTGTGTGGCTGACCCCCTGCCCCCGATCGCCATCCTGCTTCCCCTGCCTTTTTCCCGCGTCCCTTCTCCCGCCTCCTGGCCCACCCCCTCCCGTGTTTGGTGGAGCCTGACTCCTCGTTGGGCCTAGCGGCCGCAGTGCCCCCTGCCTGCCTCCTTCACACCCAGAGGCAGCAGGCTTTTGTGGCTGACCCCATATACAGAGGCCTTTCTGATCCCCCAGCAGCCCGCTCCCACTCCGCACCCTCTTCCTTCTCTCCGTTCCCTCCCGCCTCCCAACCCGCTCAGGCCCGTTCTCATTGGTCCTCTCACCCTTCATCACTGGTCCTCCCAGGGCAGCCCTCTGCCCATGCAGCCCCCGGCTAAGGGCCCCAAGGCCAAGGGTGGCTCCAACAGAGGCGGCTCCAGGAAGTGTCAGCAGGTGTCCGCAAGGGGACGCCAAGGAAGCCAGCAGCCAACAGACACCAACAAAAACCGTGAGTGTGGCATGGGTGGGGTGTAGAGCAATCACTCTACTCCAGAAAACCCCTGCCACTCTATCTTACCTACCAATAACATAGAGTGCCATAATACTTCCATGCCCACTCTTAGATAGAATTGTGAACATTGGCCTGCGTCGCATCTAGATTGAATTGTGATACTTAGAATGTCCACTCTTAGATAGAATTGTGAATATTAGCATGCCCACTCTTAGATAGAATTGTGAACATTGGCCTGCGTCGCATGTAGATGGAATTGTGAATGTTAACATGTCCACACCTAGACAGAGTTGTGAATATTAGCATATCCACACTTGGACAGAATTGTGAGTATTAGCATGGCCACAGTTGGACAGAATTGTGAATATTGGCCTGCGTTGCATCTAGATAGGACTTTGAATATTAGCATGTCCACTCCTAGACAGAATTGTGAATATTAGCATGTCCACACCCAGACAGAATTGTGAATATTAGCATGTCCACACCCAGACAGAATTGTGAATACTAGCATGTCCACTCTTAGACAAAATTGTGAATATTGGCCTGCGTTGCATCTAGATAGGACCTTGAATGTTAGCATGTCCACACTTAGACAGAAAGGTGAATATTAGCATGTCCACACTTAGACAGAATTGTGAATGTTGGGGCAGACTAGAGTACGCAGGGCGGACCCGAGCGTGCAGGGTGGGCCGGAATGCATGAGTGCATGGAGCGGACCGGATTGTATAGAGCAAACTGGGGTGCATGGAGTAGATAGGAGTGCATGGAACGGACAGGAGCGCATAGAATTGCGTGACGTGTATACTATGGTCTGAAATGCTGATAATGTTTGAAAGAGCATATAACCCATCATATCACACCATCATGCTTACTCTCTCCTTTACATCACCACTCAACTAGAACACAGGGATACTATGACACCATTCGGTATAACTGTTCTCATATCAACATCCGCCGCTCACTCCACATCATTCTAAGTAAACACTGCTGGTTACACACCCCCCAGCCAGGCGTTCTCCTCAGGCCTAACGCAGCCACATCCGATCTGGATAAATCCTGCCAGAACGAACACATACTCCTGACCTCTCAACCATCACACCTACCGCTAGAAAGCAGCTATTACACGGATACCGCACGAGCTGCACACATACCCGGTGCTCACACGCACCTTTTGACCCTCTCTACTCCCTCTACTGATATGAACTTCGGTTCCCAATGACGTTCAACCTACCAGCGCCTTCAGACCATACCAATGGTATATAAGGCGCTATATAAATGCAAAATAACATAACATAACACTATGGCAGGCTAGATTTAGTCCAATGACCTGAGGGCTTTTGCCTTTAAAAGAAGGGTTCTCCCCTTCATCAGCCTGAAGTGGAGAAGCAATCATCAAAGACAGAAGAAATATCTGTCCCCTACCACTCCCAAGGCACATCCAGAGTAATCTCTGGTATGGATCAGGACCTACCACTCTGCACCGGAATCTCCTCCAGTCAAAGCCCCCTCTTCAATGGCGATGAGCCGGTCGCTCTGTGTTCACTGCAATTGGAACAAGTGGGAAGTTGCCTGCGCTGGATGCTGTTCTCATCCACTACATTGCTTGCATTTTCAACTGGCTGAACACAGCATTGGGCCCTAGCTAAAGCATGTCACCTGATAGGGCAAAAGTGACTGCTAAACGCCGGGACCTGAACTTGATAGCTGGAGTGTCACACGCCGACTCTAACCGGGGGTTAAAACCACAGCTTGACCTAGCTAGCTCTTGACCTCCTGCCTCATTGATGGCGCATCGATGCACCCAAGATTACTACTTCGACTACCATCGCCTGCTGACTCAAACTGTTTGAGGGTCACTCGTTGACCCCTCCCGGTGGCAAAACCCTGACTCGGTCTGGACAACTGCAAAGGGTTCCTGGGACCGCCTGACCTGTATATATTCAGAACTGCCCTTCTATTGCATGCAGCACCCATCGTCGCCCCTACTTGACACCTGCTTACCACTGGGGCCTCCACGATCCTATGCGCCCAAGCCTGAGATTGAGCCATTCGCATCTACTTTCAACAATGGGCCTAACTCCTTCAGCCCATCAAGAACTGAATCCAGGTACTGTTGACTCTGAACTGCCCCCTCTGTCTACTTGGACCCTAGAGAGTGGTTGGGTTACGATTGCTCCTGTTTTCATCCAAGATATCCTTTTGAGTACTTAACTACCCCTTGAACTATGCTCATAGGGCTACTTTCTCCAGTCTGTCGCATCTTCTTTGTTCTTCCTTCGGGATGGGGTTTTGTACAGTGTTTCTATTAGTTCCACATGCAGATGGTGTGTTTCATTAAAGTGTTACATTTTTATAGAACCGGGATTGGACTTCCCTTTATTTTGGCCTGTGATAGTGTGTTGTTTGGTTCACTACTGGTTCACCTTCACACCCCTCTTTAGAGCACAGCCTTCCCTCTGCCTACATTACCACAAAAGTTAAAGGAGGTATATCTCTTAACTGTTCATGTTTTACCTTTATGATTGCATTGGGGCATTGCTTTGTAGAAGTGTGAGGGCTGAGTGGGCCACTTTACCTCTACTCATCCTTACAGAATCCAATTCATCACACTGGTGACAGAAGTGGGATCTCAAACAGACTGTGCCTACAGCTCAGCCAACCAAAATAAAAGTGAGCAGTTAATTTTTGTTTTCACTGCCAAGGCATTTGTACAACCATGGAACTCGATGGGAGCACGGTGCAGACTGACAGCAAGCGTCTTGTGCGTCATCTGTAAGTTTAGGGAAGGTTAAGAAAGATAAACTGTCAAAGAACCTCCAAGCTTTTGTGCAAGCTAGGAGGATGAAGGATTCTTCGAGAGCCAGCAGGAAGCTGGACCACTTAACCCCATTGTCCACACACCTGGGGTGGTGGAAACCACTGTGGAAAGTGATAGCGATAGCGCTTCGCAGCATTCCTCCCACCGGGCGCTCACTGTGATATCCCAGGAGTCATGAGTCTTCTGCAAATCACACTCATCTGGTACATCCCATGCTTTGGCCAGGCCATGAGAGATGCTAGCAGACACTTCCTTCTAGAGGAAAGGAGGGTGGCGCTGGAAGAACAGAGCCAGTGGGACTAAGTGATGTCATGCAAGCTGGAGCTTCAGGCACAGAAGGAAGCTAGCAAAACGTCCAGTGGGGGAAGGAAGCGTCTCTAGCGGTGGCTCCCAAGGAATCCCTTGTCACCATCTCTCCAAGAACTTAGTCCAGCCATATGAGGAGGGGAAGCACATTATCGACTGGGTCCAACATCTGGAGTTAGCTCTCTGCCTCCAGGAAGTGGAAGAGGAGTTTTGGGGTGTAGACCTTATGAGCTATTGCAACTGATATACTTAGTCAGTTGACTCCTGAAGAGAGGCCAATCTAGTCCAAGATGTAGACGGCCATCCTCACGAAGTTCTGCAAAACCCCAGAACAATAACTCAAGAGCTTTAGGGAGCTCGCCAAAAAGGGGAGTCAAACCGTTGAGGCACTTACACATCAGTCCCTGAAATATCTGAGTGGCTGATTCACAGGTAACAAAGTGGACACCTTTACGGGCATGTTTATTCTGATAGCATGTGAGAGCATACTTAAACAATGTGAGATGGAGTTACACCAGAATCCAGTGGACAAGAATATCACAGATCCTTGGGAGCTTGCAAAGGCAGTTGACCATTTTGTGGCTACTCGCATCCAGAAAAAGACAGTAGCCGTTGCATACAAACCAGATAACGGACTGGGTGAGATAAGTAAATTTAAAGAGGTTATAGACAAAGGTCTGTCCCCTCTTGCAAAGGAAGATCCCCAAAAACTAGAGGGGAAAGTCCAGTTGCCCACATTGTCCGCTCCATCAGAAAGGAGAAGTGAGGGCACCCGTAGCACTGAGACACACACAATCACAGCCCCTCAAGTCTGCCTTGTCTGTGGAGATCAGAGGCATAGAAATGGAGTTCCTTCCTGCAAGGGTAGACACAAGCCGCCATAGTTAGCGCTATGCTCGAGGAGGAGAAAGAAGAAGAGGAAATAGTCAATGTGGGCATTTTAGATGATGAATTTCTACTCAGCCTGGAGTTGGCTGAATGCACCTTAGTATCCATGAGCAGGAAAGGTCCTGTGTCCTCCACAGAGACGTCAGTTCCTGCAAATACAGAGATATTTTTGGACCAAATATTCATTAACATGAGCAGTATCACAAAGAGCCCCAGCACTTTGTGGTACTGCTGTGAGCATCACTGCTGTCCGATGACATTGGGTGCAAGAGGACCAGTTCATCCCTGAGGATGAACTAGGGGATTCAATGGTCTCACCCAATGCCCATTGGCTATCGTGGAGTTCAGTTGGAGGGGAGAAACCTCTCAGCTCTGCGTTGCTGTAAAAGATGCCATTCCAGTAAAATGTCTGCTGAGAAATGAAAAACCTGACACTTATTACATTGCCGTGGTCACACGATCTAAGGCAAATGAGGCCGCTCAGGAGCAGCCCTGATGGCCATCTGTCCATGGGCTCATCTGGATGATAACGGAAAAAGGGTGGCTCTGCTGGTACTATATAGTCTGGATTCAGAGTCCAGAGAGACACCTACTCTAGCTGGTGAGGGTCTAGTGGCCACTGAGCTGCCTGCTGAAGCTACATTCGACTCATGGACTGCATGGTTGCCTGCAGGCATATAACCCAAACTTGAGATGGACGACACAATGGGTGCAGACCTCAAGGGTCTCCCAAGCTAAGTGACATCCTTAGCTGTGGCCCAAGTCAGGTTGACTTTTGTCAGGCACACAGTGACTTTCCAAAGTTGGCAGATCTTTGTGAGCAGGCAGAGAACCAGGCCTAGGGGGAAGCCGCTGGGATGTTCATGGTGTACTGGGCGAACAGTCTCCTGTACAGTGAACCCAAGAATTCTGAGGTGTTTGGTGGTTCCTAAATGCCACAGAAGATTCCTATTGGACATGGCCCATGACATTCTGTTGGCAGGTAATCTAGGAATGACACAAACAGCCAACAAGCTGTCTGCTCATTTCTATTTGCCCCAGATGGACAGAAAGATCAAAGAATATGTCTGGTCCTGCCACATTTGCCAAGCATTCGGCAAGGCTGGAGGCACCAGCAAGGCCCCCATAATTCCACTACCTGTGGCAGAGCTGCCTTATGAGAGGATGGATATGGACATTGTGGGTCCATGGATCCTCATACCTCCTCAGGAATCCACTATATCTTGGTTCTGGTAGATCATGCCACCCAGTACCCCGATGTTGTACCTCTGAGTACTATCAAAGCCACTGTGGTCACGAAGGCTCTCATCTGGATATTCAAAAAAAGAAAATGGCTGGGAGGCCCTCTACCAAGAATAAACACAGCCAGATAACCTGTTCTATGGGAAGGTGTCCACTTGGAGGGTCTACAGCCACATTTTAGCTCACTGTACTTTCACAGAGGAGAAATTTCCCTTTGCATATCAGTCTGATCCCTTCCACTTAGGCAGTACAGCACCAAAATGCTAGGTAAGTCTCCTCTGAACAAGAATACCAACAGCAACACCAGACACGTGTTTCAGCCTAGTCGGGCCTCAAACACATTTTAGCTCACTGTACCTTTCTCTCATGTGTGCTTCCCTAAAGAAGTAATTTCTGACAGGGGACCGAATTTCATCTCTGCGCATATAAAGGCAATGTGGGATGAATGTGGTGTAACTTACAAGTTCCCCATAGCTTTCACCCACAAACCAATTGGCATGTTGAGCAGTTCAACAAGAACTCAAGGGCATGATGGGTTGCTTGGAAGAGGTCCTCAAGAGAAAGTGGGATATTCTCCTGCCATGCCTCCTGTTCTCCTACCGGGAGGTGCCACAGAACAGTGTTGGGTTCAGCCCCTTCAACCTCCTGTTTAATCATCCCTTTAGGGGTCTGCTAAGTCTGGTGTGGGAAGGATGGAAGGGCAATCCCCAAACTCCTTCCCACAACATAGTGGACCTTCTCTGATCTTCCTTCCGGTTGAGTTTTCGTACAGTTTTTTCTGTTTGTTCTATTGCAGATCGTATGTTTGATTAACATATGTACTATTATAGAACCTTGATTGGACATTCCCTTTGTTTTGGACTGTGATTCTGTGAGTGGTGTAACGTTGCTGAAAACTTTAGGGCAGGGGACATGACAGCTATGGAAAGCAGCCCATGCCAAATCAGGCGGACAAAATGGTGTGCCATGAAAGTTGGGGGGACAAACTCCCTTGTCCCCCCCTAAAATTATATCCATGGATACTGTGTTGTTTGGGTCACTACTGGTTCATCTTCACAGGTCCCTTCCCTCAGCCGACGTTACCATAAAAGCCAAATGAGGTCTCTGTCTGGCCCCAATTGCTGAGGTGTGCACATCCAAACTGCACAGAAGATCACCTCTACCATACCCAGGCCACGGGCGATGACCACGTTGAGGTAAGCCAATACAGGCACCCTGCCGAATGATCAGAGCATTTGCAGCATTTAAACATGGTCGCTGTGTGTGTACCCTTATTCCCAACAGTGGCTGCATCGGCTTGGCCATTGAGGATTGAATACATGAGGGCTCAGCGGAGCCGGCAGGTGAAGCCAGCCCCCCTACAAGGACCCTCGCTAAGGATCATAGTCCTTGTCCAGCCCTGTGTGGTCAAAGTAGGCCCCTGGAAACACAGCCTGTAATTTACTATACTTTATGTGATACTAATGTTGTAATGAAGCTCACTATAACATGGCTACTTCACACGCTGCTCTTTATCTACATGACTGTGCCTTTCGCATTTGTTCTAACGTTCCTGAACATTCTGCGTTCTGTCCTCATACGCTAACCCCATGCTTTGATCCTATTGCATTAATCAGCTTTTCTATTCCCCAGCCCTTCTGGTGTGGCATTGCGGACGTAAGCTGTCATGTCGTGACTTTTGGGCCATGCGCCCTCCTGCATCGTTATGTGGGAAGGCCCACGTTTGGGCCTGGATTAAGGGGAAGTAACATGGGGTTAAGGAGGGGCGGGCCAAGGGAGGAGGAAGGGGCAGTTACTGTTACAATGGTGTGGAATGAAGATGTGTTTATCCCACTGACCGTTGTGCATCTGACTCCTTTATCTCAGGCCCCCCTGCTCAGGTGGTCCCCCAGAGCACCTGAGGCCCAATTCTACACTGGCGATGACAGGGTCCAAGTGGGGGCCCATGTTTTTACTAAAACTGCACCCCACGGGCACCAGCGAATCCGACAACCATGCACATGTGGTTTAGAGAGGAGAGTCTGCAGTGTTGTCGGGCACGTGTCACACGCATCGGCATGCCTCCCAGTGCAGGAAACCTTGGTAGTGCTGCAAGGTACGGAGGGGTGGAAGGGAAGCTAACACCCTATAAGCAGTCAAAGACACATGGACTGTGTGTGAACAGGGACCTCACGTGCCCACCCTGGACAATTGAGATCAATACACAGATGAAAATAGGGCTAAGAAGGGCACAGCCCAGAGGCACTGGAAGGCCCCACCTCAAAAGGGTAGGCCAAAGTCATGGCTACCACACCCAGTACTCAAGGGATGATAACCCCACAGATCATAACAGCCCTATATCTAGATCTCTAGAGGAGGAACCACAAGCAGGAAAAAGGGGCAGGAAGATCCCCCCGCCACTGAACCGGGATAACACTCCCAGGGCACCACAGCACACACATCATGTCAGAAGATGACATTTCATCCATATCGGGCGGCGCCGCCTCAGGACCCACCCTCCCCTCGGGGGCAGGATCTCAAATTCTGCATCTACCACACGCGTTCGACTTACGTGACACCGGCAACATGGGGTCACGATGGACAATCTGGCTAAGAGATTCCAATTCTATGTGGGAGCCATAGGGCTCAATGATGATGAATGACTCAAAAACACCCTGTCTATGGCAGGTGGATCCGTGATCAGAGATATCGCAGGTGAACTACTCAACCTCGAGACAGCATTATTCCAGGACCTACACTCCAAATTGTCCAAATACTTTGCACCCCATACCAATGTCGATTATGAAAGACACATCTTTCACACCAAGCATCAAGACAAAGAAAAATCCCTCGACAAGTTTGTTATGAGACTAAGGATTAAGTTGAACCACTGCGAATTTCATTGATACTCTAATGAAGAGGCTTACAATCCCAAGTCATCACCGGAAGCGATTCTCAAGCATTCTGCAAGAAACTCCTGCAGAAGCAATGGTCACTGGAAGAGATCCTAGGCCTGGCTCGCATGGAAGCGGCAGTAGAATCCAAAGGAGACAATCTGGGCAAGGTCACAATACAACCCAAAGCCCCTGAACCTGACAATAAACTATACACCACAACAAACCTGCCGTCCAGATGCTCGGAAGTCACATGCTTCAGATGTAGATATGAATACCCTCACACAGGGGATTGCCCACCTCTGGGTCAGAAATACATCGCATGTGGTGGTGACAACCACCTCAGGGCCATTTGAAAAAACGCACCCATACATCCAGTCAGCAGAAGATCACTCAGGGAGCGACGGAAGATGACACTTGCAAGCCCATACAAGGTCCGCCCGACAATGAATCCAGGAGATCGAGACGTAATGACCGTGAATACAGCAGATCCTACGTCCAAGAGGAACATCGGCCACCCAAAGGCTCCAGACGCAGTGGGCGCAGATGCTATATCTGGTATATTGAAATGAGATCTCCCTCAGGCAGTGACTCACCCTTGTCGGGTGAAGACCAGCGCAGAAAGGGATATGTGTGGGCCCTAAATAACAGCACAGCAACCCAACACAGTCCAGTTCTCATGCTTCAAGTAAATGACACCCCCCTGGAATTTCTCATAGACACAGAGGCAACCGTCAACATAATTAGTGAAGAGGCCTACAATTCACTCTCCAGGGCCCCGAAGATCAAGAGATCTACTGTCGACATCTATTCATATGGATTCACCTCGCCACTACCTTGCACAGGAAATGGGCCTTATATTCCATACCAGTTAATGGCCCACAAATACTTTGCGCGGCCCGAAGAAATTGAAGGAGCATTCCCAAACTTATTTGAAGGACTCGGGCAGGTAAAAAAAATTTAAATACAGCTACACATCAACCCTGACATGAAGCCAGTCGCTCAACACTACAGGGGCATACCAATCAATGTACAACGACAAGTCGAAAAAGAGATCAGCAAACTCTTGAAACAACAAGTCATTGAGCCGGCGAGAGGACCCACCACTTGGGTGTCACCCATTGTACCCGTCCCGAAGAAATCACCAGACAGCTCTATCAGGCTATGCGTGGACATGAGGAGGGCGAATGAAGCAATCGAGCGAGAAAGACATGAAGTGCCCAGGATCACGGACATGATCCATCTATTGCACGGAGCCACATTTTTCTCAAAATCGGACCTCACAAAAGGCTACAACCAGCTCAAAATGGCCCCTGAATCACAGTACATTACCACTTTTGTCACCCACATGCATCTGTTCCAGTACAAGTGGCTTAGTTTTGGGATCTCGTCCGTGGCGGAAATCTTTCAAGAGACAATCCACAAAGTCATCCGCCATGTCCCTAACTGCCTCAACTATTCCGATGATGTCCTTGTGTTTGACAAATCGAAGGAAGAGCATGAATCAGTCCTACACCTGGTCTGTCGGCATTCGAAGCAGCCGGTCTGACTGTCAACAAAAATAAATGCGAGTTCAGGAAGGGCTCGCTTAGATCCTTCGGACACATATTTTCAGAGAAAGGAATGCAACCCAACCAAGACAACGTGGTGGCACAGAACACCGCCCAGCCACTTTAAAACCTCTCAGAACTTTGTTCTTTCCTAGGACTCGCAAGCTACTGCTCAAGGTATCTCCAAGATTAGACAATGGTCATCAACCCTCTTCGTCTACTCACGAGGAAGGACCAACCCTTCGAGTGGTCAGTGGACTGCCAGTACGTCTTCGAGACCATCAGAAACAACATCTCCAGGTCGGAAAACGAGGCTTATTTCAATGCAGAAATGAAGACTGAAGTCCACGCTAATGTAGCGAAACCCTGTCAACCACACCAGTCTGTTCATAGTGGCTTATGCCAGCCACAGGTTTACAGTCACCGAACAGGCATACTCGGAGGCAGAGAAGGAGAGCCTGGCAGTGGGGTGGGCCTGCAAGTACTTCCATCTCTTCCTGTACGGAAAGGCATTCACTGTCATCACATACCACCAGGACCAGGCCCTTCTGACAATCTACGGAGACCCAAAAGCAAGAATGCCACCAAAAATAGCACAATGGGGCCTGAGGCTACAGGACTACAAATTTGACATTGTGCATCGCCCAGGCAAGGAAGACAACCCTGCAGACTACCTGTCAATACGTACATCAATTACGCAATCCACCATCTACAGCCCCTGCCGGTAGAGTGGACCACCCTCGGAAAAGAATCAGAACGGGACCCGGCCCTCGCGATTGTAGCTCACTGTATCAAAACTGGAAAAACATCCCACCTAAAGAATCAGGCCAGAAATGAGCCGGAATCGGTGAAGGATGACATAAGATGCATTGAGCTAGGGAAGGATGAACTGACAGCTGTGGATGAGACGATCCTCTATTGGGTACTTCCACACATTTTTTGTTGTTGACGGGGGGCAGGCTCAATTATGGAAGTGCTCAGACACAAGTCATAAAAGTGGAGACTGGCTACCCCACCCTTACTTCAATAGAGAGCACTAAATGCTTATCCTTCCCAAGTTGCCTAACCATCAGCTGTTATTTCTGTTTCTGGTTTAACAAAAACAGTATCATGTAACTCATTTGTTTCTGTGATCCAAAAAACTATTTTACTTGTAGAAAAACATAAAGAAAACATAGAAAACCTAAGAAACGGATTTCTCACTCAGTCAAAAAAATATAAATAAGTCAAAAAAGAGATAATCTGATCAACATAAACATTTAGAGTGTTTTGACAACAAACATGCTAAATACCACACAGAGATTGTGCGTTGAAGAACTTTTTCACATACAGAAAAAACGTTTTCACATACAGAAAAAACTTGTGACTGGAGGTTAGTATAATAGTGATATTTCTACTATTTTGTCAGGACACATTGGTATACATGGTGTCTTTTCTAAACTGAAGAGCACAGAATAAGTCAGATTGTGTTATTCAAGTGTCGACACGTGTTTCGGCTCTCGATCTATGTTACACTGTACTCGTGTGGGTATCCCTACATATTATCCCCACCAAAAATATCGCCATGCATATGGTCGTTTGCCTCGCCATAGGTGATATTTTTGGGGGGATAATTTGTGGGAGCAGGGGTTGAGGGGGTGTCCCCCGCACATTTAAAAATAATGCATGGGTTGCAGGGGTGTCCCCCGCAGGGTCCATGGCTCAATATCGCCGTAAATATATCGCAATATTTTGCGGGGATATTAACACATGGAACCATCATGTGTAAACATTTGGTTAGTGAAGGAGCCATCTTCAGGACATACAATTCATTTCAGTTCAGCAGTAGTCAGAGAATACTTCCCCCTTGTTTGTGAAACCTTACAACAAGGCAGATGTAGCAGGGAGATATGCAATGGTTTCCGGTCCTAAGTACTCAGATGCCAAATTTTCTCTGCGTACGTGCAGCTGTGTCTTGCTACTCTAGGGAGTCCTGCGCGGGTTCAATGTCCGTGGACGCTGAATTTATTTTGCTGGGTACCTTGTTCTCCACCAAATGCACGACTTTCTGCTCGCTGAGCTAGAGGGCTGCAGATTCCTTGCCGGCTGTACGAATGCGGATTAAGAAATAAGGAACCCAGCAAAATAAATTCAATGCAATCTTAAAGGTAAAACAGGGACAGTTAAGATATTGGGCCTCATTATGATTCTGGCGGTAGCTGTGCCTGTATGACAGGCAAGGCTACCACCAAACTCGCCTCTGGGACTGGCACCCGCGAATGGACATTTACTGGGCCATTATGAGTGTTGCGGTCCCGGTAATTGCCCATTTGCGGGTCCCGGTAATGCCGGACTCCCCATACCCATTCTGCCCCATAGGGCTGAATGGGGATGGGGAGCATGGATGAACCGGCACTGTTAATAACGGTGCCAGTGCATCCGCGAGTTATGCTCGCGAGTGCCCCATAGCCCACCAGGTCAGCCCACCAGGTCAGACCAGACTCGTAGTTTGGCGGTATGGTGACAACGGTGCCGGTAAGGTTACCGGCACCGTTATCACCATATCACCAAACTCCTAATGATGCCCATTAACTTAAAAAGACTGATCAAAGAAATGGGGTAAATCGTAAATTGATTCGTCATGCATAAAAAGGGGGAGATGTCATGCCATGACTTTTGGGCCAAGCACCCTCCTGCATAGTCATGTGGGAAGGCCCATGCTTGGGCTGGGACTAGGGAGGGGGCGGGACAAGGGAGGAGGAACGGGCAGTTACTGTTACAATGGTGTGGAATAAAGACATGTTTATCCTGGTTTATAGTCATAAAGTCGAATGTCATAATGTCGAAAGTTAAAATGTCTAAAAAAAAATGTCGAATTTCTTTTTTTGGTTGCTTTTTGCCCTCCCAAACCCCCTTTTTGTAATTTTTTTTTGTTTTACCCCTTTTTTTTATCCCCGGAACCCAAAAAAAAAAAAAAAAATACAAAATTAATTAGGACTGCACACCTTTTATCCCGCTGTCATTTTTGCAGGGCCGCCGTGCTTGGGCAGTTGAGGCCCAATTCTACGCTTGTACCTTTCCATACACTTTTTGGTTTGTTTCTACTACTCCAGCTACTGAATTTCTAAAGACTTTCCTCAAATGCCTGCGTGATTAACAGTCCTTTGTCTCTTATGGCGCTCACAGATGGCATAGCCTCAGCCCTACTGATGCGGCTTTGCTGGCGTGCAACTTATTTATTGTCCGTTCTCCATGCACCTGCCTTTTTTACCTTTCCTGCTCCCCACCCGCATGGGCCTGCCCTACTAGACTATGCCTGCTCGCAATCCCTTTTAGGTAGTCCTTAGCTTGTAACAAACGTTTGATTTTTACATTGTTCTATATCAAGGTTTCTCACTCTCTATAATGCTACCGCTGTTACTTCTTAAGCAATGTAATTGGATAAGTTGAGGCTTTGCCAGTCTGCATACCCACCCTAATGTGTCTCTATGCTTAACTGTACACCTGTAGCAGCCTCCCGAACCATGACACATGGCTTTGCCAGATTGTGCACCCTTACCAATATAGGGGCTGATTCATGGAATTTGTGCGCCGAAAAACAGGGCTTTGTGCGCCATTCTGCCCGCAAATCCCTGTTTAACAAATGGGGATTTGCGGGCAGTTTGGCGCACAAATCCCTGTTTTTTTGGCGCACAAATTCCATGAATTAGCCCCTTAGTCTTTATGCTTACCTGCGCACCTGAAGTAGCCCCCGTACCATGAGGCGTGACTTTGCCAGATTGTGCACCCCTACCAATTTTGTCTTCATGCTTACCTGTACACCTGAAGTAGCCCCCATACCATTTGGCGTGGCTTTCCCAGATTGTGCACTCTTACCAATGTTGTTTATATGCTTACCTGTACACCTGAAGTAGTCCCCCCCCCGTACCATGAGGCATGGCTTGCCAGATTGAGCACCCTTGCCAATTGTGTCTTTATGCTTACCTGGATTACCTGAACAACTGAAGTAGCCCCCGTATCATGAGGCGTTGCTCTGTCAGAGTATGTTTTTCAAGATCCACCGTATGTTGTAACCCACATGCGTGGTCTTGCACTTTGTGCACTGTCACTTCGTGCTTACTGTAACTAGCGCCTAGATGCCCCAGGGTATTGTGCGCTGCTATAGATGCAAAAATAAATAAAATATCTTAACTGTCCCTGTTTTACCTGTATGATTGTGTTGTGTTTTGGTTTGTAGAAATGTGAGGGCTGAGTGGGCCATTTTACCCCTAGTCATCCTTGGAGTGTGCACACGATTGTGAGGGCTGAGTGGGCCATTTTACCCCTTAGTCATCCTTGGAGTGTGCACACGATTGTGAGGGCTGAGTGGGCCATTTTACCCCTAGGCATCCTTGGAGTGTGCACACGATTGTGAGGGCTGAGTGGGCCATTTTACCCCTTAGTCATCCTTGGAGTGTGCACACGATTGTGAGGGCTGAGTGGGCCATTTTACCCCTTAGTCATCCTTGGAGTGTGCACACGATTGTGAGGGCTGGGTGGGCCATTTCACCCCTTAATCATCCTTGGAATGTGCACACGATTGTGAGGGCTGAGTGGGCCATTTTACCCCTTAGTCATCCTTGGAGTGTGCACACGATTGTGAGGGCTGAGTGTGTCATTTTACCCCTAGGCATCCTTGGAGTGTGCACACGAGATTGACTGGCTTCAGTGAAATATATACGGTAGTGTGACTGAGCAAATGCATATGACCTCTCCTACAGCCCCTATGTGGAGGACCTGGTTTAACCAAATGACAGGTTCTAATTTGTGATGCCGTGTGTTAAACAATATTGATGACATTCATTTGTGAGTATTGTCTCCTTGCCAACCTTTGAGAACACCTTCCAGGGAGGTGTCATGACTTGTCATTCATGTTCGTGACACATGCTATTAAGGGAAACAGGCTGCCATGGAGCTCCCCACTGATTGCGCTATTCAGGGCCAATGAACCAACCAGCTGAAACCTCCAGAAAGAGCCAGAAGCATCCAGCCCTAATGCAAGGGAAATTCAGCATAACCCCTCCGTCCGGTGCCAGGCTTAAAAAGCACACACTGGAAGAGCTAGCCACAACACTCCAAAACTAGAGTGCTATGCGCAGCCGGGATGGGTGAAGCTATTTGGCGGCAAGTGCCACCTCATAGTTTCACCACCGTATGTGTTGACCCCAGCGGGCACGCACTCTTATTGGCATCTGAAAGCAGCAACAGCCTCACCCTTTCTATGCTCCCACCTACCTTCTGCATCTTAGCTGTTATCTGCAAATTGCCGAGGTGGACAATTTCAAAACAAAAGCAAAAATGCGTTAATGATGTCGGTGTCCGATATGTGTGTGCTAAGATGAATATCACCATATAACGAGCAACCATACATTGTCAAACTCCGGATATGCGGTTTTTTAGAGCCTATGAGCAAAGCACCTGCTATTTGTCTGACCACTATCTAGTGGAGGGGCGGGTGGAGGGCGGAGTTGTCCCAATCGCGGTGATAAGCAGCACAATGCTTTCATCACAGACGACTCTGCTGATGAGAAGTCTTGGGGTTTGACTTCCCTTTTCTGAAGTTCATCGCTTATGACGAAAAAACCGTTCTCGGGTGTCAGTATTAAAGCTCTACATGCAATGCATTGATTGTTTTATACAAGTGGGCCGTGATGAATGGGGGATACCAACCCTCACCGTGAGTTTGACGGTACTTCGGCAGTATATCTGCCGAACTACGGCCAAAATCGATTCCTGTTAGCGCCACTTCGTCCCATGGGTTTACCACAGGAT
Source organism: Ambystoma mexicanum (assembly GCF_040938575.1). Lineage (NCBI taxonomy): Eukaryota > Metazoa > Chordata > Amphibia > Caudata > Ambystomatidae > Ambystoma > Ambystoma mexicanum. Next base: position 791,988,972 of record NC_090928.1, on the reverse strand, counting down.
TACATGTGGTGCCATGGTGGTGTGAAAAACCATTTTCACAGTACATAGGACTCCATTGTGTTTTTGGCAGAATTACCTCTGGTGGTAGGCCTGCCGTGGTCATGCTGCTCATGTTTACCTCCAACTTTTTGGACGGATTGTCACCAAATGTACAAAAGCACGCTTTTGGAACGAAGCTCATGCTGCAAATTTGGTGAAAATCCGTCCATTGGTTTGGTTTTGTATCACCTAGCCATGCCCCCTTTTGGTGTTTCCTTCAAATCTGGAACATGTGTGCGCACCGAAGCAAGGACTGACAAGGCCCACTTTGCCACGGACCTATCTTCCTGAGTGTTCCTGAGCATTTACAGTTGCATTTCTTGAAGCCCTTTTGGAAAGGTGAATGCGCTAAGGACACTTGTGCAATATACTTAGAAATATACTTAGATTATATATAACTGCTTCCCTCCGCAAACACTTCCCTGTTCGCGGAGCGAAGAAGGAAGTGTAACCGCAGAGCGGACATGGATATCACTTATTTTGTGAGACATACTTTTTGGTTGTTTTAAAGAAAACTACTGGATGGATTGTCACCAAATTTACATGTGATGTCATCAGTGATGTCATCAATGACATTTGTGATGTCATATTTCATGTCCTGGGTGTTAGTCTTAGCAGTGCACAATGGTGGCGCGCGTTATGGTTGCTTACCTTACCATAACTGGCGAATTTGAAGGGTTTTTCGGTTTTACTTGGAACCATAACGTCCCGTTAACAACGTTTTTTTTCAGTGAGTATACACATGCATATTTGTTTTGTTTTAGGCAATATTCATATTGTATCAACTAGCCATGCCCCCTGTTGGCATTTCTTTCAAATCTGTAACGTGTGTGCACCGAGGCATGGACCGACGAGGACCACTTTACCACTTCGCTGCGGCGCCATTTGCTCGTGCGGTCGGTCGATACTCCTTCCCTCTTACATAAATTAGCAGGGTTGCAGTGGCTTATTTACACGTTCCTTCCTTATTTGTGTTTAATCACTCATAGACTGATTTGCATGCTTCAGTGTTTTTACTCTCTGAAGACGAATATGCCGGCACATCTGAACACCCCTTCCAAAATGGCAATGGAAGCGACTGATCGAGGCTTCGCTACTCGACATCACACAAGGTAATTGCACTAACACCTATTGCCCATCCTAGTCCCCAAATCATGAAAGGAGACATTTGTGATTTTTTCCCTGAGAACATTTGTCAGTCTCCGGCCAATACTCCAAGGGCGAATCACAGTGAGGAAAATAGAACATTACATTTAAAAAAATTCAGTGTGCCTCGTGTACTGACGCACAGTGCTGTGGTACATACGCCATTTGTAGGCACTATCGCACCGGTGCAGGCTGTGTCAGATGAAACACTGCTGGGAAGAACATGGGTACCTCCCCGTGTACTGCCCGCTGAAACTCCCATGCATGGGGTAGTAGACGAGAGCCCTGATACAAGTTTTGTTATACCAGATATATCTATTCACGCTAGTGTCTATGATTTGTCCAGCAATTCGGAAGCATTATTAACTTCGACCCTGGTATCACTTGCTCAAGAAACTTCACGGCCTCTTCTATCTCTAATGTACAGCCTACGCCGCGTAAGCAAAATGCATTGCCAGGCTGTACAAAAAGAGCATCACAGCCTACTATACTTTAAATTACCCTAGCGGCGGTCAATATGACCATAACTAGTCTTTTCAAATTATTTGAATCACTTGACTCGAAAATAACAACGCAGTCTAAACAGACCCAACAGATATCCGATTGGATCGCGGATTAAATCCAGAAAAAAAAACATCTCTAATAAGAAATATTATCATTTAAAAGATAATTCCCCATCAATCGCAGCATAAGTGATAACTCAAGCTCCAATAGGGTTGCCGCTGGCGGTCCCGTTATTTGAACAAGTGATTCGACCAGTTGGCGAATCAGGCATTAATAGGGGAAGGGGTGAAGCGGTGCAGATGGAAAGACTTGATTTTTGGATACGTTTAGAACAGGATCCCCAAGAAGGCATACAAGATAATTTGATCCCTCTGTCTCTATCCGAACCTTTTGACATTTTCTTAAATAAAAATGAGCAGACCAAAATCATTACAAACTCCAAAAATAAACAGCCTGTAGTTCAAAACCAACAGCTATCGAAAAGGAATAAGCAGCTCTCAACTGCCAAAACATAAAAAACAGAGTCACAAGCCATCAAAATCAATTGCATTTCAATTAATGCCCATGGGAAACAACCGAATCAAGTAAAGAGAATTACAGCTTCGAAGGGACCCCCGACAAACAATCACTCTTTGACGCATATTCTCTTGAATGAACTTATTGATGCAATCGAAGAGCATCGAGAAGTTACTGATACCCAAACAGAAAGAAAGCAACAACACTCTGATGTGTTGCAAGCCAATGTCCATGAACAGGGTCAAGTAGACAAAGTACCATATCAAGCGGTCAGGGGTAGAGAGCCCAAACAAGTAGCAAAGGACCCGCACCATGAACAAAGATGCAGTGACATCAGAAAAGCAGTAGACACTTATTTAAATGTTCAATTTAACAACAGAATTTCAACAATTGAATTGAGTCCTAATAAAATGGATGCCGGCGGCATAAAGCAAACAACACAATTAATTGAGAATAAGCAAACTCAACTCACAGTGCAGGCAACGGAAGTGAAAAGTACATCCTCATCCCTCACTGGATGTTCTAATAAGATCCACCCCAAGGTGGATGATAAGTTGAGACAAGGACTAGTAGACAAAGAATTGTATCAAGAGCATAGATGCCAAGAGCCTCAAAAAGTGGCAAAAGACCCATCTCAAGAACAAAGATGCCATGATATTAGATTAGCAGTAGATGCTTATCTAGGTGCACACTTTAATAACAGAGCCATAACTGCAGCGCTGAACACCAACGAAACGAATGGCGAACCGAAACAAAAAAGAGATTTAATTGAGAAGAAGCCCAGCCAATCGACAGGCCAGGTTAAGGAATCACGGAAGGTGTCCTTCTCCCCTAGTGTCGGTGCTCATCAAACTCCTTCAACTAGAGAGTGGCTAGACTCAAAAATAAATGACAAAAGAGGTAACAGATCTAACATTCATGGAGATGTCAATCTTAAAAACCATATTGACAAGAGACACATTTTAATAATGAAATGTCGTTCAGCTCTGTATTTAAAATATGATCTCTGTCGAACCAGTGTTTTGAACATATTTGCAGAAATACCAGAGCTTGAAGATCTGTCTACACGAGACATAGATCAAGTGGAATTCATGAGTGATGAGGATTTATCAATAGTCCGTCTCTGGATTCCATCAGGGGTGGTGCTGAATGCACTATGGAAAACAAAGATGGACTTATTCAAACTAGGCTTCATCATTGCTCAGGATCCGCGTGCTAAAGAACATCAGCAACAGCATACATTCGTGAGCGACACATTTTTGGGCTGTTCTTTTGAACAAACCCAGTCTCAACTATATATGAGAAATGCATAAGCATAACAACCATTGTTAAACAATCAAAAACATAATAGTCTGGCCTCTTGGAACATTCAAGGGCACTCCCATCTACAAACGGATACAGGCAATGATATTGAAATATACGGCATACTGGCATTCCAAGAAACTTGGTTAATCCAAACACCTATTTGGAATGATCATGACATTGTATTACTACCAGCAGCAACAGCCCAGAAATGCAGGCCTACATCAGGTTTGTTGGTAGCAGTAAAAAAAAGTAGGGGTATGTCGAATGAATTCTGGGCAGCGTCAAATAACTTTCTACTAATGGTTAAAATAAAATTGCAATATTCTAACTTTGCATTGATAAACATGTACAGGAACCCAGCAGGGATCACTGATGGCACATTCTACACTGCTCTTGCGCAGCTTTTAGATTTGGTTATAATTTCAACAGACATCTCAGCCACTATAATTGTAGGTGACATCAATTTGAATTGTATCGCTAAACCCCTTACAATAAAATTGCATCAGGTTAATAGGTGGAAAAATGTTATGGCAGAAAGAAACTTTAGATTAGCCAATGGGTCCCTTCCGGGTGATGTACCACCTCAGAATATGTGGCATTGTATGTTAATGTTAATGTTAAAGGACATTTGTACCGCGCACTATCACCACTGGAGTGGTCCCCTAGCGCTCTGGCGGCTCTGAAAGAGGAAGGGAGGGGAGTTAGTGGGAGGAAGCTGGAAAAGTGCAATAGAGCAGTGATGTGCTGTTGGCGGCCTCAGCCCGGTGGTTCCGTTGGCTGGGCTTGGGCTGTTTGCGGCCGGTAGTCGTCGTGCACTGTTGTGCGAGTCTATGTGTGTTTTTGTTTTGTTGTTTCAATGTAGTGAAGTTTGTGCGGTTTGTTGTGCTGTAGGTTTGTGGTTTTGTTTGGTTTGGGTTTGAGAGATGTATGCGGAGGGCGGAAATTGTTAGTACAAATAGATTAGTTGGCATTTCTATCCTCCCTTGAGGTGGTGGGCTTCTGCTTCTGTAGTCTCCCCAGAGGATTTCGGGAGCACCCCAGCACCTCTGTCCTGATCTGTGTCTGTCAGGCCTTGAAGGTCCCTTACAGAAAAATGGCCCCCTCCTCCTTGTCTCCCTCCCAGCCCTACCTGGCTTCCCTTCCCACTCATACGGCAAGTGCGCCTATTAATGTCCGTAGCTGAGTTATTGTGATGTTTGATAATATCCCGACAGTTTCACAGCCCTAAGGTACCTGGTGGAAGCTTAGGGGTGAGTGCAGGTTTTGGGTGTGGTTAAGTGGGGTTGTTGACTCAGTCTCCATGGGTGTTGCCTGAGTTCCACTCTATACTCGGCGTCACTCGTCCGGGTGCTGTGGGAGCTACCCTGTCGTGTCTGGGAGTTGACCATGTGCACTCTCGTTTAGTCATCCCTATTCTTTTCTGTTTCAGTTTTCAGTTTAAGTCAGTGGTGTTGAAGAGCCAGGTTTTTAGTAATTTCCTAAATTTTAGGTGATCTTTGGTGTTTCTTATTTCTTTTGGGATGTTGTTCCAGGTTTTTGCGGCTAAGTGGTAAAATTAGGTGCCTCCCAGTTTTTTCTTGAGGTATGGTTTAGGTTCCAGCCGGATGTCATTGCTTGACCTGAGGGGTCTTGTTGGCTTGTAGATTGTTATTTTCTTTTGTAGAAATTCTGCTCCTTGTCCGCTGATTGCCCTGTGCGTTATGCACATTGTTTTGAAGGTGATGCAATGTTTTACTGGGAGCCAGTGTAGTGATTTTAGAGCAGGAGTGATGTGTTCTCTTCTTGATAGTTTAAGGAGTAGTCTGGAGGCTCTCAGGCAAAATCATTGACTACATTTATGTGGATGAAAAACTGTTTAACATAGTTGACAGTTTTAAAATTATGGAACAAACTCATAGCGATCATCATATGCTCACTATGTCACGGCCATGGGTGTCACACGAAATCACGTTTCTGCTGGTCAGAAACGAAGCTACAAACTTTAGAGTTTGACTTACAAGAACAAACAATGCTAAATTGTCATCCTTATTCCACAACTTTGAATAAATACAAATGTACTTTTAGGAAGGTAGGTCCGAAAGCATTTATCCATAAACATCAATTTGATCAATTGCTGAAGCAACGTAAAGCTGACTTCAGATGAGAAAAGGGAGCAATTCTACATCCGGGTGAGGACGGGCCTGGAGCTCTTGCTAAGGCTAAATGCAAATTTAGGAATTGGACCAGAGGAAGATCGGCTCTAATGTATCAAAGAGACAGTGAACACTTGTTATACTCATTGCAAAATAAAAACACTGCCCAGACTTGGTCATTGATGAATAACACCGAATATGACAGGCAAAATTGCTGTCAAACCAATGGTGTAATGGAATGGCAATGGGTAAAACACTTTTCGGAGTTGTACACTGATCCTGAATTTGATGCCTTAGAACACAGTTACCCTGAGGCTGTTAGCTGGGACATCAAGTTATCACGGGAAATTATAGAAGATCTAATAAAACGTTCTAGCAGCACCAGAGCAGCAGGGCCTGATGGCTTGAGCAATTGTATGTTTAAGGCTCATTTGACTCACTGGGCAAGAATCCTATCTACCATCTTCCAAGAAATTCTATTAAATCTCCTCGTACAAGCTTCATGATGGAAATCGATAATAGTACTGATTTTTTAAAAAGGTGTTAGATCTATACCTAACAATTATAGACTAATAGCACTGTTACTCCGGGGAAGATCTTCGAATGCATAATCTTGAAGGAATTCAATGCATGGACAGAAGCTCGCCAAAGGCGCGATCCTAACCGATCCGGATTTTTAGCTGGCATGGGTACAAATATTAATTTACTGAGTCTAAGTGTAATAAAAACTCAGCCACAGGTCAGCAAACAACTGATTTATTTTGCATTTGTCGACTTCAAATCGGCATTTGATTCGATATCTCGCAAACTTCTCATGGCCAAGTTATCTATGGCAGGATGCTCACACACTCTAAAAGACATCATCTTTGCCTTAGATTCAGATTACAAATTAGACTCACTACAGATGGCCTACTATCATCAACAATCAAGACAGCAAAGGGACTTAAGCAGGGGTGCATTCTTGCATCAGCTTTATTCCGTTTTTTTTATCCATGATATGAAATATGTGTGTAAGGCCTTGGTCACAGATGCGCCTCAATTGAATGGCATAGCCATAGCGGCATTATTAAATGCCAATGATTTATTTCTCATCTTCAAAAGCCCAAAAGGTCTACAAAAGTTTTTGTATGCACTTACACAGTATATAAATATCAACCAACTAAGTAAACATTTGGAAAAGACGAAAATACTCATGTATTCCCAGAATCAGCTGTCTCACAACAAGATGATTTGGTCCATTAAGGATGTAAACATCGAAGTTGTGTGTCAGTATACTTATTTGGGAATGATTATTGATATAGAGCCACAGAATAAGTGTCATATGCTAAGATTGGAGCAAAGAATTGTAACAGCAGTATCTCAAATGAAAATTATTCTTAGGAAATATGGGAGGATTTCCATAATAGCTGCGTGGACTTATTATACGCAAAAATGCACTCCTGTACTGTTGTATGGTATGGAATCTATGAAACTAGTACCAGACAATTTCTTTGACAAATTAGAAGCAAAATATTGGAAACAAGTGCTAAATCTTCCGCAGTGTGTCCCAATATCGTGGCTCTGATATGAGCTGGGTTTGGTTTCTTTGCCAGCACAATATCATTGGCGCATATGCGCCTTATTCAGAAAATGTCTTATGGCAAATAGCAGTGAAACCCTTCTGAACACATTGTCTGCATACATGTTTTCGTCTAATAATGTTTTTGCCAATGTCTGGATAAGAAATACCTGTACTTTTTTAGCAACTGTTGATATTTCAATTGATCTTCTTTTCAGCAATCCCATAAGAGCAAAATTAAAAATGTATATGACAGACTGGATTAACACCAGAAGACTTTGCCTGCAGTATAAACATTTTGATGGCAACTGTATGATTGAGAAACGGTTCAGAATAATGGCACCATAGTTGATAAAATGTCCATCACCGGCTATTCAATCTGCAATTATGCGTTTAAGACTCAATTTATTGCCAACATGAGAGTTACTGGCGGATCGTACAATTATAAAACCTAACGAGAATGTTTGTCGTTTCTGTCAAAATCAAGTTGCAAAAGAAACATTACATCATTTAATTATAGAGTGCCCAAACTTGGTGTCCATTAGGAAGACTCTTTTTGCCAATCATTATCAGTTCCTATGTGATGTAAATCCAGCTCTGAGGCTGCAGATAATTATAGCCCCTCAATACATAGGAATCGGAATAGCGGCTGTTAACTTCTTGTCTGCTCTTGAATTGTGAAAGTGCCAATATGTATATTTAGCAAGAAAGGAATCTAAAATAGGAAGTGAGCACATACATGAATGCAAAAATAATCTTTATATCATTGATTGCTCAAATGTTTTGGGTGCTCTCAAAATTTTTATTCACAAATGAAATTGGAGTCCAATTGAACTCTTGCCATTGTCTTATCTAAACAATTGCGAAACGTAGAAGTGTTGCTATTGATGTTTGTTAAAAAAAAGTTTTCTTTTGTTTTCTTTGGGATTGTTGTTAAAAGACTCCAATCAAGCAGTCCCACTAAGTCAATGCCTTGTCTGGGATTGCTCAAGGGAAGCCCTTATTTATATGTTTTTATGTCCAGTTCGTGTACTCTGGATGACAACCCTTATATAACACCCTTCTCTTAGAATCCCCCTGACCCCACTGAGCCAAGAAGTAAGTTTGTTTTGCAAATTTAAAAGGTTTATTTGGGAATTAAACAATATATATATATATATATATATATATATATATATTGCACTTTTATAATAAATTAATAATTGATATCACACTTAGACATATGACAGTGAGTGATCAACAATGGATGATGTATACTAGCACACTGGGTAATTACTTAGGAGTAGTATAGAGGATAAGGTAGCTGAGAATGCTTTATATGGTACAAGGAAATGCAAGGTGGAAAAGAAGCAACACAGGAATAAACTTGATATGATTTCAGCAAAACATAATATAATCACTTTTCCCCTTTCAGGTTCAGGGTGAGTGATAGCTACTTTAAATAAGATTAGGATCACATTAGCAATGCTCTATGAATGATTGTCAGGTTGCAAACGAATTTCAGCAAAGTAAAGCAAGGACACATATTTTTACACGTAGCTGAAATGAAGCAAAATGTAAAATCGCGGCAATTTAGTCGCGTGCGTCAAGCGCAATTATGGAGGTAGTATAAGGAGTAGCAAGACGGTTTAGAGCTTGTTGGAAAGCTTAGGAACTCAGCTTCAAAGTAAAAGTTAAATCACGCTTTTATCACAAACGGTTCAAGAGATACGGACGATTTTGTGGAGGTAGATTTTCAGAAATGAAATTTTAAAGTTTCAGAATGACAGATGACAGTTTTGCAGCTTTGAATCAAAAGACAGGACACGATTTCTATGATGCAGTTCTCAATAGGTTAAAATAGTTTGAATTAGATTATTTTAAACTAAGAGATTGTTTTTTTACAGTTCTGGCTGGGTACTCACACTATATTTTGGAAGGAATGGGCCTCGTCACAGATCTGGTCAGGTTGACTGCGGTTCTCTCGCCACGGACGGTCTTTAGTACCGGTTCTCTGGTTACAGCGGTCTGGGTCAGCTCTGCTCTGCTGGTCTGGCACTCGGCGCTTCACAAAGGTCTGGTCTCTGGTTCCGGGTACAGCTCTGCTTTCTGGGTGTTTCTGGCACAGGGTTCTAGGCCAGAATCAAACAGCTCAGCCCGGCTGTTTTACTCTGATGTCCCCCTTGGAAGTCTGGGGTAAATCAGTTTGCAAAAGATTTTGAGGCCTGCTGACAAATTCTGAAGTCTGAATTCAAAGTTCTGGTCTCTGTCTGGATTTGAAGTCTAAGTGCTGGATTTGGTATCTTCTGGCAAAACGCTCCGCAAGAAATCAGCTTGAAGTGGGAAGTGAATGTCCCTACCTGTCCTGCACAGTCTCCTTTTTTGTGTTTAGAAAGTGGGAGGGTCGGCTCATCTTCTATGCCCAACCCTCTCAACTTATCATTGGCCAGTTCCTCCTCTCTCCCTTGATTGGGGGAACTGGGTTGTGAGTCAGAGTGATGAGGTAGGTTTATGGTCAGAGGATCCTGCCCTTGTCAAATTGCACACAAATCTATTTCTGATCCAAATACATATTTATCTATGTACTATTTTTCTAATATTATATGTCCAGTCAACATATTTTCTGTAGCACCAAACCATCCGATCCCTGTCTTTGTAAGATGTCGTGTCCCCTTATGACAGAATTCTACCCTTTTCATCCAGATAACGACCTCTAAACCTTTCCAGATTTTACACAAATGTGCACCAGGGATATGGGTTTCAGATGATAAAGTGTCAGATTTTTAACATGCACACATTTGGAGTAACAACCTTTTTTCCGCTGCTATCCCCAAGAACATACCCCAGAGTCCTAACACCTCTTAAAATGTGCACAGAAAAATCACAAAAATGATGATGTTATTTATATAATTTTTACAAGTACGCACTATGAATTATCCATCTTTTTAAAATTATGCTCTGGCCCCAAAGGGGTGTGGTTTTCCAAAGCACATGGCGGAATTCCTGGTTTATCCACTTCCCCCAAGCTTAGCTTGCTCACATGCAGTGCCCCTCCCCGTTTCCTTCCAAGAGGAAGCCATTTACGACCCCCCTAATTTAACATTTGCCTGGGCCAAGGACAGTGCTTTGTTTAGTTTCCTGCAGTCCCCAGGTGCTCCTCCCCTGATTCAATCAGGGAGGTGTCATCTCCTTTTGGTGGGGGCAGCAGAATGCAGCCAGGCCTGGGAAGAGTGGCTGAGCAAGTTTCACTCCTGTCGGGGGTAGTTGCCGGGCAGAATTCACTCTCTTCAAGCCAGGCTTCAGCTAAATGTCACTTTAGTTCCCAGTATTCTACATTCAAACCAAACTTGCAATTTTTACACATGCAGCTAGAACGCTGATTCTAAGTTCAAAACTATAGCATTTAACAGTTGCAAACTATGTGCCACTCAACAGTAGGTCACTCATTTATTTTAAACATTTAGATTTTAGTGTCTTTCAGTCCAATTTCACTTCAGCTGCTGACATCCACAGCTCAGCCAGTTTTGTTATAAACATTGTTTTGGGCTCTTTCTCTTTCCAGATTTTGTATGCACACAAGTCTACTTTCTGCCAAATGTCTGCTGGTGTTCATTGAGATTTTTGAATGTCTTGCAATGTTTAAAATAAGCATTTTTAGCTTGCATTTCAGAGAAACAAAGGTGATTTCAAAGTGCTTTTTTTTTTTTTTTTAGCCACCGGTACTGCTGTTTTTCCTTTGGCACACATTTCACTCATGGCACTCCTGGCCTATCATGCTCGCACTGGTGGATGGCAGGTCAGGCGACCATTTTGGTGTGCGCAAAACTGCGCGGTTCTCCTGGTTCTGGGATAGAATGATGGGCGGCGACAGCTCATCCCCACATCTACCCAGTCTATTGATTTAGTTTTGTTCTGGGATAGAATGATGGGCGACGACAGCTCATCCCCACATCTACCCAGTCTAATAATTCAACATGGGTCAAAACCCTTGACAAGCCCCCCCGCCTGACTGCGCTTTGATTTCGAGTCGAGGGGGAGTCGGGTGCAAAGGATGTTTTGATCCACGCGCTGGTATGTCAGCATCATCTTCTTCCAATTCCGTAGATGGCACAGTTCAGCATCTTTTCCTCCCTCCAGTTGGATCGATCGGTTCTCCTTGCCGGTCCTGATGGGAATATTGGCCGGTACCCTGGGCCCCTCGGATCTTTGCTCCCGGTCCCTGGGTCGTTCTCCTTGGTCAGTCTCCATGGTTTCATCTTTCCTAGGATGATAAACCAAAAGCGGCAATACCTATTCGTAGACATTTCTCCCCCACTATTGATATAGTAGGGCAGCATATTCATTTTATAGTCTAAACATGAACAAATACATTTTTTAAATCAGGAGGCAAGAACATGTTCAAGAATCATAGAATTTTATAGGCTATATGTGGAATATTTTAGGGTGGAAGTGAATTAATCTGGAGCAGTCCCCTCTGGTATTGCAGATGACTCCTCCAGTTGCTGCCGAGTGTGCCTGGGATGGCAACACTTTAGCTGATTTATATGTACCCACTTGTCTTCCCCTTCCGCCAGACTACCTTTGGGGGTGCGGATCTTATACGCTACTGGGGAGACCTTGTCTATAATTTCAAACGGTCCCTTCCATGTAGGCAAACATTTTCGCTGTTTGGCCTGGTTTCTGTGGAAATTGTATAGATAAACCCGGTCTCCCACATTATATTCCTTCCTGGTGGTCTTCAGGTCGTAGTGGGTTTTCATGCTATCAGCTGATCTTTCTAGATTCCGCTGAGCATAGGCAAAAGCATGTTGGAGGTGTTTCCTTAAATTCTCCACATACTTGTGGAGTTGTGGAGGCATTTATCAATGTCTGCTCTTGGGTTCTGTAGAGCAAATGCTGGGGAAGCACCATCTTGCGTCCAGTCATCAACTCAAACAGTGACATTTTAGTTGCAGATGAAGGGGTAGATCTGATGGCCATTAGGACCAGAGGTAATCGGATATCCCAACTTGGCCCAGAATCTGCCACAAACGTTTTTAAGATGCTCACAATGGTCCGGTTGTAGCGTTCTACTGCCCCAGAAGAAGCTGGCCAGTAAGCAATATGTAACTTCCTTTTGACCCCCAGTATCTCCCACATCTTTGTCATTACCTCGCTGGTGAAATGGCTACCTCTGTCTGACTTAATCCTTTGAGGTAGACCAAAACGGGAAAATATGTGGTTAATCATCAGGGCAGCTGCTGTTTCTGCCTTGCAGTTTGGGGCCGGGAGACATTCCACCCACTTGGTAAACAAGCATGTGACGGTCAACATGTACTTGTTTCCTCTAGACGAGCGAATTACAGGGCCTACGAATTCAATTTGCAAATCTGACCATGGCAGTGTCATCCCCCTCTTTTTGAGAGGTGCACGGTGTGTGAGGGATGATGGCTGAAATTGTGCACACACCAGACACCCCTTCAAGTATTGGTCGAGGTCCTGCCCCATGTGTGGCCAGTATGCAACCTCTCTTAAAATCTCAAGTATTGTGTGACACCCCCTATGACCGGCTGTGGCCGCATCATGGGCGTGACTTAACATCAGGCTTCGGAATGAGGTAGGGACCACCCACTGATCATGGCCAGCTTGGGAATTCCTTACCAACAAACCGTCTTGGATTCGGAACATCTTTGGACATTTCATCAACACTCTAAGGTCCTCCTTCCCAATGTAATCGGTATCCGTCAGGGGAAAGTTCTCAGGGTCCTCAATGTGTTGGTAAAACTTACCAATTATTGGATCCCCCTTTTGAGCCGTAATTAAATCAGCATCAGGGGTCTCCTTACTCCATTGTGCAGTTGAAAGATCATTGTGAACATTTGTCTGGGACCTAGTGATAGCAGTGACCAGGATTTCCCCCAACAGGGACTCTATTTCTATTAGATCCCCTTGGATGGCCCCGGTTTTGGCCAGCTGATCAGCTAAATCATTTCAAGTTTTGTCTGGTCCCTCTACTTTGGAATGACGCTTGATCTTTTTCCAGTAGATGGTCATCTCATTCGATGGGACCAGATCATCAATGTTTTGGATTAACTTCCCATGTTTCAGGGGTTTGTTATTAGCACATAACATGCCTCTGGTTTTCCAATTGACGAGGTGCTCCACGAACCCATTCCGTACATAATCCGAATCTGTGATTATGACCAGTTCGTGGAGTTGATGTTGGACAGCAGTGAGGATGGCTTGATGCACAGCCATCAACTCTGCTACCTGACTACTTCGTTGACCAATTTTGTACCCAGCGGAGGGTTCTGGGGACTCATTCACCCATGCATTCCCTACGCCGGCCACCAGTTCTTTTTCCCCGTTGTTGTCAACATGGTAAGAGCATCCATTCACATAGACAGTGGGCATTCCCTCACACTTGTCTTCTTCAAAGACTTTGTGTGGGGAATTAAGGTATGCCTCCATGTTGTCCTTGAGTTTTAGACTTTCGTCTACGAGACAGTTTTCTCTGGCACAATCATGCAAGTCAGCCAGATCTTGCGCGAGGGGACTCTTCTTGTTTTGGCCATATCTGACCTCCACAGCAAAGCCTTGCATTGACAGAATCCAGGACGTAATTCGGGAATTACTCACATTTCCGGCCCGGATTCTGTCACTTTGGAGGTATTGCAGAGGCTGGTGTGGAGTCTCCACTATGATGTGTTCCCCCTGGATGAACGGGCGGTAATTCTTCAATGCCCACACCGTTGCCAGGAATGCCTTTTCACAATCGTTGAATTTTTCCTCCACAGAGGATAAAGTTTTGCTCGCATAGGAAATTACTTTATTGACCTTGTCATGCTTTTGGTATAATACTGCCGTCAAGCACGTATTATGGAACCCTGTCTCCAGTAAGAACTCCTTATTTCTGACAGGGTAAACTAGGCAAGGCGCTTGTGAGAGGCTTCTTTTGAGTTGTCTTACTACCTTGGATTGTTCTGGACCCCATTCCCACTTGACCCCCCCTTCAAGATATGAATCAGGGGTCTGGTGATCTCTGCATAGCCCTCAATGAACTTTCTGCTGTAATTAGTCAGTCCAAGGAGGCTCCTTAGTTCCCGCAAAGTGGTGGGGTCTTTCAGTTTCTGAAGTGCTTCCACTTTCTTTTCCTGGGGAGAGAGACCCTGAGGAGTAATCTCATGCCCCAAGAAATTAACACGTGTTCTACACCACTGTGCTTTCTGAAAGGAAAGTTTTGCTCCGGCGGCCCTCAACTGTGTCAGAACATAACGGATCTCCGCTATGTGTTCCTCCACAGATGAACTTTTGATGAGGACATCATCTACATAAGCCAGGTTACCCCTCGCACCCAGGTCGGGCATGGCCTTGTGTAGGAAAATGTTGAATTCATTGCCGGAGTTGAGGTATCCGAAGGGAGTCCGGGTCCATGTGTACTGCTGGCCCCCAAAGGTAAAAGCCAGTTTGTATTGGTCCTCCCTACTGACAGGCACGGTCCAGTATCCATTGGCCAGGTCTATTGCAGTGAATACCTGTGACCCCTGAATCTGGGCCAGCCCTTGGTCAATGTAGGGCAGAGGCCATCGGAAAGTATGGACCCGTTTGTTGAGCTCCCTAAGGTCGGCACAGAGTCTCCACTGGCCGTTTGGCTTCAATATTCCCAGCACCGGATTATTGAAGGTGCTGTGTACTGGACGGATTATTCCCCGGGACTCAAGGTTCTTAATTATTTCAGTAAGGGACTCCATGGATGCGATAGGCAAGCAATGTTGCTTCACAAACACTGGAGTCATGCCAGGGTCCGTGGGAATTGTTGTTGTGTGAATGTCGGTGCGACCACAGTCATATGAGTCTACCGCAAAGAGATCTTGGAAATCCAAGAAAACTTGTTTCAACTTTTGCTTCTGTTCCAGAGTCACACAGGCATCAGCTAGGTTGACTCTCTCTTCCACCATCTGCCTGAAGCCTGGAAAGACTTCTGGTTTTGCTATCTCAGCGGCCTCCTCCAGCTGGGTGGAGAAGTCCCTGGTCGGAGTGCTGATTTGGACTGGAGGCTTCAGGTGGGAAAGGCAGCCCTCATGGACCTGGAAAATCACCTCATCCCTTCTAAAGTCACAAGTCACGTCTTCCTTACCATAAGGGCAAAAAGTGTACACCAGGAAGTTCCCCCCATGCCGGGTAAAGAACCTGTCTGGTGTTGTATTGTCATCACTGTCACTGTCAAAACAGTCCTTGGGGATTGGTCCTAACATTTCCTAAATCAATGGAGAAATGTCGGTCATCAACCGCCATTCCAATAATGATGCCTGCGGCTAGAGTAATGCTCTTTAAGTCGCTGTTATCTACCTCTATTGGAATGGTGTCATGTTCCATGTTGACTAATGGTGTTGGGTTTACCCATAACCCTTTCTGTTGGAGAGAAGCATTTAGATGAATATAAGCATCAGGGTTTTTCAATTTTTGTCCTCTTTTAACTTTCACTTCCAGGGAGAATTGTCGGGTCCTTTCTGGGATGATGACTTCCTCTTTAATTTGAATTTCAACTGCATAAGGTAGCAATTGAGCTGACCTAAATGCTTTTTCTGGATCATCAAAGCCCATGGGATTATCTGCTAATCGGGACCAAGCTTTGAAGTTTATTAGGTCCAAACTAATGGCAAAGCGATTGAGAATGTCACTGCCTAAGTAAAAGGCGACAGTGACGTCTCGCACAACCCAACAATTATGGACCATGCTCTTGTTGCCAATGGAGATTTTGAGCATACACCCGCTTGGCAGGAGATGTTTCGAATTGGGTGTTTCCAGATCCATTTCCCATTTGTCTATCAGTTTGAATGTGGGAATGGCTGGATCTTTTGGGAGTTGGCGGAACATGGCTTCGCTGATGAAGCTCTTACCGTTGTACACACACACTCGAGCGAGAACAGAGTCCTTCCCATCATTTAACTGAACAGGGATGAACAACTGCTCTCCAATTTGCTGAATATCAGCCAGGCTCTGAGCTGATTTCACACCTTTCTGGACTATAGGAGTGGGAGTGTCTGATTGTGGATTGGTAAAGAATTTCAGGGTGTTTCCTTCCAGTATGGAATACCACCTTAAAATGGAAGGAAGGTTGATTTTCAGAAATAGAGAGGACCCCCCATCACCAGTATGTTGCCCTACTGCTATTACTGTCACGTCTGGAATTTGGTTGTTCTGGAAGTGAAATTCTACTTGGTCAGATTTTTGTTCAACCATGTGGCAGGTGCCGTTTAAACTAACATGGTTGACACTCTGTTTTAATTTTATTGGTCGGCTAGTCTGGGTCCAGAGGATCTTGTTTACACAATCTATTAGGGGTGACAGCCTTCTCAGGAGGTCATTCCCTAGTAAACAAGGGGTGCCCTCTGTGAGTCACTAGTATGACCGGGTGTTTCACCTTGTGTCGCTCAATTTTGATGTCCAAATCTGCAGTCCCCTTGACGGGAATTTCCTTCCCGTCAAAGTTCTGGAGTTGTCCAGGAAGAGAGGTGAGGGGAATTTGGTACTTCTCCCTCCTACCTGAATTCAGTTCATCAAAGGCACTTTTGGACAGAAGGGTAGCATGGGATCCAGTGTCCACCAGTGCCAAAATTGTACCCTGCCCCTGTACTTGTACCGGGGCATAGTATCTTCCCTCCTCCTCCTCCTCCTCAAGGGGGCACAGATAATGCACATTTTTGGACAACTGGTGGGCTAACTTTCTGGTTTTGGACATGGCGAGAGAAGAGATTTGGGCAGAATTCTGTGGAGAGTCATGGGAATCTGAAAGAAAAAGTTTGCAACTGGATATTGATGCGGTTTTTGGTTCCCCTGGTTCCAGTTCTGGGCCGCCACCCCCTTTTTGGAGGCATTCACCTGGATGGGTTTGAACCAGGGGTTTTCGGTCTTTTTGGTTTTGGGATAGAGCGACAGCTCAAACCCCACATCTACCCAGTCTGGGTTGGAATCCCTTGGGACCCATTTTTCCTTGGGAGGAGTTCCCCTATCTCTGAAGGAGAAAATACTTTTCCCAGGATCCTCTCAGGATCCCTCTCCCTCAAATTGGAAGATATGTACCTCCTCCACAAAATGGGTCTGTTTGGGTACTTTGTTTCTCCTACCTCCCCTCTGTTCCTTGGGTGGCAGACTTTCAGGGGTAGGAGATTTTGTTTCCGGTTCCTGGTTTTCCAGGGACTGTTTACAAGTTGTGCCTCCTCCCTGGGAACCGGTGGGTTATCGGGGTGCTGCCCCTGTCATTGTTCTGGAGCAGTATGTCCGGAGTTTGGGGCATTCTGTGCAGGCATGCCCATCTGAGGGTTCTGTTGGGCCCTCAGCATGCAGCCCAAATCCTGTGCCATGTTCTGAACCTGACGCTCTAACTGGGAAACCCGCTCAGGCTGATACGGGGTCCGGTTTTCTCCTGTGGGCTGATCCCGGGAAGGGTAGCTATCCCTTCTCTGGTAATACCCTGGGTTGGGAAGATTTGGGTACCCCTCCATCCTTGGCCTCCCCTCTCCCGGATTAGGTTGTCTGGGCTCAGGGAATTGGGGAAAGAAGGATGGATGGTTTGGGGGTTGGAAATTGGGTGGATACCTGGGAAAAAATGTTCTGCCCAGTGTTTGGGGAATTTCTGCCCTCCTGTGGGAAGTTAGGAGGGAAGATCCCTGGGTCAGGTGCTTGGCTGGATCCCCCCCTTGGGCTGGAGGAGTCCACACATAACCCAGGATTGGTCTGTTTCCCTTGTACCCGCTACATAGTCAGGGGAGCGAGGGACCCCATTTGTGGGATTACCTCCTTGACTCCCTGTCTGCGACTGGCCCGAGGGCCTTCTGGGCTGTGAATTATTTGGTGCAGGCAGGTTTTTGGGTCCCCCCATCTCCACATCTAAAACGGGGGCAACCTTTACCTCTGCCACCTTGGCAGCAGCAGGGGTGCTGTTGGTTTTGGGGTTTTTGGGCTGATTCTTATTTTCCACCGGTTTCTGCACCTCGTAGATGCGGGTGGCTTGCTCAATGACCCAGTCTAAAGATCTTTTCTCGTGAAAATCTCTCACGAGCTGGGTCATTATGTATTGGGGGAGTGCATGGAAAAATGTGTTGATGAATTCTCTGCTGTCCGTGCACACCCTTCTGGTGGTCTGAGCAAAGGCACGCTTCAATTCTTGCACGAATTCTTGTGGGGCCTGATCCTCCCCACATTGCAAATTGTAGGCTGCCTTGCGAGCCTCTTGGGGATTCCGGTGAACAGAAAAATGTTTCAAAATGGCCGCCCTATATGTGGACCATCTTGAATGGTTTTGGTCCTCCAGCCCCGCAAAGAAACTGGAGTATTCTGGGGAGAATGTCCATTTGACGTACTGGATGCAGCTACTGCTGTCCTTCAAATGGAAAGTCTCCATCATTTGCTCAAAGAGCTCCAAGTGTTCCCACACAGAATACTTGGAGTTCTTGTGACAAGGCGTGATGATAGTCCTGATTGCCTTAATCTGTTTTAAGGGGTCCTTAAGCAAGGCCCTTTTTGCCTTATTGGCCTTTTTGGTTTGGGTACCCTGGTCCATTCATCCTCCGACTCAGAAGCACTGCTCTCAGAGGTGCCCGTCTGGTCTTCCAGGTTTTCCCGGATTCTGCGAGCCTGGGAATGGCTGACAGAATGTGGGGACCTGGTCTCCTGTGTCCTGTGACGCTCAGAGGAGTCTTCAGATCCCTCCTTGCTACCAGGATTTGCTGGGTAACCCCCCACTGACCTAACTCGGCAGAGGTTTTCAGGATGCCTTTAGTGGGCCTACTCTCCTGGGGTTCCCCACTAAATTGCACTGTGCTTGGGTGCCCATACCCGGATGCCCGCCCATCCATTCCTGGGTGGTACTGGCCTATGAGCCCCATCCTTTTGGCCGGATAGTAATCTGCCCTCCCTGTGGCCCTGTGCTCATGTGCGCCAGGGGACATGGGGGTGGCAGAGTCCAAGGACTGGGAGAGATGAAGGCCTCTGGTACTAGGGCTCCTGAGGTTATGCTCAGGTGTTTCCCTTTCCCAGCGAACTTCATCTCTATCAGCCCCTGCTCCCTGGTGCAATGCAAGAGCCTGCGCTTTCAGTTCCTCCGTTAAGGCCTTACTAGGCTCTATCAGTCTCTCCTACATGGCTACCTGTTGCTGGAGCCTATCATTGTGCTGACAGAGAGCCTCATTCTCTCTCTGTGCCTCCTGATTGTCTTTGCTGCAGGAGGGTTACCTCCTGAGTCCCATCCCTACTGGCCTGCTCCTTTCTTGCCAGAGCATCTTCCACCCTCCTGGTGTGCTCTAACAAGTTCTGATGCTCTTTTTGGAGGTCACCCAGCCCCTGGAGGGCCAGGTGATTTCCTTCAATTTTTTCTTTTAATTGGCAGACTTCCTGGCCTAAGGTGTCCCTTTCCTGACTAAGAGCCTGCATCTGTGCCGCCAGGTCGCCCTCTGCCTTTGAAAGGCACCAGCTTTCTGGCGTTCTTGATCAAACTCTGCCTGGGTGTCCAGGTCTTTCGAAATCAATGTATTGCTTTCCTCTTTCTCCCTATCTGGCTTTGCAGGGTGACTACCTGCTCTGCGCATGCCCTATTGAAGTCCAGTTGTTGCTCCAGCTTTTTCTGGCTCTGCAGTAGGGCGTCCAAACCTTCCTGGTACTCCTTCTGCAAGGCCAGAAATTTGTTATCCTGGTCAGACTTTTCCTGTTGCAGGATATCCATTTCCTCCTTTATTTTAATAATATACTGCCTATTATCATTTTCCGACTCCTGGCTCCTCTGCAGCCTCTGCTCAGAAGAGACCAGGTCAGATTGGGCCTTCTCTAATGCCATCAGTTGCCTATTTGCCAGATCTTGGCCTTCAGCACATTTGTCCTGTATGGCTCCCATATGTAAATATAAATATGCCGCTACCCTGGCAATCTTGTTGTGCTCATCCTTGGCCTTAGGGGCCATATATAGTTCACTCAGGGCCACTTGTAAGGGACCCTGATCTCTCCATATATCTGACCCTGTTTCAGTGATCTGGGGTGCGACTGCCTGCAACCAGACCACCTGGTCCTGATGAGCCCACTCACCTCTCACAAATAGCTTATGTAAGAGGTGTTCTCTGGCTATTTTGATATCTACCAAGGTCGTCATTCTTGAACTTGATTTCCTTCCTGATTTACAGAAGTTTGTATTTTATTTTGCAAAACAGACCGTTTCCTTAGAGCGTTCCTTTGAGGAGTGCTTTACAGCGTAACACAGCATGGTGATCTAACCGGATATGTATCCTGTCAGCTGGCACACTGCATTAATCTGCAAAGTTGATAGATCTAATCCAGAATCCCCGGCTACGAGCCCCTACTTTGTTAAATGACTCCAATCAAGCAGTCCCACTAAGTCAGTGCCTTGTCTGGGATTGCTCAAGGGAAGCCCTTATTTATATATTTGTATGTCCAGTTCGTGTGCTCTGGATGACAACCCTTATATAACACCCCTCTCTTAGAATCCCCCTGACCCCTCTGAGCCAAGAAGTAAGTTTGTTTTGCAAATTTAAAAGGTTTATTTGGGAATTAAACAATATATATATATATATCGCACTTTTATAATAAATTAATAATTGATATCACACTTAGACATATGACAGTGAGTGATCAACAATGGATGATGTGATACTAGCACACTGGGTAATTACTTAGGAGTAGTATAGAGGATAAGGTAGCTGAGAATGCTTTATATGGTACAAGGAAATGCAAGGTGGAAAAGAAGCAACACAGGAATAAACTCGATATGATTTCAGCAAAACATAATATAATCACTTTTCCCCTTTTGGCAATTCACCCCCCCTCTATGCATTGTAAGGAGGTGGAAGTGACACACAAAGTCTTCACACATACAAACACAGTACAATCCCAATTCAGTTCCCCCCTAGCAAGCTTAGATCAACAGGGATGATTTTAAACACAGACAAAATACTTTAAAGGTGGTATGCAAAGAAGGGAAAAATATGCTAAAAATTATTTTAATTCCCTCTAGAGGTTCAGGGTGAGTGATAGCTATTTTAAATTAGTTCAGGATCACTTTAGCAATGCTCTATGAATGATTGTCAGGTTGCAAACGAATTTCAGCAAAGGAAAGCAAGGACAAATATTTTTACACGTGGCTGAAATGAAGCAAAATGCCAAATTGCAGCAATTTAGTCGCGTGCGTCGAGCGCAATTACGGAGGAAGTATAAGGAGTAGCAAGTCGGTTTAGAGCTTGTTGGAAAGCTTAGAATCTCCGCTTCAATTTATCACAAACGGTTCAAGAGATACGGATGATTTTGTGGAGGTAGATTTTCAGAAATGAAATTTTAAAGTTTCAGAATGACAGATGACAGTTTTGCAGCTTTGAGTTAAAAGACGGGACACGATTTCTATGATGCAGTTCTCAATAGGTTAAAATAGTTTGAATTAGATTATTTTAAACTAAGAGATTGTTTTTTTACAGTTCTGGCTGGGTACTCACACTATTTTTTGGAAGGAATGGGCCTCGTCACAGATCTGGTCAGGTTGACTGCGGTTCTCTCACCACGGACGGTCTTTAGTACCGGTTCTCTGGTTACAGCGGTCTGGGTCAGCTCTGCTCTGCTCTGCTGGTCTGGTCTGGCATTCAGCGCTTCACAAAGGTCTGGTCTCTGGTTCCGGGTACAGCTCTGCTTTCTGGGTGTTTCTGGCACAGGGTTCTAGGCCAGAATCAAACAGCTCAGCCCGGCTGTTTCACTCTGATGTGCCCCTTGGAAGTCTGGGGTAAATCAGTTTGCAAAAGATTTTGAGGCCTGCTGACAAATTCTGAAGTCTGAATTCAAAACTCTGGTCTCTGTCTGGATTTGAAGTCTAAGTACTGGATCTGGTATCTTCTGGCAAAACGCTCCGCAAGAAATCAGCTTGAAGTGGGAAGTGAATGTCCCTACCTGTCCTGCACAGTCTCCTTTTATGTGTTTAGAAAGTGGGAGGGTCGGCTCATCTTCTATGCTCAAACCTCTCAACTTATCATTGGCCAGTTCCTCCTCTCTCCCTTGATTGGGGGACTGGGTTGTGAGTCAGAGTGATGAGGTAGGTTTATGGTCAGAGGATCCTCCCCTTGTCAAATTGCACACAAATCTATTTCTGATCCAAATACATATTTATCTATGTACCATTTTTCTAATATTATATGTCCAGTTAACATATTTTCTGTAGCACCAAACCATCCGATCCCTGTCTTTGTAAGATGTCATGTCCCCTTATGACAGAATTCTCCCCTTTTCATCCAGATAACGACCTCTAAACCTTTCCAGATTTTACACAAATGTGCACCAGGGATATGGGTTTCAGATGATAAAGTGTCAGATATTTAACATGCACACATTTGGAGTAACAACCTTTTTTCCGCTACTATCCCCAAGAACATACCCCAGAGTCCTAACACCTCTTAAAATGTGCACAGAAAAATCGCAAAAATGATGATGTTATTTATACAATTTTTACAAGTACGCACTATGAATTATCGATCTTTTTAAAATTATGCTCTGGCCCCAAAGGGGTGTGGTTTTCCAAAGCACATGGTGGAATTCCTGGTTTATCCACTTCCCCCAAGCTCAGCTTGCTCACATGCAGTGCCCCTCCCCGTTTACGACCCCCCTAATTTAACATTTGCCTGGGCCAAGGACAGTGCTTTGTTTAGTTTCCTGCAGTCCCCAGGTGCTCCTCCCCTGATTCAATCAGGGAGGTGTCATCTCCTTTTTGGTGGGGGCAGCAGAATGCAGCCAGGCCTGGGAAGAGTGGCTGAGCAAGTTTCACTCCTGTCGGGGGTAGTTGCCGGGCAGAATTCACTCTCTTCAAGCCAGACTTCAGCTAAATGTCACTTTAGTTCCCAGTTTTCTACATTCAAACCAAACTTGCAATTTTTACACATGCAGCTAGAACGCTGATTCTAAGTTCAAAACTATGGCATTTAACAGTTGCAAACTATGTGCCACTCAACAGTAGGTCACTCATTTATTTTAAACATTTAGATTTTAGTGTCTTTCAGTCCAATTTCACTTCAGCTTCTGACATCCACAGCTCAGCCAGTTTTGTTATAAACATTGTTTTGGGCTCTTTCTCTTTCCAGATTTTGTATGCACACAAGTCTACCTTCTGCCAAATGTCTGCTGGTGTTCATTGAGATTTTTGAATATCTTGCAATGTTTAAAATAGGCATTTTTAGCTTGCATTTCAGAGAAAAAAAGGTGATTTCAAAGCGCTTTTTTTTTTTTAGCCACTGGTACTGCTGTTTTTCCTTTGGCACACATTTCACTCATGGCACTCCTGGCCTATCACGCTCGCACTGGTGGGTGGCAGGTCAGGCGACCATTTTGGTGTGCGCAAAACTGCGCGGTTCTCCTGGTTCTGGGATAGAATGATGGGCGGCGACAGCTCATCCCCACATCTACCCAGTCTATTGATTTAGTTTTGTTCTGGGATAGAATGATGGGCGGCGACAGCTCATCCCCACATCTACCCAGTCTAATAATTCAACATGGGTCAAAACCCTTGACAATGTTTGAAAGCTAAAGAAAGTTAATTAATTGTTCCATTATGATATATTTTATATGTGTCTAGTAATTGATTGGTTTTAATTTGTATTATCTACAAGTTGTTTTTAAATTTGTTATGATTAATATTGAAAAAGTTGAATAATTCAGCTAAAACAATAAAAAAGAAAAACACAATATTCCTGGTCCTACACTACCCTGGACCCTGTTTGCATCCTTGATGGAAGTCAAAAACCCATCTTGAACATTCTGATTGGCTCCCAGGGAATAAGTGACACACTACCTTCCTTATTACTAAGTCTCCCATTGAGCAACAATCCCGGTTGTCTGCACCTCTGGGCCAAATGTACCAAGGAGAAACTTCCACATTAAGCCTGAATGCCCTGGAAAAGTCCCATAGCAAGAGCCACTGCTCATTCAAGGAGTTTGCTGGACTCGCTCTTTGCTTAACTCCTGCTTCCATACTTAGGAATCCTTCGATCCAGTGATGCTCCATTCACTGCTGTTACCTTTAAGATACCAGGAACATCCCAAGAGCTGGAGGTAAGTCAGGAACCCCACCAGCAGAAAACAGCCGATATTACCAGCACCGTTATTACCGGTGTCATTAACACAGGCAATCCTGTGGAATGAGGATTAACGTCACTTCCTGCCACTTGTTATCTTCTGGAAATACCTGCAGACCAAGTGGTGGGAACGGTATTACCGTTTGACAGTATTCTGCTCGATTTACCAGTTGGGTACCACCAAACTTGCAATGAGGGCCATAGTCTTATGTGCAGGTTTGCTCTAATGAGCAGTGTCCTAGTCACTGAATGCGTCTCCCGGGTAGGTCACAGGTAACGTGAATCCACACAATAGTTGTAGGTATTCAGGTTGACACTCCAGTCAAGATCCACAGCATCTCTAAGTGCTGAAGCATTTCAGTGGGGGCCTCTAAGTACTTGATTGAGTGTTATCTCCTGCATCAGGGTCCTGATCCTGCTGCCAGCCAACCCCACCTCAGTTCGCTCTTCTCCAATTGTTGCTCACTTTTGCCTTGGTTATAGGACCTAGGCCCTTTCCTTCATGTTGTCTGTCAACTATGTTCCTTGACATTCACCCACATCCTTGCTACCCCCACTTCTTCAAGACAACTGATGTAACTGAGTTGTTTTACTCTCTGGTTATCAATGACCCTATGCCTCCTTTGTACTTCAAACCTCTTCTCTTTCCTGCCTCTAAATGTTTTATCTCAATTTCTCTCTACACGACATCACCACCTCACTATCTCCTGCTGTCTCTCTTCCTCCTGGATCTTCACATTCTCCAACCTCTTCTATTCTCACCCCTCCTCCTTGGTCTTCACCACTTCCAACTTCTTCTGCTCTCGTTCATCTGCCTCAATGTTCACCACCTTCAGCCTCTATTCTCTTCCATAATTGTGCTCCTTCAACTTACTGTACACCACCACCTCTTTCTGTACCTTCCAATCTCTCTGCCCCATTACCACCTCTTTCCCCTTCAGCTCTCCCTACACCACCAGCTCTTTCTGCAGATCCACCTCCCACACCATCTCTAACTCTTTCTATACCTCCACCTCTTCCTACACCACCATCCCTCTCTGCAATATCACCTAAGTACATGAACGGCTATGCAGTATGACTGGGATCACTACTTGGATGGGGTAGAACAGAAAATGTAATTGTTATACAGATCTCAGAATATCTTCCTTATATGCTTCATGTTAGACATATCTAACAGATTCAGACGGTAGAGCTATCACACTAATTAAACAGATCCTACATGATCAGACAGAAGATTTACTCTTAGGTTACTCTTCTCTGACAGTCAGTCATGCATCAGACTGAAGAGTTATATATACTTATAAAAGGGGCATTCACTAAAAAAATAGACCATTAAATGAATCCAAGAGAGTCCAGAACAAACGACCATAACAGCAACAAAGAACAAAGAAATAACACCAGTTCATCAACAAATAGGCATGTGTAATCATTATAAGATTGGCTTGAAATGATAAGGAAGCACAGACATTTTGTCGCATAAATAGCATTTTCTTCATGTTAGTAAATACATTCCATCTTGGCGTGAGCGGGTGCTGCAGCTTCTCTAACACGGGTAAGACCCTCCTGGGCCTCCATCTTGACCCGTAGTATGCCTCCGGTGGCCCCCTGCCCCCATCTCCCTGCTCGCTCGTAGCTTTTTCCTTTGTTTCTACCGCCCGCCTCCGCTCCTTGTCTGCCCGCCCACCCCCTCCCTGATTGGCTGCCCCTCTTCCTAGTGCCTGGTGTGCCTGAATCCTGCGCACCCCTGCTCGCCATTTCCATCTTGACGTGAGCGGGTGCTGCAGCTTCTCTAACACGGGTAAGTCCCTCCTGGGCCTCCATCTTGACCCGTAGTGTGCCTCCGGTGGCCCCCTGACCCCGGCTCCCTGCTCGCTCGTAGCTTTTCCTTTTGTTTCTACCGCCTGCCTCCACACCTTGTCTGCCCGCCCACCCCCTCCCTGATTGGCTGCTCCTCTTCCTGGTGCCTGGTGTGCCTGAATCCTGCGCACCCCGCTCGCCATTTCCATCTTGGCGTGAGCGGGTGCTGCAGCTTCTCTGAACACGGGTAAGACCCTACTGGGCCTCCATCATGACCCGTAGTGTGCCTCCGGTGGCCCCCTGCCCCCGGCTCCCTGCTCGCTCGTAGCTTTTCCCTTTGTTTCTACCGCCCACCTCCTCTCCTTGTCTGCCCGCCCACCCCCTCCCTGATTGGCTGCTCCCTTCCATACCTAAGGCCCTCCTAGGGCAGCCCCCTGCCCGGCAGCCCCTTGGGTAAGGGCCACATGGCAAAGGTTGGCTCCGACTAGCGGCTCCCCTTAAGTGTCTGCAGGTGTCCGCAGGGGACGCTAGCCGCCAGTCACCTTCCTGCTGGGTGCCCTCCCTATCCCCCCTTTCACCTGCAGGCATTTCCCCCCATGTGTCTTACATGTGAATTTCTGAGTACAAGCTTTGTGAAACCTAGGCCTTTTTCCCTCTATCCAGGATTCTCAAACTTAGGTGGGTGTTAACTTTGACTATCTGAGTACAAAAATTGCTTTGTGAAACCTAGGCCTTTCCCTCTATCCAGGATTCTCAAACTTAGGTGGTGTTAACTTTGACTATCTGAGTACAAAAATTGCTTTGCGAAACCTACTCCTTTTTCCCTCTATCCAGGATTTTCAAACTTAGGTGGTGTTAACTTTGACTATCTGAGTACAAAAATTGCTTTGTGAAAGCTAGGCCTTTTTCCCTCTAGCCAGGATTCTCAAACTTAGGTGGTGTTAACTTTGACTGTCTGAGTACAAAAATTGCTTTGTGAAACCTAGGCCTTTTTTCCCTCTATTCAGGATTCCCAAACTTGTGTCTCCCTCCTGTCTTCATGTGCTTTTTGTGAGCTCTTTAAGCCTGAGTGTTGTCTTGTCCTTTTGCTCTAGTTGCCTGCCTCCCGACATCCTGTCTGCCTGCACTAGCTGTCCCTCTAGTGTCTCCCCCCTCCCTTCCACCTCTCCCGCCTACTCTATGGTGCTCTCTATCTCGCCTATCTTCTCTAACTGCTTCTCCATTGACTATCCTGCTCTCCTCACTAAATCTGGTAGGAAAAAGTTTAAAAAGGACATCCTGGTCTCCAACCCAGGCCTCCCTATCGCTGACACCTACACTAGTGCCTCCTCCAAGGAAACTCTCACTGACATCCTATTTTTCTTACCTTCACCTGACCTATGGACCCTTCATATGGTCACTGTGCTCTCTCCTTTCTCTTCCTCTCCCATTAATGGTGGCACCCGTTGGGATGTCCTCTTGGCCTCCTTCCACTCCTCTAAGGCCATCATTAATATCTACTCTAATGGGACTGTCTTGGTCCAAGGCCCTCTGGCCAACCTTCACCTCTTTGATAGACGCTTCCCGTGCCTCATCAATTTCCTTTCCTCTCCTGCTGTCCCCCCTCCTCTGTCCTCTGCTACATTGCCTCCACCCTCCCTCCCTGCCCCCTCTCTTGCCCCTTCTTCACATCCGCAGGGCGTATCTCTGATCTGTACCCCTTCCCGGAAGTCCTTCAAGGATGGCAACCTTCTCCACATAACCACTCTTAACTCTCGCTCTGCCGTCAAACATTCCTCTGATATCTGTTGCTTTCATGAGGAACTGGACCTTGATGTCCTTGGTCTCACTGAGACATGGTTCACAGCCAGCTCTGTTACCAGCTTTGACACACTCCTTCCTGACGGTTACAAGATCCTCTCTGTGCCCAGGCCCAACCGTGCTGGGGGGGTGTTGCCCTTATCTTCCCTGAGTGGATTCCTGCCACTGTCACTCTTACTCTCTCTCCTAGCCACTCCCTTACCTTGGCTACTATCTATCGGCCGCCCGGTCAAATTTCCTCCTTCCTCTCTGAGTGGGCAGACCTCTCCTCATCACTCCTGTCCTCAACCTCTCAATTCCTCTTTCTTGGAGACTTCAACATCCACCTGGATGCCTCCTGTCCCCCCTCTGGACTATTTCGCGACCTCTGCGACTCTCTCTCACTCTCTATTCTCCCATCTGGGCCGACTCACTCTGCAGGGCACACTCTTGATGCTCTGATCTCTTTTAACCTTCCCCTCTCTGTCCCTCTCTCCACTCCTCTCTCCTGGAGTGATCACTTTCTCCTATCCTCCCACCTCACCTTCCCTTCCCCTCAGGCAAAGCCACCTTCATCACTGGCATCCTCCTTCTCGGTCATCCGACCCATGAAGCGCGTGTCAGTTGAGGCTTTCGCCACCACCATCTCACCCCCCCTGCCCCTTCGGCTGACTCCCACCCTGACACAGCCCTCTCCACTCTCCACTCTGCTATATCTGACACTCTTGATATCCTTGCCCCTGTCATGACAATCCGCCTGAAGCCCAAAGCCAAATGTAACTCCTGGTATGACTCGGATCTCGTCACCCTAAAACGCAAGTGCAGGGTGGCAGAGAGGAAATGGCGTGCTTCATGTTCATCTTCTGACAAACTGGCCTGCCGCCTGCTCCTAAGGCAATACCAGCTCTCCGTTCTCACCAAGAAGAGAGCCCTTATTCAAGCCCGCATCTCTGCGGCATTTAACAATTCGGCCAAACTCTTTAAAATCTGCAAGGAGCTGGCCAACCCTGCTGCAGTCTCTACCTCTCCTGTCTCCTCCCAGGCCCTCTGCACGGCACTGGCCTCTCACTTCATTTCAAAAACTCAGGACATCCTGTCCTCACTCTCCTCCTATCGCCTCCCCCTTCTATTCCCTGCTCTTCCTCTGGCCCTTCGGCAACCACCCCTTCTCCCTCCTTTTCTGCCTTTCCCCTCTTTTCTGCTGATGAGGTTTCCAGACAAGTCTGATCTATGAAAGTCTCGTCGAAACAGGTCCACTCCTGTTGCTCCAAAACTATCAAGGACCACATCGACTCCCTGGCTCCTGCCCTGGCTGACTTCTGCAATCACTCCTTCACCTCCGGAGTCTTCCCATCCCCCCTTAAGCACTCCCTTGTGCACCCTCTTCTTAAGAAACCCTCTTCCGACCCCTCCTGCCTGGCTAACTATCGCCCAATCTCCATCACTCCCTTCCTGGGCAAGCTCCTGGAGAAACTGGCCATCTCCCAGCTTAATCTCCATGCTGAATCTTTTGGTAGTGACCATCAGTCTGGCTTCAGAGCTGCCAGAAGCACGGAAACTGCTCTCCTGAACATCCGTGAGGACCTGCTCTCGAACCTTGACTCTAACACTCTGTGTGTTCTCATTCTGCTCAATCTCTCTCATTCTGCTCAATCTCTCTTCTGCCATCCTGATCAACCGTCTCTGTGATAACCTGGGTATCACTGGTCAGGCTCTGGCGTGGCTGACCTCTTTCCACTCCAATCGACCCTCCCAGGTCCAACTGGGGTCCTTCCTCTCTGACATCTTTTTCTCTACCTGTGGTGTCCACCAGGGATCTAACCACTCTCCCTGGCTGTTCAACCAGTATCTGGCACTCATTGCCCACCGCATCGCCGCTCTCTGCCCCAACTTTCAGTGCTATGCGGATGATACCCAGCTCATTTTCAGGCTACCCTCGGCCTCCTCTTCTCCCTCCCTTATCTCTGACTGTCTGTCTGCTATCCAGGAATGGTGTGCTGCCAATGACCTCTGCCTTAATGCTAGTAAGACTGAGATCCTACTCATCGGCACACCCACTCCCTCCTTCGCTGCAGCTCTCTGGCCGGCCTCTCTTGGCCCTCTTCCTGCTCCTACCTGCAAGGCAAAAAACCTTGGGGTCATCTTCGACTCCACACTCTCCTTCTCTCCTCATATATCTGAAGTCACATTACCAGCTGCACCTCCTCAGAGGTATTCTTCCCTTCCTCTCCTTCCCCCAGAAGCTCACTGTCTCCCGAGCCCTGGTTCTCTCAAAGCTGGACTACTGTAACAGCCTCTATCTTAATCTGCCTGCCTCCACTCTCCGCCCTCTGCAACTTATCCAGAACAGAACTGCGAGACTTGTCCTTGGCCTCAAGCCCAGGGACCGTATCTCTCCAGGACTGAAATCTCTACACTGGCTCCCAGTGGCTGGGAGGATTAAGTTCAAAACCCTCTGCATTGTCCACAAGGCCTTCTGGGGCCTGGGGCCTAAATACCTTCAACTCTCTCTTCCTAAATATCTTCCTTCCCGAGCCCTACGCTCATCCGTCTCCAACTCCCTCAGGGTCAGCCGCTTCTCGAGAGAAGGAGGCCGAGGGTAGCCTGAAAATGAGCTGGGTATCATCCGCATAGCACTGAAAGTTGGGGCAGAGAGCGGCGATGCGGTGGGCAAGGAGTGCCAGATACTGGTTGAACAGCCAGGGAGAGAGATTAGATCCCTGGGGAACACCACAGGTGGAGAAAAAGATGTCAGAGAGGAAGGACCCAAGTTGGACCTGGGAGGGTCGATTGGAAAGGAAAGAGGTCAGCCACGCCAGAGCCTGACAAGTGATACCCAGGTTATCACGGAGACGGTTGAGCAGGATGGCATGGTTGACAGTGTCAAAGGCAGAAGAGAGATCGAGCAGAATGAGAACACACAGAGTGTTGGAGTCGAGGTTCAAGAGCAGGTCCTCACGGATGTTCAGGAGAGCAGTTTCCGTGCTTCTGGCCGCTCTGAAGCCAGATTGATGGTCATGGAGACTATCAACAGCTTCAGCATGGAGGTTAAGCTGGGAGATGGCCAGTTTCTCCAGGAGCTTGCCCAGGAAGGGAGTGATGGAGATTGGGCGATAGTTAGCCGGACAGGAGGGGTCGGCAGAGGGTTTCTTAAGGAGAGGGTGCACAAGGGAGTGCTTGAGGGGGGATGGGAAGACTCCAGAGGCGAAGGAGTGGTTGCAAAAGTCAGCCAGGGCAGGAGCCAGGGAGTCGATGTGGTCCTTGATAGTTTTGGAGGAACAGGGGTGAATCTGTTTAGACGAGACTTTCATAGATCGGACTTGTCTGGAAACCTTGTCAGCAGAAAAAAGGGGAAAGGCAGAGAAGGAGGGAGGAGGGGTGGCTGCAGAAGGGCCAGAGGAAGAGCAGGGAAGAGCAGGGGGGAGGTGATAGGAGGAGAGTGAGGACAGGATGTCCTGAGTTTTAGAGATGAAGTGGGAGGCCAGTGCAGTGCAGAGGGCCTGGGAGGGGACAGGAGAGGTAGAGACTGCAGCAGGGTTGGCAAGCTCCTTGCAGATTTTAAAGAGTTCAGCCGAGTTGTTAGATGCCGCAGAGATGCGGGCTTGGATAAGGGCTCTCTTCTTGGTGAGAACAGAGAGACGGTATTGCCTTTAAAGCAGGCGGCAGGCCAGTTTGTCAGAGGATGAACATGAAGCACGCCATTTCCTCTCTGCCACCCTGCACTTGCGTTTTAGGGTGACGAGAACCGAATCAAACCAGGAGTTACATTTGGCTTTGGGCTTCGGGCGGATTTTCATGACAGGGGCAAGGATATCAAGAGTATCAGATATAGCAGAGTGGAGCAAGGAGAGGGCTGTGTCAGGGTGGGAGTCAGCCGAAGGGGGAGGGGGGGGTGAGAAGGTGGCAGCGAAAGCCGCAACTGACACGCGCTTCATGGGTCGGATGACCGAGAAGGTGGGTGGCAATGATGAGGGTGGCTTTGCCTGTGGGGTAGGGAGGGTGAGGTGGGAGGATAGGAGAAAGTGATCACTCCAGGAGAGAGGAGTGGAGAGAGGGACAGAGAGGGGAAGGTCAGAAGAGATCAGAGCATCAAGAGTGTGCCCTGCAGAATGAGTAGGCCCAGATGGGAGAATAGAGAGTGAGAGAGAGTCGCAGAGGTCACGAAAGAGTCCAGTGGGGGGACAGGAGGCATCTAGGTGGATGTTGAAGTCCCCAAGAAAGAGGAGTTGAGTGGTAGAGGACAGGAGTGAGGAGGAGAGGTCAGCCCACTCAGAGAGGAAGGAGGAAATTTGACCAGGTGGCCGATATCCAAGTTGGAATATCCTATAAAATAGGATGGCAGAGGGGTATTTGGAAAGGGGGGATACCATGTCTCACCATCGGGCGTTCCTCCCCCACTCCCCGAGGGCCCCTCACTGAGGTGACCCTCCCACACTTATCTACCCCCAGGGTCTGGATCCTAAGGTGATGGCCATGCCCTGGCCACCCGAGTAAGGGATCCCAAGGGTTTAGGCAGTGAAACGCCCTCTGGTTTTTCACACAGCCAAGTCTCTGCAGCACAGGGGCTGCATTTAAAATATGCACCAGTGGTCCAGAAAACTACATAACTCTATTCGGATCCTGTCCTGGTGGCATGGTCAGCTGTATATATAACTCATACCTGAGTTAGTGTATGGTGCCCAACATCTCTCATAGTTATCCCAGCCACATTACATTTATATCAGACATGTTTCAGTGCTGTGGATCAAGTTCAGTTGTGGAAGGGTTTTGTGCATTTCTTCCAGACAAGGGGCCACCTGCCCACTGACAGGACTCTAGCTTTGGGGACAGCCACTCCACAGGATGCTGGCCTTGGAACAGGAATCAAAGGGCACACACATTATTAGAGTCAAGGCCTCACATCGGTGTGCTGCATTTCTAAAGGCCTCTGATTCTAGCGAGAAGGGCGCAGGGGTGGAGGGTTAATGTAGCCAGTTAGGGGAAGATTCAGAAATCTTGTTTATCTTTGCCTCTCTTTCTCGTTTTACTGTCCCTTCCACTTCCTGTAGCACAAAGCACTTTGGGTGTGATGTCAGAAGGGCAAAGTCCATTAATTCCAAGACCAGTAATTGGAACCCTATAGATGACTAGTTTTAGTCCAATCACCTTTGGGATTTTGCCCTTAAAAGAAGGAGTCTCACACCACTTCTTTGAATCATCTTTGAATCATCTCTGGAATCCAACCCTGGAAGAAAATACTGATAGAGCAGTCTTTTCTAAAGCCCTCCAGTTTTGAGGTGTAGGCAGTTGTTCCAAGGCAGAGGCAAGCTCTATCTCCTAACCATCCCCAGGTACCATTGGGGGTGAACTCTGCTGCTTGACCAAAACCTGCATCTCTGAGAGCCACCCTGTTGCCTAGGTCATCCCTGTGTTGTAAGATGCATGAACGTGTGTGCCAGCCTCCCTCGAGTTTGTGAGCCCAAGAAAAGGACTGACTTTGGCCCTTGAGATCCGGAAGTGAGACTCACAACTCCTGAAAGTTAGATCAGCAAATATCCCTGTGGTTTTGACATCGCCCACTGCGGACACTGATTCAAGTGTGTTCAGTGCTGTGCAAACCACCAGGACCCTTCAATGCCGCCTTTGGTGTTCAGTGTTCTTTTAAATGCTGTTTGTCTCTTCAACTCACTTCACTTTGCCAGCTGAAGCATATCGTTGCCCCGCCTCGAACCAAAGAAGTACTCCTGCTTTGCATTGCTCTGGATCATCTCCCGGACCTCCAGCATCTTAATCGCCGCTCCTGGTGTCCCCCAAACAGCGACCAGCAAGCCTCTGCATCGATTTGAGTTGCCTGCGCATCCTGGTACCAGGTTGCTTCCATCAAACCTCGACCGCTGACCGAGCCTGGTGACTGCCAGATCTGGACAGCTCGAGAAGACACTTCAAAACCACACCTGCATTCCGTTTCATCCTGACTCGACACTGGCTTGTCACTGGACCATTGTGACTGCCGCATCCTCGACCCTAAAATAACCTGTGAAGGACTGAGAAGCCTGGTTCAGCATCGTCAATCCGCCAAGATATTTGCAAAGGTATTACTGACTGATATCTGCCCATATGTTCCATCATTGGGCCCTAGAGACTGGCAAGGTCATTTTAATCCATTTATTCAAGCTCAATACATATCCTTTTGAACATTGTGGTCTTTTAATTGCCTTTTTCTGCTGTCTCATAACCCAAAGTACTGCATCTATTCTATCTTTGCATATTCTGTGTTCTCCCTACAGAGGTGGGTTTTTACCATACTTTCTAGGTAGTTATTTTTGTATGTGGTGTTTTCGATTACAGAACATACTTTTATAGAACCTTGACTGAACATTCCTTAATTGTGGGCTGTTATATTACTGAATCACAGCCACACCCCTTTTAAGAGTATAACCTTCCCTTGACCCGCATTACCATAAAAGGTGAAGGAGGTATATCTGTTAACTGTCAACTGTCATCAGAAATATGAAATTTGCTGGGATAGAAAAGATTGTATCATGAGAACATGGTGAAGATGTTGAAAACTGTTTACAGAGAAATTAAGCAAAGATTATTTTCTTCTTTGAAACTTTGGAAAAAGGTTGAAATCAGGATAATAAATTATACAGCTTTTTGTAAACATTACTTAGATTCTGAAGTATTAGTTAATGTGCAATATGTTTATTAAAGATGAAATAGGATAAGAATGAATGAATTGTCTGCATGTTAATAAATAGAGTGATATTGTTAAGAGAATATATATTTACCAATTATTGGTTATCATTTAAGATACCGTTTTTTTACTATCCCATTTTATTTGTGATTCATGATTTATTGTTATTAGATTGCTAAGTTTTTAATACTATCTTTTAAGTATATTAAAGCCTGGTGTCCAGTATTCCAGCTGCACAGTGTAATTGCTGCTTATTACATACCGTGATCGCCTTTCACACTACACGCCCCAGACTGCTTGGGGTTCTCAAGCCCTTGAAATTTGCAAATCAGGCACAAGAGCGCCAGCGTGAGAACCCAAGCAGTCTGTGGCGGTCCGTGGCGTTGTGGTGGCATGAAACGCTGATCGTATATTAACAATATAGGTAGGTTGGAGTACTGCCTGGGATATTGCGCATCAAAATATGTTTTTTTGCTATTCGCCTGACACATTATTCGCGGTAAAGGAGACCAATCAGAGATCTATTTCTTTACGCACCCTAAATGAAATTAGACAATTGAAGATTGGAGGGACATCGGTGGACGAGGCCATATTTACTACAATTTTAGATGATGACTGCCTTAAAATAGCAATCATTAACGCTAGTTCGGCTATAAAGAATGTTGTCTCTTTGTGTGACTGTATTCAAACAATTGACACTGACATAATGATGATTACGATTACAGAGACGTGGTTTACGGAGACATCTCAATCACATTTTCACATGTTAACACCACCTAACTATTTAATTCAATGGGTAAATAGGGAGGGAATAAGGGGAGGTGGGCTGGCTATCATCTATGAAGACAATGGGCCTCATTACAACTCTCGCGGTAGCATTGCTGTTAAAAACGGCACGGCTGCCGCCGGTGGTGCATTTATTCTGGCACCCGCGAATGGGCAAGAACTGGGTCATGCCGAGCTTGGCGGACCTGGCAATTGCCCATTTGCGGGTGCCGGAATCAAGGGCATCCCCATTCTGCCCTATAGGGCTGAATGGGGATGGGGACGTCGGATGCACCTGCACATTCAGAGTTGTGCCGGTGCATCCGACGTGCTCTGCTCGCGGGTGCCGTTACACCCGCCAGGAAAAAAACCTGTGAGACAGCACCCGCGAGCAGAGCTCGCAGTATGGCAGTCCGGGAACTGCGGTACCAGCATGCTTACCGGTACCGTAGTTCCCGGACCGCCAGGGTCGTAATGAAGCCCAATATAAATCTGAAAAGTACAGAGTGGGATGATACCTTGCCGATGTTACTATGCTCTTTCCAATCCTCATCTAATGTGTCTTTATAATTATTTTATGCAGGCCACCAGCCCCTGCTACTATGTTCTTTAATGCAATGGATACTTATAGGGGTGGAGGCAAGCAACCAGCCAAACATTGCGATTGTTGGGGATCTTAATGTTTGGTGCAATGAGTAAGAAAATGGGGATTGCTCACTTCTTATGAACATCCTGAACTCACACAATCTCAGCCTCCTTTCAAAACAACCTACTCATGCAAATGGACACTGTTTAGACCCCCCATATTATATAGGGTATTTAGGTTACCTATGGTGGCCAACAAGCAAGTTAGCTGGTCTGACCCCTTTATGATTCAGGCTAACTGGATATTGATGCCCATTGTACATAGAAGTACACAATCCTCGATTCTAGACTATCAACGGCAAAAGAGACATCTGGATAAAATTCCAGATGCCAACTTGATGATGCATATTACAGAAAGCTATGATATGTCAGAAGGAGAGGCAGATTATAAGTGCATGATGCAACAGCTACAGGTTAACTGTGATCTCCTTGCCCCACTCAAAAAAGATTTTAAAACGACCAAGAGAGCAAATAAATGGTTCAATGAAAATGTAAAAGAATCTCAAAGAAAATATCAAAAGGCAGAAAAGATATGGTGTTTGACCCATTCAAGTGAAGACTGTATTATAGCCAAGTCTGCACTAAAATGTTACAAGAGGAGATCGGACGAGCAAAGGCATTTAGCCTACAAAATCAGATCAATGTAGCGCAAAATAGACCTAAAGAACTTTTAAGTTCATTGGAAACCTAGCGAATCACGACTGTATTAGTAATGGTCTACATCAATGATTTTAATAATGTCTTGTTTGACAAGGTTGAACAGATTGGAGTAAACCTGGGTAGTCAACCCATAATGGGAAATGATCCCTCTATGCTGATGAATGAGGCGGGGGGAAATAACCCCAAATGTAGAGTTTAACTTCTTGCCAGTAGAAAAAGAGACTATCAAAAAATTAATTGAAGCACTAAAACCCACTAAACACAGCTATGATTTGGTCCGGACATATTTAGTGCAGAAACATGCAGAAGCCCTGAGTGGACCAATGCAAAGCTTTGTCAATGCCTCATTGACACAGGAATGTGTGCCACAGGACTTGAAAAAGTGACACTTGGTGCCTTTAATAAAAGAAGCCTAGTTTAGATCGTCAAGTATTGGCCAATTATCCCCCGATTGCTGGGTTGGTGTGGCTACAATTACAAAAACATATGGAAGAAAATAAAATCCTTGATACATTCCAGTCCGGCTTTTGTCCGGGACATGGAACAGAGACGGCATTGATCAAAGTATGGGATGACATACTTGAAATTGTACACTGTGGCGATGTTAGCATGCTTATTATGTTGGACCTGCCTACAGCGTTCGACACAGTCCTCCTGAAAATGTTGTGTGCTAGACTGAGTGAAGTAGCACATGTCTGCGAAGAGGCCGGAGATGGTTTGAATCCTTCTTGAGCGATAGCACACAGCAGGTCAAGATGGGCTCTCTGTTGTCAGAAATACTGAACACACTTTGTGGAGTCCCTCAGGGCTCCTCTCCATCACCAGTTCTCTTTAACTCTATATTCGTCCCCTCCTAATTATTCTGGCACAATTCAATCTGCAGTATGATTCCTATGTGGATGATACACAGATCTATATCAGTTTAAAACAGCCAGTGGAGGCAGTAGACAATATTCTCAAATGTGCTGGGGCAGTTCAAGGATGGATGATAAATAATGAACTTCAGTTAAACCCAAATAAGACTGAGATAATCATCTTTGGATCCAAAAAGTATCTTGGAACCACTGCCCAGCTGGTCCTCTGCCCACCGATTTTAGGTAACACCTTAAAGTATACAGACTCTGTTAAAAACCTGGGATGTATTTGGCAGTCAGACATGGGCTATAATCGACAAGTGAACCAAATGGTCAAATCAGTGTATTTTCAATTGAAATTACTGAAACCACTTCTCCCCCTCATTTCAGAAGGTGATCGAGCAAGAGTGGTGGGTTCACTTGTCAACGCCAGGTTGGACTATTGTAATGGCCTCCTGGCAGGCTGTCCTAAATATCAGTTGCAACACCGTGCGGTAGCACAGAATGCTGCAGTATGTGTAGTGTTTTCACTACCCTGGAAAAATTCAGAAAGAAACTACATTTGCTGCCGGTTCATTGAAGGATCCAATTGAAGTTATTGTGTCTGGTCTTTAAGTGCTTACACAACCTCGCACCTTCATATTTAGTGGCCAAGATTCAAATCTATACCCCCCAATAGACCTTTGAGATCTATGATCTCAAATCAATTGGTAGTTCCTACATCTAGATTTGTCCACTGGGGGGGCAGAAGGTTCTCAGTGGCCAGTGCACGTGCATGGACTGGTCTACCACACTACTTAAGGAAGATAGCACCCCTGACAGCCTTCAGAAACAACTAAAACATAGCTGTTTGAATAACGCTATGTGAGTGGTGACAGGCACCTTAGCCAACTGTATATAAGATCTGCGCCTAGATGCAGTTCGACGCTTGGTTCCCCACTAGAGATTTACGCCATACAAGTTTGAAATCAAATCAAATCATATATCTATGTCTTGCAATAAAAATGTATTATGATTTAGTCCCTGTTCTTTTGCTGTGATCTTTAAGAATTTAATTAGGGGATTATTTAGATGGGTTTAAAAGTCCTTTAATAAAAAGGGGTTAATAATGTCAATCATGGAAATGATGCTCATGGTTACTTACCCAAAAAAGCTGAAATGTATATGAAAGATGAGTTAATTCTTAAGGGTATAAAGGCCCTTTTCTTTGGGATATTTGGATTAGGTATATATAACAAATAACATGATACTAGAGATAATAAGTGATTTGAAATCACAGTGCAGGAAGACTAACAAGTCCCATTTCTATGTTGACATTGGAACGAACATTAAAAAACAAAATGGTGCCTGTGGCTTGTATGAAGCTATATTATAAGATTGGTATCGTATTACCATTATGATCAACATGATAATAAAGACCCTTTTTTGTATTTTTGAAAGGAACTTGGGGTTGGTCACCCTAGGTTACCTGGGGGCAACCAGACGTGGACTCCCTGCTCACTGTGCTTAGAGAGGCTCAGCTTCACCTCACTGATGATGCCCAACAATGCTGAAACACGTGTATGGGGTTGCTGATGGTACTCTTGTTCAGAGAGGAATTGCCATAGCATTTCGGTGCTGGACTGCCCTTGTGGGCGGGACAAAGACTGATATGCAAATGGATATTTCCCATCTGTGAAGGTACAGTGAGCAAAAAGCAATGGCTGCGAACTCTCAATGTGGTTAATAACCACTGAACAGGTTATCATGCTTTGTTCTTTCGAGAGAGGGGCGCCTGCTACCTTTTTTGTATTTTTGAAAGGAACTTGGGGTTGGTCACCCTAGGTTACCTGGGGGCAACCAGACGTGGACTCCCTGCTCACTGTGCTTAGAGAGGCTCAGCTTCACCTCACTGATGATGCCCAACAAGGCTGAAACACGTGTATGGGGTTGCTGATGGTACTCTTGTTCAGAGAGGAATTGCCATAGCATTTCGGTGCTGGACTGCCCTTGTGGGCGGGACAAAGACTGATATGCAAATGGATATTTCCCATCTGTGAAGGTACAGTGAGCAAAAAGCAATGGCTGCGAACTCTCAATGTGGTTAATAACCACTGAACAGGTTATCATGCTTTGTTCTTTCGAGAGAGGGGCGCCTGCTACCTTTTTTGTATTTTTGAAAGGAATTTGGGGTTGGTCACCCTAGGTTACCTGGGGGCAACCAGACGTGGACTCCCTGCTCACTGTGCTTAGAGAGGCTCAGCTTCACCTCACTGATGATGCCCAACAAGGCTGAAACACGTGTATGGGGTTGCTGATGGTACTCTTGTTCAGAGAGGAATTGCCATAGCATTTCGGTGCTGGACTGCCCTTGTGGGCGGGACAAAGACTGATATGCAAATGGGTATTTCCCATCTGTGAAGGTACAGTGAGCAAAAAGCAATGGCTGCAAACTCTCAATGTGGTTAATAACCACTGAACAGGTTATCATGCTTTGTTCTTTCGAGAGAGGGGCGCCTGCTACCTTTTTTGTATTTTTGAAAGGAACTTGGGGTTGGTCACCCTAGGTTACCTGGGGGCAACCAGACGTGGACTCCCTGCTCACTGTGCTTAGAGAGGCTCAGCTTCACCTCACTGATGATGCCCAACAAGGCTGAAACACGTGTATGGGGTTGCTGATGGTACTCTTGTTCAGAGAGGAATTGCCATAGCATTTCGGTGCTGGACTGCCCTTGTGGGCGGGACAAAGACTGATATGCAAATGGATATTTCCCATCTGTGAAGGTACAGTGAGCAAAAAGCAATGGCTGCGAACTCTCAATGTGGTTAATAACCACTGAACAGGTTATCATGCTTTGTTCTTTCGAGAGAGGGGCGCCTGCTACCTTTTTTGTATTTTTGAAAGGAACTTGGGGTTGGTCACCCTAGGTTACCTGGGGGCAACCAGACGTGGACTCCCTGCTCACTGTGCTTAGAGAGGCTCAGCTTCACCTCACTGATGATGCCCAACAAGGCTGAAACACGTGTATGGGGTTGCTGATGGTACTCTTGTTCAGAGAGGAATTGCCATAGCATTTCGGTGCTGGACTGCCCTTGTGGGCGGGACAAAGACTGATATGCAAATGGATATTTCCCATCTGTGAAGGTACAGTGAGCAAAAAGCAATGGCTGCGAACTCTCAATGTGGTTAATAACCACTGAAAAGGTTATCATGCTTTGTTCTTTCGAGAGAGGGGCGCCTGCTACCTTTATTGTACATTTCTATGTTGACATTGGAACGAACATTAAAAAACAAAATGGTGCCTGTGGCTTGTATGAAGCTATATTATGAGATTGGTATCATATTACCATTATGATCAACATGATAATAAAGACCCTTTTTCTTATGTATATTTAGATTGATATAGATAAAAAACAACGTGGGGCCTACGGTTTAGTATAAGTTAAAACTTTGTTTCATGAAGACCTATAAGTCATGTTTCATCCTGAACAAACTTGGGACTTGTTAGTTGTGTAAAGACCAGACACAATGGGCCTCATTACACGGAAGGCGGTGAGCCATGGCGCTATTAGCGCCATGGCTCATGCCGGTAAAATACCGGCACCGCCTTGGCGTAAAGGGGATTTACCGCCCCATTCCAAGGTTGGAGGGGCGGTAAATCCCCCTTCCGCCATTGCCCTTCCCCATTCCCATATCTGCCCCATAGGGCTCTATGGGAATGGGGAAGGTGCTAAT
Source organism: Ambystoma mexicanum (assembly GCF_040938575.1). Lineage (NCBI taxonomy): Eukaryota > Metazoa > Chordata > Amphibia > Caudata > Ambystomatidae > Ambystoma > Ambystoma mexicanum. The sequence goes on along the minus strand of NC_090928.1, from coordinate 791,947,815 downwards.
TACGGCACCGCAATTTTGCGGTGCCGTAATTAGCTCCGAGGTTCCTTAGCGGGTTCGTTTTTAACGCCTGCAAAAAGCAGGCGTTAAAGCACCAACCCGCTAAGGGACCTCGTAGTAAGGCGGTAATGGTTAACGGTCACTGTTACCATTAACGGTGGCCGTTAACCATTACCGCCTTCCATGTAATGAGGCCCAATAACTTCAATTGGATCCTTCAATGAACCGAATGTTTAAATCTATATATTGACCGAGCGAGTACCGAGTTGAGTACCGCTTTGCCGCTCAATGCTCCCCATTTGCTTCTGCTCGGATTGCTCTTTTGTGTTTGCCGTCTGCTGCTGCTGCCGGCTTCGACTCAGCTAACAGCTGAGAACATTGTGAGAACAGATTGAGTGACAAAGGCAGATTTGCCCGCCCTCCCTACACAGGGATTGGTTCTCTCCACCTCTATGCTCCATTGGCTATTGTATTTGAACCCCGGCGCATGGGCATAGCGCGCGCATCTGAGCGAGTACCGATTTGAGTACCTCTTTGCCGCTTAGCCGCGTAGCCGTGGCGCCGGGGGGTAAGCTGATCCACGCGGTATTTCTTTTCTGTCCTATTCACATTTTCAAAAGTAAGCAGTTGTGAAAACACTGATTTCTTTGTTTAATCTTGTTGTGTTCACTGTTACAAATATTGGTGGCAATTAATGTTTATCTATAACACAACCCCAAAATTTTGGATTGTTTGAAGTGTGCGTGAGTGATAGAATATAAGTGAGCGTTTTGATTTATTTACATAAATCGCACGTTATAAGGATGACCTCTTATACGTCATATAAGCTCACGACCAATATGCCTCCCATTGCACCGTTGACTCTTGTCCCGCAGATACAATCTTTTGCCTTGGGGCACCCCAACTCTGCCTTACCTCAATACTTTTTTACAGCTATGTCTGTTACTCCTCGATCTTTACACAGACAAACTCGTTTTTCGTTTAACACCCCAAATGACAAAATAAGCATGTCTTCGCCATTGTCCTCGGCTTCTGAGTCACTCAATGAGACACGCACACCTTCACCTCTAACCATAGGGAAAGTCAATGCCATGTCCCGAACCCCCTCGAGACAAATTAATAATCGACTCATCTCTAATTTGACAATGATGGAATCGACTAAAAACTGTCCCTTGGTGTGTCATTCGAACATGTCTATTTCCCCAATTGCCTTCCCTCAACTTGTATCAGATTCTATTGTTATTTCCATTCATGCAAGCACAGGCGAGTCGGAACGTGTCTTTAGTGTGCTGTCTGTGTCATGTATACCTAATGATATGCCGTTAGGCAATGCCATTCCAATGCTCAAGTCCTTCGCCTTACCGACTCCACTACCTAAAGGACTCTATCCCATTGATAATGCTGCCCAAACGCTGCTAATGATTCAACCTGCATTAACTGCAATTAACACTGCCATCTTTAGTTTATGCAAATTATTCGAAGCATTGGATACCAAAGTAGCCTGTCAATTCAATCAGTTCGAAGAATTAATGAAATGGCTTTCTATGCAACAACTTACTAAAGTGTCACTGAGCAAAGAACACCTTGAAGAGTCGGTTATTATGTTACCTAGCGAAGTGGCGCAGTCTAATGATATTCCACCTCCTGTGCAAGCTCCAACACCTTTGGTAACACAGGTCGTCCCCGTTGTGTTGGCACCTTGCCCACTTCCACCAATTTCAGGCATCATAGGCCTTGAACCTATAACCACTGACTCCATTTCACAGCTAGTAATTGAAGACCGAACAAGCGAAGCAATGTCTCATCACTCTGGAAAATTGCCCGCTTCGTAAATTCCACAGAATACTAATCAGGGTCTGAGTCATTTGCAAAAATTGAAAGTTAAACATCTTAAATGTAAGAACAAAAGCAAGAAAACTCTGATCTCCATAAAAAAGACAAAAAATATGATTGGAGCAAAAAACTCAAAAAGCACATTGTCTACCTTCTTTAAAGCTCTTGGTAAGTCATCTACCACAGTAGACAAACAAATAACTAGTGCCATGGCTCCCGTAATAGATGTGCACGCGACAATGGCAGGAGTTGTCAAACAACCTACTCGGCTCCGTCACACCACAGAAGATAAAATTACATCCTATTTGCCTACTTCGCCCCTGACACAATTGGTAAATGCCCTACGCAATCCACAAAAGTCTTCTGCACTTTCCTCTGCACCAGCCACGCCTAGTAGAATTGGAAACAGCCAGAATATTGTGAACACTGGATTTTTCCTTCAAACTCAGGCACAATCCCAATCATCTTTTGTTTCTCTACCCCATCCTAAATCTGTCTCGTTTGTGCCTTTGCCACAAGTGACACCATCCTTGAATGTTGCCTCTCAACAAATCTTAACAGACAAACTAAAAAAAAGAGTAGACGAATATCTATCTGCTAAATTGGTGGATACTCTTGCACAATCCCAATCTGAGTCTGCCCGCCCCATTGAAGGGCAAAGGAGAGGATACCCTAAGTCTGGCGAGCAACAACAGCCCTCCAGAGTTGCTTCTAATGACATTATGACATCAAGACAGGGCTGGCCATCTGAATTCCCAAGCACTCCCAGCAACGATAAATGGACACTGCGTAAAACTGATAAGCGGTGGCTCTCGCGACACATTCACCCCCAAAGAGCAAAATTTCACACCGTAATTCTCAAATGCAGAGAAGGTAACCACCCGGTCTATGACCTCAATCTACATAGTGTATTGAACATATTTGGGGACATAGACGAATTATGCAACATTACCACAGATGACATTGACCAAATTGAATTCCTAACTGACTCTCCACTCACAATAGTACGAATTTGGATTCCATCAGGGGTAGTTTTTCAATCTATTTGGCGCAATAAAATTAGATTAGATGCCCCTGGAAAAATCTTTACTAAACTGGTACTTCATAAATTTAACTGCTGGACAGGAATCAACAACCATCGTTATTCAAATCAGACAGGTTTCATGGCTGGCATGGGTACCAACATCAACCTTCTGACCTTGAATGCTATAAAGGCTCATTGCCATGAGAAAAAGAAACAAGTCTTTTTTGCGTTCATTGATTTAAATGCCGCCTTTGACTCTGTAAGTCGCTATCTCTTACTACAGAAGCTTGTAAGAGACAATTGCCCGACAACATTATTTGATATCATTCACGCACTACATTATAACACTTTTGTTCAAATACGCATTACTCTAGATGGTATTCTAATGAAAACAATCCCCACACACCGAGGCCTAAAACAGGGCTGCTCGTTAGCATCGGCGGTGTTTAATTACTACATCCACGATGTGAAAATACAGTTGGTACAAGTCATATCAGACTCTCCAAAACTGAATGATCAGCAAGTACAATCATTGATGTACGCTGACGACCTGGTTCTTGTCTCTAGAACCCAGGTCGGACTACAGCGGCTATTAGGTGTGTTCCAAGAATATGTAAACATTAACAAATTATTTATTAATCCAACCGAAACCCAGATTGTACAATACTCGCCTAGACGCTCAGGGCCCTTAACCTACATGTGGACCATTGGTGCAATTCCAATTAGTGTGGTCCCAAACTATTGTTACTTGGGTACGATCTTTGATGGTCAGCAAGGAGCACATGGGCAGATGGAGAGGGTGGAGTCCAAGTTGGTATCGGCCATCTCACAGGCACGCATTATAATGCATAAATATGGAACGTTTTCTGTTCTACCTGCATTGCACTTTTGGACAAAAAAAATTGTCCCTGTTCTTTTATATCGCCTTGAAACTTTCCCGATTGATTCAAAATGTAAATTTACACAATGGGAAGCAACATTTTGGCGTAAAATTCTTCTTCTTCCCCAATGCACTCGGATCCCGTGGATGAGATACGAACTTGGTCTACTTTCTCTCGAAGCCCAACACAACTGGTGCATGTGCTCATTATTCAGAAAATGTCTGATGTCAAAAAATGACAATACACTGCTTGAAATCCTTTCACAATATCTCTTTTCAAAAAAACAATCTAAGTTCATCTCTAACTGGTTAGATAATGTGTATGCGACACTAGCGAAAGCTGAAGTTTCCATTAATTTGTTGATTTATAATCCTGACAAAGCCAAGTCCAAAATCTATCAAACTGACTGGATTAATACTTGCGAATCATGTCGATTGTATCGCGATGGTGATGCAGTACGATTTCCTCCAAAAAAACTAAGCATCTTGCCAAACTACCTGATTTGCTCACCTGCCCCTAAATATCGGTGTGAAATACTCCGCCTTCGCTTTAACCTGTGGATAACACGGGACATCAAAGCAAGACGAGGAGTAGTGAATCCTGAACAAAATGTATGTCGGTTTTGTAAAGACAATACTAAGTGTGAGACTCTTGCCCACCTGTTTACAGAGTGTAGCATGTTAACGACTCAGAGACAAATAGCGTTCACCAGACATTGCCAATTTTTAGGAAATATATCCCAAGCTACATGCTGGGCGGCCCTGCTAGGGTGCAATAACATGGTAATTCAAATCGCAGCTGTTAACTTTTTAACTAGTCTCAATTTGGAGGTGGAGAAGCAAGAAAATGAATCTACCTCATTAGAATATATCATGAATAATGACCAGTAGAACAAAATATGTGTATATTGACAATATCGAACTTCTATCAATCAAATGGCCATAATTGGTATGCACCTCCAATTGAGTGGTTTGTTGTACATATGTATTTTCTTTTTTTTATTATTAATCTTTTTTATATGAAATATGCTGATTTTGTTGTTGCTTAATGATTATGTATGTATATTGAAATAATTTATGTATGTGTTGTATGAATATGTTATTGAAAGGTTGACTGAATTCAACCATATCAAATAATAAAAAAAAATATTGACATGCATTTATGTAGAAGCAATAAATCTCAGAATTGGTCAAATCAATTATTTATTTTATTAAAATAGGAACACTTCTCCCTTTTTTTTTTCTATTTATTTTTTTATTCAAGAAAATTAAATAAACTCTAAATCTCACAGTAGTTAACTGATATTTTTAATAATTGTTTTTGCAGTTATATGGACTAAGGATATATATAAAGACAGGACACATGTTACACATATACTAGGAAATTATTAAGTAAGTGATCTAAGCTTTAACATTAGCAGAATTTAAACATTGAAAGAATGTACTTTATCTCTTCTTTTGTTCTATTGTTCTGTTGCTTTTCCAATTCTTCTTTTCTCCTTGAAGAATTAAAATGTGCGTTTCACATCAACGACTGCTAATATATTCTTATTAGCCCTGAAGACGCTCAAAAGATGGTAGTAGATATTATCATATAAGAGCAAAACACATGTAGGTTACACTGGAGTTGTTTGGAACTTTATTGTACACTTAATCAAATGAAATATTTGTTTCTTTTTGGGAAATTGTTAATTTAGATGAGATATGATAAACTGTAAATCTAAAGCTATACCGTATCCTGGGGAAGAGAAAAATTACAATTTCAGTACCTTGATGTACTTTTTTGAAAAATAAGACAGACTGGACAGAATTACAAAACTCTAAGTTGAACAGCGCATATGATGTTAATGGAAATAATTATTTTTATATCTCTTAACTGTGCCTGTTTTACCTTTATAATTTTTTGGGCTCATGACTCGTAGAAGTGTGAGGGCTGAGTGGCCACTTTAGCCTCTATCCATCCTTGTACTCCTGCAGAGAAGTCAATTTGTCGTAACCAGTCTCACCAGCCAGTGAGTGCACCAGAGATAGTACAGTGGATTCACAGCACAAAAACCAACAATAATTTGGGGGCGCTAGAGCAGCACTCAAGATGGCTGAGAGCTAGTGAAGCTCTTTGTCAGACATGATATCCTTAGAAGATAGCGTCGCCTGGAGTAAAGCTCTTCCCTCATAAAATAGCCAGTGAGCAGAGACAGAACCTCTGAACAAACCAACCAGCTGTGAAGGGGCATGGTGACAGGCAGCACCCGCTCGGAGAACCACACATGGCATAGGGAGATGCAGGGACCATCGCTGGTGGTGGTGCCCAGAGACAGGAGTTGCCCTGGTAATAGCCTTCCGGCTTCCCATGGGGCCTGTACCACGCAACACGTTCATGGCCATGCTGCAACTCGTGGCAGGTCGATTGGGGGCTTGAACCGGTTGAGTGGCATCCTGATAGTCACTGCCCCACCTACCCCTCTTCTCTTCTGAACAGAAGTGCTGAGGTGCAGCTCCACAGAGCATGGCCTGGCGAGGTGCAGGAGTGCTGGAATGGGGCCTTGCCATTATGGGAAACAATTAGAAGCAGGCCAAAATGGAGGCATACACTGGCATGCCATGAGCCCAGAGATGAGGTGTGGAGACTGCAGCGGGAGCAACAACAATAGCTGGAAGTGCATAGCTGTTGGAGGAAGACACTGGCAATATAGCCAGGCTTCTGGCATTGCTTAAGGACTGTATCGATGGCATGGGTCAGATACTGGACTCCCTATCCTACAAGGTTGGTAACTCTATGGACCGTGATAAAGTTTATGGCAGGGTAAATGAAGCGTAGGAGCGTATCGGAGTGCTTGAAGACATAACTACACAGCGGCACACAGACACAGACAAGGTAATGCTCGAATTGAAGCACATAAGCTCCAACTGTGAGGACCTGGAAGGCAGGTCATAAAGCAACAATCTGCAACTGACAGGGCTGCCGAAGTCAACCACTATTGATGGCAAAATGGAAATATTCATAGAGCGCCTCTTAATAGATATCCTTGCCAACCCACTGGTCTCAGAGATCTTTATTGTCGAGCATGCACATAGAGCATTAAAGCTGAGGCCGTCCCCTGGGATGCCACCGTATCCAATAATCATAAAGCTACTACAGAGATCATGATGTGCCCTTGGTGGCGGCCTGGAAGAAAAAACACTATCATATGGCCCTGCCATATTATTGATCTTCCCTGACTTCAGTCCCTAGGTACCAGAAGCAAGAAAACAATACCATAAGGCAAAGGAAGACCTGAAACCAGCTGGTATCCTCTACACCATGTACTACCCTGTGAAATTGCAAGCCTAAAATGGGAGAAAGGCGCACGTCTTCACATGCTCAACGGCCGCTGAAGAATTTTCCTAACGTAGGCTCAAGGAATCAAAAATGGCAGCTGCACAGCAGAGCATGAATGAAGACTCGGCCGATGGTGGTAACTGAGACATTGGTAGCACCGTAAAACCTGGTAGCATAGTCATGACAAGGCTTATGATGATGTGCAGTCACTGTAACCAGATAGTTAAGTCAACCTGAAGACTGGAGGCCAGAAAGTTTGGGCCGCACTACTGTGCACCTTAGCGTTTACTGCATAGGTGTTGTTCAAATGTTGATCTTTTGGAGAGGGCTCTACAGGTTGGGCACTGGCATGGCTGGTAGGGTAGAGGGTAAATTGTGGGTGCTACATTTTATGCAATTTTGTTTATGCGGTTTTTTGAAAGTTACTCACCTTCAAAGGAAAGGAGAATGTTAAGCATAGATTCAACATTAAGGAAATAGTTAATGTTGAAATATGTTTAGGATGGGGATGCAGGATATGAGAAGATCACCAGCGATAATGACATGGAACATAAGAAGGTGAGGGACAGCCGGAAATCCAGGCAGATCTCAGAGAATGTGAAAAGCCATAAAATGGACATCCTGTAGGTACAAGGAACACACATCTATGCGGGTTGTAAGGTCAAACTCTCCCTCTCCCGTTGTAAATGCAAGGAATATTTTCACGTCAGGCTCAAGGAGAGTTGCAACATGTATCTACAAATCCATAGAATTCAAATTGCTGGAGAAAAAGATCTAACCTGGAAGGGAAGCTATTACTGCTAATGGGGGAGATGATTGGGTAATAAAATAGTCAAAGAGAGGAATGTGTATACCCAGAACTCGTAAAATACCATAGAGAGTGCCTCCTAAAGAAAGCAACACATTATTTTGTTAATGAAGGAATAGCCAGCCCAATTTAGATAAAAGTGGAAAAAGATGTCTGTAAGCCTTATTCCAAAGACAACATATACACAATAGAGAAATTACCTGGTAGAGGTATGAGAATGCCAATGATAGCGGCTACTAAGGTGGCCTTGATAACCTGGTTTAAAGAGAATGACCAATTAATATAGTTCAATTACAATGCTTCACTTCGACATAATCGAGCCATGCAGATACAGAATAAGAGCCTGTATTGCTTTAGCTGGATTAAACAGGGTATTTTCGAGTCGGGGAGGTTGTAAGGGGGAACAGAGCGTCAGAGTTTGAGGAGTTGCGATTACGTTTTGGCCTACACAGAAATGAGTTCAACCGCTATGCAGACCTAAAGGAGCTGCTGGTTGCAAGAATAGGTATGTTGGGTAGGGTGCTAGAATCGAGGCCTGGAATCTGTAACCTGTTTGATAGAATAGAACACAGTGTGTCTACCTACATGAATCTAAAGCCCCTGGAACCTGTTTACTAAGATTCATGGACACAATTGAGAGAAAAGTGGTCAGAAGATATTGGTTTTCAAATATCAGAGAAGGTTTGGGATGAATGGTTCAAAGTGGGTCAAAGAGCAAAGATGGATGCAGGAATGAGATAAATAAGACAGAACATTATGGTGTGCTTGTATTGGACTTCATTGAGAATGCATACATGAGATGATTGGGTAGGGACATGAAGAAGACTTGTGTTGGGAATGATTTTTGGTATAACTTTTCCCGATCGGCTGAGCACGTAATCCTATTTCTGCATGATGAGAGGTGTTCGTTAGCGTGAGAGTTTGATGAATGGATTGATAAGGCTTTGATGATAGGTGTAAAGTAAATTCTAAAAGTTTAGAAAATGAGAAAAAAAACCTACAACTGACGATTGGATAGTGGAAATGCTGGTATTGTTCAAATTTGAGAAAGTACTAAAGATGAATAAGGGTTGTGAAGATCGATACCTCTTGTCATGGAGTCCCTTCAATGACTTAAATGACCGACTGGCCCTGATTCATGGATTATTTGCACCAAAAAAAAATGGGATTTGTGCGCCATTCTGCCCACAAATCCCTGTTTAACTAATGGGGATTTGCGGGTAGAATGGCGCACAAATCCTGTTTTTGTTTTCGCGCAAATAATCCATGAATCAGGCCAACTGCGTTTTTTATGTGTGTTGTTTTGTGTTTGTGACTGTCTTTAAAGTGTTTGTCCAATAACTGTCTGTTTATAGATTAAAACAAGTTGATAATTGTTCCCTTTATGTTTATTACTTATTTATCTTGTTGCATTGTACCACGCTGTGTTATTGGATAATGCATATTCAGTGCCTAAGAACCTTAGAGTCTGTATGTTACCATTGTTAATATATAGTGGACGTTTATATAAAAAATATAAATAAAGGTTTTTAAAACATTTTTAAAAAATAATAGATATATTGGGAATTCTAAAATATATATGCGCCCAACCAGGCCAGCCTGTCCTTCTTAGAGGATGCAGCTAGCAGACTGCATAAATACAGTGAGAGTTTAGTGATATGGGGTGGGGACTTCAAACTGATTATGAATCTGCAGCTGGATAGAACATCCACTGGTAACAGGCTTCTCCAGCAGGCCACATACACTTGGCTGGAAATACCTAAATTTACTCATACTGATGCCTGGAGGCACTGCAACCCAAGGAGTAGAGAATATCCATACCACGTCTTGGTACATGATGCTTTCAGGCAAATAGATTACATAATGCTATCGGATGGAGGGAACAGCTCAATTGTATCGTGCAAGATCCTTCCGAGAACACTCTTGGATCACGCCCGAGTGGTCATGGAACATAACCTACTACACCAGAGGGTGACACCAAACCATCGAGATTTAAAATCATCTCACTCCGTCCAAAAATTAACTCCCCCTCCAACTCCCTCTCTTCTCCTCCCCCCTCTCCTCCCTCTTCCATTATGTCTGTTTTCTCACCCGTCTCTACGTTGGATGTCTCCTCCCTCCTGTCCAAAGCTCACCCCACATCTGCTCCCTCTGACCCTCTCCCCTCCGTTCTCATCCCCAAAATCTACCCTCTTCTTATGCCATACCTACCACTTTCTTCAACTCCTACCTCTCCTCTTCTACATTTCCCTCAGCCTTCAAACACGCAACGATTATTCCTATCCTAAAAAAACCCTCTGCTGATCCACTCCTCACCTCTAACTACAGACCTATCTCCCTTCTACCTTTCCTTTCTAAACTCCTTGAGTGTCTCGCTTATTCTCAACTTTCTTCTTTTGTCTCCTCCTCCTCTCTCCTTCCTCCCTTTCAATCTGTCTTCCGACCTAAACATTCCACAGAAACCGCTCTCACTTCTATCCTCAACTCTCTCCTCTCTGCTCGGCATGCCAAGCAATCATCCATCCTTATTCTCCTTGATCTCTCTGCTGCTTTTGACACTGTTGATCACCCACTCCTCCTACACACTTTCTCCTCCTTTGGTTTCAAGGGCCCTGTTCTGAATTGGCTATCTTCTTACCTCTCTTCTCGTTCCTTTACCGTCTCATGGGGAGGTCAGACCTCTTCTTCCTTCCCTCTAATATACGGTGTTCCACAAGGCTCTGTACTTGGTCCTTTCCTCTTCTCTCTTTATACCTCACTCATCGCCCCTGTTATCTCCTCCTTTGACATCTCCCATCACTTTTACGCTGATGATACACAACTCTTTCTCTCTTTCTCCTCCTTCACATCTGACCTCCATCTCAAACTCTCTTCCTGTCTCACATCTATCAAGAACTGGATGTCCTCCCGCTTCCTCTCTCTTAACACTGATAAGACGGAAGTCCTTTTCTTCCTTCTAACTCACTTCCTCCTCCCTCTCCTCCCCCATTCATCCACTTTCCCCCTCCAACCACCCTATCTCCTCCCATGCTTGTAATCTGGGCGTTATATTTGACTCCACTCTCTCCTTCTCACAACACATTTCACTTACCTCTCGCTCCTGCTGTTACCACCTATACAACATTCGCAAAATCCGCCCCTACCTCACATTCCATGCGACTAAAGTCCTTATCTCTTCTCTCATCTTTTCCCGACTATTCTACTGCTCCCCTTTATTCTTTGGACTTCCTGCATCCCAGCCTACCCTCTTAAATCCATTTACCACTCTGCTGTTCGTACTCTTTGTCTCCTTACCTTCCGTGATTCCATCTCCTCCTCACTCTCTCATCTTCGTTGGCTACCTTTCCACTTACAGTTAAAATTCTGCTTTCTTTGCCTTGTTTTTAAATCCTTACACGGTCTTGCTCCTCCTTATCTCTCCTCCCTTCTCACCTTTTACTCCCCCTCATGCTCTCTTCGTTCTGCTGACCATTTCCTCCTCACTGTACCTCCTTCCCCTTGTGCTTCTTCCCAGTTCCGCTCCTTCCAACTCCTTGCTCCTCTTCACTGGAACTCACTCCCTCTCTCAATCCGCTCTTCCACGACCCTTCCCTCATTTCGCACGTCCCTTAAATCCCTTCTCCTCCACTCTCCTCCTTGAAGACCTCCCTATTCTCTCTTCATCCCCCCCTCTCTCCCTCTTCTAACTCCTCAATCCCCACTCCCTTTTCATTCTCCCACCTTTCTATTCTTCACTTGTTCTATCCTTCTCTGTTCCCCCACACCAATCCTACTTCCTCTCCACTTTCCCTCTCCCCCAGTTAATTGCTTTTTGCACTGTTTTGCTGTCGAATGATTCATTATGTAATTTTGCTCACAATGTTTATTGTTTTTTGTTGTTCACTGTATGAGTTGTTCCATTGTACAGCCCCTTTGTGTAAGGCGCTCTATAAATAAACAAATCAATCAATCAATCAATCAAAATCAATGCTTTGTTAGAGGAGGGTTACAAGCAAGGGTTTGAGGTGGACATGGAGACATATTTTGAATAAAACAAACCTTCAATGGCAGATGTTTTTATACTATGGGAAGCATTTAAATGCTTCATTAGAGGCATGTACAGTTCATGGGAAGCGGGGGCACTGGAACACATTAGGCATGAATTAAATGCATGCAAAAGGGACATCAAGTGACTTAAATCTAACTTTGTACAACACCATAAGGAAGGGCTGTTTGGTAGGATACAAGAACAATTGGAGCTTTTGGGCACACTAGCAACCATGGAGGTATGGTACCTAGACAGTAATATTTGAGCTAGGTATTATGGGGAGAAGGATAGACTGGGCCCTATGCTAGCATAATTGTTAAAACAAGAATCGGGGTAACATAACATACCAGAGGTGATGAACCAAACTGAGGAAAGTATCCAGGATGGAAATAGCATTAACGCAGTGTCCTTGGAATACTATATGAAACAATACACCTCCAAGGCCAACCCCTCGCAAACAGAGGTTGTAGATTTGTTGAATACGGCCGGAGTGAAGCAACTAGAATATGATATAGCAGAAAGACTAACAATGATATCTCTGTGGAGGAAATTATATCCCCAATAAGAAAGTACCAGGCACCGTTGGCCTCATGTCAGACCTTTATATAGCCTACATGGAGATCCTAGTTTCATATTTGAAAAGGCTATGCAATGCTTCATTAGATGCAGGGCAGCTCCCGGAGTGTAATAGAATAGCGTAAATAATTCTACTAACTCTGTTAAAGGCACACAAACCTAGTAATCAATGTGTGTCACAACGGCCATTCTCCCTAGCCAACACCGAAAGCAAGATATTAGCGAATGCAAATCGTATAAAACAGCACATGCTGCTCCCTAGTCAACACCGTAAACAAGATATTTGCGAATGCAATTCATATACAACAGCACCTGCCGCTGCTCATCCAACCAGATCAAACCCTCCCCCTTTTGAAGAGTTCCTCTGCTACCCCAAATGAAACAGTGAACTATCACCCAGTTTCCCTCCTTCTACATTCTTCATAGCCCCTTCAGTGGGTAGTCTTTCATCTGATCACTGAGTACATTGAGGATAATGGCCTTGTAGATCCACTTCAATCTGGCTTCTGTAGTAAACACTCCACTGAGAATTTTACATAGCCTGCATAGAGATCCTAGCTTCATATTTGAAAAGGGTATACCATGCTTCATTAGACACAGGGCAGCTCCCGCAGTCTAATATAACAGCGTAAATAATTCTGCTAACTTTTTTAAAGGCACACAAACCTAGTAATCAATGTGTGTCACATAGACCAATCTCCCTAGCCAACACCTAAAGCAAGATATTAGCGAATGCAAATCGTATACAACAGCACATGCTGCTGCCGGTCTAACCAGCTCAAACCCAACCCCTTTTGAAGAATTCATCTGCTGCCCCAAATGAAACAGTGAACTATCACCCGGTTTCCCTCCTTCCACATTATTCATAGGCCCTTGAGCGGGTGGTCTTTCACCTGATCACTATGTACATTGAGGGTAATGGCCATGTAGATCCACTTCAATCTGGCTTCTGTAGTACACACTCTACTGAGATGGCACTCATGCATATCTCCAACATTCTCTCTGATGGTCACCGCTCTAAAAACTCTTCTATATTCATCCTTTATTGACCCCTCTGCAGCCTTCAACACTGGCAACCACTCCTTTCTCCTCCAGGACTATGGGTTCTGATAGCCTGGATTCCGCCTACCTGGAAGGTTGCTACTTCTAATTTAACCCACACACCTCTGACCCTACCACTCTCCCTCCTGGCATAACCGGTAGGTCCACAGCACAAAACCTCCATAGGCTCTTTATATTGGTTCAGATTATACCACCTGCCACAACAGTCTAATCTTGACGGGTAGAAGGCCTTTGTTAATGTTCATGTTGCCACTTGCATGGTCTTTTGGTGCTCTGGCAGGTCTGTAAAAGAAGGAGGATTTCAGGTGTTGTTAGTGGGATTGAGAGAGAGAGAAGAGCAAAAGAGCTTTGATGTGCTGTTGGCAGCTTCAGTTAGGAGAAACCAGTCACTGAGTGTAGGTGTGTTTATGGTCGGTAGCCGTCATGTGGTGTTGAGGAGTGATTGTGTATGGCTTGTTTGCGTGTCAGGTGTTGTGACGTACGTGCGGTTTGTGGTGCGGTAGTGTTTAGTTTAGAGCTTCAGGGTACGTATGCAGAAAGGTGAGGTTTTTTTAGAATGCAAAGCAAGGGGGGGTCTGGGAATCTCTCTACCAGCAGGAACACAGCCCAATAACCTGTTCTTGGGTGAATGACCCCTGGGAGAGACTCTACCAAGTCTTTAGCTCACTGTCCCTTTCACAGAGAAGAAACGTCCCTGCATATCTGTCTTTGTCTTAGTCCTCCAGTTTTTAGAAAGGTTGGTTAGTGGAAACACATTTCTTACACCCAACAGTCTTTCACATGTGATACAATTCCCACCTTCAACAGTTCATACAAGTGCAACGCCTTTTCCACCCCCTGCAGTCCATTCAAGTGAGACACATTCCCTGTACCCAAGATTCCATCCAAGAGAAGCTCAGTTTCTGCCCCCAGGCAAACTGTTGAGGTGTGATGCATTTCTCACCACGCCAGTTCATCCAGGTGTGGCACATCTCCCCCTTTCAATCATCCATCTAAGTTTGACACACCTGCCATCCCTAAAACACCCTCCAAGTGTGGTAAACTTGATGGCCTCAACTGCCCATGCAAGTGTGATACATCTTCCACCCCCCACAATCTGTCCCGGGGTGACACACCTCCCATCTTTAGTCAAATCTACCTAGGTGTGATACATTTCCTGTCCCAACAGTTTTTTCGAATTGTCATACATTTTCCCATCCCAACAATCTGTCTTGGGGGGGCGTGGCTTGATGGCTACGTGAGGGGACGCATCTCTCCGGGGCTCCCGCAGATCCTCTACCTAGCCTTGGAATTAAGGGAGAATGCGGGAGATATAGCAGATTAGCAGCACACCCAGAGACGCATGAATATTCCGGGCACACACCATGTGCAATGCAAGACGGATTGACGGTTACTAAGGGAAGCTGCGGCCGGAAAAAAAAATAAGTCAAGCGCCGGAAACTGTGGGCTACCAAAATGGCGGCGGCACACAAAGGGTCATAAACTGACCGGTACTTCAGTGTGGATAGAGATGGCCGGCACCGCTGGGGCGTCCGCTGCTGCTCTGCTGCATAAATACACCTCATTGGCGGGTGACTGGCACTGAGCTGGAGGAGGCTGGCCGTGCTGGAGAGAGGAGCGCTGACTCTTGAGGCTGCAGCAGAGGGGTGGAGGACCCCGGACTTCGCCACCGGGGACACACAGTCGAAGGAGGGGGCGAACTATCCTGGGCTACATAGCCCACATCGCGAGCGGAGCTGGAGGCGGCCCCGGATGCGTGCACCCCAGATTGCGGACACCTCCGCTAGGATACAGCTGAGGGGGCCGCTTCAGTAGTTGAGCACTGGCCCTGGTCGAGGTGCAGCGGCAGTGAGAAGCCGGTGCCTGGAGGCAGCGCGTGCCGGGCAGTGCAGCAGGCGGCAAGCGCTTTGAAGGCGCAGCAGCTGCGGCGGTGCCTGCCGGGCCCGGGCGGCCGCTAGTGGGACACTCGGTTGCGGAGGGCTCGTGCAGGGTGTGAGCCAGGCGGGCCGTGCAAGCCAGGGGTGACAGCCCCTGTGAAGGCAGACACATACATGAGAGCCCCCCGGTGGGGGCCCTATGCAGCAGAGCTCCGACTGAAGCGCACCGACGTGAGGTGCAGAAAGAACGAAAGGGATGGCTTCCCCAAACGCAGCGGCTCTTGGAGACACAAGGCAGTGAAAAGAAGCGGCAGAGGTGACTCCGGAGGGGGTGCGCTGCACAGGATTCCCCTTGCTCGGGGCTAAGGCTGGATTGCTGGAGGCATGCCTCTGTGGGGGACCCTTTGGGAAAATAAAAAAAAAAGGGAGAAAAGGAGATGAAATTAAATCATTGAGACCAACAATAGTAAGAATAAAGACACCGCATTCCAGGAGCTGTGCACATGGTGCACAACACACATAAGCTGCCTGCATGGGAGCGAGCCGAGGAGGCCCCACTACCCATGAGTGGGGCGTGATAGCGCTAATACAGGGACTGGGCGGCACAATGAAGCCCGAGACATGGCGGTGAGCCTGAAGGCTGCGAGACCCAGACGAACCCCAGCACAGTAAGGGGTAGGAGGAGCAGAATCTTCCGGCCACCAGAGGCCAGCTGAATGTGAACAATTGGGCGCACATATGTGGGAGGACACAGCCCATTCCTAGCGGGCAGGGGGTGTTACGCTCACCTGGACCCCACAGGGGTGTCGATCGGACCCGGACAGCTGCGGTCTCCGTCAACGTGATGCGTAGTGCAGAGATGACTGTCTGGACTGGCCCTCCTAGTCTTGTCTGCTGGACCCGAAGAAGTATTTTCCTGCAAGTGGAGACAGGGATTAGCCACCTGTGGGTTTTAGTGATGGCCTCCCAACTGTTCTCGCTCTCCCCCACTAATCACCTCCGATATCCCCTTAGTAACCTCACCTTATGTTTGTAAAAGATGAGCTCTCCATCCTGCGTGTCTTGCAGGGGCACGTAGATACCAGTTACTTCACTGGTTTGAAGGCATTGGGAGAGTTCTGGTAAGCATTGACTCTGAAGTCCCAGGCGGGATTGGTAAGTATCAAGTTCAAAGAGTTCAATGTGCCCGATGTTCACTCTTGTCCCCTTCCTTCCTTAAGTTGCAACTGAGTTCGTGAGAAGAAGGTCTCGTAGCTGCTGCTGGCGTTCAGGTAAGAGTCTGTGTTACCCAACGCTGTCTGGTAACTATTGCATGTGCTAACGTGTTGATTTTCTCCTTCTTTACAGATGCGGCATATGAAGATATGGAGAATAATACCGCCGGTGGTAAATCAGGTAAGTCTATGGTGGTAAGAGGTATTTGTTGATTCCCTTGGCTCACCTTGTTATTCTTGCGCCCCTAGGTGCCGGAGTACGGTGAAGAAATGATGGAGACAGTGCCGGATCGAAAGATGCTGTGATAACTGGTGAGTATGGCACCGTGCTGGAGCTGGCGAAGAGACGCGTGCAGGACTGATGTACTTTCCAGGTCGGGAGATGAAATGGATCCGGAATCAGGTGAGGAATTTGAAATAAGTTCGTTTTCTAACCCTGTCCTTTTCTTCCTCTTTATTCTAGGAGCTCTGGATTCGAGGCGGGCATGGCAGAAGACTGAATGCTGGCTGCAGGCACCCGGGCGTGGCAGAAGACTGGATGCTGGCTGCAGGCACGGTGAGAGTCACGCTGCTGGATGCAGAATAACACGAAGCATGTGCTGCTGTTTGGGCGTGGTTTAAATAGCCTCAAAAGTAGTCCCAGGAAAGAAGTTCCCCAGGACCACACCCGAGTAAAAAATAGTCCCTGTAGTAAAATAGTCCCATCCAGGCCTCACGTTGGCTTGGATTTATTTGCAGCATGGTCTGCATGAGGTAAGTAATGTCTATGAGCCTGGCGCCTATGGCGCCAGGACTGATTTTTATTATGAGCCTGGTGCCTACGGCGCCAGGACTGAACCCAGACAGCCCCTAGCTGGGGCTGCTGGGGTTTTTGTAAATGTCTGGATGCCTGCTCCCGGGGCTGATGGGCTTGATCCGGATGCCCGGGGGTAGGCATCATGACAGCGGGCAGTGGACAGCAGGGGAGGTTCCCCAGCGGGGTACCAAGCTCTAGCCTCCGGAACAGTACCACACCAAGTAGACCCTCGCAGTAGAGGCGGCTGCACCAACACACTCGCGGGCGACACGGCATAATGTCGAACAAAACAGTAAGACCAAAGAGCAAGCAGCCCACATTGGAGGCTTATGCAAAGACATCACCCGAGGCGGAGGGAGCCCGGAGCAAGGATGAAACCACCACTGGGACAGAGGAGGCCCGGGCACTATCCAAGAGGTGCTGGCGGCAATTGCGGACCTTAAAGTCGCCTGGGAGACCAAACTGGGCCTGGCTATGAACGAACTGAAAGTGGCATTAGATCTTAAGGTTGGAGCTGGAAAGATGTGAATCTGCTTAGACAAGATGTGAGATCGCTTGCAGAGCGCACTGGAA
This sequence comes from Ambystoma mexicanum, assembly GCF_040938575.1. Taxonomy (NCBI): domain Eukaryota; kingdom Metazoa; phylum Chordata; class Amphibia; order Caudata; family Ambystomatidae; genus Ambystoma; species Ambystoma mexicanum. The sequence goes on along the minus strand of NC_090928.1, from coordinate 791,929,829 downwards.
ACCTGGAGAAGGATATGGCCCCAAACACAGCAGACTGCACCACCCATAGATCGGAAATACATGCCCTGGTGCAGCGAGTGGGCAACTTGGAGAATAGAGCGGAGGAAGCGGAAGGTCGTGCTAGACGCAACAACATCCGTATAGTTGGCCTTCCAGAAGGAATGGAAGGACCAAACCCAACAGAATTTGTGGAAACCATGTTGCTGCAGGAGATAACCGGGGGGGCCCTGACCCAGGGGTTTGCGGTGGAAAGAGCGGCCAGGGCTCTGACAAGAAGATCACCCCCGGGGGCCTCTCCCAGGCCAGTGATTGCTAAAATTCTGAATTACCGAGACCAGGAAAAGATACTTGAATTCTTCCGTGAGGGCGGGACGATTGAGAGGGGGCCGCCAAAATCACCACATACCCGGACTATACCCTGCAGGTACAGCGCAGCAGAATGAACTTCGGAGCGGTGAAAAGAAGACTGCGAGAAACAGGTCAGAGATATATGCTGCTTTACCCAGCCAAGCTGAATGTGTTCCACAGGAACAAAACTTTGTTTTTTGAAACACCAGAGGATGCCATGGACTGGCTAGACATGCAGAGTCGCCCCCAGGAATCGGATATCCAGACAGCAGCTGGCGAAGATAAGTAACATGTGGCTATGGCACCCTCAGTGACAGAGCGCAAGACACTGGGACTAGAATATAGCACTGCATGGGACTCAGGGATGGTGCTGCTTAGACTGTATATTTTTGTAAGATCCGGCTGAACTGAATAATCCCAATCATAAGAGCGGGAGCTCCGGAGAAATGACCCTTGAACCCCCATAGTGTTACGCTTAGTTAGGTCACTACTAGCTTGGTGATGCCCCGCGGGGCCCTTGTACTCGGAGTCACGAGACAGGACCAGGCGCGGGTGGGCCTGAGATCCAGGGATGGAGCTGGGCAATTGTTGGTGTTGGGTAGGGAGCGGGGTGGGGGGAGTTGTGTTCAGTGGGGCGGAGTTGGGGAAGTTGGGGGGGAGGGAGGGGAATGAGCTGGATAGTCCGGGAAGGGCGGAGGGAGGGGAGGGGTTGTGTGCAGTGGGGTAGAGTCTTGGGAAGGGGGAGGGCGGAGTTGTGGAGAGTGGGAGGGCTAAGAGTCGGACAATGGGTCATCAGGGAAGACATTGGAAGGGAAAGTGGAGGGGGAGTTCTTTAAGTAGATGGTGTCGGGTAATCTCAGAATAGCGACCTGGAACGTGCAGGGCCTCTTAATTATCTAAAACGCAACAAAGTGATGATGTATTTAAAGAGGATGCGCATTGACATAGCCTTGCTGCAGGAGACCCACCTCACCAAGGAGAAGTTGGAGATGGTCATAAGAAAATGGAAGGGTAATGTCATAGGTGCCGCACAGTCGGCATATGCTAGGGGGTGATCACTTGGATGGCAGCGCACATGCCGTTCCAGCTTCTCAGCTCTACAATAGACCCAGAGGGTAGAATGGTGGTGGTGGTGGGACTCCTGGAAAACAGGGAGGTGAATATTATAAATCTGTACACCCCTAACCACGATACAGCGACATATTTCAGGTCCCTATGCAACAAAATTAGCCCCCTGGTGGGTGGCGCGGTGGTGTGGGGAGGGGATTTCAATTGCACCCTGAACCCAAGGACAGATAGGTCAGATGATAATTCAGGAAAGCCGGCGCCAGCTGCTAAAGCATTGAGGACACTAGTGACAGACCTCGGTCTGGAGGATGTGTGTAGAAGGTTACAACAAACGGATAGACAGTATTCACACTATGCAGCACCACATGACCTGCACACCAGGTTGGATTACGTGTTTGTAGCGGCGGAGATAGCGGGAGAAATGGTGGGGGCCAAATACAAGGCCAGGGTATTATCCGACCACTCGCCATTGGTCGTAGAGTGACAACATCAACCACCTAGAGCGTGTATCCCGAAATGGAGGCTCAGAACTGAGGCTCTACAGGACGCAGAATTTCGAGAGGATCTGAGGGAGGCTATCGAGGCATACTTTGAAATTAACACGGGAAGTGTATGTTCTGTGGGAACAGTATGGGAGGCGTTCAAGGTGGTGGTGTGTGGGGTAGCCATATCAAAATCCAAGGGGCTCCATGGGGATACTGAACAGATGAACGGAAACTGCTAGTAATGGAAAAAGAGCTGGAGGGCCTTATTCAAAGCAAGGGGACCTCCCGAGAAAGTGCCGTCAAGATAAAAGACTTACAGTTAGCTTGCAGTGAACTCTGGGACAGATTATGCAAATTAAATCATAGGAAATATACAGAGAGGTTACATGCAGGGGGGGATAAGCCGGGTAGACTACTGGCCTGGCTATACAAAAATAAGACCACCCCGTTCGGTGATCAGAGAGGTCAGAGATGCGGAAGGTCGAATTTATATCACCCAGGAGGGGGTAAACGGGGAGTTCCTCAAGTACTATAGACGATTATATGAGGATACAGGAGAAGATATGAGCCAGGAAATATGGGAAACAATAGAGGATATGGGGCTGCCTACCTTGGATGACCTAGAACGCGCAGACTTAGAAGCCCCCATTACTGCTGACGAACTGGAGGCCGTGATCCAACACCTCCCCACATGTAAAGCACCCGGGTTGGATGGGTTACCAAGTGAATTTTATAAAACATACAAGCAGGAGCTACTCCAGACTCTGCTGGCCATGTTTAAAGAAGCCTATGAGTGGGGGGAACTGTCGGCGTCCCTCCGCGAAGAAGTGATCGTCCCGCTCCTGAAACCAGGTAAACCGGACGTGGAATGCGGGTCCTACAGGCCCTTGTCCATGCTCAACCAAGATAGCAAAATACTTACGGCAGTGCTAGCCAACAGGCTAAAGCAGGTAATCGGTAAGTTGATACACCCAGACCAAACGGGTTATGTCCCTGCAGAAATATCACAGATAACCACAGGAGGCTGCACCATATCATTAATCAAACTAAGGAAGACTCGGGCGAGATGGCTATCCTGTCGCTGGACGCGGTGAATGCCTTTGACTCAGTGCGGTGGCCGTGGTTTAAAGCAACCCTGAAAGGATATGGAATGGGACCAGGTTATACTAGATGGGTCCAGTTGCTATACAGCTCCCCGATTGCGAGAGTTAAAACTAGACCCACAATTTCCAACAAATGGCAACTCAGTAGGGGGACCAGACAGGGGTGCCCCTTGTCACCCATGTTATACATCCTGGCATTAGAGCCGCTAGCAATATGCCTGCGGAAACAATATGGGGAGGTGGGGATTCGCACGACAGGGGGCACACATCTGTTATCACTATATGCAGATGATGTGCTTCTCTACTTGGGCTACCCGGAAGAAAACCTGCAATATGTGCTGGATGTGATGGATCGTTATGCCACCCTCTCGGGCATATCGGTGAACCCCGGGAAGTCCAGCTTGTTCCCCTCGGGGAGGTATAGGAGCACCCCATCGGCGAGGCTACCCGTCCTGCAGATACCCTGTCAGACTGTATCATTCAGGTACCTGGGTATGAACATTTACCACAAGATAGAGATAGAGCACAAACATAATACAGAGAAAGCGATTGAGGGCATCAGGAATAGCATGGCGTTCTGGTCTAGTCTACCGCTGGCCGTGATGGGGAGAGCGGCGCTGCTCAAAATGGTTGTCCTGCCCAGACTCTTGCACTTTTTTGTGAATGTCCCTTACTTGATTCCCAGACGCTTTTTTGTGAAACTCCATGGCATGTGCAGGGGCTTCATATGGGGCAACTCCAGGAATTGGGTGGCCCTTTGGAAGCTACAGAACACTTGTGATAAGGGGGGCATAAACCTGCCAAACTTTGAACTGTATTACTTTGCGGGACAGCTGTTGTATGTGGCCAGATGGCTGTCTGCAGAGGACTCTGTGTAAGCCAGGCTTCTACAGGGTGACTCAGCCCCATACTTTCTAAGAGAGACAGTGTGGATGCATAAAACTAAGATGGTGGGGAGGGGGAGACTATTGGAGTTGGGCTGGGAAGTTTGGCGCAGAGCATGGAAAACAGTGGGCAACTCGGACCCGCCCTCTCAGCAAGTCCCGCTGGTGGCTCTATGCGGGGACGACCCCCAACTGTTTGAAGCAGTCCGTAGGTAGTGGGAACCGGTGGGTATAGCCACCCGTGGAGATATGTGGCAGGAAGGGGAAGTATTGGAATTTCAGAGGTTGCAGGAGGAGACAATGGTGAATAGTGGCCAATACATTACATACATCAGGCTCCTGAAAAGGTTAAGGGGAGGTGGCCTGGGACGGCACTGGCGGAAGAACCTGATGCCACCCTGAAAGCGATGTATGACATCTCAGAGGGTGGACATGAAATATCTAGGATATATGAGCTCTTAAGAGGGAAGGCAGAGAGGGAGCTTACCCAGCTGAGGCAGAACTGGAAGGAGGAGATAGAGGAACCCATGACAGATGGGCAGTGGGATAGAGCTCAAAGGTACCATAAGAAGGTGTCGCGGAATGCGAGACTCCAGCAGATCCAGCTGTATGTCACCCGTAGAGCTTACCTGACCCCTGAAAGAATAGCCAGGTTTGGAGGCTCAGCCATACAGAAATGCCCCAGGTGCGGAGAGGAGGAGGCAGGGTTGCTGCATATGTTCTGGGCTTGCCCAGAGGTACACAGATTCTGGGAAGAAATAAAGACAAAAATGGCCGTCGGGGGTGTGGTGCTAGATGTGGGGTCTGCTGGGGCATGCATGCTTGGAAATTTCCCCAGGCCACGTAATTTAAAGCATATCAACAAAATGAAGGATCTGGCCTGTATCCTGGCCAAGCGCAGGATTGCAATGTGTTGGAAGGTGGCCCATAGGCCTAGAGTGGAGACATGGTGGGCGGACCTCCTGAGATGGGCAGAAGCAGAAACTGCGGTTTGGTTTGAAGCTGTCACCAGGGGGGGAGAAGGGGAAGTGGGTCCCCTGATAGCCTGGAGGCAGCTAGTGACCTCAATGGCAACCCCTCACCAGGCCAATCAGGAAACAGAAGACTCAGATGAGTTGACAAGCACTGAGATTCCCGAAAATGCTCATACAGATGACACTGTTGAAACAGCTTGAGTTTGTGGGAAGGGAGGGGGGGCCAGACGGGAAATGTATAATGTTCTGGCTTGACATTGATTACGAACGTCCTAAAAGTTGTAATGTTTGGAGTGTTGTTTTTAAAAAAAAAAAATAAAAATTGTTTAAAAAAAAAATAATCTGTCTTGGGGAGCTGCACCCTGCATGCTACATATGTTACATAGTGCCTGTTTTAGGGTGCAGCTGGGAGTATAAGGCTAAGTCATGCTGGATGCAGAATGTGGCTAGCCTGCACATACAGGTTTAATGTAGAAACAGTCTAATTTCTATGGTTGGGCTATATGCCGGATAAGGTTTCCTATGCTTGCTGGCTGAGTTCTGGTGGGTGTATGATATCAGGTAGTGGAGTGGCTCTTTCTCTTTGAGACACTACACTACATGGGGCTAGGCTTAGGATATATACACATGGTCAAACGCCTGTATTCAGCACTGAGAGCCTTGGTATGCACTGATAATGTAACTTCACCACCATTTGAGTTGCAGAGGGGCATGAGTCAGGGCTGTCCCCTATTCCCGCTCCTTTTTGAACTTGCATTTGTGCTGCCGGTGTGCCTACTGCATGGACACCATGCCCACTGGGGCATCCCAATTCAGAATACCAACACCATAGTGTCACTATACGTGGACATGTTGCTCCGTATACAGAACCAAGCTGGCGATCTAGCCCTGGTCATAGAAGAGATCAATGACTATAGACAGATCGCAGGACTAAAGATTAACTGGGGAACCTCCCCTTGTCCCCCAATATGCAGAGAGCAGGCATGGAGCTAGGATTTATTTGGCAAGAAATCAAGATTAAATACTTGGGGGTAGTGGTCTCCACAGATATACAGAGTGTCTACCTGTCAAACCGCTTGAAGAACTGACATGTAGGGTGGAGAGATGGGTGCAGCTGATCATCTCTCTAATTGATAGTGTTGCAACCATTACAATGGTGTACTCACTAAATTATTTTATATCTACAAAAATGTTACTCTCGTCCCACCTGTAGGTTACTTGTCTAAATTACTCCTGCTGTACGATAGGGGAGGCCTAGCAGTACGGGCCATGCAACTATACTTCTGGCGGTTTGTGACTGGTTGCCTGAGGGATCAAGTCGAGAGCCGCATCTGAAGCTCGAGAGTGAGGTTTGCACACCTTCGTCTATGGCAGCCAACATATGGGGGGTACCTCGGGAAGGACAGACACAGGATACGGCCATGGTATGCTACATGGAAGGCACTGCACCATTTGGAAGGCATAAATGCAGCTAATATACCCTACACACCGATGTTATCATTGTACAACATCCAGGGGTCCTAATTACCTTTCAGGGGGATTACCGTTCACAGACCTGGAGTGGGATCAAACCTTTCAAAAATCCCGGAAAATATCCACAAATCAAACAAGTTTATCCATTTCAGATATCTGCACCATGCATACTGCAATCCACACAACCTGCATGCATGCAATGCAGAGATCCCAGATAAGTGCAAGAGATGTGCTAGAGCCCAGACAGACTCTATGCAGAGTGGGACTGTACTAGGGTGCAAGACCTTTGGAAGCAAGTGCAGAAAATAAATGTCCCGGGTAATGAGTGTGGAATTACAGTTGGATTTTAAACTCTGACTCTTGGGCCTATTCCTGCTACAGCTGTGCGTGGAAACAAAATGTGTTAATCTGGCAATGATGGTAGCTATGCCAAATGTCAGCTGCGATGGTAAAAGTGCACCTAAAGCGGAAGCATGGCTGAAAGATTGTACATACTGCTATGACCAGGCAGTAACATATGCTGCAATGCAACCCCCAGCTAGTTGACCAGAGGGCACATGGGCCTAATTGAGGGAATTCCTGGCTGCAGCAGTCAGGGAGGATGTAGCGATGCAGTAGGAAGTTTTTTGTATGTGTATTGGGAATGGTGAACACCAGCTCTACGCCAAGCAGGAGGGATTTGAGGGCGGTATGTTTGCACCAAGTGCCCCTATGCGTTTTAATTGTGTAGAAATGTATTATGTCACCTTAATCATGCTCTTTGTTACCTCCGATTGACAAAGATTGTAATTTTCTAATGGATTTGGTTGATTGTAATTGTTATATTTGATACATTTTTAGATAAACATTTTTATTCAAAAGCCCCCACCCAAAAAAAAATAAAATAATAATTTGTTCCTTGTTGCTGTTAGTAAATAGAGTTGCTCTGGCCGGCCAGACCTCTGCCTCACATGAGGATGAGTGAAACCCTTTGCTATTCCTGTTTATTGTGTGTTAACGTGTCTCCATTTCTGCCATTTTCTTCATACCTCAGGATCAGTAAGAGATGGGGTACAAGACTAATATAGGAGTAGAGGGAACAGGGAATGGATGACTGTTAAGATGGATTTCTGAACTCGGACCTGGAGGGGCAGAGGTTCAGAAGGCCAGCCTAGTTTCTTGGAACAGGATAACCTCTGGACAAGCCAGACCAATCAGGCTAGCGATGGCGGCAGTCAAGACTAAGTCTCAAGAGGGGTGAGGGTGACTGAAAGACCTCAATGAGCACACAAAGCAAGGACACTTACAAATTACTCCAGACAGGTGTTATATCAAAAATATAGACACATTTATTTCAAGGCCTTTGTAACATCGACCATAGCAAAGAATCAAAATAATACTAAAGTAAACCAACACACCACAATCAATACATTATATATACAAGACCGAGGGGTCTAAGGAGTAATGAGCACGTAATATGTAGACCACCTAGATGGGGAGGAAAACAGGCAGTGCAAGTAATCATTAGACCCAGTTCGACATCAGAAATACACCTAACTAGGAGGAAGTCCGAGCCCTACGGAGAGAGGAGCCTTATGCTCAAAAGTATCTGCACGCGCTGGTGCCAATGGATAAAGTCGGGTCTCTTCAAGGGTCTCAGGCAGTTCAGGAAGGTGAATGAAGTGATGCAGAACAAGTCCCCACTACTCAAGCAAGGCCTCCACTTGTGAGCAGAGGCAGGGTGAGAGTGCGGGATAGAGTCGCTATTTTAAGTTGGACAGGGAAGGGTTGGATCGGTAGCAGGTAAGGGGAGACAACAATGGTCATGGTAAAGTTGTTGTTTAAGGGATTTTTAAGGTGGGTTAACCCTCTTTTCTTATCATTAAGAGATGTTTTGGAAATATGATCATTAGAGATGTGACAGGAGGGTGGTGACAGGGGCTCAAAAGAGGTGCTATTTTAGGTTAATGACCCGGAAGAACAGGATCACCTAGTGGTCCAGTCCAGAATGCACTATGGCAGTACGATAGGACTCGATGCCACAGAAGGGGGTAGGGGAGGTAATACAAAAGAGAACGTTTGCAAACAAGTTGTGTTGTCAACATGTTCAGTAGGTTTATCAAGTTGTAGTGTGAGAAGGCATTGGGTATTAGCAATTTTGTGTGCAAGCTTAGCATAAGACTGGGTACATTTCGTCTTAGCAAATGGCTAAACTTGATGTAAACTTGGTGATTGGCTCTATAAATTTCAGAGGAGCATATTCCCCTGCAAAAGGTTAATTGGTATTAAAGGGATTTCAACGGTCTTAGCTCAATGTGCTATGCCTTTAGGAAACTCATTGTTTAAAGGGAAAAGATCCAGCTGTGAAATCCAGAGAAGTAGGGGATATTTTCCACTTGTCCACAATGACAAAAAAAGGTGAGCCATGATAGTAGCCTCTAACAAGAGCAGATTGGGGTGGATAAGATGCTCAGGGGCCCCAGAGGTCTTTATATTTTTGTAAGAAGCCAAATACAAGGGAATACAATAACATTGGAATTAGTATATTGTCTGACCGAAGGCTGGTCATATTCTTGGACGGGGTTAAAAAGAAACTAACAGGGTTTGTGATGCGCCCATTACTGATTGGGGGAGATTTTAACATGGCGCTTGTTCCCAGTAGTGATAGGTGGAGGCCCAAAGATACCCAAATACCTGCAACTCAGATCAACGAGACACCAAGGTTTAATCAGATCAAGCAGGAACTGGGTCTGAAAGACTCCTCGACTCACTTGTCCGAGGATGTCCACAATTAACATATTTTTTGCAAGCATGTGAGTCCTTTTCTAGAATAGATTATATATAAATAGACATTTCCCTCATAGGCTACGTCTAGGATTCAGGAGTGTTTCCATCCTGTGGTCGGACCCTGACCTGGTCCGTGTTAACCTTGGCAACTGGATGGCCCAGATGGGTAAAGGTAGATATAAATGTAATGATTCCCTGCTAAAAGACAAATAAAAAGCCCAGGCTTTATTGAAGGAAACCAAGGTCTACTTTGAGTTCAACGATGCAGGGGAGGTTAGCTCTCGCTTCCTTTGGGAAGGGTTTACAGCAACCCTGCGAGTGGTTCTTATTCTCAATTCAAATCCTTCTTTTAGATGGGAGAATCATGGGGTTTTATATCCACTCAGGCAAATGTTGAGATCAGATTCAGATTATAGTGTTTCAAATCTGCCACCCTCACTTACTTGCAGGATACCTAGTGGTGCTCAGTGGCCTATCCGCTGTTGCAGCGGATATTGGTAGGTTTATGAGCTACATCGACTACAGTGCCCAGATACCCATCTCCTATTTAAGTATGAAATGGAGAATATATATTTTTAATGAGTCCTGTCGTCATCTCTTTTCGGTCGATAATTAGTTTCATTGGTGGTGCTGGACATGTTGAAAACACCCATATTTGGGCACAAGTGCAGTGTTATCACACTACAAGCAATGCTACAGTTGTATTGAGTTCTTGGTCAAATTACAAAGCTCCTTGCCAATCTCCTGCTTGTTCTAGGTGACCGCTGCAGAGGGACGGTGTGGCTTGATGAGCAGGGGACCAGAGACGTGCGGATGCTGCACGCTCCATTCCTGTATTTTCCGGAGGCCCGGGGAGAGGCCATTGCAGGGTTGCATTGTGTCACTCAATGCAGCGCCCTGATGGTCTTGATGGTGTTCTGATGCGGGTTCATGTGCGGCCACCTCATGGCAGCTGGGAGAAGCAGAGGGTAACCAATGCTGATGGAGGTGTCCAAAAGGGAATGAGCAGCGTGAGGCTTGATAACAACGCCATAATCTGATGTTTGCCTGTTTTCCCGTTTTGAAAACATTTATAACAGTAAAAGGACTTTCAGAAGTTTAGCTGTGTGTAGTAGCAGTGTGTAGCGGGTAGTAGCTCGTTATCTGCTGTCTGTTGGGGGTTGTTGCTAGCTTATATGTGCAAAGCAAAACAGTGGGGTGCACACTGCTCATAGTGATTGCCAAGCCCCAATCCCTATGTGATCTCAGTGTTGACTTCATCCCCCTCTGCTAAATTCAACCCTGCCACTCAGCACAGCTTAATACACAGCTACTAAGGCTCTGCATTCACCAACCTATAACCTGTAATGACCCTGGAGGGTGAGGGAATGGGGGATTGATCCACCTGGCTCAACTGATGAGCCAATCGTACAGAGGAAGACTCCTGGCAGACAGAAACAAAGTCTTATTACAGACTTTGCTCTGAGAGAATCGAGACAGGTGGCCATGGGCGATAAGGTATCCCTCAGCCAAAAGAAAAACCATGGCACAAAAATTGAGGCCTTTGTGACATTATTGGCAAAATCAGGAGGGTCGAAGACAAGCCCCAAAAGAAGCATGGGCACACCAGGGACCTCAGAGTCAAAGCCAGATGGTATGCATCCAAAAATGGGAACAAATCATCTAACCTGCATCCCACCGGGTAAGATTATGAAGAGGGCAGTTTGATGGGAGTAACTTCTAAACCCAGTTTCCCTCCCATTTAATGTGATGTCATCTCAGGGATATCTTGCATTAAACATTGTAACATTCTGAAAGTGCAATTTCCATACATTTGACCACTTTACAAATTGGCTCACCAGATTTCTCTCTCTGGCACAAATCAAACACAGGTCAGTAGCAGATTGCTAATGTATCAGAAACTAATTAAGCCCAGGTGCCACACATTAACTTGAACTCTCACCTGGTTTTAGATATCAGACTATTGTTCAGGGGGTCTAAAACGCCCCCCAGCACACCCCCAAGATGACTGATGCAACCCACTGAAGCAACCCCACAGACCATACTCGGATGACATCACAAAGTAATCATGAAAATGCAACATGGCTGAACACAACCGCAGAGACATTAGCCAGGTGCAAAACAACACACATGAACTGCTTTCTCACACCAAAAAAAGGATTATCAGCAAAATGGAAGCCACAGCTGCATTGAAAAGAATTGGGAAAGCTCAAACCACAGGGCTGAGGGCAGACACACTGATTTTTCTGAGAGATGTGAAAGAGGCCTGGAAGCATGTCCAGCTCTACTAAGGACACTGGTGAAGAGGACTCGAGTCAGCTGAAAAGATACAGCACATGCAAGGACAAAAAGGCTGAAGTCCCTCATAAATGCCAGCAGAGAAAATCATGTTTACCATCTCTGAACACGCAAACTGGAGCTGGGGAACAAAGCACTTTCAGACAAATAAGGTTGTTCCCATCAAATTGAAGCCAGAAGATGAAAAACATGCAACTCAACATGAAGATGAAGAATGGAGTGTCCTTGCTCAAGAGCTGGGAAGTCAGAGGGGTGAAACAATAGTGGGAAAGAAGCAGCGCTCTGAGCTCACCTTCTCCACCCATCATTTTTGCTCACATGCTGCTAAATTTCCTAAACTGACAAGCCTTGCACTGACCTGGGGAGTGGTGCCAGGTAGAGCTACCAGATCTAGCTAGACCAATCAAATAATCTGTCCCATATAGACTGTAAGTATGCCTATGCTGCTCACCCTGTGTGCGTATCCCTGCTTGGACTAAATAAATCAGCAATTTGTCACATTTCAAGACTCATTTGTTTCTGGGCATGCTATCTATGTTTTCCTAACTACAATTCACTATAAATAGCTTTGGGACATCCTATTTGTAACTGAAACATGGTTAGACAACAACTCCAAGATCACCATCAACAACTGCATGCCTGAAAACTTCAAATGCGTCCAAGCAAACAGAAAAACCAAAGATGGGGGAGGGGGGAGGCAGGCAATCATCCACAAGGAACACTTGGCTAGCAAATTGGAAGATCCACTAAACATCAATAAAAACAAAACAAACCTGAAATTCATACTGATATCCAGACCACCAACCTATGATGCAACCTTCATAGATGCCTTCACAGAACGCTGTCACCACCATAGCCATCAATCACAATCACCTGATCGTCCTCAGAGATTTCAACATCTGATTCGATGAAGAAACCACAACCACACAAAAATATCTAACCAGCCAACTAGCAGCAATGAATCTACAACAACTAGTCAAAGGAGCAACACACTCGGCAGGACATACACTTGCCGCAATCTTCACCAACAAAGAACACATCACCATGGCACCATAAATTCAAATACTCTGGAGCGACCACCTCATCATCCCCTTCGTAGTCAAAATGACCACTCCAATAAACAAGGAACAAAGCAAATCACTAACCACCATGAAAAGTAAGCAGAGAACCATCAAGAACTCCAACCTAAGTGAACTTCTGGTGCTCAGCAAACCGCAACCAACATGGAAGAGACTGACCTGGAGGAAAAAGTAGCCCTACTCCACACCTGGATTGTAATAACTATCAACCACATCGCCAAAGATAAACCTTTCACTCCTTCTCTAAAAAGAGCAATGGCAAAAAGGTTCACCCCACTACTTAGCACCATGAAAAGAAAAAAAAACAAAAAACTAGAACTAGACTGAAGAATCAAAAACAACACTGCAAATAAACTGAACATATCCGCTCATACAAAAAGGAAATACAAAAAAGTGAAGAGGAAATACCATGACTACCGAATCGTCAAAGCACCAAACACCCAAAAAGAACTCTTCAAAATCATAAATGAAATAAAAAATCCACCTGGCTGCATCAATATGCCAACTCCTTCGATAAAGCCATGCAATGAGCTAGCAGACCACTTAAAAAACAACATCATCACCATCCAACAAACCATACAAAGCAGACCACTCGATCCTACTACGGACCCCACCTATCCTCACAAGGAACATCCATACAAACCACAAAGCTTCCCCGAAATATCAGTGGAGACTTTCGTCAAACTGGTAAATCAAAGCAACAACTCAGGTTCTCCTGATTACCCCTGCCCGCCGGACATATACAAATCAATTCTTAAACAAGAAACTACCATGGAATATCACAGGAATGTCCTCAACCTTTTAATCTCGACTGGGAAATTGCCACATTCCTTCAAATCAGCGTACATCAGGCCACTACTCAAAGATATAGCAGGCTCCGTAGAGGACCTCTCATACAACAGACCCATCTCTAACATCCCGTACACAGCCAAACTGCTCGAAACGTATGCATACAAAACAACCCAAGATTTAATAGAAGAGCACTGCCTATTCGACCAGGCACAAGTAGGTTTCAGACCAATAAGAGGAACGGAATCAGCCCTCCTCTCAATATGGGACGACCTAAAAACAAACTCAGACTCAGACAACAGTACTGCCTTGATACTTCTAGACCTATCCACTGCATTCAACACAGTCGACCACGACATCCTCTTAACGAGATTAGAAGGATTGGGGAATAACAGACACAGCCCTACTGTGGATCAAATTCTTCCTAACAAACAGAACGGAAACCATATGGATGACACCTTTCAAATCCAACCCAAGAGACTCCACATGCGGAGTACCACAAGGATCATCCCTCTCCCCTCTATATTTCAACATCTACCTATCGCTACTTATCAAAATCATCAAAAGACACGGTCTCACCTGCTACAACTACGCCGACGACACACAAATAATCTTCAAAATACAAGACACTCATGAAAAAAACTCACCACTAGAGAACTGCCTTCATGATGTATTCAACTGGATGAACTCAAACTACCTCAAAATCAACCCATGCAAATCTGAAATAATGATTGTCACAAAAAATGGAGGAGACAACCACTACATCCCATGGCCAAGGGAACTTGGTATAACCCCAGCACCATCACCGATTGTAAAAAAAACCTGGGGGTGCTGATGGACAACAATCTTACTCTAGAGCCACAAGTAAACGCTCTACTCAAGAAATGCTTCTTTCTCCTGCAAGTGGCAAAAATGATTCTACCATTCCTGTCATTCACCAACAAAACAATCACCATCATCGCTCTCGTCCTGTCCAGAGTAGTTTACGCCAATAACCTTTACATGGGTATTCCTGAACGACTTCTAAAAAAACTGCAACGCATGCAAAATGCGGCAGCCAGATTGCTTCTCAAACTAACCCAAAGAGAACACATCACACTTGCGCTAAAAACACTACATTGGCTATCAATAAAACAACGAAAAAAATAAATTCAAAACAATGTGCACTGTGCACAGAGTAATACAAAAACAAGGTGCAGAGTACCTGAGAGACAAACTATGCCTACATCAACTGACAAGAATGCTCAGATCAAGCAACGACATCCGCCTGGAACCGAAACTGTAAAATAAAAGAAAATTCAGAGGATCTTCTTTCTCTCACCAGGTACCGAATTTTGGAACAACCTAGCAAAGAACATACGCAATACAAGAAACCACCTACTTTCAGAAAACTTATGAAATCCTGGCTCTTCACCTCATAACTAGAAGACCACCCACAGGGATGCACACACAGCCAAAACAAAGATAAATGAAGACACATTTCCTGATTCCCACCAAGCAATCAACTAAAAATATAATCTAACGAAGACACTGCACGACATACCGAACGACTAACTAAGAGACAACCATGACAGGAGGACACTACACACTGAATACATAGGCAGGCCAAGACGGAAGCACTAGGACGACACATTAATAGCACTCTGATCCTGACCCACACCCAAGCTCCAAAAGACCTATGGCACAATAAATAGCAAGGTAATAGGGAGCACCCAATCCTTAGCTCCTACACCAGAGGGATCCAATCCTTAGCTCCCACACCTACATCCTGGGAGCGCGCTGCACCATCACACACAACAGTCATACGGCCACTAAATGAAATCAGCAATAACCCCACCCGTAGGATTACAACCTACATGGAACAAGATGTACTAGAATCAGGCTACACAACCCACTAACTCAACTTTCAAATCTCTGCACACCTAACCGACCCAAAAATTCACACAACCATCTCTCGCCCAGCAACCGCACGCACTTTACCACACCACATCAACAACAAACAATCAAAATATAAACAGCACCAACAGCACATAAGGTCTTGCCCGGTTCGATACTCACACCAAAGCTCATCGCACGGTGTATACTGAACTGAACCGACCAACAGCACAACACTCCTCCCACGCTCCTATTCCCCCTTCACTCGACTAACCCTACCCGCCTGCCTCTTGTTTTATAGAAACGCCAGAGCGCATGGGGACCAAATCTGTTGGTGACAGTGCGCTATATAAATGCCTTTAACATTAACATTCCAGGAGAACGCTCGAAGGGACCATGAACTTTCATCTCCATCTGGTCTAGTTTGGGGCCTCAATCCAACAAGGAGACTTGATTTTGGATAAACACTTACACCACTTACACTCACACTGCAAGACTGCCTGGCAGGGGCAATAAAATGTTGGTAATAAAAGTTTGGTGCGAGCGGTAGTAGCAGAGCTTCCAATGAATCAAGTGACTGCTGCGTAAATGGATGCCAATCCTTTTGAGGGGGCCATTGCAAAAAGTGAGGCAAGAATAAAAAAATTAAGAAGCTATATAAATCAAGTCAAATGCAGGCCAGTTCTCAATGATTCCTTGTTGCCAAAGTCTGGCGGACCCATCAAGAAGACAAATTCTGTTCAACATCCATTTGTGGAATCAATGTCTATTTCTAGCATTCACAACACTCCACCCAATTATCAACCGACATTAGGACCTATGCATATAGTGGAGGAAGGATCTAGACCATGCATATCCAAATGTAGCGGCAATCAGGAGACGCAGACCTTTCCTATGAACATCTTTATATCTGCCCCATCAGAATACGTGTATGGTACAGAGGCAAACTGTTGGATGAAATCTAACAACCTAGGAATGAAAAGTCTCCTACAAAATATCCAACTAGGTGGGCACAGATATCAGAGCTTCTGCAACTGTCAACAATTACATATGGAAGGAAGAGCATAAGATGTCGCCATATCAAATCTGGATCCAAATGCAAAAAGCAAAATAATTTGGGTCAGTGACAATTTCGTCATTGACTCCTATGGGCTGATTGAACGGCAGCCGGCAACCAACCACCAGCTAAAGATTAAATTAAGGTGTTATGAAAAATCCCAGGATGTCATCACTGCTTCTTTGGGGGAAGCTCCTTCCCATGAGGCCAGGCAGGTGAGGTTGCTACCCTATACATCCCCCGGGGTGGTACTCAGCAGGTGGATCTCATGGGAGGGAAACCCCCTACGGGATGAAGGACAACACCTTGGGAGATTTGCAGTATTTCTTCCCTAAACACCAACGTCTCTCACTCTGTCACCCTGCACAAGACATAACCCCACACACTTCCATGTATGTCTGCAGAATAGACAAGGTCATTTCACCAAGAAGTACTGGGATGAGGAAGAGCAACATCAGCATAGTGAATAATACATACCTCATTACTGGGATGAGGAATAGAAACAACAACCTAGTGAGGAGTGAAGACCTCACTACTGGGACGAGGAAGAGGTATGGCTCCACATGGCAGGTTCCGCAGAGCAAAGATGCGTGGACTATGTGTCATAGAATGGCTAATGCGGTTCGTATAATAATGAAAATGGAAGAAAGACTGCCAAAAGAGAGAGGCACTCCCAGGGGGAAGAAGGAGGTTCAAACGCTGACAGCTGTGCAGGACACAGGACACACTGGCGTCACGGAGAAAGGGACACTTACCCACTTGTGAAGACAACCGTAGAGGCTCTGTCACAGACAAACTACCACAAGCAGCCGAAGCCTGAGCTCCCATCGAGTCATAAATCTTGGAGCATGCAAAGAAGCCATGACACGCAGATCAGAGGCTGGGAGTAAGCAAAAAGCCGCAGGAAGCTGTGTAAGCAGGAAAAAGAAGCGGTAGAAGCCTGAAGCACCTGTGAGCAATAGAGAAGAACCAGTAAGTTTTCCAGAGAGTTTGGGTACACCGGGACAGTTGGCAGGACGGCTAGAAGAGGGCAGGATCACAAATGCGATTCTGGCAGCTGCACCCATTTACTGAATCACAGTCTCCATGCCAAGCCTCATAATCACAGTACCTGGCAGGAGAGTACACCAGGTTGGCTGTGACCCAAGAAGGAGTAGTAGTAGTAGAATTAGAAACAAAACAAAAAGACTATACCACATGAAGTGAGAGCCAAAGCAATCTTCATGTGCACAGCACCTGGCAGGAGAGTACACCAGGTTGGCTGTGACCAAAGAAGGAGTAGTAGTAGTATTAGAAGTAAAACAAGAAGACCATTCCACGTGAACAGAGAGTCAAGGCAATCTTCCTGTGCCCAGTTCCTGGCAGGAAAGTACACCAGGTTGGCTGTGACCAAAGGAGTAATAGTAGTAGTAGTGGTAGTAGTAGTAGTAGTAGTAGTAGTAGTAGAAAGAAACCCACAGTTAAAAGGCAAGTCGCAGATTTGCAACCACATGAAGAGAGAGCCAAAGCAATCTTTGTGTGCACAGTACCTGGCAGGAGAGTACACCAGGTTGGTTGTGACCAGCGGAGGAGAAGTAGTAGTAGTAGTACAAATAAACCAAGAAGAAAACAAGATTGAAAGGCGAGTGTAGAATTCTCACCCAAATGAAGAGAGAGCCAAAGCAATCCTCATACACACATTACCTGGCAGGAGAGTATACCAGGTTGACTGTGACCAGCAAAGCAGTAGTAGCTAAACAAGGCAAACACACAATTGGAAAATACACAGACAGCAAATCCTTGAATACTAAAGACCCTCATTTAAAATTCAAAGGGCACAACAACCTGGGAGTTAGGTTGCCCTTGATATGATATGATGTGATATGATAAGTCATTTGAAACGCATCTACACACAAGTGTTTCTAGGTGTGACGAGACAAGGGGGGAAGACAGAGGAAGGACAAGACAAACAATGTTACTAGGCCTTGTGTCATTCAGATCGTGCAAGTGCGACAGCGCAAAAGTGCAGGGGGATGGCAGAGGGGGGAAGTGCCAGGGATAGGGAAGGGGAAGTGTAATCAGGGGAAAATTCTCTGAGCGAGTTGAGCTAGGGAAGTGCAGCTCTGGGTAAGTGCAACGAGGCAGGGGGCTGTAGAGGTCATAGTTACAGCCCCTAAGTGTGCGGTAGGCCAAGAAGAAGTGCAGGGGAGACTGATCATTGAGAAGCCTGGTACCCAGTGAGTCTCTGGGGGTAGCCAAGCAGCCAGTTAGCACAGCAGACAGGTAGGTCAGCACGGTAGAGAGAGAGAGAAAGCAGAGGAGAAGAGGAAGGTCTTGAGCCGCTTCCGGAACTTCAGGTGGTCCCGGTCAAGTTTGAGAGGGACAAGGAGGCTCTTCCAGAGGGAGGCACCTGCAGAGGAGAGAAATCTACCCCCCAATCTCTGTCTGTAAAAGCGTCTGACCCTCAGAGAGTTTGAGGTAGCTGAGCGAAGGGCTTGAGAGTGAAGGTATTTTGGAAGAGAGAGTTGGATGTAGTGCTGGCTCCGGCCCCAGAAAGACCTGTGGACGATGCAGAGGGTCTTGAACTTGATCCTTGCAGCCACCAGGAGCCAGTGGAGAGATGTCAGGGCTGGAGAGATATGGTCCCTGGCCTTGAGGCCAAGGATAAGTCTTACAGTCCTGTTCTTGATTATTTGCACAGGGCAGAAAGTAGAGGAAGGCAGATTGAGAAGGAAGCTGTTGCCGTAATCCAGCCTGGAGACAGTGAGCTTCAGGGGGAAAGTAAGAAAAGAAAGAATACCTCTGAGGAGGTGAAGCTGGTAGTGGGCCTTCTTGTCAAGGCCCGTGATGTGAGGAGAGAAGGAAAGAGTGAAATCGAAGATGACCCCACAGTGTTTTGCCTCACAGGAAGGCGAAGGAAGAAGGCCCAAGGAGGGCGGTCAGAGTGAGAGAGGGAAAACAGGAGCAAGGGTCCCAATGAAAAGGATCTCTGTCTTACTGGCATTAAGGAAGAGATTGTTGGAGGCGCATCAATCCTGAATCACGGATACACAGTCAGGAATGAGCGAGAGAGGGGAGGAGGCTGAGGGAGCCTGAAAGAAAGCTGAGTGTCACCAGCATAACACTGAAAGTTAGAGGAGAAGGTAGAGATTAGGTGGGCCAAACGAGCCAGGTAGACATTGAAGAGCCAAGGTGAGAGGATAGAGCCTTGGGGAACACCACATGTAGAGAGAGAGGTGGTGGAGAGAAATGACCCAAGTTGCACCAGGGAGGGTAGGTCAACGAGGAAGGAGGTCAACCACTCCATTGCCTGATCTGTGATGCCCAGGTTCTCGCAGAGTTGATTGATCAGGGTGGCATGATTGACTGTGTCAAAAGCAGAGGAAAGGTCAAGGAGGATGAGGACAGAAGAAGGCTGGAATCAAGATTACAGAGCAAATCTTCACTGGTGTTCAGGAGAGCAGGTTCTGTGCCTCTGGCTGCACTGAAGCTAGACTGATGGTCATGGAGACAACAAACAGATTCAGTGTGGAGAGCAAGCTGGGAGATGGCCAGCTTTCCAGGAGTTTGCCCAAGAAAGGAGAGATTGGGCAATAGTTTACCGTACAGATAGGGTCAGCAGAAGGCTTTTTAATGAAGGTATGCACAAGGCAGTGCTTGAGGAGAGAGGGGAAGAATCCAGTGACAAAAGAATGATTGCAGAAATCAGCAAAGGCTGGAGCAAGGGTGTCAATGTGGTCCTTGATGTTTCTGGAGGAGCAGTGGAGCGCCTGTTTGGACAACACTTTCATAGATCGTACTTGTCTAGAAACATTGCTGGGTGTTGTCAGAGAGAACAAGGAGAAAGGATGAGGAGTGGTGGAAGAAACCAGAATGGGGGCAGGGAGAGGAAGGGGGAGAGGAAGAAGAAATCAAGAACAGGATGACCTGGGTTTTAGAGGTGAAGTGAGAAGCCAGATCCATACAGAGGGCCTGGGATGGAGCAACAGAGGCAGACGCTGCAGAAGGATTGGCCAGCTCCTTGCAGATTTTAAAGAGTTTGGCTGTGTTGTTAGAGCTTGCAGAGGCAAAGGCTTGGATGTGCACTCTCTTCTTGGACAGGACAGAGAGTCTGTGTTGCCTTTGTAGCAGGCGGCAGTCCAGTTTGTCAGAGGATGTGCTCAATGCCCTCTACTTCACCTCAGCCATCCTGCACTTGCGTTTCACGGCGGCAAGGTCCAAGTCATACCAAGAGTTGCACTTTGTGGTAGGCTTCAAACAGATTCTCATGACAGGGGCAAGGATGTACAGAGCGTTGGAGATAGACAGATGAAGGTTGGAGAAGTCTGTGTTCAAGTGTGAGAGTGTGAGAGTGTGAGTCAGCCAAAGGAGAAGGAGGAGCAGAGAAAGTAGAGGCAAATGCCTCCACTGACACACGCTTCATGGGCCAAATGACGGAGAAGGTAGGTGGCAGTGCTAGGGCGGGCTTTGCCTGAGGGACAGAGAGTTTTAGGTGACAGAAAAGTAGAAAGTGGTCAGCCCAAGAGAGAGGAGTGGTGAGAGAGTTAGAGAGGGGAATGTCTGAGGAGATGAGAAGAGGTAAGGTGTATTCGGCATAGTGCATTAGACCAGAGGGTAGAATGGAAGGAGATAGAATGTCACAGAAGTTGCAGAAGAGCCCAGGGGAGGGATTAGAAGCATCAAGGTGGATATTGAGGTCTAAGAGGAGGAGAAGTTGAGAGGTAGAGGCAAGGAGAGAGGAGGAGAGGTCAGCCCACTATGAGAGAAAGAGGGCAACCTGGTCAGGAGGCATGTAGATGGTGCCACAGTCAGAGAGAGGTCAGGAGAGATAGAGAGCCTGCAGAACAGGCATTCAAAGGAGGAGTAAACCTGCATAGGAATGACATAAGCAGGGACCCACTACGGAAAGATCAGAGCTACTCCATCTCGAAGTCAATTGGTTCTGGGTTTGGAGAGGATCTTGTAGCCATCAGGGAGGATAAAGTCAAAACTTGCAACAGAGCTGGCTGTAAACCATGTCTTGCTGAGAGCGAGGACATCCAGGTCCAGTTCTTTGAGGAGGTGGCAGATGTCAGAGGAGTGTTTGACAGCAGAGCGACAATTGAGGGTAGGGACGTGGGGCAGGTTGCCACATTTGAAAGACTTCCGGGGTGGGTTACAGCCTTGAGGTGCCATTAGGATAGACATTAATGATAGTCTTAGAGGAGTGGAAGGAGGCCAAGAGAACCTCCCACCGAGTGCCACCATTAGTGGGAGAGGAAGAGAAAGGAGAGAGAACTGAGACGATATGTGGGGTCCACAGGTCTGCTGAGGGAATGACAAAGAGGATGTCAGTGAGAGTCTATCTGGAGGAAGTACTGATGTAAGTATCAGCAATCTGGAGGGCTGGGTTGGAGACCATGATGTCCCTCTTGAACTTCTTCCTTTCAGACTTAGTGAGAGGAATATGGTAGGAAATAAAGTAGCAGTTAGAGAAGATGGGAGTGAGGGAAAGCACCATAGAGGGTGCGAGTAGGAAAGTGGAGGAGAGGGGAGCAAAGGAAAGAAAGACAGACACAGCCCTGTGCCGCACAATGCAGGAAGTGCAGATGGCGGGGGGGTCACACATTAGGGAACACACAGGAGGAGCAGACAGGAGATACACAACAGTACAACAGAAACCCCAGCAGGATTGGGGACCTGTAGATTGGGAGAGAGCCTAATGGGACACATTTCACAGTACAACAGTAACAACAATGCAAAACCACCCTGACTTTCCTAAAAAGAGGGGAAAAGCCTAGTTATAAACACAGCAGCAGTGCAATACGACATTCCAGAAGAAATGAGAGGGGTGGCTAAACAATACGATTAACTGAAGTGCTAAAGGGTGGTGTGGTAGTGAAAAAGGAATAATTTGAAGGGTGGGTCAATTTGGTTGGGTACAGTGATTGCTGTCCCCTTGTCCACACCACACTTACTTTGTCAGTCGAAGCAGGTAGATGGCTGCAGGCTTCCTGCTTCCCTGGCTGACACCAGCAGACACGATCCGGAGCTGCTTCTGTAGGATCTGCCCTTTGCCTCTGGGTCCTTCACCGGACTGGTTGCCAGGGGAGAGGGGCTGCCGTGAGGGTTTCTGTTAACTAGGCTCGCAGGTCTATTCAGAGGAAAGGGTTGGTAGGGGAAGGAGCAGGGATGAACAATGAGAGGGATCACAGAATGGCTGACCTATGCTCAAACAGCGAGGTGGCAGATAACATTAAAGGCCCTCATTGAACATTTGGAGTGCACGACAATGTGGAGGTAAGGTTGTCTTGGAACACTGAAAGAGGAAAGACCCTCATTGAACATTCGGAGGGAATGACAACCTGGGAGTAAGTTTGTCCTTCGTTTTTAGAGTTTATTTATTGAACCATTTAGGAACTTTGTTGATGCAAGCAGAACAGATCCTTGAGACTAAAATAAACTCCATTTTGCACACGAGTTTAAGTTCTAAGTATGAGGGCAGGAAACAGGAATTTGGACACAACGATGGAATTGTTTATTTTTGACTATCCTGATAAACTCATCAGAATATTATTTTGAGGCAGGGAAACAGCTCTTAGTATTAGGGTGAGGAAGGTATTTTTCCAACCCTTATTTGTTTAATAAAAGTCTCTGAGAACAATCAGGCCAGCTGCGTGTCAATTTCCTCCTTCCACAACCTTACAGTCTGTAAATCTCATATCTTAGGCACTGAGGCTCTGGGACTAAGTCAATAAAAATGTTTGTGACAGTTGAAAGATGCTCCTGTGCAATGTACCAAAACCCAACAAACTGAAAAACCGACAAGGTCTATAGATGGCTAACCAACAAGCTTGGGGAGGGAACAATTGTGAGCTACAACCTAAGGCTTTTCAAGAGGTTGCAATTAAATACTGTGGATGTCACCCAACATGATATTCTCATTGAGTGCAGAAAATTGAGCCTGATTTAATTCACCAAAAAGCCTGACCCATTAACAAATGCTTATTCCAGGATGGCCACTGTGTCCTGGATGAGACACTCTCCGAATCCAGTTATAAGAACATGAAATGAGAGCAGGCCAAAAGGAATCATATCTGTTCAAAGCCGGTCCTTGCTCAAGATGAGATCGAAGACCTCCAGTGGCAATCTTTTAACAAATAAAAAACAACATTGTACATAATCAGAGGACCATAGTGGCAACCTCAAGAAGACTAACTGGGAGAGACATAGCCATCATCCGCTCTTACGTCAGATCTCTACCAGTACATGACTAATTGGAGGAGATACCTATCCTAAGATTGATGAACATCAATTGGAACAGGATTATACCCTCTGGATGAACCTCAAGATTATATCCTGGAATGTCGCTGCCGTCCTCCAAAAACGTGGTGATCCCGATTTCAAAACATTTGTCGAGTAGTTTGACTGGATCATTCTAAAAGAAATCTGGGTACTTGAACCCTGTTAATTGGGAGGTTATTTGAACTTCTTTAAGAGTGTGGGAAAGGGAGATTCCAAGATGGCTGCCGGGACATCAACACTGTATATTTCGGTGAAGATTTTGAGATTTGACAAATGCACTGGCCCAGCTGATATTGCAGGAGAGTGGGAGGTCAGGTGAGGAGAAGGATTTCTTCCAATGCAGCAAAAACAGTAAGGAGATGGAGAAGTGAGTCATCGCCCGCCATGTTTTCAGAGGAAAGACCAGAAGGGCCCTGGAAGAATTGGCTGGTTCCACCCAAACCCCTGTAGCAGCTGCGGAGAGGGTGGGTAGATACTGCCGAGCAGATTTCCACCGTGCACCGCTCTACTCAGTCGGAGAGTGATTTTGAGACAGTTCCTGGACAGCCAGTTTACAAAGACATAGGTGGTAGTAGGCAGAGAAGGAGAAGGCGACCTGGGGTGTGAAGGAGATCAATGTCGCCAGGATGTTTAACTGAATGAGCCACACCGCAAATTGGACGCAAGCTAAGGTGGGTGAGGAGGGGGTCACAGTGTTTTGGAATCTGAGGATGGTACAGCCCCATTTATAAGAGGTTTACTAGAAGGTGAACCTGTTGAAAAACAAGGCAGAAGGGGGATCCCATGGAGAAGCACCTCAGGCAGCAGCAACAAGTAAAACGAAAAGGTGAACATCTGAAGTTCTTGGCTGTGGAACAGGGGTAGGGGCATTGGTGGTCCTAATTGATGTGGCTGAGGGGTCATGGTCGTTGCTCCGTGGACATTTTCAGCAGCATCAGAATACATACATTTAAATTAAGGTGCATCAAAAGGATTTAGCAACAACTGAACAAGAAGGATACCCCCCAACCCTTCGTACAGATGTCTAGGAACAAGATCAAAGAACCCAAAGAGGGAACCCCTACTCCCAAATTGACAAAAAAACAACAAGATGGAGCATTTCATTAACTCTGACAGAAGGAAGGGGACACAACGCTGGGGGAAGAACAGATTTCCCAGGAGCAGGCGGGATTAGGAGGATCCCCCATATGGACAAAAGGGTAAGCGGTAACCAAAGACAGGATTCAAAAGTGCTTCAAAGAGTTCAGTGACCAGATTACAGAGACTTTGCAGCCACAACTGAGTTTGATTAGAATGGAGTTAGCTCAATCCCTGCAAGGAGTGAAAGGGGATATTACTGAACTGAGAGAGAGAGTGGACGCCATGGAAAATGTTATACAAGAAGTTGGGGATACACGTAAAACAGATGTACTAGCAGAGCAACTTGCAATGGCCACACATAATTTAGAGATCCAGACTGAAGATCTTGAAAATCGCTCAAGGAGATTTAACATTAGGGTGAAAGTTCTCCCTGAAGGTGTTAAGAACCGGGATCTAAAATACACAATGCAACAGGTTTTTGCATTATGCCTGTACTAACGGCTGATGCAATCATGGAGCTAATGGTCTTTATGCTGTTATGCTAGCCCGCCATGGGCTGAATGCCCCATCTGAGTGCACTTTGCTTAACGGCAGGAGCCACCTGTGTGCTGAAATAGCCTATGCCTATTACTGAAACATATTCGAATTTGCCCATTGCCAATTGATACTAAATAGCCTGTTCCCTTTTGTTTAAACATATTGAATTAGCCCATTAGCCCATTGCCAATTGTTGCTGAAATAGCCTGTTCCCTTTTGTTTAAACATATTGAATTAGCCCATTGCAAATTGTTGCTGAAATAGCCTGTTCCCTTTTGTTTAACATATTTTGAATTAGCCTATTGCCTACTGTGTGCTGGAACAATACATCTGCCACTCCACTAGATTATTCTGACCTAGCCATCCCTGTGTTTGACTAAATACTGCCCATCTGTCCTTGTGCCTCCGTATTATGTACTAGCTCATCTGGGAGCCCTTCATCTCCCCTCCACTCAATATGTACACCACCTCCTACACTGTAGCATGATAGGCACAGTTCTTCTCTTGAACGCTTTACTTCTCTATGACAGATTGCATGCCCATAGCTGTACAGAGTCTGCAAACCTATCCAATCGCACTATGACTGATGCGCACAGGCCTAACCTTCCAACTCACTACACTACACATGCTCTCACGTGTTTACCCACCTACCACGCTAGACTCAACAGACTCAGAACTCGCATATTAGCCATGCTCATAACCTCCCTTCCCACGCAAGTATCACATAGGAACCTCAGACTAAAAACTTGCACATCTGCTAAATGTCACATTTCCCACCAGGGACTGCACACCCTCAACTCTAGCACCACACTGCCATCCAAACCCAAGCCCACTCTCAACCCCACTAAGGTACATGATTCTACATCCAAAGTAGGTAAACAGGCAAGGCCAAATAATATTAACCAGGCACCGCACCTCAGATGCGCCGTGCTCAATGTCCGCTCTCTTAACGCCCATGCTCTTGAAATCAACAACCTCATCTCAAGGCAGAATTTAGATATATTAGCCATTACTGAAACATGGCTCCACAAAGCCTCTGGTCCAACCATAACCTTAGCCCTACCCGCAGATTATTCTAACCTGAGACAGGATAGACCCTCCAAAATAGGAGGAGGGGTAGCTATAATCTTCAAAAATGCCCTACATTTTAGGCCTATTACTCACCACTGGAAGGGCAATGCAGACATTCTGTCAGCCAAACTGACACTGGGCCTCATTACAAATCAGGCGGTCCGGAAATAACGGTGGCGGTAAACCCGCCGCCACCGTTGTTTCCGGACCGCCTGATCCCGACTCCTGCAGGCGGGAGGTGATGTTCCCGCCAGGTCTGACCTGGCGGGTTTAACACTGCCCGCGTGCAGGCGGACGAGGAAACACCGGCAGCATTACGAGATGCTGCCGGTGTTTCCATGATCCCCATTCCCATTGAGTCCCAAAGGACTCAATGGGAATGAGGATTAACACCATTCCGCCTCCGTGATTCCCGGAAAAACGGGGTTGTAATGCCCCGGTAATTCCGGGAATCACGGAGGCGGAATGATTATACGAGTCAGGCAGTAACCAGGGGGTTTTACCGCCTCGGTTACCACCGGACTCGTAATGAGGCCCACTCCCTCCTAACAGCACCATTAATATTCATCTTATCTATCGGCCCCCAGGACTCCCAGCAGACTTCCAAGGACACAT
This sequence comes from Ambystoma mexicanum, assembly GCF_040938575.1. Classification (NCBI taxonomy): domain Eukaryota; kingdom Metazoa; phylum Chordata; class Amphibia; order Caudata; family Ambystomatidae; genus Ambystoma; species Ambystoma mexicanum. Next base: position 791,903,064 of record NC_090928.1, on the reverse strand, counting down.
CAACCACTTACTTAGCAAAAATATAACAAAAACTACCAAAACCCTATTCCTTGGCGACCTCAACTTTGGTTTCAAAGACCCTAATGATTAGCCACTATATCTTTCAGCAAGGACCTGTCAGACCTTGGCTTCTCCCAAAAGTCGTACATTGGCCTAGCCAGTCGACCACAATTGTGAGGCTACCATCACGTCCAACACGGTCTACCCTTGGACAGAGTTGTATACCATTCTCCATCCCTACTTCCCCTATCTCTAAAAAGAATACTCGTGCTCCAGCTACCCAAGCCAGAAGTTCCAAAAAGTTAACTGCTGATAACCTCCAACCATATCTTGACGTACCATGTCTAGCACCTACATTTTTACAAGACCCTAACATTCTAGCGGATATATTTACGGACACCCTCACCCTCACAATCAATACCATTGCCCCTCTTAAAGATAAGAAAGAAAAGAAGTCCTTCTACTCCAACGCATGGTTCACATAGGACCTGCAAACCTTACGCAAAAAAAAAACTGGCAGGCAAACCCTAGCAACACCACTAAAGACAACTTTAAAGTTACTGCTAAAAAATACAAAGACGCCATATTCAATGTCAATATGAAGCATACGATATCCGAATATCGCAAGCCAACTCTCAATCCAAAGAACTCTTTTCCATCTTAAATGAACTCACAGACCCTCCCATCTCCACTGACAAGATCGTGAAAGATGAAGCCTTGTGCAATAGCATACAAGCTGCCATGCTCAAAAAAATAGAACTCCTACAACACAAAATCCAAGACCATTACAACACCTTATTGAACCAAAACCAGCATGTACAGACCCCACTTATCTACAAAAACATCATTAGCCCGGAATTCACCTTTAAAGACATCTCTGAATCAGAAGTCGTAGACATCCTCAAACATCTGAAACCATCGTCATGCAAGGGTGACATATGCCCCCCCAAGATCCTCAAGGAATGTGCCGAGCCACTAGCTCCACTACTGACCGCCTTCATCAACTCCTACTTTAATACAGGCATTGTCCCAGACAACCTTAAAGAGACCTGGGTGCATCCCCTCCTAAAAAAGCCTACCTTAGACCCCGCCCAGCCGAACAACTACCATCCCATAACAACCGTCCCGTTTCTTCTCAAACCTCTGGACAATGCTGCTCATTGCCAGATCCAACTCTACCTAGAAACCAACTCCATCCTAGGCAAAAGACAATCTGGATTCCGCAAAGGGCACGGAACCGAAACTGCCCTGCTTGATCTAAAAAACCAAATCACCAAAATCCTTGACAATGGCAAGCCAGCCCTCCTTCTCCTTTTAGACCTCTCGGCGGCGTTCGATGTTGTGGATCACAAAACTCTCCCCTCACACCTCACACATGCAGCACACTTCTCCGATCAAGCAGTCTCCTGGATCACCTCTTTTCTTGAACGAAGAGCAATGAAAGTCTTTTCTAACTCAGCCAACGCAGTTCCCTCCATCATCCACTGTGGTGTCCCACAAGGATCCTGCACTGCTCCCTCTCTTTACTAAGCCCCTTTTTGAGACACTGGATGCACTTGGGATCGCATACACTAATTATGCTGATGATACCCAAGTGCTCCTTCCCCTCCTTCCCTTAACCGGTGTATATCACCAAGACGCCACAGCATTAAGAGTAATCTACTCCACAATCCAAGCATGAATGGCAACTAACAGCCTATGCCTTAACGGGGAAAAGACAGAGATCCTCATTCTTGGTCAAAAGGCTATTCTAGCCAAACTAGACTGTCTCTACGCCAACTTCACCATAGACAACTGCATCATCCCAGTCTTATCCTCAGTTAAAACTTTAGGGATCCAAATTGACGCTACCCCCTCTATGAACAAACAAGTTAGCGCCATTGTCTCTGCATCCGCCCTTAACACGAAACTCATCAATGCCATTAACCCCTTCCTAACCAAGGAAAACTGCCTCTCCATAGCTAGAGCCACCATAGGAGCCAAACTCGACTATTTTAACGCGCTCCTATCTGGCACCTCGATGAAAAACATAAACCGACTCCAAATAACCCAAAACAACTCTTTAAGAGCTGCATTAAGTATCCCAAGGAGAGAACACATCTCACAAGCTAGAAAGTTGGCTCACTGGTTCGCAGTCAAAGACTGCATCACATTCAAATCCCATTCTCTGGGATTTTTTAAGGAGTATGGGTACTGTCTGGCTTCCATGCGTAGGTGTTATCTCCTCGTGCATCCAATTTTCTTCCATCAAGTGACTGGACACCATGAATTGAGCCTTTCTTGTGTATTTAACTGTATTTTCGAATAGTCCTCTGACATCTTTGTTTATACTTGACCTTCTTCAAGAGGAGCTTCTGTTCTTTCACATTAATTGTATCTAATGTCAGCCAACTTTAGTTCTGATAAGACCTTGGCTCTTTGGCTCATCCAACTCCTTGGCTGAAGTATATTCTGTTTAATTCAATTGCTTTTGTAACTGTGACACTGAATTTGAGGCCTTTCTCGTCATTCAAGACTGCTATAACGTAGTGGAACCTTCATTCTTTATTCAATCAATATGTATATGTTGGCGCTTGCCGCAATCTATTTACTATAAGCATTTGGCTAGCTTCATGATTGCTTTGCTGCTTGCGTTTCATTGCATCTGTACATGTTTAAACTAAGTTTCTTCATCACGTTTGTGGCTCAAGTTTCTTCATCTTGATCCCAAAATGTCACTTATTCTTAGTAGTTCGACATTCTTCATAAATCGTCTGCCTCTCAGGTCTGATTATCTTTTATCTATGGAATCGATTCAGTTTTGTATTACGTCACCAGTCATCCTGGTCATTCGGTTTCTTTGTTTCATCAGGAATCGCATTCAAATGACCATCATATTGTTACACTCACCTGATATCCACAGGGACGTCACTCAGCCCTGGTTGGATGATATGCGCCTCAAACCCTCTCCCCGATCCCTGGGTAGTGCCTCCGATGGAAGTTGAGCCTGAAATACAGGAGGGCTGGATTCAAGACTCAACTGTCTCTGGTAGGGTGTCTTCCCACCTCCCTTGGATTCAAAACCTCCCTTGGTCCTCTCCTCACCTTAATTCTTTAGAAGGCGTGCTCTTCGTCCTGCTGTTCATGGCAGGGGTGCGTAGTCTCGTGTGGGCGTGAGCGACCAAGTTGCTTCACTGGTACGAGCCCTTTTGAGTGTCTTTAAGGTAGGTCTAGCTGCTTTAAAGTGTTGGTGTTCTATTCTGTTCTTTCCTTCCTTCCTCTTATTGTTATTAATGTCTTATTTCTTCTCTTTAGGTGTGCAAAGAGATTTTGGCGCTTTTGTGCGGGTTGGAGCTGAGCACAAGCTGGTAAATGAAAGCACAGTGTGTGTGATGCTGCCCGGTAAGTAATGTGCGATGTGCGGTGCTGTTTTGACTTGTATATGCTAACCTGTGTCTTTCCCCTTCCTTCGTAGGCCGCGCTGCTCTTTGCCAGTTGCAGTGATGTTCCGGAATGATGCTGACCAAGAGGCGACTAACCAGGTATGAATCTTATGGTTTTAGTTGTTCGTGTGGAATCGTGTGTATGCACTCACTAATGCTGTTCTTCTCTCTCCTTTTCAGGTTGCTGCGTTCCAGGAAGCATGCCGTGCCCAGAAGATGGAGTTTGCTAGATAGTCTCCAGGTAAGCCGAATCAGGAGCTGACGATGGGCTGAAGACAGGATGCTACTCGCAAGTAAGATTCCTATAACAATGTTCTTTCTCTCTCTGCAGGCACGCAGTTCCAAGAATAGCTGGTATCAAAGAATACTGGAGGCCCAACTGGACACGGTGAGCGTTACTCTGCAAACAGCAGAATAACACGAAACGTGTTCTGCTGTTTGGGTGTGGTTTAAATAGTCTTTGGGAAAATTAGCCCAGGTAAAGTAGTCCCAGGCCAACCACACCCTAAACACTACACCGCATAGCTCAGTTCTTGGTAACTGAGCTATGTGAGTGCCTCCATGTTGGCTGGAGCCCTCCAAGAAAGTAGTTCCAAGTAAAACAGTCCCAACCTAAAGATGTTCTCCATAGCGATTATGAGCCTGGTGCCAAAGGCGCCAGGACTGACTCCAAGAAAGTCTCGGTTGAGATTTTAGGTCCTTTAAGGCCATAATGGAACCCCAAAACCTGGTCCTACCTGGCAGGCTGCCTTGCCAGTGGCGATCAGGGGTAGGGATCATGACACATATTGTCTTGGATGTAGGTATGGTTTCCTTAATGGATACTTTACTTCCCATATTCTGTCACATACTTTGGTACATACTTCTCAGGTGATGTAGGCAGGGTAGGTGGAGTAGGGGTAGTTGGCTCCTCCTCTACACTCCCTTGTCTGGGCGATTTATCAACCACTCTCACATCTTCTTCCACATCCAGACATCCTAGTCTGAAAAAGTGCCTCTTAGGGATCCATATTTTTATGACTCCCTTCAGGCATCTAGCTGATTTCACATGCTCATCTTTGTTCCATGTCATGAGCATGCACTGTCCACTTGGACTGCAGCAGATCCATCTTCCCACATACTTCCTGTGGTCCTTTGGGTACAGGAACTTTGTTCAATTGGGTGCATAGATGCTAGACTTCACAAAGTCTCTCATCTGTTCATCAGTCAAAACTTTAGGCTTCCATCCTGGTTCAACATCGATCATGATCTTCATCCCCATGGCTTTATTTGCTGTCTTCTTGCACTGCAAGATTATTATCTTGATCACACAGAATCCAAGCATCACTAATAATAGCACACTCTAAAAAATTTGAACATATATGCCATCCATTGTGGAACCAACGAGAAGAGATTTTCAAACCAGCTGTCATCAGCAATGTCTTCTACTTCTTTTGTCAACATGTTTATAGCCTCTGTCAAAGTTCCATTTTCATCATCGTGAGAAGGTATAAATGTGCAACATGATTCTCCAATTATGGCACAAACACCTCCATCCATGGCTGTAATCATATCCAGGACATATCTCTTCTGGAGAGCCATTAGTTTTACAGCTCTCAGTTCTTCTCTGATCGCATTGAATCCTTTTATAGTTGTGTTAATTGCCTGCAGTAATTCCCATCTGGTGATTTGTAACCACTTTGTGTTTGCTCCAACCTGGATTCTTGCCACACAGATCATTGTGAACACTGATGTGGTCTGGCTGAACAGCCTGTGTTCATATGGAATGGCATCAAAGGCTTCTATAGATTTAGCCGAGAAGTAATTCTCTCTCTTTGTTCGACTTATCAGCTCCACAGATCTCCTCCCCCTTAGATGAGCATCTGCTTTTGGAAAACTGTCAATGTTCAGGTCACCTTTAGGAATCACCAATGCAGGAACATGTACATTAACTATTGTACAAATTCCTCCCCAGTCTTTAGGCAGTCTGATCTAGGCTTTTGATCCACAAGCCCAATAATGATCCATTATTACTGCTGTTCCATGCACCATTCCTGGTGCAACGAATATTTGTCCACAGTTCTGGTTTTCTCCCATTTTTCTTGTACCATTGTTCCTGAAGCGAAACTTAGAACTTTCTAATGGTACTATCTGCAATGGTCCTCCCCTGTCTTCGACCCATGTCAGCAGTTTAGCAATTTTTGGCCATAGTGGTGTGTGGGAGGAAAGGTCATTTTTGACCACACTCCCCTTCATTTCCTTCCCCGCTTGCACTCTATGCTCACCCCACGACTGGTCAGGCATCTCTGGCCAAAGGTGCCAAGCAGTCTCGGGTCGACACATATAAGTGCAGCATCTGTAAGAGGATTGAGTACTGACTCCATTTTGTAATGAACCCCGACTCCATTTTGTATCTGCCCAAGCAGGCCTCATAGCAAAGCCAGCCTGCAGGCCTGCAGCTCTCCCCTGGAGCCGCACACAGTTAACCAGCTACTTCCCCCACCTCCTCCCCTCTGGTGTCCCTGCGGCTACCATGTTCTCACGGAAGACTGGGCACGAATGGCTACAAACTACACAGTGTTTCTCTCACCTTCCTCCTTACATCACTGCCCTGTGAATGACCGGGCCAGAGCCTGGTCCTGGAAAAAAAACATTAATCTCCACAAACCTACCTCCTTACTTGCAGATGCTGCCCATGAGATATATAAACTATATAACCCCCCTGACCTCATACCCTTTTTGATGTTGCCCCACGACTGATTGCCACCCAGCTTCACCCACGATACTAATCCCACCTGTGACCATACATGTTCTTCTGCATTAACGTATGATGAAGCCGTCCCTATGAGATATAACAGAATGATTAACAAATAATCTACCTAATTGATTGTAATGAATAAGATATTTAGATCCACATGCTCTTGTTCTATGATGTAGGTTAATTGTTTTCCAGTACCGTATACACTTGCAAATGTGTTAAATGCTAGGAGACTCATGTGTTGTGATTTAGAGGGCGTGGCCCATGGAGCCAATGTAAATAGAGCAATCCTGTAGCACAGTGACCATCGTATATATGAAGATATAGTCCACGATATAATCATAAGCCCCATTTCTACCCATTACGGATGAAGTCATGGAAAACATGTTCGAACACCATTCCAATGGTTTACTTCTAACTTCATTAGATTGGAGAGCTAGTATCAATCAGAACCACATGACCATCACCTTGCGCTGAGCAGCCGAGCTGAAGCACGTGATGTCCGCAGTTCCCACCAAGAAGTATCCGATTATCGGCAGGCTGCGCCTATGAAGCTATACTGGATCTGCAGCTCATCCAATGAAATGTAACTTTTGTACCTTATACAATTTCATCACTGATGATGCTGTAACCCATTTTAATGCAATGGCTGTGTAATGTGGGGCAGAGTGCCCTCGGAGTATGCAGAGTCCTCTGATTGCCCTACTTTGGTTTAGATAAACTTTACCTTTAACTTCACCTGCACTTGGTCTTGGTCTCATTCCCTCCTGGGGTGTGTCCATTATTGACTCTCATTGGGGAGTTTTGATTGTGTTTTGGGGGACTGCTCACTTTCAGTGGCTTGCATAAGATTTGTGCATTCTCAATTGTTTCTTTATGTTTTTCCCATCCGTCTGGTGAAAGTACTGTCCCCAAATCTGCATTTGTCCTCTGTTCTTCCATCTGCAATCTTCTTCTGTATTTTTTCCTTTGACATCAAGTTTTTTGTTCACTTCCCATCTAACACCAGCTCCTTTCACTCCAGGCTTCTCATATCTGATCACGTGATTTCTCGTTCGGGCTCTGTTTCTTGTCTTTATATCTTGTATGTAGTCATCTGCATCTGGATCTGTCTTTTCAGTTGCCCATTTAAGAGAAGCATTGCTTCCCATAAATTCACCTCTTGTCTTACAAAGTGCTATGTGCGACAGACAATGCGCTGTCTGGACATCACTTTCAATTGCTATGAAGATTTTTGACTTCCCCATGCTGTATGGCAGGAGGGCACATACGAAGCAGTCTTCCTCTGACATCGTTCTTACAACTTCTTTCATGTGTTGGAACCATATGTTGTTTCCCAAGTGTGCTGTGCTGTCTAGATCATCATTCAGTTCACAATTGTCTTCTTGGGTGCTTCTTTTAATTCTCAAAGTCTTTTTGTAGTTTGCTATAACCACATCTCTGAACACATCGGTATAACCTCTTTTGGCTGGTTGATTTTCAGGAATATCCATCCGGGTTCCCTCAGTAGTAGAGAGTTCAGCAATTCTTTCTTATCCCTCTGTCTTTTTCTGGCAATGGTTATAAATGGCCATATTGATTCTGCTATCATCTCAGCACGTGATTGTCTTGTGGGGCTTGTGCTTGGGCTTCTTGTCACTTGATCAGATGTGTCTGCATGCATTAACTGTGTGGGCCCAACCATTGTCAATCCCATATTTTGCTAGTTTTGCCGACCCTGTCTCCGGCGTTTGAACGTAGTGTTTGAACCAAGCACTCTGTGTGATGTATTGCTAACAACATCCATTTCAATCTCAGGTATCTGTCCATATTTTCTAGAGACAGGAATTACTACAAATGGCCTGGGTTGTTCTGTAGTTGCCACATCTACTTTTTTCTTCTTCTCAGACACATATATAGGAACTTTTGCATTATTTGCTCCTATATAGAAAGCAGTTCTAACTGTCAGTGAAAGCGGTGTTATTATGAATACAATACATGTGTAAACGATACAATGGTAGGTGAGACGGCAGAACCTGCTTCTAGGGCAGTATGACCGTCGCTCCTCTTGAGGCAGCACAAAGTTCCTGCTCTGATTGCCCATCTCGATCATTTGATGCTAAGGAAGCAAAAATATTTTTACTGACACTGCATTTTAGATTTGTTTCTGGAAACTTGTCATTTTCTACAGCATTCGTCCTCGATCAGCTTAGCTGCTTTCTGCAACCAATTTTTTCCATCAATCGTGGTGCAAATATTCCTTTATCGTGAACAAAGATGACTTCTGTGTGCTGTGATGAACTCTGCTTCATTAACCAGTTCCCAATCTATACCTCGAATCTACTTCAGACCAGATGACATTGTAGCTTCCCTGTCAGCATGAACAAAGTTTTAAGTTCTTTGGCCAATGGACATTGTAGTTTCCATGTCAGCATGAACAAAGTTTTAAGTGTTTTCACTCGATCTGTCCATCAAAGGAAACGTTTCTATACAGCTTTGTGGTTTCTTTCAGAATAGATCGCCATCTGGATTATTATGCCTTACAGGATCACGTTCAAGTTTATAGTATGTCTTGGGTCCCTTAGAAATGACACCACATCAGTGTGCCTTCCAACGAGATGCGGGTAGTCCTCAATTAGACGAAAGAACACCACACTGACCAGTCTATGTGCTGCATCGGGTTATATGGGCATTTCTGTTTTCTTCACTGAACTCAGGTAACAGCAATAATTGTTCTGTGATGATTATAAGCAGTCGTCTAACAGTTTTGTTGTTGTCAGTATTGCCAAGGAAATCTGGTATGCGACTAGTTCTCCCCACCAGTCGCGGATAAGTACTCAATACCAACTCAAAGTAACTAAGTATGTGCCTAGGAAGGTCATCACTGGGTAACACCATGAGTAACTCCGAACAAGAGCTCTGTGTGGAACAAGTCTGGATACTGTATTATTTTCCAATTGCTGTGTCCACAATCAAAGTTTGGCATATTCTTAATTTTATCAAGGCTTAAGTGTGCCTCCGTCCAAAGTTAATAAACTTTTTTACTTTTCTTATCAAGGCTTTAAGTATGCCCCAGTCCAAAGTTAATAACCTACTGTGGCTTTCAAGAATGCAGATCTTCCCTTAATCTTGCAACTAAGATGCACAGAGTGTTCGAATGTGCCCTTTTACCCATTTATTTTTTAGCTAAAAAGAGAATGTGTAAATTAAGCCACAGTCCAACTAAAAGTTCTTGTTTCTTTCCACTTGATAGGTTATGCATCCTTCTTCCTAGTCATGGATCTCGTCTGCACGTGCTATGGTTCTTCCCCAATGATTGCAGCTTCTTTGTGGTGGGGTGTAAGCAGAGGTGTCTCTCCAGTGTAGATCTTTATGTCACCCAGGAAGATCCAAGCTCGCCTACCCTGAACTTTGACAGCAGATGGCGTGACGTCCTCGACAATGAAAGGACCGTGAAAGCGGGGCTTGTCCCACTTTTTCCTTGTATGGTTACGAATCAGGATCTTGTCCCCTGGATACATTCTTGGGCATAGAAATTCAGGAGTTTGGATTGTTGAAGCATCTTCTTCTGTATTCTGTACTTTTGTACACCCTTGTCTCTGCAACTGTCCTGAAATTATAGAAAAACTGGATGTTAAACAGTTCAAGTAGTTTCGCAATTCATGTCCTAACACTTCTGATGTTGGCTGGGCATTACATCTAACTCAGGATGGAAGGCATTAAAGGAGTTCTCATTCTCCTGCCAGTCGCAATCTCGTGCGGCGTAAGATGGTGGTCAGAACCTTAATGCATACAATGCCAGTGTTAGGCAGTGCAACCACCCCTTTTTCAAAGTAAGCTTCAACTTAGCCATTCTTTCCTTTAACAGGCTGTTGAGCATTTCACAGATACCATTTCCTTGCGGATGATAAGCCGAAGAAAAAATATGGTTTATTCCGAGCAGCAAAGTGATCTGCTCGAAAACTGTATTACCAAAATGTGGTCCACTATCCGATCTCATTACTTCACACACCCCCCATCTGGGAAACACTTCCCGCACCAAAATCTTGGCTGCACAGGTAGAGTCTGGGTGTATACATGGACCTGCCTCTATCCATCTAGAGAAAGGACATACTACAACTAAAAGGTATCTGTATCCATTACAAAGCTTGTATCATGTCGATATTGTCAATATGCAAGTGCTGAAAAGGGCCGTTTGGTCTTGGGATCACCGCCCTCACTATGCGTAGTGTATGCCCAGCCATGAACTGCTGGCAAATAATACAATTTACCATAACAAATGCAACATTTTCCATTACGTTTGGTACAAACCAATCCTCAGCAATGGTTACAGCAAGATTCTCCATAGTTCTATGTGCTGGATAGTGTAATTGTTCTAGCTCTATCTTTAATAAGGCTATAGGCATTACTGGTTTACCAGTGCTGTCTTGTCGCCACAATGCTTCAGAGGGGTTTAAAGAACACCCTCTTTGCTTCCATAAGTTATTTTCTTCTTGCAGTGCCTCCCCTTGGAGTTCTTGTATCTGTGTTTTAGGCATATGATTGTATCCCTCATCCATATTTAATATTACAGTCATTCTTTCGTTTAGAATTGAACATTCATCATTTCTATATCTGTATTTGCTATGCGCTTGGCTTCAGCATCAGCTGCTTGATTTCCGCGCGAAATCAAATCTGTCCCTTTTGTGTGTGCTGCACATTTAACAACTGCTATGCCCACTGGGAGTTGTAGTGCCTTAATGAGTCTGTCCAATAAGGCTGCATGCTGCACTGGCATGCCATCCGCTCGGAGGTAGCCTCTCCTTTTCCAGCACGCTAATCCTGAATGTACTGTCGATTTCACACAGCCAGAGTCGCTGTAGACTGTCACTTCCTGCATGATTCTCGACTGCGAGTATCAACGCCAATAATTCTGCAGCCTGTGCTGAATAATGAGATGGCAATCGAGTACTAACAAGCACTCTAAATTCTCCATTTGCCAAATGTTTCACTACCGCAGTGCCTGTATATCTTTGCCCGTCATTTTGATTGTTTCTGGAAGAACCGTCAATGAAGACAATCTCTCCTCCTGTGAGTGCATTCTCCTTTACTCTAGGGAGCTCATCACAGAACTCTTCAAAGTTTGCACAATCTTGTGATTGGCTCAGCTATAAACATAGATGGATTCACTATTTTGCATCAGAATATTTTAATCACTTGAGTCGATAGGATTAGCTCATAGGCAGAAGTCCTTTGAGTAGTCAACATGCCTTTCTGGCTTTTCTAATATTGTGAATAATGCATGTTCAACATATAATCTCATGGAGCATCCCATCACTATGTTTGTTGCTCTATAGCGAATGAGGCAGCTGCTAAACTTTGTTCACATAGAAAGTGACCTCTCATTACTGGGTCCAAAATTCCATTGTAATATGCAAGGGGTTTGTACCCCAATCTAGTACTCTGTGTAAGTACTGCGGTCATAAAAGTAACATCTGTGTGCGAGAATAAAAATAATTCCTCTGCATAATTGGCAATCCCTAAAACTAGAACCGTGCAAATGGCTTTTTTTCAGTTCGTCAAACCCTTCTTCCATTGCCTCAGTCCACACAATTTTTTCTTTCGTAGCTTGTGCTTTCTTTAATGCCTGCAAAAGCGCCCTAGTGTAAGAGCTATAGACAAAGACCCAGGCTCGAACATGATTACATAATCCTAGAATACTCTTCATTTGTTTTATAGTGTGTGGCTTGGCTGTTTTTAAAATGGCCTCAGCTCTTTCAGGAGTAACTTTCGTTCCTTCATGTGAAATCAATTGGCCTATTTACAACACTTCTTGTTGACAATATTGTAACTTTTCCTTGGCAACCTTATATTCTTTGTCAGCAAGTAAAGTCATCAGCTGAACAGAATAGTTTCTGCACTCTTCCTCTGTGGTGCTGCAAACTAAAATGTCGTCTATGTATTGCAGCACAAGGCTTTCTAAAGCAATATTGCTCAAGTCCATCTGGAGGACTCTGTTAAAAATCGATGGGGACTCACAGTACCCCTGAGGCAGCCTTGTGCTTTTTAATCACACTTGTCTAAAAGTTGCACTCGTGTCCACTATGTAGGAGTAAGCTTTGCTGCCTATGTCTATCCTCGGCTCCTCATGAGGATTCGGCATAATAGATAGGACTGAACACATCGGGTCCCCCAGTGAGCTGTCCTATTGTGGGTACAGCCTCACTCCATCACTCGTGAATGAATTTCCTCCATCAACAGTGACACCTTCTATTCTATGCATCATAGGTTTTTCTGTGTTTGTGTTTTACTGACGATTGTCCTTCAGGTTGATTACCTGTCATTTGCTGTGGTTGCAAGCCTTGCTGCACTCTCAGCATTTGCTGTTGCACTGTTTGATCTTGCGCAACTCCATTTCCGCTCTGCTGAGAATATGCAGGTGGATTTGGCATACCCTGTCTTGTAAACTGAGCATTCTGTAACATCTGTTGGCTTCTACACATACAAGCTATATGCCCTTTCATTCCACAAGTCCAACAAACAAGCGGTTGTCTTCCCATCTGCCCATTTTGGATGCTTTGATTCCTATTTTGAAAATTCTGTTGGTTGTTCTGAAAACATCCTCAATTATTCTGCCAATATCCTTGATTAGCTTGCCAACCTCTCCCTTGATATTCCCTTCGTCTTGGAGCATATGCATTATTTGTCTGATCAAACTGTCTTTGATTATTTATTTGCGGCATAGGTACTGCTTGCTGTGGGTTTGATCCACTCACGTTAGTTAGCATTGCCCCTTCAATAGCATATTTGAATAACTTTTCTGCACTAACTTTGTTTCTTCACCTTTTCGTGCATCGTCTTTTTTGCGATTCTTTTTCCAGTAAGAGTCTACAATAATGTGCGATGGTCAACTGAATTTCCGACCATGGTTTTGCTTCTATCCCCACTAATTTCTTGAGCTGTTTCTGCACTTGCTCTGACATCCTTTTGCATAATATATGATAAAATACAGGTATAGACTTCCCCCAAACCTCACATGTTTCAAGCGCCCAATGCATCTTTCAAACTTTGAATATAAAGCAACGGATCCTCTCCTTCTTTCATCTTTCTTGTCATTATACCTCCCATATTGGACGTGTCTGGATGTGGCAGTCGAAGCACTTTCCAAATCGCTGCTCTACAGTTATTAAACAGTGCTCCATCATGCGCGGTGTTGACTGTAGTCACACAAGGGTAACCTGCTCGAGTAAATACGTTGTCAGCTCTTTCACCAAGTATGGCAATTAGAAGACCTTTAATATCTCCTATAGCTAATGTGTCCCTCCCGTCATTTTTTGTAACTCATGTATCCATTTTACAGCACCTTAACTTAGATTTGGGAGTTTACATTTTAAGTTTTCCCTGTCCATTGGGGCCATGGTATATACTGTGGTCTGGCTCCTCCTTTTTCTAACAAAGGGAACTGCGATGCTCCAAATTCATTTTCATCCCTCATAGTTTCTCTATCTATTGTAAGATTCCCACATAACTGTCTACCTGGCAACCACCTTAGCCTGCTTACATAAGGTGGGGACTCCCCCTCTGACCATGGGGTTGCCCCTTAGGTCGGTCTGACTGTGTCAGTGGCTCTGATGCCTTAGACATAGGAGGTACTTTTAAATCTGACCATCTTACTTCTTTATCCAACGGCGGTGTTCTTCTAGCTCACTTATAAAACTCCTAACTTCCCTCAAATGGGTTTCCCTTTCTTCGTCTGATACTTCTTGTGCCCAACTTGTGCAACTTCTTTCATCATCATCTCTATTTATTTTTAGCCGGTCTAAAGACAGCTCCTTTTTTCTCGTACTACAGGAGGCTTCCTCCATGTCATACAACTGCGTACTCTCAAGACTCTCAATTTTTCCTTTCCTTTGTGCTTCTTTCTGGGCTTGCATTTCATGATATACTTTATCGTTCATTTCCCCAATGCTTTGCGAATCAAATTTGTCTTCCATATTTACTCCAGAAGTGCATGGAAATGGCTCAGACTCGGGGAAGAATTCCTCTATGTCTTCCCAGTTTACCCGTGGATTGGGATCTCTTACTTCCCTTTCCAAATACTCAAGATTGCATGCTTTCTGTCTCCTTTTGCGTTCCATGTCATCATCACCTTCTATGCGCTTTCTCACCTCTTCTCCTATTTTATCTTCCTCTTTCCTTTTCATATCCCTTTGTTCATTTGCCCTTCGCCTTTCCTCATCCCTTCACCTTTGTATTATTTTCTCTCTTATCCTTTCCTGTTCATCGGCTTCTATTCTTTTCTCTTTTAGTCTTTCTTTTTCCTCAGCTGTTCTTCTTTTATTATCATGCTTTCTTTGTTCTTATGTTCTCTCTTGTTTTTTAGCTTGCTCATCTTGATATAACTGCTCTCATCTCTGCCTATTTTTTCTTCTTACTCCTTCGTCTCTCAATCGTTTCTTTGTCTCTCCTATCTTATTCGTCTTTATATTCCCTTTGTCTTACATCTTCGATGCCTTTACCATCGAGTTTAAGTAAAATCTGACCTCACAACCATTCATTCTGTACGAGCGCTATCTCATCAGTTTTATCCTTATCTCCCTTCCATCTCTTGGTTTCTCTCCTTTTGTCTAGAGATGTACTTGCTTGATCAATTCTCTCCTTATTGTGTCTCTCCTTGTCCATCAGGATGACTTTATAGGTTATATCTTTCTCTGTGTCTTTCTCTGGGCCCTCATCCCCACTTTGCGGGGGTGACTCGTATGACGGATCGCTATATCCCGTTGCTGCTTTAAGTTCTCTTAATGGATATAACCCTTAATCTTTCTTAGTCTCGTCTTTCATTACAGACGGGGCAGGTGGTGCAGAAGGCTCTTCACCCCACTCTTGGCATATATTGAGTATCCAATCTAAAAGAGGCTCCTGCTCTTTCTCGTGTTCATACATTTTCCAAAGCTCTAGACTTGCTAAGCACTTTTCTAACTTTTTTCCTGTGTATGCAGCATGCAAATATGTCGTCATATAATGTAGAACTGCTCTCGATAATGACCCTCCTTGTAGCCACGGCATAAACATTTTGTCTGCGGTCCCTTTAACCCATTCTGCACTGTACTGTTTAAGTTTAAGTGCATGCTTTGGTAGCTGTTTGCAAAGATGCACTAATGGCATAACTTCTTCCATTTCTAAATTTCTAACTTTTATTTCTCCTTTTATTATCACTTTGCTTATTTTCTGGCTATAGTTTTTCAGTTTTATTTTTCAATCAACATACACTTATGAGCGAGCACCAATCGTTGCAAGCTCCAATCCCGTTATAATACAATTTTTTACTTGAATCTTGCTAAAAACAACCATCAAAGTTTAATCTTAAAACAATCACCTTTTGCGTCTTACTTCCACATTTCTTTATTACTTAAAACTTTTCTTTTTCACAACAATGACATCACCATACTTCTCAACCACATAAAACAAAACAGACAGACTTGACCAGTCACATGTAGGTGCACCTTACGATCCTTTCCTTAGGACTAATCTTACCCTCTACAATTCTTGCTCTGACTAGAACTTAAGCCAATTCACTTAAGAAAGTCTTTAAACTTATCTCATCTCCTATATGTCCCTCAAAAGGGGGCTCTGAATTAAAGCTTCTGCTAGCACTCTTTAAAGTCTAGGAACAAGACATATCCTTATAGCGTGGCTACACCTCATGACTATTTTCCTCATATATTTCTTGGCAACACTCAAGTCAATATCTTTCCCCATAAACATATATTTTATACTCTTACTCTTGCATTATATTTTATCCCACCTCCCTCCATTACTCTCCGCTATTTACTGTGCATGCATCCCTTTTTGCCACACTCTTTGGTCTTTCACTCACCGTTTGCATGTTTTCGTCTTCTGACCCTCGGGATCACCAACTTTGTTACCGCCTCTTCGAGCTGCTTTCCGTTACGCTTATCGTAGATCTGATAGGGGTTTCTATTCAAACTAGGGGTCCCCTGACACCCAACTTGCAAGTTTTTGGGTCCTATTTCTAACCACAATCTACGGGGAGCTTCAGGTCCTGTCAGCCGAATGGCAAAGGTCGTGCGATTTTGCCGAGACCCTAATGTTACTTATGTCGACGGCCGATGGTATCTTATCTAACCATCAATCTCTGCTACCGAGTAAACTGGAGACTTCCAGCCCTTTAAGATGAGTAGCAATTCCCTTGAGATGGATAGGGATACAGATTTTAATCAAACATCAATAATTCAGATGACACAAATAGCTTAGCAAAAAGTTTGTCTGGTTTAATGTAGGTAAGTAAAACAGGGAGTACAACGAACATCAGCAATTGCTCGAAACTCAATTCTCAACTCATTTTAGAAAAAACATCTTTTTTATAGACCAAAGGTATCACTACTGAGGTGTAGACCTGCGTCATTACCAACGTCATCCTACGTGGCAAACCTCTAAAACCTATCTGGAAGCGAGATTGGCAAAAGTGAACTACTAAGTATAGGTGTAATATCCGTACAAAGTAACAGAGAGAATTAATTGGATAGTCTACAAAAGGTGGGACAACTAAGCCCTCCCTTCGAAATGGCCACTATGAACGTCACTAAATTATGACGTCTCATTGGCTACACAACTATAGGACCCCCAACTACTTGGTCCTCTACAATTGGTTGGCTACTTACCCCCTTCAATAACTTTCCACCTACGTGAGCAGCATGCAGATTGAACAACTAGGTGCGGGAGAGCTTGTCTCCATACCAGCTTCCCACCAATTAAAACGGACACTCCATCATCACCTCAACGGTTCAGTGTCAATTAGTGTCTAAAGGTGGCCTTGAGTTTGTACTGTTCTCTGGGATTTTTTAAGGAGTATGGGTACTGTCTGTCTTCCATGCGTAGGTGTGATCTCCTTGTGCATCCAATTTTCTTCCATCACGTGACTGGACACCATGAATTGAGCCATTCTCGTGTATTTATCTGTATTTTGCAATAGTCCTCTGACGTCTTTGTTTATACTTGACCTTCTTGAACAGGAGCTTCTGTTCTTTCACGTTAATTGTATCTAATGTCAGCCAATTTTATTTCTGATATGACCTTGGCTCATTGGCTCATCCAACTCCTTGGCTGAAATATATTCTGTTTAATTCAATTGCTTTTGTGACTTCAAGGCCTTCCACGTCGTTCAAGATGGCTATTACGTAGTGGAACCTTCATTCTTTATTCAATCCATATGTATCTATGAGGTATATATGTATATGTTGGCGCTTGCCACAATCTATTTACTATAAGCATTTGGCTAGCTTCATGATTGCTTTGCTGCTTGCATTTCATTGTATCTGTACTTGTTTAAACTAAGTTTAGTCATTGCTTTTCTTCTTGCCTTCTGATTGGTGTAGTTTATGTCACATACTTCTCAGGTAATGTAGGCGGGGTAGGTGGAGTAGGGGTACTTGGCTCCTCCTCTACAAAGCATTGTCAGTTAAATAAAATTGATTCAGGTGAAAGGGAAAGGGAAGAGCTGGAAGGGAAAATTACTCTCACATCATTGCCAATAAATAAGGCTCCTGGACCGGATGGCTTTTTGGTATTGTTTCACAAAACTTATAAAGATATACTGACCCCAGTGATGACTTCTCTGTTTAATACCTTTGCTAGTTTGGGATGGATTATGCAGTCCATGGAAGAGGCAAAAGTAGTGCTATTTCCCAAACCGGGCAAAAATTGAACACTATGTGGGTCATACAGACCCAAAGACCCATAGAATTCATAACATTAACATTAACATTGACGCACACATTTATAGTAAAATATTAGAATCCAGATTGGAGAAACTAATACCCAAACTTATCCATCCGAATCAGTCTAGTTTTGTTAAGGGAAGGCAAACCTTTGACAACATAAAACAGGTGAGTCATTTGGTTGAGAAGGCAAATAAGTCAGGACTTTCAGTGGGGGTCTTACATTTAGGTGCAGAAAAAGCATTTGACCAGGTGGAGTGGTCTTTTTTGTTTTTCACTATGGAGAGAATGGGGTTTGTGACGTGATTTTTGCCAATGGTCAATGCAAATTACCAGTCGCTGGTATTATGGTTGGCCATTAATGGCTACGTGTTACAGGGCATGTGGCTTTCTAGGGGTTCAAAACAGGGATGCCCGTTATCCCTGGTTCTGTACACAATACATTTGGAACTGCTTTTAATTAGGATTCGGGAGGAGAAAGATATTAGCGGCATACAATATGGAGTTTGCCGATGATTTACTTATTATGGTAACTCATTTGGCTAATTCACAATTAGGGTTAACAGTAGAACTAGCAAAATTTGGGGAAGTGGCAGGCCTGAAAATTAACACTAATAAATTGGAAATTACAATTTTATCGGGAGGAATTGGGGCGGAGGAACAGTCTTTGAATGTGGATCATTTTTTAAGGGCTGATAAGGGTATACGTTATCTGGGAGTGAAGATAACTAATTCCCTGGAATCTATGTATCAGGCAAATTATCCCCGCTTATTGGAGTCAATCAAAAAAATGCCTGGAGGAGTGTATTTCCCTGTCAATCTCTTGGATGGGTAGAATTAATATCATCAAAACTGTAGTGCTCCCAAGAGTGTTGTACTATTTCCAAGCATTACCATTACCAGTCCCTCAGACCTTTTTAAAGATTTTAAATAGGATGGTGGGGTCTTTCGTTTTAAAACATAGCATCAAGCTGCCCAGCTGCAAACAGTGCGGGAGTGGTTTGGGGCAACCCAGAGAAGATTTGGTTCGGAAGTGAGAGAGCATTGGTGGGTAGGCCTCTGGAAGAAGTTCTATGGTGTTAGAAAGCGGACAGGTCATCAAACATGTATAGTAGTAAAATTACAGCTTTGATAGGTGATGTTTGGGATGCTGTGGTACAGCGGGTGGGTATTACCACATTTCCTTCTTCATTTACACAATCCTCAGTTTTCACCGGGAGAAGAGCAGGGAGATTTTAGGTATTGGTAGGAAGCTGGGTGTCAAAAGATGGGAGATATGGTGGAAGGACAAGAGATAAAAACATTTTAACAATGTAAACAGTTGTTTGCCTTACATTAAGAGGAACGGTTTTGATATACACAACTGAGTCTTTCGCTGCAGGCATTGGAAAATAAGCAGATGGCGGTGAGGGAACCTATCCCTGTTGAAAAATACCTCATTACAAAGTCAGGTGATAGACACGTGGTAGGAGCATTCTATAAGCTATTCGCAGATGTTCCGCCTCATCCTCGTGGTGGTATATGAAACAGTGGGAAAATGTTTTAGGCAAACCCATATTAGAAAAGCAATGGCAGGAGGTGTGGCAGGGGATTCCGAGACTCATGAGGTCACCTCAGATTTGTGAAATGTGGTTCAAGTTAATGGTGAAATGGCACCTGACCCCTGAAAATTTACATACATTCTACCTAAAAGTTCCTGAGGAATGTTGGCTGGGTTGCAAAGTGAAGGGGACATGGGGGCGTATATGGTAGGAATGCCCAATTGTGAAACCATATCAGAATTGTGTGATCGCGGCAATGAAAGCTATATTCGGGTCTCAGATAGGTAGAGACTTTGGCAAGCAATGTTGGATCTGGGTGATGTTTTGTATATTTTATTATCGAAATCACAAAGAAAGGCATATATGATTCTTAGTGTGGCAGCTGTGTCGCTTATTGCCCAAAAATGGAAACAGGCTTCGGCCTCCACAGAACAAGAATGGCTATCCAAGATATGGCATTATGTCTCATTGGATTGGGTGACATATATTATGCAGGAGGAAGTTTGGGAAATGGTTTTGGACTTCCTCCATAAAGACTATTGTGAGAACTGGTGTCCACAAAGAATCTGTGTTTTGGACTTGTTTTGAGGATTGGAGTTGGGATACCATCGAGCAGTGATTTAAAGAAACTAAAGGATCGCATCTGTCCTGGGGTGCGGGGGAGTAGGGGGTAGAGGGAATGGGTGGGGTTATGTGAATGTTTATGTTATTATAATATAAATACTAATAAACATACTTTAAAAGAAAGTGTGGAAAAGGGGTCTCTGGGAAGAAATCTGGGAGGGCTACATATTTTATAGATAACTGGTACATGTAGATATGCCAAGGAAGACAAAATCAATACAAACTATGCACAACATTTGCAGTAAACATCACTATGTCAAATGGTAAATCTCTCAGAGTGATAAATGTCTATGCTAATTGCAAAAATATCATTGAGTTCTCCAAGTTATTGGGGAAATTGGCAGAGGAAGTTATCTCTCTGTTGAATGGGGGTTGTAACCACGTGGTGTGTGGGCACTTGAATGCTAAAATGGACCCATGGTGAGGAATCAATGAGACAACAAATCTGAAAAGGGCAGGGAAACTCTAGCCTCTGGACCAGAGTATTACAATTGCATAGAACAACAGAAAAAGATTGTCCAGATAAACAAATCAATTTGAAAAAATGTGTATCAAAATTCATTGAAAGTGATACCAACAATTTAAACAATGGTGAGTCAATCACAAATAATTAAACACTGATCACTTTAATACAGCAAAACAGCAGCAACCGTATGCCTAAAGTCGGCTAAAACATTGTCACACATACTTGCCATTCATGGTGCACTCATTCAAACCCAACTCAACATACAATGACATACATCCAAAAGCTTAAAAGACAAAATAATCATGTTAAATACCTGTCAGGAGAAGGAATTCATGACTGGTCCCCATCAAACAGACATAATTTTTATATTCATAATCAATAGAATTAATTAATAAATAATCTATTGTCAGGGTGGATCGGAAGGAAAAGTGCAAAAGATCACATCCCTGTAGGGTTTATCTCTCGACCGGTTTCGACATATAGTGGTAGTAAACACAACGTCTTTCTCAGGAGGTGGATGTTACCATTCTGATGAATGCCAAATTTATATGGTGGCCGTAATGAAGTGATATGGTCAGTCATGCTGGGGGAAGCCAGGACCAAATCCTAACCTGAAAAGGCACCCTATTGAATTAGGAAAAGCCTCTTTTGTGCAGAATGCCTACACGCATGCGTGGGGTTTCGAGTGAGGAAATCTCTTTCGGTTCACAGAGTCAACCTTTTTGACCTCTATTATCCACTTGACAGAGATGGATAATTGTTTGATGGAGTGATCTACAGACGATACTGGTGTTTCGGGTTAAGCTGTGCTGCTTTACCAACTTCCAACATCTGCAACTTTGGCTTTCCCTAATTCAATAGGGTGCCTTTTCAGGTTAGGATTTGGTCCTGGCTTCCCCCAGCGTGACTGACCATATCACTTTGTTATTGCCACCATAGCAATTTGGCATTCATCAGAATGGTAACATCCACCTCCTGAGGAAGACGTTGTGTTTACTACCACTACACGTCGAAACCGGTCGAGAGATAAACCCTACAGGGATGTGATCTTTTACACTTTTCCTTCCGATCCACCCTGACAATAGATTATTTATTAATTAATTCTATTGATTATGAATATAAAAATTATGTCTGTTTGATGGGGATCAGTCATGAATTCCTTCTCCCCACAAGTTTTTAGCATGATTCTTTTGTCTTTTAAGCTTTTGGATGTATGTCACGGTATGTTGAGTTGGGTTTGAATGAGTGCACTATGAATGGCAAGTATGTGTGACAATGTTTTAGCCGACTTTAGGCATACGGTTGCTGCAGTGTTTAATTATTTGTGATTGACTCACCATTGTTTAAATTGTTGGTATCACTTTCAATACATTTTGATACACATTTTTTCAAATTGATTTGTTTCTCTACACAATCTTTTTCTGTTGTTCTATGAGGAATCAAGGAGATACATCACAAAATGTTTTGCCCGTATGGGATACCTATTTTAAGTCATAGTTGGGCTAAGACTGACTATTGAGGGAAAACGCTAATGCAGTTTTGCATTGATCATGATTTGATATCACTCCTGAACACTTGGTTCCCCGATTTTACAAATCTACTCAATTATGAAGCCAACGGTTTATAATTGACTTTCAGTGATTGATTATGTGTTGGTCCCTATGGACAAATGGTCATGCTATGGAAACCTTTCACAATCCACGTTTTCTTTTTTAACTTTCTTTATTGAGTTTTAATTGTTGACAAACATAGAAGGTGAAACAGTCACTCCATGTCAGCAGAAAGGAAAACAAACCCAACGAGTATAACAAAACCCCTGTCCCACCCCAAAAACAAAAGTGCTGGACCTAAACAACACCTTACAATGGAGACCATAGTGCTGCAAGTTACACATGGAGCGAATTCAGTTCCTCTCACCATGTGAGGGGAGGCTACCAGGACTCATGCCCTGGAAGGAAGGGGAGGGAGGGTGAATACACCATTAAACCTAGTCCCCAGGGGACCTCAGGTGTGAACTGCCAAATAGTCTGCAGGTTTACTGCCCACATAAACGATGCATTTTACAGAGATTCCTTCTTCTCACACATATTAATGCAACCAACCTATTCCCGATAAGAGGGAGCTACACTGAGTACCCAGGTTTTAGCAATCAAGGATCTAGCCACAATCGAGGCCATAGCTATCAGTTTCAGCGCGCTCTTTGGACCCGGGTCAAACAGGGCAAGCAGCCACATTTCAGGGGCACATAGATTATGAACGTTAAGTATTTCAGACATGGTATCCTTAAGTCGATCCCAAAAGGGCTGCACTAAGGGGAAGCTCCAAGCTACATGAAAAAAATCAGCTGCATCAAATCTGCATCTAATGCATTGAGGGGATCTAGTCGGGTAAAAGCTATGGAGTTTGGCTGGGGAGTAGTATGTCTGATGGATACATTTAAAGTGGATTAGCCGAAGGCGACCAGTCGTTGAGATATTATGGGTTTGTAGGCAGACTGGTTTCCATTGGTTTTCAGTAAACACCTTCCCCAGGGCAATATCCCATCTAGCCTTAGGGTTATCTGTGGGGTGCGCCCTCTGGGATTGAATACATTTATATATAGATGATACAAGATTACACTTGGATGGGGGGGTTGGTAACAAACGGGAGAATCGGAGACAGGGGAGGGGGTGTCGGGAAACTGGCCCATACCTTTCAGGTCATCCCACGTGACAAATTGTCCTTGTTGCAAACAACTGCATAGCCTATCAATCCCCAATCTCTCAAAGCACTGCCTAAAGATAAGTTTGTGGGTGAGGGGGATTACTTTAGCTCGATACAGGGACCATTCAGGGGAGTACCAGCCCTCTTGGGCTGTCTCTCGCTGTAGCAGTTTCCAGGCCCTCAAAGTGTTAGCCACTGGTTGTATGTCGGTTTTCCCCTCGCACACTGGGGCATCCCAAAGCAATCCCTTTTACGTCATTTGGGTAGGTCGTGACCTTTTCAAGGAGTATATGTGGAAGATCAGGGGTCGGGCCTACCACCATACAGAGTATTGGATCTGTGCTGTCAAGTAATAGGACCATAAATTTGGATACTCCAGACTGCCTTGATCATACGGTCAAATCAGGGTATCATAGGATATTCTATCCTGGCCCCCTGCCCGCACTAGGCGAATCATCAAACTCTGGAGGTGGGACCAGAATGCGGATGGAGGCCATGCAGAAACATTGTTAAAAATATATGAGTTTAGGGAGAATCCCCATTTTGGCCAGTGCCATGCGGGCCACCTGGGAGACGGGGAGGTGAATCCACTTACCGACTTTATGTTCTAATTGTTACAAGGTCTTAACATAATTGGGTTTTTACCGTGCAGTGGGAGAGGTGGTCACCTGGATGCCTAGGTAGTGGATGCCGTCTGGGCACCACCGAAATTCTTTGCTGATGTCCGAATGCACAAAGGGTCAGGGGGAGGACTTCAGATTTGAACCAATTCATCTTCAGGCCAGAAAGGGTACCAAATTGGGCAATCTCTTCAACCAAAGGAGTCATATTGCTCTTTGGGTGTTTCACATGCAGCAACATGTCATCAGAATTAAGGGAAATGATGGAGAGGTGAGAGTAGATTTTAACTACTCTGTGGGCAAGAAACTCTCTTATGGCACACGCTAAAGATTCTATGGCCAATACAAAAAGGATTGGAGACAATGGGCACCCTTGACACGTTTCCTTGTGTCGGGTGTATACTACTCGAAAGCACGCAGTTGGTATATTTTGGCTATCAGAGCAGAGTATAACAACTTGACCCAGCTAAGAAACGCAATGCCGATACCCACTCTCTGGAGAACCTCAAAGAGGAAGGCCCACTCCACTGAGTCAAATGCCTTCTCGGCGTCGAGTGCAGCCACTGCTATGAGATAGTCGGGTCTACATTGTGCATAAGGGAGAACAGACAGCAATAAATTGTTCTGAGTAGAGCGGCCGGGAACGAAGCCCGCCTGGTCAGGGAAGACCAGTGCAGGTATATGTGGCAGTAGTCTATCTGCAAGGATCTTGGCAAGAATTTTGTTATTCGTGTTAATCAGAGATAACGGTCTATATGACGAGCATTTGTGGGGGTCCTTGGAGGGCTTCAACAGCAGCGTAATAAGGGCGGTCCTGGTGGACTGCGGTAGGGCTGGCTGCCTTGTACGTGGCTCGCAATTGAGGAATTAACAGATCAGCGTATTCTATATATAATTCAGCAGTGATACTACTGTACAGTCCCGGGGCCTTACCGTTGGGGAGGGAGAGGATGACTTTCTGGAACTCCTCATCAGAGGGGGGTTCGTTCAGGGCCATCCCTAGAGCCGGGTCTAGCCAGCCAAGGGCTACTCTGTCCAGGTATTTGGAGATAGACTTCTGAGTGGCTCCAGTTTGTGAAGAATATAGTTGATTATAATAAACCCGGAATACACCATTGATCTCCCCATTTCCCTGGTCAGAGCACACTCTGGGTCTTCCACCTCCAATATGGAATCTAACTGACGCTCACACTTGATTGCCCAGGCCAAGGTCCTGCTTGGACGGTCACCCTCAGAATAGGTGGCGGCTGCAATAGGATTGCCTAAATAACGCTCCTCCCTTATAGAGAGGAGGGTCAGCTCATTCCTAGCCATTTTGGAGATGGGTCTGCACCTCCTCAGAGTCTCAAAGAAGCTGCTGTGTTTCTAAAAGCTTGATTTCGTGCTCCAGAGTAGACATAGAGTGGCGTATGAACCTTAGCACCCCACCCTCCTTGGAAATACAACATCTTCGCAGAAACACCTTGAACGTTTCCCATACCACACCAGGATCATCCACTGATCCCGTGTTTATTTAAAAAAAGGTCTGAATGTCACACCTGATCTCTTTTTGAAAGGCAATGTCCTCCAGGACTTATTCTCTAAAGCACAAATGCATGGACCTAGGCGGATGGGGGGGGGGCACAGATTTCAACCAGCACCAGTGAGTGGTCCGATAGGGACCGGGGGAGGATGTGGGCTTTTTTAACATCCAGAGCAAGGATCGATGATACCATTACATAGTCAATCATGGATGAGCTACTGTGCACCCAGAGTAGTAAGAATATTCCCTGGCAGAGGGAAGCATAAGTCTTCCAGGAGTCATGACGGTCATGGTAATCGGCTATGGCCGCCCATTTCAGGGCAGTTTTCGGGACTGAATGTGGGAGCTGCAAGGACTGATCAAGATTGCGGGATAGGCCACATTTCATCCTAAGAAAGTTCCTGGCCACTTGAAAAGTTCTACTTTGATCCTGCACCTGCAGGGTGAAATTGGAGAAAAGTCGAATCATCGCAGAGCCCCAGCGCAGCATGCACTTCTCCCTGACTACTCGAAGCAGAATTTCTCTGTCCCGGTAATTAAAAATGAGGGCTATGATTGGCCTCTCCAGGGCCCCCGGGGAAGGCCTGGCCGCCAAGCACCTGTGCACGCGCTCCACCATGAACATGCTAGTGATGGAGGATTTTCCAGAATTTGTAATAGAAGCTTTTTGATAAAGGATTCTGTGTTGTCCACAGGGGTTGATTCAGGTACCCCGGTAATTCGAATGTTGTTCCTTCTTGAGCTCCCCTCAAGATCATTGTTGTTCGCTATCACCCTTTTGATGTTCTTTTGAAGAGATGCAACCTCACGTTGAAAGATTGCAATCTTGTCTTTACCATCTCTGATTCGTTGTTCCGCCTCAGACATACGACCACACAGTTTTTCAATCTGGACTGCAGAGACGTCCATCTTACGTGTGAGCCCATCTTTCTTGGACCCCAAGCTGTCTGTGCTTCCCTTTAAGGCCAACAATGTCTGATTGAGATCAGGGACATCCAGATGTGAGGGCCCAGAGGGGTCGGGGTGGGAGGTGGGAGTTGGTCAGATCTGGTATATTGTTCAATATTTGACTGCTGCTTAGGGTTCCCCATACGTAGATGAGTGAAGCTGCTCAACAAGATGACCTCGCACTAATGATTGGAGGGTCTGCCAATCCCCCAGAAGGGACCAGAGTGAGGTTGGCGACCAGCCCCTCGCCACACCTGGGGGGTCACCGAAAGGTCAGCAAGGAGGTCAGGTGAACAAAGTGCCTTGCAGAATTTCAGCCATCCTGAATTGTCAGCAGAGCATCTGTTGAACGGAGAATGTAAGCGACCAGTCTGCCTGAACTTCAGACTCCATAGGAAGATCTCACAGGTCTTGAGTCAGATGCCCATTTCCACACTGGGTGTGTAGCAGAAGTGGGGGCCAATAAGGTTAGAGGGCCAGTCCAGGAGGGGGCTCACAATTGCAGCCAGGCCCGTCAACTGATCCCCTGATGTGGATGGGCACCTGTCAGGGTAGTGGAAGCTTGGGATAGATGATCCAGAACCTCAGGGTGAAAGGTCACGGCAGGCCACCACCACTGTGCATCCCTGAGGGGCCCCAGGACAGTCGGAGACTTGGATTTGAAGGAGGGTGATAGCAGGTCACATACAGGCCATGGTACTTGAGAGAGCATCCAGGACAGGCAGAGGAGAGTCAAGGGAGCCAGAGAGTTGTCATGGCTGTGTGCCCATGCGTAGACGCCAGGGGCTCAAAAGCAACCAGCCGGGGCCCCGATGCTACACATGACCCAAATTGTAGGTGGAGATCTCGTGTAGGCAGGGTGCCTCGTTTAGCCGTCTCCCCACCCAGGGCACATATGAATAAGTTGCAAAGGCAGGGCCAGGGGCAAGTGATATAACGAGTATACATGTAACAGAACACCACCTTTTGCTGAGGATTGCCCTGTGCTCCAGGAGGGGGGGTCATTGATGATGGTGAATAGGCCATGCACCCCGGTATCCCGGCCAAGTGGGACGCAGGCTTGATCAGGTGGCTATGGAGTGAGGTTGCAATTGATGCCTCCACAGTGACAAAGGACTGCAACCAAGCCAGCCCTAGGCTACGGAATGCTCAGAAGTGCATCACGCAGAGCTCATGTGTACGTGGCTTCCCACACCGCCGGGTCACAGAGCCACCCACCTTCTGCAGGGACACTTCAGATCTTCATCCCTGGATGGGAGCACCCCCCGGGGGGAGCGTGGTCTTCAGCTGGATTCGACGGTCAGGATGCAGTCCATAAACTCCCACAGGGAGGGATGGTCTTGAATGGAAGTTCAGGCCTGAGGCTCCAAGTTCAGCACGGCGTGGTGGTTGGATGTTCACGGATCAGTCCGAGGTAATCCGCCCACACAGAGTCCAGCTCCAATAGTACAGGCGGGGGCTCTGATGTTGCAGGCCGTGGTTAGCTGTTGAACAAGGTGTTCCAAACGGTCCTCAGCTCGCACTACCGCCCGGATGATCAAGCCACGGCTCAGCCCCTCTGCCGCAGGCAAGCTGAGGACATCTGGACTGTGGGTTTCAGTTGGTCGGGTGGATGCGGCTCAGGAGGATCCACACCGAAGTTATGGCTCCTCAGTGACTGCTGGCAAACCAGGGCACCCCAGTCCACAGGGCTGCCCAGGAGGAGCTCCAGCATTCAATCCATAGTAGCCTCGGCCCGTGGGGGGAGTAGGCAGCAGTTGGAGGCTGCCGACTTCACAGCAGGGTATGGTGGCAACACGGCAGAGGGCCGGCAAATGACCATGCTGGTAGACCGTGCTGTCACAGATTCGATTGTCGACTCTGGTTGCAGAAGGTCGTTATATCCACTCTGGTGTGATTGTAGTGCAGTTTCGCTAGCAGAAGCAGGATAAATGAAACAATAGTTGCTTGCATGTGTCGGAACTCTCTTTCAGGCAGCGGCTAGCTTCCCAGCCATGCAACAGCACCCCAGCTTTCTTCCGTTAGAGTTATCAAATAAAGTGAGAGTTAGATGGGGGACAAAACTCATGAATGTTTCACATTATGGTTAGATGAGTCAAATTCAATTGGGCTCCTTGATGAAATTGTGACAGAATGTGCATCATATTCTGAGGGGAGCCAAGAACCTGACATATTAGTGAAAGGTATGCAGAAATTATTATATATATATTCAGTAAAAAACCTTTTTATTAAAGGGACGTCATGGTTAAGTTGAGCTACTAAAAACCTATGAAATTCAGTAAAAAAACTTTGTTAAAGGGACGTTATGGTTCCAAGTAAAAACTGAAACCCCCCGGAAATTCGCAAGTTATGGTAAGCTAAGGAACCATAACTCCACCGTGCATTGCTAAGACTAACACCCAGGACATCAAAGATGACATCAAAAATGTCATTGATGACATATCCATAATGTGAATTTGATACAGGTTTACTAGGATTCCCTTACTTTATATACATGTAACATAGAACATACTGAACCCCCAGCTGGTGATTCTGATGTCCGCGGACTGTGCGTATGTCCGCGGATGTACATGGACAACATCAACACTACCTAAAAAATCAGGGGGTATCTTTAAATTGTTCTATCATGCCATATTCCATGCCATATAAACACTGAACAAGTTGAACAAGCAGCACATAAAGACATTATATGTAATAATAAATAAGAAGTGGAACCTATATATGTAACACACCAACCACCCATTTAAGTAGCATATGTACTAAAATGGAATATACCAAAACAAAAAAGATATGCCTCCAACATAATGACCTCACAGAAACTGCACAGCAAGAAGCAACAACAGACCTACACAACAGTAAGAACAAAACTTACCAGAAACTAGTAAGTAAACTTAATTTTTCTTATATATTTCTATACTTTCTGTAGTAGGTACACTAAAAGTAATATATTTTTTTTTTACAAAATGTCCAGTACTTTGGAATGGCTTGAAGAACATTTCCCACGTGAGGAAATGAGTGAAAACAGTGATACTAATCGTAGATACTTCCCTATATAAGCAAATTAATAATCATTACTTTATGTGTACTTAACATATATATATATTTTTTAACAGACCATACAAACATTGAAAATAATATAACAAAAGAGAATTTAGAAAAAAAAATCAATATGCTTATGGAATATTTCAATCTTTTAAAACATTTTGTGGAGGACCACATAAAAGAAAAAATTAAATATCATTGTCCCACATGAATGTGGTCCCCCTCTCCATGTCCCAGTCAACTATCCCCAAACCCTCACCACCAAGAAAAACGTTATGATGAGACTTCATCCCTTCATCCACTCCGATCCATCCTCTCCAAGCCCCTAACTCCCCTGTATTTGTGTCAGTTTCTGCTTTACCTCTCTTTCATAAATTTTATATCTGTACATAATAAAAAAAAAATGTGATGCGTGTTTTAAATCAGTCCTTTGTGTCTTATTTAAAAAAAAAAGGCAGTTAGGGTGTCCGTGGACAGCGCGGGTGTCCGTTATGTCCGCAATTAACCAAACTGGGGGTGTCCTAAAGACACTATACCTATCCGTACTGTCCACAAGTAAGATGTAACTGTTCTTAGAACACACTTGGTGTCCGGAATGTCCGCAATCAACCAAAATGGGGGTGTCCTAAGGACACCATACCTGTCTGTACAGTCCGCAGGCAAGGTGGAACTGTTCTTAGAACACACTCGGTGTCCGGAATGTCCGCAATCAACCAAAATGGAGGTGTCCTAAGGACACTATACCTGTCTGTACTGTCCGCAAGCAAGATAGAACTGTTCTTAGAACACACTCGGTGTCAGGAATGTCCGCAATTAAACAAAATGGCAGTGTCCTAAGGACACCATACCTGTCCGTACTGTCCGCAAGCAAGATGGAACTGTTCTCAAAACACACTTGGTGTCCAGAATGTCCGCAATTAACCAAAATGGAGGTGTGCTAAGGACACCATACCTGTCCGTACTATCCGCAAGCAAGATGGAACTGTTCTTAGAACACAAACAAAGTGGGGTCTGGGAATCTCTCTACCAGCACGAACACAGCCCAATGACCTGTTCTTGGGTGAATAACCCCTGGGAGAGACTCTACCAAGTCTTCAGCTCACTGTCCTTTTCACAGAGAAGAAATTTCCCCGCATATCAGCCTTTGTCCTGCCCAGGGGCAGTCCAGCGCCGAAATGCTAGGCAATTCTCCTCTGAACAAGAGAACCATCAGTAACCCCATACACGTGTTTCAGCCTTGTTGGGCATCATCAGTGAGGTGAAACTGTTGCCTCTCTAAGAACAGTGAGCAAGGGGTCCACGTCTGGATTGCCCTGTTAACTTAGGGTGAAACCCAAAGTTAATGTATGCAAACAAAGGGGGGTCTAGGAATCTCTCTACCAGCACGAACACAGCCCAATGACCTGCTCTTGGGTGAATAACCCCTGTGAGAGACTCTACCAAGTCTTCAGCTCACTGTCCTTTTCACAGAGAAGAAATTTCCCCGCATATCAGCCTTTGTCCTGCCCAGGGGCAGTCCAGCGCCGAAATGCTAGGCAATTCTCCTCTGAACAAGAGAACCATCAGTAACCCCATACACGTGTTTCAGCCTTGTTGGGCATCATCAGTGAGGTGAAACTGTTGCCTCTCTAAGAACAGTGAGCAAGGGGTCCACGTCTGGATTGCCCTGTTAACTTAGGGTGAAACCCAAAGTTAATGTATGCAAACAAAGGGGGGTCTAGGAATCTCTCTACCAGCACGAACACAGCCCAATGACCTGCTCTTGGGTGAATAACCCCTGGGAGAGACTCTACCAAGTCTTTAGCTCAATGTCCTTTTCACAGAGAAGAAATTTCCCCGCATATCAGCCTTTGTCCTGCCCAGGGGCAGTCCAGCGCCGAAATGCTAGGCAATTCTCCTCTGAACAAGAGTACCATCAGTAACCCCATACACGTGTTTCAGCCTTGTTGGGCATCATCAGTGAGATGAAACTGTTGCCTCTCTAAGAACAGTGAGCAAGGGGTCCACGTCTGGATTGCCCTGTTAACTTAGGGTGAAACCCAAAGTTAATGTATGCAAACAAAGGGGGGTCTGGGAATCTCTCTACCAGCACGAACACAGCCCAATGACCTGTTCTTGGGTGAATAACCCCTGGGAGAGACTCTACCAAGTATTTAGCTCACTGTCCTTTTCACAGAGAAGAAATTTCCCCGCATATCAGCCTTTGTCCTGCCCAGGGGCAGTCCAGCACCGAAATGCTAGGCAATTCTCCTCTGAACAAGAGTACCATCAGTAACCCCATACACGTGTTTCAGCCTTGTTGGGCATAATCAGTGAGATAAAACTGTTGCCTCTCTAAGAACAGTGAGCAAGGGGTCCACGTCTGGATTGCCCTGTTAACTTAGGGTGAAACCCAAAGTTAATGTATGCAAACAAAGGGGGGTCTGGGAATCTCTCTACCAGCACGAACACAGCCCAATGACCTGTTCTTGGGTGAATAACCCCTGGGAGAGACTCTACCAAGTCTTTAGCTCACTGTCCTTTTCACAGAGAAGAAATTTCCCCGCATATCAGCCTTTGTCCTGCCCAGGGGCAGTCCAGCGCCGAAATGCTAGGCAATTCTCCTCTGAACAAGAGTACCATCAGTAACCCCATACACGTGTTTCAGCCTTGTTGGGCATCATCAGTGAGGTGAAACTGTTGCCTCTCTAAGAACAGTGAGCAATGGGTCCACGTCTGGATTGCCCTGTTAACTTAGGGTGAAACCCAAAGTTAATGTATGCAAACAAAGGGGGGTCTGGGAATCTCTCTACCAGCACGAACACAGCCCAATGACCTGTTCTTGGGTGAATAACCCCTGGGAGAGACTCTACCAAGTCTTTAGCTCACTGTCCTTTTCACAGAGAAGACATTTCCCCGCATATCAGCCTTTGTCCTGCCCAGGGGCAGTCCAGCGCGGAAATGCTAGGCAATTCTCCTCTGAACAAGAGTACCATCAGTAACCCCATACACGTGTTTCAGCCTTGTTGGGCATCATCAGTGAGGTGAAACTGTTGCCTCTCTAAGAACAGTGAGCAAGGGGTCCACGTCTGGATTGCCCTGTTAACTTAGGGTGAAACCCAAAGTTAATGTATGCAAACAAAGGGGGTCTGGGAATCTCTCTACCAGCATGAACACAGCCCATTGACCTGTACTTGGGTGAATAACCCCTGGGAGAGACTCTACCAAGTCTTTAGCTCACTGTCCTTTTCACAGAGAAGAAATTTCCCCGCATATCAGCCTTTGTCCTGCCCAGGGGCAGTCCAGCGCCGAAATGCTAGGCAATTCTCCTCTGAACAAGAGTACCATCAGTAACCCCATACACGTGTTTCAGCCTTGTTGGGCATCATCAGTGAGGTGAAACTGTTGCCTCTCTAAGAACAGTGAGCAAGGGGTCCACATCTGGATTGCCCTGTTAACTTAGGGTGAAACCCAAAGTTAATGTATGCAAACAAAGGGGGGTCTGGGAATCTCTCTACCAGCACGAACACAGCCCAATGACCTGTTCTTGGGTGAATAACCCCTGGGAGAGACTCTACCAAGTCTTTAGCTCACTGTCCTTTTCACAGAGAAGACATTTCCCCGCATATCAGCCTTTGTCCTGCCCAGGGGCAGTCCAGCGCCGAAATGCTAGGCAATTCTCCCCTGAACAAGAGTACTATCAGTAACCCCATACACGTGTTTCAGCCTTGTTGGGCATCCTCAGTGAGGTGAAACTGTTGCCTCTCTAAGAACAGTGAGCAAGGGGTCCACGTCTGGATTGCCCTGTTAACTTAGGGTGAAACCCAAAGTTAATGTATGCAAACAAAGGGGGGTCTGGGAATCTCTCTACCAGCACGAACACAGCCCAATGACCTGTTCTTGGGTGAATAACCCCTGGGAGAGACTCTACCAAGTCTTTAGCACACTGTCCTTTTCACAGAGAAGAAATTTCCCCGCATATCAGCCTTTGTCCTGCCCAGGGGCAGTCCAGCGCCGAAATGCTAGGCAATTCTCCTCTGAACAAGAGTACCATCAGTAACTCCATGCACATGTTTCAGCCTTGTTGGGCATCATCAGTGAGGTGAAACTGTTGCCTCTCTAAGAACAGTGAGCAAGGGGTCCACGTCTGTTCTTAGAACACACTCAGTGTCCGGAATGTCCACAATTAACCGAAATGGTGGTGTCCTAAGGACACCATTTCTGTCCGTACTCTCCGTAGAACATCTACGCACATGCGCACCACACCTATACGTCCTACGAACATCGCGCCTGTCTGTAACTGTCCGTCTGCGTGTGTCACACTTTTAATTAGTTTGAGGACGCAAACACTGTCCGTAGAACATCCGTGTGCATGCACACGACCGTTCCCATGCATTTGATGCTCTGCGGACACCCATCCCATTTGCGGACGTGTTCGCGGTGTCATCATGTGACCCCACCCATGCTGAGTGTGTGTCCTGATTTGCGGACACTGTCCGGGTCCCCGAACATTTCAAAAGTACTTTTTGGGACATTCCACATTTTCTTACAGTAAAGATTCACCATTGCACATGTCCCAGACCATGACCCGGCTTTCTACATACTTTTTGGAACTTTTTGAGCCATTTTGGGGTGTTTGATCTGTCCACGGACAGCATGGCTGTCCGTGCAGCGTGCACCTGCACCCCTATAAAAGTCCACACCCCAGAGATCATCCTCATTGTATTTCTGGCTACCTGACAGAGCATTGTCTATATTAGCTTTTGCTGATCTTGCTGCTCTTGCTGCTTCCCATCATCAGACCTGATGGCATCTATGATTGCTGCTGCTCCAGCTGGTGCTACTAGCATCTCAGCACTACCACCAGCCCTTCCACCACCAACACCTCCCCAAGGGCCTGCAGAGGGGAACAGGCGTGAGGATGTAGAGGAGGAGGATGAAGAGAATGAAGAGGATGAGGTAGTGGAAGTCCCTAGTACCAGCACTCGCCGTGAGTCTTAGGTGTGGTGGTTGTTTACCATTCAGGGTGGAGTACCAAAAGCGTGTGCGAACAAGGTCACCTGCAACCAGTGCAAAATGGTGCTGAGTCGTGGGAGGCCTGGTTTGTACAGCTTTGGTATGACATCTATGAAGCGACACCTAACGTTGTTCCACGGTGGGGCCGTTCGCAAGGTTGTACCTTGTGATAAAAGTAGTAGGTTGAGTTCCTCTACAACATCCTCCGTTTTTGCTCCTGTCACCACAAGAGACACTCATGTGGTACAGCGCAACCCTCCAGCTGCCTCACAGGCCATCCATGATGCTGTAGACCCTTACCTTTCGAGGGTCACAATATTGTGTATGTACTGCGATGCAGTACTCTCCAGGGGGAGAGTCTTTGGAGTGCTTTCGAGACTGCGGTCACAGAGCATGAGAAGGTCTGCTACCTACCTAACTAAGGCCCACCCTACATCTTCCTCTCTCCATCTGCCCTTTCTTATCCCCGTGGTTGGTGCCCCTTCCTTGCCCTCCTTTCCCCTCCTTTCTTAGTGTGTCGTGTGTAAACAACAAAAAACCCCAAAAAAGGCTCTTTTCAGAGCCACCTTTCACAGTTTAAAAATAGAAGTGACAAATAAATAATGCAGGGCCCTGTGCATTTTTGAGAAGTGTGCAGACAGTTCACGAACATCTTAAATTTTGGGGTGCTGCCCTCATAACAATTGTACTTTTCTATGGGAGGAAGTGGTGGCTCTGAAAAGAGCCTTTTGGTGGGTTTTTTGTGTTTGAAAAACTTCAAATGGTCAACACCTACTGCAAAATGGATGGCTGTAATTCCAAAAAAGGTCGCAAGGCATTTTGTACGTTTCTCAGAAAAATCTGATTGCCAGCATAAGTAAAGTGGACTCCATCTCTGAGAAAAATATATGTGCTACGAAACATAATATTTTCATTGTGAAAAGAGGACATGCCAACATCACGTAAAAAGGCACAAACAGCCTTATTGGCATGGCGCCTCATTTCCCCTTTGAGGTTTGCTCTGAAAAGAGCAGTTTCTTTTGGTTTTTTTGTAGATGCTTGACAGACACCTGTTCTTTTGTATTTCTTTTCTTTTTTTTTCTTACTTCACTCCTAAAATCTTCACATAACCTTCTCCAAAGCAACCTTTACATTCCAGAACAGCATGGCATTTCCCATAAAAGATAAAGAAATGTCATCTTCTTTAAAATAAACAGCATTACTGGAATCAATATTCTCATTATTACAGAAGAACATCCCAGCTCTAAGGACAAAAAACATAACTATTGTCCCATATTGCCCTAGGTACTAATCCAGAAAAAATAAGTTTGGCATTTGGAAGGATGTTCATTACTGCTTGAACCAAGGTTTCCAAATCTGCCAACAAAGTAGGGGCACTGACATATCCCAAATGGAAAGCACCACAGTGCAAAACTACCACATGGGGACTTTTCATCCTGCCCATATCTTCCCAAACTTGTACAATTCCCTGTACATTGCAATCAGGCATAGTGCTCCACACCACCTCCACTCCTTTAACATACAAGTTGTTTGCCACATGCCTGCATTGAGCATACTGCTGTAAACCATGCACAACATATCACCAACCACCAACACCCTGACCTTCTCCACCTCTGCCATCTTCACTACACACAGACTCTTTCAACACAAATCCACAACCTCAACACCTGATTGGCTAATCCCTACAGTCCCCTTTCCATGCTGGACTTGCTGGAAAACCCTGGATGTGGCACGCCCTGTCCGCGGACAGCCGCGATGTCCGTAGACCGCGTAACTTTTAGACAGCCCTTCTACCCTTTCCACTTCACTCTCTGTGCCATTCCCTCATTGGATACAGCTAAGCAGTCACACAACCATCCACCAATCACATCCAAGACCTCTACATCTAACTCCATCATCAGAGTTCAGCAATTGTACAATGTACTGTTGATCACTCTGAGTACAAGTCTCATATCATTGGAAAGCACCTGCTACAAAAACTACTGTACAAGTATCCAAGATTTCTACTTGCAGCTGCATGCATATCCACATGCAAGAATACAAACCACAGGTATGCATATTTTGTGCACAGTACATGTACAACTCTTCTAAATGCATATAAACAGAGTAACTACCACTTAACCTGTATAACTTTTAAAACAAACATACTATTATTTTTCCTATCTGCGATAATCAACTCTCAATTCCAAACATGTCTGTTATCTAAATTCTTTTTTAAAAAACACAAATATCTAAAGAATTATAATATTAAAAATGGTAGAAATAACAGTATAATTGTAGAAAAACACTTAGTAGTGTATTATAAAATTACACGCAGCCAGGATAAGTTCATGCATCTTTATACACTCACACAGAAAGATACTATCATTGAAAAACTCCCAGCTGAAATAACACCCCTGCCTGCACATCACATCCTTCTGCTTTATTAGCCACACATTCACAAACGCATACATTCTATGCTTTTCTATACAGTTCCTGCCATTTACCTTACAAAAATTGCAAAACAAGTACATCATTATTTCTTCTATCTCCTAACATGCAATAATACAGCCTTAAGAAACCAAGTGAGTTTCATATACTTACAGGCCGATTCATGGAATAATTAGCGCGGCGCAAGTGGGCAAAAACGTGCGAATCGCAGTGGAATAGCGAAAATCGCAGTGGTATAGCGAAAATCGCAGTGCAATTGCGAAAATCGCACGAAAAGCAGCGCACGTCGATTCATGGAAGGCCGTGCGCGAGAAAACCAGCGGATGTGCGATAAAAAAGTGCGCGGCGCACGTTGGCGCACAGGCCATCTAACAGCGTGCGCCAGGTCACAGCGAAAATCGCACAGGCCACAGCGAAATTCGCACATAGCGCGGCGCACGCAACAAAAGTAGGCGGAACACGGGCGTAACACTCGGAATGGGGAACAACTTGCCAAAACGTGGGCGTCACGGGGGAAGTACAGGGCACAAGTGCGCGGAACGCCCACACGCTCGCCTACAACACGTATTCATGGAATAGAATAGGGCAAAAAAGCGCACGCTCAAACCAGCGCACAGGCACAAACACGACCGCCACAAGAAAGCAGGCGGTAGCGTCTCTGCGGCTGTAAGAAA
Source organism: Ambystoma mexicanum (assembly GCF_040938575.1). Taxonomy (NCBI): domain Eukaryota; kingdom Metazoa; phylum Chordata; class Amphibia; order Caudata; family Ambystomatidae; genus Ambystoma; species Ambystoma mexicanum. The sequence goes on along the minus strand of NC_090928.1, from coordinate 791,865,644 downwards.
TGTGCGCCAAAAGGTGCGCCAACAAATAGCACCTATATACTCCCATGATGAATGTCCCATACTGTGGCCCTCCAGGAAAAATGACGTGCAAAGGGGTACCCACAAACACGGACACCCGCTGACAAAAAATACGTGTGCGTGTATACCGGGGTGCACGGGAAGTCTCACACGCGATTTGCAGGGTACGTGCATCACAGGGGTTCGCGTGAAGTTAATCACGCGATCGGGCCTGGGGGAGCGGGCTACGTGTATTTCAGGGGTTCGCGTGAAATTTCTCATGCGATCGGGCCTGGGGGAGCGTGCTACGTGTATTTCAGGGGTTCGCGTGAAGTTTCACACGCGATCGGGCCTGGGGGAGCGGGCTACGTGTATTACAGGGGTTTGCGTGAAGTTCCTCACGCGATCGGGCCTGGGGGAGCGTGCTACGTGTATTTCAGGGGTTCGCGTGAAGTTTCACACGCGATCGGGCCTGGGGGAGCGGGCTACGTGTATTACAGGGGTTCGCGTGAAGTTCCTCACGCGATCGGGCCTGGGGGAGCGTGCTACGTGTATTTCAGGGGTTCGCGTGAAGTTTCACACGCGATCGGGCCTGGGGGAGCGGGCTACGTGTATTACAGGGGTTCGCGTGAAGTTCCTCACGCGCTCGGGCCTGGGGGAGCGGGCTACGTGTATTACAGGGGTTCGCGTGAAGTTCCTCACGCGATCGGGCCTGGGGGAGCGGGCTACGTGTATTCCAGGGGTGCGCGGGAAGTTCCACACGCGAATAGCCTGGGCGTGTGTATTTGAGGGGTGCGCGGGAAGTTCCACACGCGAATAGCCTGGGCGCGTGTATTTCAGGGGTGCGCGGGAAGTTCCACACGCGAATAGCCTGGGCGCGTGTATTTCAGGGGTGCGTGGGAAGTTCCACACGCGAATAGCCTGGGCGCGTGTATTTCAGGGGTGCGCGGGAAGTTCCACACGCGAATAGCCTGGGCGCGTGTATTTCAGGGGTGCGCGGGAAGTTCCACACGCGAATAGCCTGGGCGCGTGTATTTCAGGGGTGCGCGGGAAGTTCCACACGCGAATAGCCTGGGCGCGTGTATTTCAGGGGTGCGCGGGAAGTTCCACACGCGAATAGCCTGGGCGCGTGTATTTCAGGGGTGCGCGGGAAGTTCCACACGCGAATAGCCTGGGCGCGTGTATTTCAGGGGTGCGCGGGAAGTTCCACACGCGAATAGCCTGGGCGCGTGTATTTCAGGGGTGCGCGGGAAGTTCCACACGTGAATAGCCTGGGCGCGTGTATTTCAGGGGTGCGCGGGGAGTTCCACACGCGAATAGCCTGGGTGCGTGTATTTCAGGGGTGCGCGGGAAGTTCCACACGCGAATAGCCTGGATGCGTGTATTTCAGGGGTGCGCGGGAAGTTCCACACGCGAATAGCCTGGGCGCGTGTATTTCAGGGGTGCGCGGGAAGTTTTACACGCGATTTCTGCACGGTACGTGTATTTCAGGGGTGCCGGGGAGTCCCACATGTGATTTGACAGTGTGGGTCCTCCCAGGTGTACCCTGTACACCCTCCACGGCCCCTGCAGGCAGCCCACACCACAGGGGACTACCCTGCATCATTGGTCATGTCCCGCAGGCAGCCCACACAACATGGGCATGCCCCCCAGCAAAGGCACATGTCTCCTTGAACTAATGAACACCAACTCATGTCCCCTTGCACCCCCACCCCCCAGCACTGTGGGGCACCTGCCAGCAGGCCCCCACCCATGTCCAACTCATGTCCCCCACCACCCCCACCCCCCAGCACTGTGGGGCACCTGCCAGCAGGCCCCCACCCATGTCCAACTCATGTCTCCCACCACCCCCACCCCCCAGCCACCAGGGGCACTCTCCACCAGGCCCCCACTCATGTCTCCCACCACCCCCACACCCCAGCAGTGCAGGGGCACCCTCCACCAGGCCCCCACTCATGTCTACCACCACCCCCACCCCCCCAGCCACCAGGGGCAGCCTCCACCAGGCCCCCACTCATGTCTCCCACCACCCCCACACCCCAGCCACCAGGGGCACCCTCCACCAGGCCCCCACTCATGTCTCCCACCACCCCCACACCCCAGCAGTGCAGGGGCACCCTCCACCAGGCCCCCACTCATGTCTACCACCACCCCCACCCCCCCAGCCACCAGGGGCAGCCTCCACCAGGCCCCCACTCATGTCTCCCACCACCCCCACACCCCAGCCAACAGGGGCACCCTCCACCAGGCCCCCACTCATGTCTCCCACCACCCCCACCCCCCCAGCACTGTGGGGCACCTGCCAGCAGGCCCCCACCCATGTCTCCCACCACCCCCACCCCCCCAGCACTGTGGGGCACCTGCCAGCAGGCCCCCACCCATGTCCAATCCATGCCCCCCTGCACCTGGGTCCCAACATTCCCCAATCATGTCCGTAATGCCCATCCTCCCCTGCCAAAAGGCCCAACCAACTATCACACCCACCCACATATCAAAGGCAATTACATGTTACACCCCCAATTTAAATAATGCAATTGAACACATGTCTGTCACACACAATGGCTGCAAGTGAATGACAAAACACCCAACATGACATGCCTGAAAGCAATGAGATGATACGACACATTGAAGAATAAAAAAAATAATGTATTGAACAGCAAGTAGAATGGAAATGAAATAAGAAAAAACACAAAGCAAATCAAACAAAACAAGATGAATGTCCAAGAAAATAATCTGAAAAATAAAAATAAGCCAACGAAGAACCATGAAGAAGATCATCCTGGGTCCATGAGCCCAACCAAATTAAACCTAACTATGACTACTAACTAAAAACTGAACTATATACAAAAAAGTGGTGCATTGTCCAATCGCTACCAAAAAAAATCAAAAAACAAAGGAAACCTAACCCTAACTATACAACTATATACAAAGGCAGCGGGCTATTCGGACGGCTCACTGGTTGTTGTCATGGGCCAGGGCATCATCGAACTCCTGGTCAATGGCTTGGAGGCGGGCATGTTCCCTGGCCCCAAGGTCCCGCAGGGATAACGCAGTGTCAAGCTCAAACTCCCTGCGAAGACCCTCGAGGCACTCAGCCCGCCTCAGCGCCCTCCGCATGGAGTCCTCCGCCCTGACCATCGTGAGCCGTTCCTCCTCTGCCCGCTGCCGCTCCGCACCTATCCGCTGGCACAACCGCTCCCACACGGAAGCCACTCCCATTCCAGGGTTCTCCTGCCCTCCGGCCGATGCCTGCACCCCTGATGTTGATGGCCCCTAGCCATGATGCCTCCCACGTTGAGCCTGCTGCTGCCTCCGACGCAACTGCCTGTGCCAGCACAACGGCATCCAGGCTGATGGAAACCACCGACGCCGTCGTGCACGTGCCCTGCCCGATGATGCCGTCACATCCTCCATCTGCTGGGGTCCAGTTGCTCTGGTGTCCACCCCTGCTGGATCTCTGACTCCCGACTGTGGCAGGGATGGGATCCCCACCGAGCTGGCTGCATTGGTCGGGGCAGGTCCACAGGGGGCCCTGGTGGCATCTGGGCTGGAAGACGGCAAGGAGAACGACTGGTGGATAGCCTGCACAGAGGAGGAGAGGGCCGCCACATTGGCCAACACATGCAGGAAACCCCCGAACATGGCCGATCCCAATTGGGCCACGTCGGCACGGTGCACTTCGTGATGCCGTGCGTGCTCCTCCCGGGAAGCATGCACGGCATCACGAATCACAGCCGTGCGCATCGCGACCCCAATCAGGACCTTCTCCGCACGGCCAGGGGTTCCCACGTCCGCAGGTGGAGGGGAGTCAGGTGACATGGACATCCCCTCTACCTGCGGACAGGCCTGGGACGGGGCATCCCTGCTGGTGCATGGTGGTGCACTCACAGGGTCAGGGACAGCGACATGCACAGGCCCCTCCACGGTGACCTGTGCTGCCTCCTGCCCCTGGCCCTGGACTGCACCACTTGCACCAGCAGGGATGCCCCCACCAGGCCCCATGTGTGCCCCAGTGGCGGCCTCCTCCTCCTCTGTGCAAACCACCAACCTGGATGGCTCCTCACCGTCTCCCACCGTAGCAGGCCCCTGTGGGGGCTCACCCACCCCTTCCGCTGCAGCCGTGGGGGCATCCCCGCCGCCTTGCTCCACAGCGCCGTCTCCGCCCTCCTCTTCACTAGCCGCTGCGTAGAGGGAGACAAAGAACACAAGCATCAGGGCACTGTACAATGGTCCCCTAGACAGGAAGCAATAGCAGATGAGCACCACTGTCAAAGTACACTTCCATCATGTCCCTCCACAACACATGGGTCAGTCCAGGCAAAACACACACAGTAACAGGCATGGTGCATGCCATGGACATTTCCATGCATGTCCAATGGACTCTTGAAACATTCAATGATATGTAACTCACATGCATCATGGCTCATGCCTATCACATGCACACACTTCACCTCAGTCACATCCATCTGGCCCCAAACACACCAAACACAGCGGATACAAGGGTAATTTGGCTGCTTTACTGAATCTGTGCATTGTCACACACATGTGTCATGCATCCATGGCATGCACAAGTCACAGACACGCAGGTCAGGCACACAGACATGGCTACCATATATGTACCTGGCATCAGCACCCATCCCTCACCCCCACCCATGTCCAGGTACAGAGACTGGCATGCTCTCATGTTCAAAATCTGCATAGGGCTCCCCATGCGGCATTTCAACACATGCAACAACCATGTGGGTCACACATCACTGGTCGCACATGCATTACCATGATGTCCCTGCACACATACATGCATACATGGCCTATGGCACACATACAGGCAAGTATCATAGAACCAGCACACCGCAACATGCCCTGTCTCACACAGTAATGCATGGACACTTACCACTCAACTCCAGACGGGCCTCCCTCTCAAGGATCTGGGCGTGGAGCGCTGGGCGTACGCGTTCCAGGACCCTCATCTGGATGGAACTCATGCGGCCCCGGCCCCCCTCCACGAGGCGCCGGGCCTTCACAAGGGTCCTGGACCTCAAGTCCTCCCAGCGCTTCTTGATCTTCAGGACGTCGCGGGTTGCCACCCCCTCCGCGTTGATGGCAACCACACAGTCGGCCCAGATCCTCTGCCGTCCTTCCTTGCTGGCGCGGGACGATCCAAAGAGGGCATCATACTGCCCCAGGACATGCTCCACCAGGACACCAACTTCGGTGACAGTGAAGCTGGTGCCCCTCTGCCCCTCTGGCCTGGGGTTGCCACTGGTGCCAGATGTGGAAGTGCCCGACATGGCAACCCCAGAGGCAGGTGTGGGTGGGCAACTGGGTCCTGGGGCTGGGCTGTGGAGCGATGTAATCCCAGTCGGGAGTCTTCAGTTCCAGCAGGGGTGGACACAGCAACTGGACCCCTGCAGATGGCTGATGTGCAGGCACCAAATGGCAGGGCACGGTGGCAGCAGGCAGGCAGCAGCAGATGGCACGTGGGAGGCTGCTCGGGGCACGGGGGGCAGTAACTCGGCCTTCTGGGCAGGAGCGTGGTCTTCCGTGTGTTTTCGCGTGGCCAGCTTGATACGGAGTGATTTGGCACGTGAAAATCCTGCACGTCAGCGTGAAATCCGAGGAAAGGCCCTTAGCGCGTAAGCGCGTCAGCACGCATACGCGATTCTATTGGACCAGAGTCCCTCAGCGCCTAAGCGCGTCTGTGACGTGACCCGCACGGGTGTTCCCCACTCAGCACGTGATGACGGGGCACACGTGGAGATACTGCACGTCAGAGTGTCATCGCGTGTAATTGGACAAAAGTCCGCGTACACGCGATTGGCCTATGTACGTGAATTTAATGGGTGCGCGGGCACTTACACACGCAAATATGTCAGCGAACCTGTATCCCGTGGTGCGTGTGAATTTCCACACGCTATTGGACTGGGAACTGGATTCCAGGGGTGCGCGGGTCACACGCTGTATCCCGTGGTGCGTGTGAATTTCCACACGCTATTGGACTGGGAACTGGATTCCAGGGGTGCGCGGGTCACACGCTGTATCCCGTGGTGCGTGTGAATTTCCACACGCTATTGGACTGGGAACTGGATTCCAGGGGTGCGCGGGTCACACGCTGTATCCCGTGGTGCGTGTGAATTTCCACACGCTATTGGACTGGGAACTGGATTCCAGGGGTGCGCGGGTCACACGCTCGCCTAGAACACGCGCAAAGCATACATTTGCGGACTTTAACAATAACAAGCTCAGACGCCAGGATGAACATACCGTTCCTAGCAGCAGTGGCAGTGGGCTACCAAAGGAGGAGGAGGAGGATAGTCAGGGCCAGAATATTCACACCCAGAACCAGCCTTTTTGGGATGCCTGATGACCAGGTGTATGGGAGGTACAGGTTTCCACCACACATTATACTGGACCTGGTGAGTGAGTGGGAGGATGACCTCACATCACCCACCCTGTGCTCCCAAGCACTCAGCCCCCTGGAGAAGGTCCTCAATGTACTGCACTTCTTAGCCACTGGATCATTTCAGCGGACAAGTGCCATAGTGGGTGGGGTGTCACAGGCCACCCAGTCACTCTGCCTACACCAGGTCTTGAACATCATCACTGCACGGCCATCAGTCCGCAGGCACATATACCTGCCCAGAACACCTGCAGAAAGGCATGCTGCCGCCCTGGATTTTTACGCTGTGGCACGATTCCCCAAAGTGCTAGGTGCCATCGACTGCACCCATGTGGCTCTATGTCCCCCCAGGGCATCTGAGCACATCTATAGGAACCGCAAGCACTGGCATTCCATCAACGTGCAGGTAGCATGTAATGCCAAGGGAATCATCACCTCAGTATATGCCAACTATCCCGGCTCCACCCACGACAGCTTCATTTACCGAATGTCCACCCTAAGCCGGGACCTAGAAGCTGGGCGGCATGGTGATACATGGCTGCTTGGTGAGTATGTATGCCACTGCACATGCATGCATGTTGGATACTGAGCAAGGTCACAACCCCACCAATGATACCAATCACCACCTCCACAGGGGACAGTGCCTACCCTCTCAGCCCCCACATGATGACGCCAATTCGGAACCCCACCACGCCACCCCAGGTAAGATATAACACAGCCCACATTACAACCAGGGGCATAGTGGAGCGCACATTCGGAGTGCTAAAGTCACGCTTTCGCTCCCTTGACCGTTCTGGCGGGCAGCTGTTATACGCTCCCCCAGTAGTGTGCAGGATCATAGTGGCAGCATGTGTCCTGCACAACGTTGCAACACGCCGGGGCCTGGCCGTGGACATGGTGGTGGCCCCACATCCCCAACCACATGCACAGCCGCTGCGCATGGGAGGGGAAAGGGCACGGGGGGAGGCAGCCCGTACACAGCTAGTGGCTAATTACTTCACATAGAAATCACACCCCTGTGGAGTGCACACTGCCCTGGCACATTCCATCTGACAATCAATGATGACTCAACCTGACACTGATCCTGAATGTCTGGAGAATGAACCGTCAAAACCATATCAGCCTGAGATTGTTCACCTGGAAGTGTCACAATGTGTGCATCCCTACCCACACAGACACCACCAATGCAGTTTTGTGAAGTTACACATTGAAGCAGCTAAAATGAATACCCACTTGCAAAATGCAACAAGAGGACAGTGCCATGTCAGCCAACCCAACCCCAGCACCGCCACATGACACACCGTGCCATGTCATGCTAATTGCAGGTAAACAAAGTAATCCCCACAACATGACATCAGTCTCACTATGTACAGTGGCACTATTAGAAACCTGCAACACCTGAAATGCTCACAGCAATGCCGGACCAACAACATACTTGAGCACGTAGTACCATTAACATGACATCACAAATGTTACATATTAGTAGTCTCACCACCTGGAAATGCCTGCACTCCCACCACTACCAACTGTGCAGTGTTGTCGCCATGTAGAGTTGTAGGTGCACTGCTGCCAACATGGACCCCATCTCCAGACTAGAGGTCCTTGTGTGGACATGAGGAAGGGACCTGCAAATTGGGAGGTAGACACAGAAGAAGAGTTACACATCAATGCAACATGCAGTGTACAACACAACAGCAATATGCACTAGGAATGTATACACAGTATTGACTACAGACTGCCCACACAGCTCATGGGAGTCCAACGTCACTGTGTAATTCACTGTCACTTGGGCACACCCTTTACAAGCCCATGGAAACGGGAAGCAGGAGGGGTGTGTGTGACTCAAACCCAAGCATCTGAACCAAATACATTACAAGCCTGCATGTGCCCAGCCACAATGCAGCGTATGCCCACAGGAACCACGGAAGCCAACAGATCGTCCCAAAAAAATTGGGAATAAAAGAAATAAAAATAAAAATAAAAATAAGAAACAATCAAAAATGCCCATTGATGGGCCCGGGGGGGTTGGGGAGGCCACCCAGGAGGTCCGAGGACAGGATGCACACCAGAACCCACCTGCGTGGATCCTGGGAAGATAAAACACCTCCATGGGCTCATGGCCCACACGGCTACCCTATTGTGGGAGTATCACTGCTGTCGCTATTATCACCCTGTGCAGCTGCATCCGGAGGTGGTTGCACTATGGGAGGCAGCCCACGCAAGGCCCTAGTCTGCTCCTCCATGGCTGCAAGCATGCGGGTGTGGTAGGTCTGGTTCTGGAGGATGAGTGTGCGGAGGTCCCCATGCAACAACTCACGGGATGCCCGGACCTCCGCCCTCGTTGCCTGCATCTCAGCTGAGAGCGTACGGGTGAGACGCTCCAGCTGCTGTTCTGTCCTTTGGTGTGTTGAAGCCTCAAGCTCAACAAGAGTCGTCCTGAGGTGAAGGAGCTCCTGCCTCAGGGCTTCCCTGTGGCCCTGGGACTCAATGGAGATGGCCTCCTGCAGAGTCGCCAGTGCCGCCCGCCTGTCCCTGTTGGACCCCAACATGTCCTCCCTGTGTGACTGGCAGATGGAGTCGGTTGCCTGCTCTAGTCGCTCCATCAGCCTTTCTGGGGGGACAATGGAAGTGGCCACCCTATCCATGGCCTGAGCCATCATCTCGGATGATGCAGCCTGTTGGGTTGCCATACCTTAAATGGATTGCTCCCATGCGGTATTGCCGGGTGGCGTACGGCCACCACGTCGGCGGGCACCACACCTGTCTGGGGCAAGGCGAACTGTGCCTTGCTGTGCCGGCACTGCCTGAGGCTGCAGGACTGCATTCCCCCTCTGATCTGCTGGCCCAGGAACAGGATCAGATGTCGCGGAGTGTGACCCTGCATCTGTAACCACCGAAGGCGTAGCTGCCAACACTGACATCCCCATGGAGGGTTCTGACCCTGGTGCAGGTGGGTGAGACAGAACAGAATCCCTCCCTGGAACACTCACCTGCGACGGCACGTAGGTCTCATCCGAATCAACACCTGAGTACAGCTCGGGGGAGGTGCAGCCAGAGACACCCCTTGAGAGCACGACCTGCAGCACTTGTGGGTTCTCCCCCACCACCACACCACGTCCCTCACTGGTGGTTGGTCGGCCCTCGGACCCCTCCTGGGTCTGCACCATCTCCACAACCCCAGCAGTATCAGGTGCGTCTTCCCCTGCAAAGACATGAAAACAAAGAAATGGAAACAGGCATTAGCACCATGGCACACATTGAGGGCTGAGAAGCAAGAGAACCAGTACTTGATTGACACATGTCCCACATGACTAAAACCCTCCCATGCATGCACCCTCACTGCGTATGAAGTCCAGGCAAATGGCACACACTGATGACACCAAGATGGAAGATGAACACATTTTCTGCATGCTGCCTGGCAGTGGCATCACACATTGGCCTGTGATTGGCAGGTGAAACACACATGCCATCACACAGATGGCATGTACCATTGCTATTGAGTGAAGATGGAGAGGAGGGCAGCACCTATTCATTCAGTCCAGTTCCCGCATGTAATAGCTTTTCTAATTCTAACAGGTCAGATTTTTCACCTGGAGCTGCCAGTCTGAAATGGTCCAATTGCACAGGGACATGTGTTTACAAATGATATCCAGGTAACAAAGTCACTCCACTTTACCATACCCATGTCAGACATGTGACTAGTGGACAGCGACATGCCTAGTGAAAGTGGTGGAATGCAAACAAACTGACTGAATGAACAGTGAAAGAGAAGCAAATATGTTGTGGCAAGGTGACACTTCAAGGACAACTGGCATGCAGTTGGGCTAGATGTCTACTGTTGGCAGAAGGGATACTGCTATGGCCAAATGCAGCTGCGCAGGAAGGATTGCATGAAGCACATGGCTGACCCATACGACTCAGGCGCACACACTCTCACCTGGCACCCGAACAGAAGCCCTCACACACACACCATGCACATGGATGACACACACATGCATGGGCACTCACCGGACAATGCCTCGTAATCAGCCAGATCTCCCACGCCTTGGATCTGTTCCTCCGTGACGTAGGTCCCAGCGACTGACTCATGTGGAGTGAGTTCCATGTCTACTACTGGAGACCCACCTCCAGTCACTAGAGTTGCGGCATGACTTGAGGCCAGCTTACTCTTTGCCCTGCGCTTTAGGTCATTCCAGCGCTTATAGCAATCATTGGCTGTGCGCCTCACAATTCCAAGGGCACTTACGATGTCCGCAACGGTCTGCCAGTGTGCCTGGCGTTGTGCAGGTGTGGTCTTGGATCCTGCAACAATGACCATCTCGTTGTCATGTCCGGACACATACTCGACAAGTGCATTCAGTTCGTCATCCGTGAAGCTGGGCTTCCTGGACGGGCCGGACTGTGTAGCCGTGTCTGGGGCATCAGCCTGTGCCGGACGAGCACTCTTCCTCTTCCGCTTGGAAGGTGGTGGTGATCCTGAGTGTCCTGCGCCGCTCTGGACACTAGGGGCAGGAGCCCTGGTGGACTCTGTATCAGGAGTGTGGGATTGCACACTCAGCATGGGAGTTGGTGTAGGCATTAGCTCTAGTGTGATGGTGTCAGGGGGAATGTCAGCAGCATGGACTAGGACCGACACTGTCCTGGCTGGGTGTGTGAGGGCTGGGGTGGATGGAGCCGCAGCTGCCCCTGCAGCCTCTCCGCCCTGCCTCCTTGGTGCAGCAGATGACCTTGCTGCCCCAGATCCACGTGGCATGATGGCATCAACGTGCACCAGCGCACGTGTCGTAGCCCTGCTGACCTGGAAGTCAGCCATGGAGTCAGCCAGGTCTGGTGCCACAATGGGCTGGTCCAACAAGGGCTGAGCATGGATGGTGTCAGCCACATCAGCCTCAATGGGAGGGGGGGGGGGGATTATGGGTGCCCGTGACTGGTCCTCCACACATGGGGGGACAGGCTCACCCTGCAGGTTACGACCACGTCCCCTACCGGATCCACCACGGCCACCACTTGTGGCTCTTCCACCTTTGCCACCCTTACGGAATCCTCGCCTCCCAGCCATGGCACTGATGTTAATGTGCGTATGGGAGTGGATGTAGACTATTGTCCTGGGCAATTGGGGGTCAAAGGGGTTGGGTACCAGATGGTAATTGTACCCTAGTGCTCTAGCAAGGCTGAATGTAACCCCTGGGGAAAGATGACGGGTCACGCAACGCACAGGAGGCCCAAAAAAGGGAGATGACGTGCACGCAACCCCTCCTAGACCACGTGTGCAGAAAGAAAAACCTGCACTACGCTGTGGCACCCAGAAACACAAGAATGAACGTATGCGTGTCACACGCAGCCTAGAATGACCTCTGAAGGGGTAGGCTACACACAGGGCTAGCACAGATGTTAGATACGTGCGTGACTCACCGTCTGCCAGGTAAACGAGCGTGTAAAAGGAGCACGTTTGGTTGGCAACACCCCCGCCAAAAGAAGATTTGTCCGCTGTCTGAGGAGACAGGACAACAGTAGAAGGGAACACTGTTTGAGGGAACAGGCCCAGGTAAACCAGTAAAAGAGAAAAAAGAGCAAAAGCTGTCAGAGGTAACAGGGAATACGAACTAGAAACGCCGTGAAGTAAATCGCGTGTGAAACGACAAGAAGTACAGAATTCACCCACTCGCTCTCCACGAAAAGCACGTACAAGGAAAACGTGTTCTACACGTACCTTTTATACAGGCCCACACGTCCAGCGTCACTTACGCGGCGTGTACGCGCTAGGGCCATTTCCACCTATTACATGCTTTGTCACTTCTGCGTGTAGGGCCATTTCCACCAATTACACGCTTTGTCACTTCTGCGTGTAGGGCCATTTCCACCAATCACACGCTTTGTCACTTCTGCGTGTAGGGCCATTTCCACCAATCACACGCGATTACACTCTGACGTGCAGTCTTTCCACGTGTGCTCTGTCATCACGTGCTGTGTGGGAAACACCTGTGCGGGTCACGTCACAGACGCGCTTACGCGCTGAGGGCCTTTCCTCAGTTTTCACGCTGACGTGCAGGATTTTCACGTGCAAAATCACTCCGTACCAAGCTGGCCACGCGTACGCACACGGAATACCACGCTCCTGCCCGGAAGGCCGAACTACTGCCCCCCAGAGCCCGAGCACGCTCCCACCTGCTGCTGCCTGACTGCCTGCTGCCCCTGCACTGCTGGGGGGTGGGGGTGATAGGGGACATGAGTGGGGGCCTGGTGGAGGCTGCCCCTGGTGGCTGGGGGGCGGGGGTGGTGGTAGACCTGGGTGGGGGCCTGGTGGAGGCTGCCCCTGGTGGCTGGGGGGTGGAGGTGCAGGGGGACATGAGCAGGTGTGCAGGGTAGTCCCCTGTTTTGTGGGCTGCCTGCAGGGGCCGTGGAGGGTGTACAGGGAACACCTGTGAGGACCCACCCAGCCTAATCGCGTGTGTAACTTCCAACGCACCCCTGTAATACACGTACCCTGCTGAAGTCGCGTGTAAAACTTCCCGCGCACCCCTGAAATGCATGCGCCCAGGCTATTCGCGAGTGGGACTTCCCGCGCACCCCTGAAATACACGTAGCACGCTGGGAGACATGAGTGGGGGCCTGGTGGAGGCTGCCCCTGGTGGCTGGGGGGTGGGGGTGCAGGGGGACATGAGTGGGGGCCTGGTGGAGGGTGCCCCTGGTGGCTGGGGGGTGGGGGTGCAGGGGGACATGAGTGGGGGCCTGGTGGAGGGTGCCTCTGGTGGCTGGGGGGCGGGGGTGGTGGTAGACATGGGTGGGGGCCTGGTGGAGGCTGCCCCTGGTGGCTGGGGGGTGGGGGTGGTGGTAGACATGGGTGGGGGCCTGGTGGAGGCTTCCCCTGGTGGCTGGGGGGTGGGGGTGGGGTGGTAGACATGGGTGGGGGCCTGGTGGAGGCTGCCCCTGGTGGCTGGGGGGTGGGGGTGCAGGGGGACATGAGTGGGGGCCTGGTGGAGGGTGCCCCTGCACTGCTGGGGGGTGGGGGTGGGGTGGTAGACATGGGTGGGGGCCTGGTGGAGGCTGCCCCTGGTGGCTGGGGGGTGGAGATGCAGGGGGACATGAGCAGGTGTGCAGGGTAGTCCCCTGTTTTGTGGGCTGCCTGCAGGGGCCGTGGAGGGTGTACAGGGAACACCTGTGAGGACCCACCCAGCCTAATCGCGTGTGTAACTTCCCACGCACCCCTGTAATACACGTACCCTGCTGAAGTCACGTGTAAAACTTCCCTCGCACCCCTGAAATGCATGCGCCCAGGCTATTCGCGTGTGGAACTTCCCGCGCACCCCTGAAATACACGCGCCCAGGCTATTCGCGAGTGGGACTTCCCGCGCACCCCTGTAATACACGTAGCACGCTGGGAGACATGAGTGGGGGCCTGGTGGAGGCTGCCCCTGGTGGCTGGGGGGTGGGGGTGCAGGGGGACATGAGTGGGGGCCTGGTGGAGGGTGCCCCTGGTGGCTGGGGGGTGGGGGTGCAGGGGGACATGAGTGGGGGCCTGGTGGAGGGTGCCCCTGGTGGCTGGGGGGTGGGGGTGGTGGGAGACATGAGTTGGACATGGGTGGGGGCCTGCTGGCAGGTGCCCCACAGTGCTGGGGTGTGGGGGTGGTGGGTGACATGAGTGGGGGCCTGGTGGAGGCTGCCCCTGGTGGCTGGGGGGCGGGGGAGGTGGTAGACATGGGTGGGGGCCTGGTGGAGGCTTCCCCTGGTGGCTGGGGGGTGGGGGTGGGGTGGTAGACATGGGTGGGGGCCTGGTGGAGGCTGCCCCTGGTGGCTGGGGGGTGGGGGTGGTGGTAGACATGGGTGGGGGCCTGGTGGAGGCTGCCCCTTGTGGCTGGGGGGTGGAGGTGCAGGGGGACATGAGCAGGTGTGCAGGGTAGTCCCCTGTTTTGTGGGCTGCCTGCAGGGGCCGTGGAGGGTGTACAGGGAACACCTGTGAGGACCCACCCAGCCTAATCGCGTATGTAACTTCCCACGCACCCCTGTAATACACGTACCCAGCCAAATCGCGTGTGATAATTCCCGCGCACCCCTGTAATACACGTACCCAGCCAAATCGCGTGTAAAACTTCCCGTGTACCCCTGTAATACACGTACCCAGCCAAATCGCGTGTGATTATTCCCGCGTACCCCTGTAATACACGTGCCCTGGCTAATCGCGTGTAAAACTTCACGCGTACCCCTCTAATACACGTACCCTGGCCAATCGCGTGTTAAACTTCCCGCGTACCCCTGTAATACACGTGCCCTGGCTAATCGCGTGTAAAACTTCACGCGTACCCCTCTAATACACGTACCCTGGCCAATCGCGTGTTAAACTTCCCGCGTACCCCTGTAATACACGTGCCCTGGCTAATCGCGTGTAAAACTTCACGCGTACCCCTCTAATACACGTACCCTGGCCAATCGCGTGTTAAACTTCCCGCGTACCCCTGTAATACACGTACCCTGGCTAATCGCGTGTACAACTTCCCGCGTACCCCTGATATGTACATTACCCGCTTTGGGTTCCTTGTTTGGCAGCCCTGTAAACTGGTCCAGGGTTAGCGCAGCCCTTTGCGATGATTTAGCGATTTTGATGGCTTTTCCTTGCGCGAGGGCGTTCTTGGGGGCGTTACTGGCGCTGCTGCAGGGTGGCTGCGATACTCTGCGCCACGGCTGGTTTGGGAGCCTAAAATCCATGAATACGCTGTGCGCGGAAATCGGTTTTAGCGCACGTGCCTGGCACAGACAATCGCACGCGGACACTCTGCGCCAGCCGCTTGCGACACTTTTCTGCGAAATTCTATGAATTACCCTCCTAGTATTCTACTCATTTGCAAAGCATGTTGAACTAACATATTATAAGTAAAATATAAAGGCTGCACATAGTCAAAGGAAACTGCATGTACACACTATGTTCAGTTATCAAACAACAATACTACTACAAAAACATAAAAATCAAAGTCTACATTAACATCAGTGCTATAAACACACAAAATGACTAACTTCTTTCTTTTACAATTGCAGTGAAGACAGCTCTCCTGAAAAGCAACAGCATCTGAAGTACAAACAACAACTCAGAGGAAACCTGCTCATTCCAAACAAAAAAAGTAAGTACAATACTACCATAATATGTTTACTATTACTGAAACACACTGTGGGGTTGATTCATGGAATTTGTGCGCTGAAAAACGGGGATTTGTGCACCATTTATCCCACAAATCCCAATTTGTTAAACAGGGATTTTCAGGCAGATTGGCACACAAATCCCCATTTTTCAGCACACAAAATCCATAAATCAGCCTCTAGAATGTTAGTATTGCAGAACAAAGCGCTGTTTTAATTCTACACGATTATATTTAATATTAGTGCTTCTCCTCACAACTAGTATACTTTGTACTGTCATCTGAACCACAGAATCGTAACACACAAATACAAGAATAGCCTTCCCAACTAGTTGTAGCTGCCCAATGCACAATCACACACCACCACATACATCCGTACCATCACACTCAGACACTCATGCACACAGCACACATACATTGCAGAACAGCCCTAACAGACCCCAAAGAATGCCTACCAAAAAGCAAGTCCGTAGAAAGCAACACAGAAGTAGAGCAAATTATAATAAAAGTGTCTAAAATAAGCATCCATCTATAGCAGAATTTGTACAAAAAGTTCAAACAAAAGATCTAATCAAGTCATTAAGTGAAACTAAACAAGTTTCCAGTACAACAACTTTGCCTCCTCTTTCAAAATGTAAAACAAATCAGAAAGTGATTAACAAGAATTCAGCTACCCCTACTGCTAACAGTACTCCTATAAATCTTGATGTAGTGCCAAGTAACCATACCAAAAAAAGTATTTTACAAAAAATGTTCCGCCACAGAGTCCTTCAGAATCTTATAGAAACAGGAGAGAAATCATGCCCAACCCTTAAAACCTACCGTAGAAAATTAATCTTAGAAGCTCTCATAGACAGTGCAATCCTTCTCAAAAGGAAGTTATTTATTTTAGTGTTAAACAGAATGAAACCACTAAGAAAACTAACTACTAAATTACAAAAAAGACTTCTCAATAAACGGAATGTCATCAAAAATAACTTCTTAAATATCTGTGGAGGTGAATGGAGTTACACCACGAGCACAGAACCATATTTCAAAGACGAAGCATACAAACAAAAGCAAACAAACACAATTGCCATACATAGCAGTGGACGAGGGTATGAAAAACTTAATACCATTATGGAACAAGAAACGCTGCTCACAAAAATATCCCCAGAAAATTTAGTATCACCTCTCCATCAGACTGACCCAAAATGTCCAGTATACAAATGGCCATGCACGTCAATGTGTAACATTGACAAAAAATCTTTCAAATCTTTACACCAGTTCCTCAATCAATATGTAAAAGGCAAAAACAAATTCAAAATGAAACTTCTACAAAATACGGATACCTGTCCAGTGCGTAAATACACAGGACGACAAGGACATTAATTAGCCTGCATTTTAGGACCTAATTGCAAAAGCACCTTCCGTCGTATCAAAATGATATCAACACAGCATTCAACTATAAGAGATGCAGTCCCTAAACTGTACTATGCTAAAAGTCCAGCTTTAGTATAAGACAATTTAAATAACAATTTTCTACATGGTACAGTGAAAGACCTACTCGAAGAAATAGAGCATATCCAGAGAAAATATTTTGGAAGTGAAAGCCACTTACAAAATGCAATAGCTTTACAATAGACTAGGAACAATTCTACAAATGGAAACCTTCTACTACACATATACAAAAAAGAAATACTAAAATTTAAAAGTACATCCGCTGAACTACCAAACCATGTGTGTGGTGTTGTCGCGGTACTTTTTACAAAAGTAGTTCAAAATCTGTAGCCATAACATACAAAAGAGAAGACAATGAAGATTCCAAATGGTTTGAATTAGCTCTCTACCTTATAGCAGAAAACAAATCCAAAATAAACGACCCCTTAATACTATGCAGTTACTGCACTGCAAAACTTGACAACAACCAAATTCCTTCACGTGCTATCACAAATAGCTTGGAATTATTCCCACTACCAAAACCCTTGCAACAACTCAATTTATATGAGAGCATCATAATTCAAACAGTGCATCAATTTCAAGCAATAATACGCCTTAACCAAAAACAGCTAAATTACCTCCCTCAGAATTATTGAAAGGCATTTGTGGCAAAGTAGTTTATTTACCATTAGCTCTAAAAGAAAATGTACACACTCTAGGAGTGCAACGTCCAATAGCGCAATCCTTATTTGTCTTAATAAATGGTGTACCTACTTGCCAACAAATCGTAGACTTGCATAAAGTTAGACAAGCCTTACAATATTTAAAAGACAATAATGAATAAGACAAAGAAATTAATATTGAAATAAATCTGAGGGAAACCACTGAAATAATTCATGAGTCACCAGAAACTGGTCAATTTGAACTTCTAGATCCTGCTATAGTATCCAGTATTTTAGACCATTATACAATTCACCCATTACACTCTAAAGACACCATAGATGATGCACTTGAAACATACCAAATGCGACAAACCAAAGGATCATCAATCAGCATATGCAAAAAAGGTATAGAAGCACATGCTTTTCCTCTACTCTTTCTTATTGGGAAAGGAGGAAGGTACGATGATAGACACACTCAGATATCAGCATCAGAATACCCCTCGTTACAAATGTATTCTGAAGATCCCAGATTTAGACAAAATGTGGAATACATATTCCACCTACTCTTTGAAAGTGAACTAGCAACTCTATGCTACGGAGTTGCACACACATTCAAATCAGGTACCCATTTTCAAAATATGTCAGCTACGCAATTACTACTAAGTGCAAGAAAAAGATGAGGTTTTACAATCAAGCATTACAAATCTGTTAGCAAACATGCGTGGTACTAAAGAGTACTGGTTCCGATGTCGTGGAGATGTACGTTGTGTAAGAAACCTTGGCCCACCCACTTGGTTTGTTACATTAAGTTGTGCAGAATATGCATGGCAAGATTTACATGATTTCCTATGCATATCAAACAAAAACAAAACAAACATAGATATACTAACACCTGGAGAACTTTGCTCTCTAGATCCTGTTAATGTTTCAAGATATTTCCATCATCGCTTCATTGCTATGCTACACTTTATTTGTAATAAAACTGTTCCTCCCCTCGGAGAAATGCAACACTTCTTTTGGAGAAAAGAATACCAAGCCAGAGGAGCACCACATATCCACATGCCTTTATGTATTAAAGATGCTCCTAAATATGGTCAAGACAGTGATGCCACTGTTTTACAGTTTATCGAAAAAATGTGTCACTTGTGAAATTCCTTCAGAAGCAACAAATAGTGATCTTCACGCACACATGTTACAATTTCAAAGACACAAATGTGGGAAATATTGTCGTTGCAAATACAAAAACAAAGAGAAATACTACAACAAATGCCGCTTTGGTTTCCCTAGACCAGTTACAGCAACAGGTCAAGTAAACAACTTCATGTCTTCAGTTAAACATAGTGTTAAAGGTAAATCACCTAAGAACACATATTACATAAAAAGAACAGAAGAAGCAAAATATATCAATGATTACAAGGCAATCATTGCCTCTTATGGAATGCAACCATAAATGTGCTGTACATTGCAGATAATTCCACTGCAGTTGCATAATATGTTACAGCCTACTTAACCAAAGCAGTAAAAACAGAGCTTCAAGATCTCTGGAATGACCTATCATCAGACAAAACACTATCTCAAAAATGGTACAGCTTGGGCATAAAAATGCTCTCTCATAGAGAATGCGGCTCCTATGAAGCTGCAGACCATTTAACTGGTACTGCTTTCTATGGAAAATCTGAAAATATAGTATGGCTAAGTCTTGGTCCCGCTAAATCTAGAAAAAGAGTTCTAAAATCATACGATAAAATAGAAACAATTGCCAAAAATGATACCAACAGCCAAGACATTTTGAGAAACAATTTACTAGACACATACTACCCAAACAGGAGTACCACTTTGGAAACCATGTGTCTATAACACATAGCCCAAAACTTCACATACAAAAATAATATAAAACCAGATGAAAATAAAGGTAGCTACAGAGTGACAAATTGTGAATGCAGCTTAGTGGAACTTACCAAACAAAGCTTAATTAATCATATCAAATTGTCATTAAAAACTCCTAAACATAAAGAACTATATTACATGTCCCTGCTACAACTTTTTAAACCATGGAGAAAAGAGGAAGAGTTACTAGATATCTATGACTCCTATGAAGACACTTTCAAAGCAAATGAAAGCACTATAACTGATGTAAACTTTACACAGTACAAAACAATGTTGCACAATGAACAGCAACATGAAGAAGAACTCCAGGCCCAACTAGATAAGGACACTCCCGACAGTAGTCAACCTTCTGTAACAGAAAGCCATTAACCACTTGGACTTCCACTAATAGCAAATGAGGCAGAATTAGCTATGACAGAAGTAGAAAATACCTTGTGTCACCATGAAGAATATACAGAAGACTTAACTGTACTGCAACCAAAACTGAACAATGAGCAGCGTAGCATTTTTCAAGAAGTAACAACAGGAATTGCACAGGATGTACAGCATGAAAATAAAGAATGTACCTGCCAAAATTACAAACCTATAGTACTGTACGTCAGTGGTCAAGCTGGTTCAGGCAAAACTTTCTTAATCAAAATCATCAGCAAGTTCCTTGAACAACTGACAAACAACAAACTGTCAGCTGTTGTAACTGCCCCCACAGGTTTAGCTGCCTACAACATAGGCAGTGTCACTTTACACCGATTACTACTCCTCCCAGTAGAACACCAAAACAAATTAGAATATTACAAACTTTCTACAGAAGCTGCAATGGAACTATGCAGGGTGTTAACACAAATGAAAATGCTACTAATAGATGAAGTGAGCATAGTCTCCAACCTAATGTTGGCTTTGATTCACCTCAGATTACAAGAAGTACTCAAAACAAACTATGAAGAGCTCTTTGGAGGAAACACATTACTGTTTTTGGAGATGTTCTTCAATTGACACCAGTGAAAGGTGAACCTATTTTTAAAACCTTAGGACACAAACTCTGCCGTAAAACTGTTGGCAGCATAGGAAATGTCAACCTTTGGCAACATTTCCAATACAGAGAATTAACAGAAAACATGCGCCAATCTGCAGACCTCAAGAAGCACAAGCAATATTAAAAACCCAGCACATCCACGCACTCTATGGCCATAACTCATGTGCTACTGATGCCATGGAACAATTAGTAAACAAAAATGTCAATTGTATGTCCTTGATGCCAACTCTTGCAAGCTGTTCCAAATTCAATGAAACAATGAAATGCAACCAATAATTGAAATTTGCTCCACAGACAAACTGGACGTACATGGTATAACACTACCCATGTGTCATCAAGCAGCAACAAAACTAAATACCTTAGAAAACTCTATCTCCAACACAGCTGGTTTGGAGAAAATATTAAAAATTATCTTTAAACTGTAGAGTAATGCTTAAACGTAACCTTGACATGGAGCAAGGACTAGTTAATGGAGCACTTGGTACAGTTGTTGGCTTTCAAACATACCCACGTGACAACAACATTCAGTTTGGCAATATTCTCTTTGACAAACTATCAGAAGTAAAAAGGATAGGATGCTCAACAGCTCGAGTCCTTCTTTTCAAAGACACGTATGTACGTAGAGAACAATTTTCTCTAATTCTAGCATACGCAGTCACCATTCACAAATCACAAGGTCTTACCCTAAATAAAGCATTGATAGATGTTGGGAACACAGTCTTTAAAGAAGGCATGAGCTACGTAGCACTATCACGCTTACGTACACTTGACGGTCAATTTCTTATCAACTTTGATGCAAGCAAACGCTGATATTCCTTGCATTTTAGAATACAAAAGACTATGTTCACTATACAACCCATCTAAAAACCTTTCCTGTTCCACAAAAAGCAAAACGTTGTAAAAGAAAACTACTTCAAACATAAATGCAACAGGATCTCACTGCAAATTCTCCAAAGAGAGTAAAAGAAGCTAATACTTCATCAATTACTACAACCAAACAAGAAACTACTACTCAAAGTAACTCAGGTACTTCTTCAAAGAAGCAACACACACTCCAAAGAAACGACTTGGACACAGAACTATCTGGTCCATTCAAATTTTCAAATATAACTGGTGTAAATTGCTACGCAAATGTAGCAATAAATATTCTATTCCAATTGCCACCAATTGTTGACAACATTTTCTTACACAGTACAGACCAATTGTGTTTGCAAATGTTAGTCCTTCATAGAAATGCAAGTAACAATCCTGACAACACATACAGTGCTCATGGAATAAGACAAGAATTGGACTACTGTGCTGGAATGGTGAAATTCACTATACACTCACAAGAAGATCCACACAAATTGCTAATGTACTTATTACAAGTACTGGAAAACAAAAACATACCTATAAATTAAATCCTCCAGATTTCATACATGTGGACACATACATGCACTCTCTGCAACAATATAGCACAGGAACAAATCCCTAATGAACGCTTTGTGTATGTATCCATACCTAACTGTGAATCCGTTCCATTTCAGCAACTTGTACAAAATGCAGACGGTACCATAAACAACTGCAAGCTGACTGGTTTCATACATGGTCAAGTATCACTCGGTAAGAAAACCTTCACAACAATAGTTATAATCTACCACACAGGAGCCACAACCAATGCAGGTCACTAAACTGCATATATAAAAAAGAATTGTGGATGGTTTGAATGCAATGATAATACCATTACTCTAAAGCAGAGATTACCAGCATATCTTATAAACACTTATTTGATATTCTTTAAACCAAAATGTAATAACTAATCTGTGCATAAACATTAATAAAACTTCAATTAAAAAACTATAAACAGTTAGAATATGCCAACAGGTATCTAACTGCCCCAAAATTCTGCAATAACCAAACAGATAAAGAAATACCACCAAATTATAAGATGAAATAAACAGTTAGAATACGGCAACAGGTATCTAACTGCCCCAAGATTTTGCAACAATCAAACAGATAAATGAATACCACTAAAATGTAACAAGAAATAAACAGTTAGAATACGCCAACAGGTATCTAACTGCCCCAAAAATCTGCAACAACCCAACAGATAGATGAGAAACTTGAAAATATAAATAAAAAACTACAACCAGTTTGCAACCAGGTATCTAACAATCTGCAACACGCCAACAGATAGAACATTAGCCGGAAACAACAAATAAACAATGAAAAGAAAGAAAGAAATGTAATGTATTGTACCATCCAGCATGGATTTCTTTACCGACAGACCCAAGGATTTAAGAAACAAACACAGAAACTGAGTAAATTGCACAGTAGACTGGTTTGTAAACTACTAAATATGAGGGTTGAAATGATGCAAAAATGCATATTATGCAATGCAATAACTCATTATAAACTACGGACACTAACATGATCTTTTCATTTATCACAGAAATTGAAAAAGAATATCTGCTCCAGTTACCCAAGTCAAGAAAAAATATATCCAACTACAAAAAAAACAAACGATAAGTATATTACAATTCAACTCACAAATACTGCTCCAGAACACAACCATTGAAGCAAACATCTAACCATACACCACAATTCAAAATGTTTCCTTCAATGGATATGTTATATTGCAGTGCTTGTTATCAGACTCTACAATCTTAATTACATGACATAGCCAAAACTTAACACACAAACTATACAAATCAAACAGTACACAAACTGTAGATTTGTGGATATTTGATGGATGTTTGATTCTATGGGTGTGTTATGCTGGGGTGCTTGTGGCTAGGGCCTAGAGTTTTGGGAGCATGGCCTACGGCCTACAGCCTTTGGCCATGCACCCAAGACTCTAGGCCCTGGCCACAAGCACTGCAGCATAACACACCAATAGAATCAAACATTTTAACTATGCTAAATGGGCATTTTATATGTCTGCAGACAGCCGCGGTGACCGCGGACATGACAAACACATCAGGGTCACCTGCCACCTAAACAAATACAGCATTTGACCCATCTCTTACTCCCACACCCTACCAAACACTCTTACACACTAACACACTCCTCAAACTAGTAGTTTTCCCAAGTTTGTTGCCGTGCTGTCCGCGGATGTCCGCAAATGTCTGTGGATCCATCCTTGGATCCATCCGCGGATCCAAGATGGTGGACGCATCAAAACAATATGACGCACCTCACGCTTCATATCAGCCAATCAGCATACTCGTCGCATGTCTGCGGACATGACGCAAGTCGATTAACCAATCGGTGTCCTGTCCACGGAGCGAACAGGGAAGTGTGTCCGCCGAGCGGACATAGATTTCACTAATTTTTTTACACCTACTTAACAGATTTACAACACATTTACAAAAGCACGCTTTCGGGATCAAGCCGCTGCTCCTGCCGCAAATTTGGTGAAAATCCGTCAAGTGGTCTGGGCTGTAGGCATGAGCAAAATTTTTTCCCCATTCACGCTATGGGAAAAAAATACATTTTTGGACCCCCCATATAACTTTGCCCAGCCTGGACCAAACCTCACCAAACTTTGCAAACCAATTCTGAGTGGGCCATATACTTTGTTTTGCAAAGTTATGGGAGGATTCGTCCAGTGGGAGCAAAGTTATAAGCCGCCCAAGAAGTGTTCTTCCTATGGGATTAGCAACTTAACCATAACTACACGGCCACTACAGTGGGTCGTGTAATGAGAGCAAAAACTGCCAAGCAGTCAAAAACACAGCAGCACTCATTCAATAATTTCCCAGAACATAAACCGACTCATGTGAAGCTGTAAATAGTGTCCTTTGTGCAGGTCATGGTGGACAAACTTGTACAATAAAACAATGTGTTTCACCCAACACGGGCTTCATCAGATTACATATATATTACACAGCCTTGTAGTTATGGTTAAGTTGCTCAACCCATAGGAAGAGTACTGTTTGGGTCGCTTATAAGGTTGCCCCCGGATGAATCCTCACAAAACTTTGCAAAAATATGGTCCCCTGAGATTGATTCTGCAAAGTTTGGTGAGGTTTCATCTAGGGGGGGGGCAAAGTTAAAAGGGGGTCCCAAAATGTGTGTTTTTCCCATAGACGCAATGGAAAATAAAATGTGCTCACATCTATAGCCCAAACCGCTGGATGGATTTTCACCAAATTTGCACCAGGAGTGGCAGCTTGCTCCCGAAAGCGTGCTTTTGTAAATTTGTTTTAAATCTGTCTAGTATGTTTTTTTTATAATGGCCAAAAAGTAGGCAAAATAACTTAGTGATATTTGGGTTCTGTCCACAGACTCACGTCCAAGAAAAGAACAGTGAGCTAAAGACTTAGTTGAGACTCTCCCAGCGGCCATCCACCCAAGAACAAGTCAATGGGCTATGTTCGTGCTGGTAGAGAGTTTGCCATACCCTCTCTGTTTTGCATACCAAGTAACTTTGGGTCTCACCCTAAGTTATCAGGGGAATCCAGCCGTGGACCGCTTGCTCACTGCTCTTAGAGAGGCACAGCTTCATCTCACTGATGATGCCCAACTAGGCTGAAACACGTGTATGGTGTTGCAGTGGTACTCTTGTTCAGAGGAGAATTGCCTAGAATGTCGGTGCTGGACTGCCACTGGGCATGACAAAGACTGATATGCGGGGACATTTCTTCTGTGTGAAAAGACCAGTGAGATAAAAACTTGGTTGAGACTCTCCCAGGTGCCATCCACCCAAGAACAAGTCAATGGGCTGTGTTCGTGCTGGTAGAGAGTTTCCCAGACCCCCCTCTGTTTCACTTCACTGTTCAGTCCGCAGACAGGACTCCGATTGGCCCAGAGGGCGCCGTGATGTCTGCAGACATCAGGCGTGGCCGCTCTTTGGTCAATAAAAAATGTGAGGTGCGTCAAAAACCTTTGAAACGGTCACCATGTTGGATTCACAGACAGCCGCCGTTGTCCCCGGCCATCATGATAAAACATATTAAAAAACACAACATTGCACAAGTCAAACTAATGAAACAATCTCTGGGCAAGTGAATGGTGATGAGGATGGGATATGGCCATAAAAAGAAAGAAAACAGGTGTTTTTCAAATTTCAAAGTACGCGAACCACTCGGGGACATCCCTGTAATGTTTGGGAGCATCTGAGATGTTCGGGGACATCGATACATTTTTCTTCTTTACAGGGTTGGTGAAAAACTGTTTTTGGATGGCTTATAACTTTGGAGCCACTCAATGAAACTGCATGAGATTGTGCAGTATCATGTTGGCTCTGACCTTGAATGGTTTTGCAAAGTCTGGTGCTGTTTTGCTAAAAGGGAGCAAAATTAGAGGGGGGTTCCAAAATATTGAAAAGGCTTGTAAGTGTAGTTTTTTTTTAGTTTTTTTGTTTTTGTTTTATTGGTTAATCAAAATTAAACCTTTAACATTCCTTCATTAGGAAATACATCATCTTTAATTTAAGTTCATGTCCAAATTTATGGGAATTCTGAATGTATCCCCCAAGCCAGGTCATGTGGTCTATCCAGCCCAGTTTCGGTGGCTCTCACTTCAGGATCCTCTTCCTCCTGGTCCAAGTTTAGGGATTCAACAAACTTTAATGCATCAAGTGTACGACCAACTTTACCGACTGTTATAAGCCGCTCCCAGTATTCCTTCAGTTTCCTCAGAGATACTACTCGTGTAGCTTCCCATGTGTAACTGACGTTTTAATGCCAGGTTCGGGCAGGCTAGCATCACATGCCTAACAGATTCTAGTTGGTCCTTATTTTTACAGAACTTGCAGTATGCTGTTGATTTTTCAATGAGCCTTCTTCTCCATTTTACATCGCGGGAATGCCATATGTTGAGTCTGCAGTGCAACAACAAGTCTCTATAATGTTTTGATGGCAATTTCTGCAGGTACGGTGGGAGCATATTAAGTACTTTACGTTCCCAGACAATATTATGACAAAGGTTTCGTGACAGTTTATTCTCCTGGGTTTCCTCCCAGTCTTTTTCCCGGATAGTTCTTTTAGCCTTATCCGGGTTGCACTTCAGAGTGTCCTCCGAGATGTCTAACTGTTCCAGGGTTACCTCACATCTCCTTTTCCAATCCTGTAGGATTGTGTCTCCATTAGGTACACCAGTCCTTGCTAGAATTCTGAATGCCTGGGCTGGATTGTCAAGAATACATTTTCTGTACTGTGATAAAGACCATGGATTGGATTCTTAATTCTGATCTTATGAGTTCTAAGGGTAGCAAATTCGGAAGATGTAAGATCTTTCACCAGCAATAGGACTCACAAAGGTTCCAGACTTCCCATTTTAAGGCTAGACGTGCCTCCGCTCCATACGTAATTACAGCCACAACCCTTTGCTTGTAGAATGTTATAATCGGCAGCAGCGAGAATTTTCCATACCTACGATGTAGAAGTATTCCTTGGTTGGTCAGAGCAGTTTTTCACAGATCAGTGAGTAATGTGCCTGTTCATTACAGTTTTTGTTTATCCTTATACCAAGGTATATAGTGGTATCAACTTCCTCTAGTTTTTCTTTTTCCAACATCCACGTCTGAATTTTCCCTGTTGTTCTCCTTCCATGACATGATTTCATAGTTAAGATCATGGATTTTTTGATGTTTATTTGCATGTCATTGTGTTTTAGATATTTATTAAAGGCCTTGATCCTTCGCTGCAGTCCTATTGGCGTCTGGTCTGCAAATACTGCATCATCTGCATATAGCATCCACGGTACCTCAGTTCCTTTCACCTACGGAGGGAAGGCACGAATCTGATCTTGTGATATTTTCATGTCAGCCATTTAAATGTAGTGCTGTTTGAGGAATCTGAACAAAGGTTTGCAAAACGAGTGTAGACCTAGATTTGAATGGTTTTCTAAAGTTTGGTGGGATTTTGTGGAGAGGGGGCAAATTTAGAGGTGGGGGGTCTGAACATTTTTAGATGGCTTATAACTTTGTTGCCGTTTGATGAATGTGCATAAAAGATTTCACAAAGATTATAGACCCGACTTTGAATGTTTGTGCAAAGTCTGAATCAATTTTAAGTTATATGATTACTTTATGTACATACATTTTGACACATTTCAAAAAATATAACATGGACGATTTTGCATGAAACTTGAACAAGGAACATTGGCAAGGACCTGAAAGCATGGTTTTCCAAATGTGTCTGTGTTTGATTTTTTGAAAGGTGTCAAGGTATAAAAACTGGTGATATACCTTTGGTGATTGAGGTATAGCCTGTGGCCCTGGGTAGTGGTCAGATTGTCCGGTGATTAGCCATGAACACAAGGGACCAGCAGTGGGCTTAAAGTGGGCATGGTCACCAGGGACTGGCAATGTAATTCTGCCCGTGGCTACAGCCCAAAGTGCTGGACAGGATTGCATCAACAAATCACTGTGACTACCACTGCATGCACTGCAAGCCCCAACAGTGTAAGAAACAATTGATAATCTATATATAAAACAAAGTCATGTTTGTTTGTGGGTTTGTATATGGTGTTCAGCTTGGGGACATAACTCCTCATGAACGGTGAGGTCAGGTGTCTTGAATTTTGCATGGAATGTTCTTTATTTCATTGCCAAATTAATGCAACTATTTGTAGCTCGATAGGTCATCCCGTTCCTGAGATAATAATTGTTTTGTTTTTTCTGCATTACGTTTTGTGGTGTTCTGCACGCCATCTACAGGTCATTTGTAGAAAAGGCTCATCATCACGCTGTCTGTGCTAAACTGGCCTTGCATTTTCTTTGTATTCAATTTCTTAAATAAAAGAGTTTGTTTGTCTTTCTTTTAATTGATTTTTTGCAATAAAATCGATACATGTTAATTTCACTAATTAATTGACCACATTTTTACTTACCTCCAATTTAAATTCTCACATGAATATCATATTTGCATGCTTACTCTGATTATTTGCAGTGTGTGTTTAGCAGTGAAAACAGCCACCACTGCTAACAACACTGCACATAATCAGAGTAAGCATACAAATCAAATGTGATATTTATGTGAGAAATACAAATTTGGTGTTCAATTAATTGGCGAAATTAACATGTATTGCATTTTTCCTTTGGGGCAAACAACAATATTTGTTCATCTTTTTCGGTGTAATATGAAAACACATCTGAGAATGGACATTCAGAGCGAAGCCGGGTACTTAAGCTAGTCAGAAAATAATTACTGAGCATGCTGAACCAGGAGCCCAAGTGGTCACCGGGCCACCCCTCCAAATCATCAACCATCCTTATTTGCCACCATACCAGGACAAGATATTGGGATTGCATCCCAGACTTTTTTCTGCAAACTCACAGCAATGACCTGCTCACAATCCACACTCCTTGAGAAAGACCCTAGAGGGTCTAAACACATGTCGGCTGACTTCTAATAATAAATATAGCACCAGCAATAGTGTTTACAACTGCTTTATTATGACAGCACTTACTTATTTAATAAACCAGCACTCAGGTGAACAAGGCTCACTCTTCTATTCGAAACCAAACACTTGAAGAAGGAAGTGCACCTTCACAAAAGACCCCATCAGTAGCAACAGGGTAATCTGATTAAACTCCTAGATCAAGCGCAGTGATCTATTCATTCTACCACCCCACAATTACTTCATAATTGTGTACGCTAATTGGGGCATGCCACATGGCCGAAGCTCTAGGTTTAAATGGCAAAAAAATTCTGCTTGCTGCTGCAGCCCGAAGTGCTGGACAGATTTGCAGCAAACTCATGCAAGGAGAATTGGACCTGAAAGCATGGTTTTGCAAATGTGTCCATGTTTTATTTTTTTTTAAGTGTCATAATGTAGGTACAAAAAATAGAAATATACCGTTGGTGACAGAAGTATAGCTTGTGGCATTGGACAGTGGGCAGATTGTCTGAGTCATGGACATAGGCCATGACCTGGACAATCTAGCTACTGGCCATTGCTAGGAGGGAGTGGCAATGGGGTTAAAGTGGGCATGACCACCAGAGACTGGTTATGTGGTACAGTTGTTTTCCAATTTGAGATTTTAATGGGAAACACAATTCTGATTGCGACTACAGCCCGAAGTGCTGCACAGGATTGTAGAAAACATTCACAAGCATCAGCAAGAACCTGAAAGCATGGTTTTGAAAATCTGTCTTGTGTTTTAATTTTTCCAAAGTGTCAAAATGTAAGTACAACAAATGGTGACATAACATTGGTGGCTGGGCAATGGGCCTGGCCCTGAGCAAGGACAAATGTCTACTCTTGTTAGGCATGCGGCATGGCCAAAGCCCTAGTTTTGAAAGGGAAAACATATTCTGCTTGCGGCTACCGCCTGAAGTGCTGCACTGTATTACAACAAACCTGTGCAAGGAGCAACAGCAATGACCTGAACGCATGCTTTTGCAAATCTGTCTTGTTTTTTTATTTTACCAAAGTGTCCAAATGTAAGTACAAAAAATAGTGATATAAGTTTGGTGCATGGACAGTGGGCCTGGCCCTTGGCAAGCATGAATGCCTACTCTGATTTACTTATTGGGGCATTCAGCTTTGCCGAAGCACTAGGTTTAAATGGGAAAATAATTGTGCTTGCGGCTGCAGCCCGAAGTGCTGGACAGGATTGCAGAAAACTTGCACAAGGAGCATCAGCAAGGATCTGAAAGCATGCTTTTGCAAATCTGTCCTGCGTTTTACTTTTTTGAAAGAGTCAAAAAGTAAGTACGAAAAATAGTGATATAACTTTTCTGCCTGGGCCTGGCCCTCGTCAAGGATAAATGTGTACTCTGATTTACCTATTGTGGAATGCAGCATGGCCGAAGCCCATGCCCAATTGATTGTGGAGACTGGCCATGCAAGCCATGAGCACTGGCCATTGGTCACATTATGAGGGCATAGTGGACACTGAACTAGAAAACAGGGAAGGTGCAGTGGATAACAGGGGTGGTTTGGTCGGGCTGGGGTCATTGTTAAGCCCCATGCCCTAGGCAATTCAACCATGACGTGCACACCCAGCATGCGCTGCTGATAATGACATGCATACAGTTCTTTCATTTATGTTAAAAGAGGAATTATTAATAACTGATCTAAAGTGATGTAACATCGTGAAACATTTTCCCTCATAAAAACCTGTGAAATTCACAGTAAAAAAATGTGTTAAAGAGACATGATGGTTAAGTTCACTAATAAAAACTTATGAAATTCAGTGAAAAATCGTTGTTAAAGGGACGTTACGGTTACAAGTAAAACTGAAAAATCACTAGGGCATGAAAGATGACATCACACATGTCATTGATGACACACATATGACATCACATATCTGGGCCACTTGTTTTTGTTTACTGACATGATTAGGCTAGTTTTTTGTTTTTGCTGGCAATGAGCATTTCCAAAATTTAAAAGGTGATATATATCTACACATTAACCTTTTTATACGTTCTTAAAGTACTTTCCTTAGAGATTATCTGAGTTTGTATTGTGCATGCATGGGGCAATAAGCATGCATCAAACACGCAATTAATTTGAGCATATGATGATTAACTCTAATGTTACTCTCATTTTTTGGTGCTGTTGTTAATTTCTTCCTTACTTTAGTTTCCCTGTATGTGGCTCTAATTTGTATGTATTGTGCATATGTATTTTCTTTTCTACTAACACAAATGTGTGGTCAATTTTCAATTGTTGCCTGTTTATTACATCTTAAAAATTACTCAAAACTCTCATAAAATAGCATTTATTATTTTACTATCGGAAATGAAAAACCTGAACAAGAGTATGATAAGAACACAAATGCTGGGAGGGCCTTCTCTAATCAAGAAGTAAAGTCTTCCAGGAATGATTCATCAGTAACAGAATTAATATCAGATGCTCAAGACAATCTGCAGAATAATATCTTAAGCACAATCAAAGACTGTCTAGTTGCTCTGACTTCAGAACAAAAAATTCTTAAATCATCCCTGAAAGCAATGATTAGTAGTCAATCTGATGTGGTAAAAGCTTCTGATGAAAGAGGCTCTCTCAGGAGTGTTTCATTTAAATCCCCGGTAGAGGAGACAAAATGCAGCGTGCATATAGAAACATCCAATAAGCAGAGAGGTCCGGATTCAAGAGTAACATCTAAGAGTAAAAAACCCTCCCAGTTGTTCTCCTTGTTTCTTAGTTGTCGGGGGGGTTCCTTCTCAAAGTACACCATGAACAGAGGGAGCATCATGCAAATATTCTCAGATATTCCTGCTTTGGAGGATATCTCCTCTAGTGATGTGATACAAGTAGAGTTCCCCGATGATAACGATCCAACAGTGTCCTGTCTGTGGATAAAATCTCGCATCATTTTTAACATCATTTGTTCTGCTAAATCTGACCTTTTTGATTTGGGTTTTAATTTAATACCAACCACAAAAGAAACCCTAACGGCTGAGGTTGTTTCCAAATTTGCTAGTCAGGGAACTGATGGTGACTGCATTTCAGTTAAAGGATGCAATTGTGGGAAAACGTAACTAAGAACAGATGATCTCGATGCTCGAGCTCAGAAATTGGTAGTTATGAGCTGGAACACTAGGGGACACAAACATCTGTTAAACAACGATAATTGCTATCTAAAAGAATGTGATCTAGTTATTATGCAGGAAACTTGGCTAACCGTCCCACTATCGTGGGACAACCACTATGTCCACTTAGTACCAGCCATTAAGGGACAAAAAGGTAGACCAATGTCTGGTTTGGCAATTATTTCCAATGTGTCCACGACAAGTATTATTTCAGACGGGCCCAATCCAAATTCTTATTTGCAAGGCTCAATAATAATGTTCCAAAAATTGAAATTCTTAGTTATAAATATTTATTGGAACCCAATTGCAATTCTAACCTCTACCTTTTTTAATGAACTGAATGCACTAATGGAAGACACTCTAACTATCACAGATATTGCACATGTAATATTAGCTGGGGATTTAAATATACACCTCCTGGCATCAACTAAGAAAAGAAATATGGATCGAGTCTCATATTGGAAGGCATTTATTAATACGTGGGATCTAATTATGCTAAATGGAGCAGTGCAGACTGACAATCCTCCATCTCATACTTGGACCTGTGGAGCCCAAAATGCTATAATTGATTATATGTATGTTGATAGAAGATTGTTTGAGAAAATTTCCGAGTTTAAGGTTATTCCAACCACAGCGAGTGATCACTGGATGCTGAGGGCTGAGTTTTCATTCAGGCTAAGGATGAACCACGATCCTGTCAGCATCAACTGAGTAATCTAGTTATAAACTCACAACGGAACAGATTACAATGGTCAGGTGACGCACTGCACGCCTTTGCGTGCAGTGTAACAGATGACCACCTACGACTGCTGAGAGGTATGGACTCAGCGGATTATCATGAAAAGATGCATCTTTTTGCTTCCGTCTCAACTTCAGGTACTAAAAAAAGCATCAAATGTCACACCCATATATTTGATCAAGGCATCAGAGAGAGAAAGACGCAGTATCGAAAACAGAAAAGACAAATAGCTTATTTACCGGTACATTATCGAGAGCTTGCCTTACGCAAATTGAAGACTAATTACAAGAATTGGGTCCGATGCCATAAGGCAATTATGTTTCAGCATGATGGTGAAAAGTGGTTACAGGTGGCTAAAACTAAAAATACATCGGAAATTTGGAAGTTAATAAATAATGAAGCAGTTGGCTCCCAATTAACAGCACAACTTAATGGTGTGTCGGAAAAAAGGTGGGTTACTTATTTTTCTGGCATTTATGATCTTCCAAACAATAATATCTCACAATTAAATTTGGAATCTATTAACCCATCTGTTCAGATTAATTTTGATCGAGAAGATGTGCTATTTTACATAAATAAAGCTAGCGCATCTAGAGCTCCTGGGCCAGACGGTTTGTCAAATTTTGTTCTAAAACAAAATCCGGAATTATGGGCATCCATTCTTTACGAAGTCTTCCAAGCTGTGCAAATTAAACAAGCAGTTCCCTCATCATGGTGCAAGGCCATTACGGTGCCTATCTATAAGAAGGGTGATCGAGCGGATCCTGCAAGTTATCGTCCGATTTCACTTCTTGACGCACCTGGTAAGATCTTCAGTAGAATTATCTTGAGAGATCTTAACATTTGGCCGTCGGAAGAGAATCGGCGAGATCCATTTCAAACGGGATTTGTTGCAGGCCTTGGAACCAGCATTAACATAACGACTCTTAATGCAATTAAAGAGTTGTGTGCTATAAGAAATCAACCAATTTATCTGGCGTATGTTGATTTTCGAGTAGCCTTTGATTCAGTAGACCGGAGCCTGCTAATTGAAAAATTGTTGAAATTTAGTTGTCCATCCTCGCTTGTAAGCTTAATATATTTACTTCACAATAACACCTCAATGAAGGTTAAAATGAATTTGGAAGGGCTGTTATCTGAAGAGATTTTCACCAAGCGCGGCCTGAAACAAGGCTGCATTCTTGCCTCCACACTGTTCAATTTGTTTATACTTGTCCTGGGTAGCGAATTTAGCAATGTATTGAATGATGCTCCTAAACTTGGGAACCAAAGAATTGCTTTGCTTCTGTATGCAGATGATTTAGTTCTTATCTCGCAGACGCCGAGTGGCCTGCAGAACATGCTTGATAAACTGAGTCAGTATGTCATAAAGAATAATTTAACACTAAATCTGGAGAAAACACAAGTAATGGAATTGGGGAGATATAAGTCAAGAGTAAGGAAACAGTATTGTTGGTTTTTGAATAAGCAAAAGTTGAATGTAGTTAATGAGTATAAATACTTAGGTGTTATATTCAGTAACTGTCCTACAAATATACCTCAAAGAGACAGTATAAAGGGTAAACTGGCAACCTTGATATCACAGGCGAGGATTTTACAGCATAAGTATGGCAAGTTCTCGTGCAAGCACATTCTTATCTTTTATCAGCAAAAGGTAATTCCTATTGTTACTTATGGGTCCGAGGCATGGTCACCCTTGAGGGCCTGTTATTGGAACAAATTAGAGGCAAGGTTTTGGAAGAAAACTTTGAATCTTCCGAACTCTAGCCCAATGGCACTGCTTCGTTTTGAATTGGGAATTCTTTCAGTGAACATACAAGCATCTTGGAAGAGATGCTGTTTATTTCGGAAATGCGTTCTTGGTCTATCTAGTAATAGTGTACTTAAGATTCTGGCAGACTATTTACTACGATCTGACCATTTATTCCCATCAAATTGGAGAGAGGCTGTGTTGTTAGATTTGGCGGAAGCGAACATCTCTTTAGATCTTTTACTATCCAATCCTACTAAAGCCAAAACTAAATTATATCAATTGGATTGGAACTTAACTGAACAGAACTGTCTCAAATTAAAGGACTTTGACGGAGCTCTGTTTGGGCATAAAAAATTTCGACATACGGCTGATTATCTATTAAAATGTCCCTCACATACTCTTAGAAATCAAATATTGAGGTTTCGCCTAAATTTATGGCCAACAAAACAAGTCCTGTTAAGGAGGGGGATTATTAAGCCGGATTCTTCATTATGTCGTTTCTGCAATGATGGAACAGCTAAAGAAAATCTGAAACATTTACTAATAGAATGTGTTGCTTTAAAAATGCAGAGAAAAGACATTATTAGCAAACTAACAAGGCACCATTGTATAAGACGCTCCAATGATGAACTATGGCATGAGCTATTTGCGACATCAAAGATCACAGTAAGAATAGCCACTATCCAATTCTTAAATAAGATACTGTGCTCACTGTAATTTAGTGAGTAACTTGATGTCTGGTGAACGGGAGAATGAATGCAAATTATGGCTTTCTTACTACTTTTAACGCTTTTTAACGCTTTTGATACCTACCAGTATATAGTGTGTTCATATTTGGTTTCGATGTGTTGCCTTTGATTTTGATTGGATGAGTAGTTATATTAATCATAAGTTGATATAGTATGATGTTTTTATCTGTTTTCATTTAATATATTTAAGTCAAGTTGCTTAAGTTTAATTCTATTTTATTATTAAAAAATTCCTTTTTTTTTGTATATGTTTTGTAAAAATAATGTTGTTTTGAAAGGTTAACCTAATTATCCAACCAAAATAATAAAAATAAAAATAAAATAAACTATCGGAAATTACCAGATTAAAAATGTTGTCCTTCTATGGTGCATGCTGCAACCATTGCCTATATGTATGTATGATTAGGTTCCTCTGCTAACAACAACACTAGAATATAATGATTTGTCTACATGAGAACATTCTTTAATACATTAAGTAGTTCATAATTGTTCCCCCAATCAACCCTAACATCTTGTTTACAGCATTATAAACTCAACCCCTTGTAGGGACTGCTTATTAAAATTAATTTAATATGTGATGTCATCAGTGATGTCATCAATTACATTTGTGATGTCATCTTTCATGAGGAGCACCACCGTTCTGTGAGGAGGGGACGTGTGTATCACAGTGCGGCACAGAGGGCCGCAAAAGCAAATCGTTGGAGGAGGAGCGTACCACGTCAATGCAGGAAGGAGGCCCAGTGGAGCTGCCAGCAAGGAGGACCGGCATGCCAGACCAGCCCGTGATCCAGAGAGGTCCAGGAAGGAGGCGGTAAGGAGAGCTGTGCTGCCCAAGAGTAAGAAGACCAGCCCGGAGGGAAGGAAGCCCAACAACGCTGCCGGTGAAGAGGACCAGGGCAGCAAGGAGGAAACCAGCAAACCACATGGGAAGCCCGCAAAGCACGGAGGAGAAAGACCAGAACAGAGCAGAGGATGCCCGACAGCGCTGCCGGTGAGGTGGTACAAGGCAGCAGGAAGAAGCAGAGGACCAACGCAGCAGGAAGATGTGAGTATACCGCATAGGACAGCCGCCCAGTGAGGTACGGAGAGCGAAGGGTGGGCAAAGCGGAGGAACACAGAAACCATAGAAAGGTCACTTGAAAGCGAGGATAAGCTAAAGGGAACAATATCAAGACATCAGCTAAAGGGAACAGTACCAAGACATCAACAAAACCACTTGAAAGCAAGAACTGTTAATGAGAGAAGCGAACATCAAGCACACCACACTAGAAAGCGAGGATTACAAGACAGCCCACAAGGATAGGGTACCTGAAAAACAGTAGCCCACAAACCCACTAGAACACGAGGACTAACGGCACATGTGCCCCACAGAAAGAACAAGCCAGTGGCCCTTAAATCCACTAGAAAGTGAGGATCATCAAGCAGCCCACAAAGAAAGGGCATCCCATGAGCCTCAAGAAATATTAGCAAGAGAGGATGCCCGCCAAAGGAACCCCCATGTGGGAAAGCCAATAGAGATACGAGGGGGCTGACAGAAAGTGAAGACAGGCTGCCCTGCCCCCAGCTAGGACAGGGGCTAATCTAGAGTGAACCTACGCAAAAATGTCCCAATCAGGAGGCGGTGCAGCAGATGGAGTCATACCAGCCACAGCAGGGATAACACCCACCAACCCAATATAATTTCTATGTAGACCGAATGCCTTCGCGCTCGAGCCTCAAGAAAACCAGGGCCAGAGATGACAAGAATGGATGGATGAATTCAAAGCATTCTTGAGAGCCGTAGGAAATCAAGATGCACCGAACAAGCTAGACATCTTCACTAATTTAGTGGGCAAAGACAACAAAAGCGTCATCAAAACCATCCCGGCCCAAGAGAGAATGACGTAACCACTACTAATCACTGCAATAAATGGACGCCTAGTTGTGGTACTAAACAGAGACTATGAGAGGTACATCTTCAACAAGTGCACCCAGGCACCCCATGAAACAATAGGCCTATTCATCCAATGCCTTCAAAGGAAAATAACGTACTGTGACTTTGCGAACTTCAACGACGACAAAGCCATCCAGCTGAGGGTAATAGGAGGCTGTCTGTCATCCCAGTTTAGGAAACATTTGCTGAAGAAACCCCTCCAACTGCAAGAGATAGCAGAACTGGCAAGGGTGTATGAACGTGTCGACGTCCAGGCTGCCAACATCGAAAACCTGAAGAAGCTGGACACAGTAACAGGCGTCACCACTAACCCGCAAGGGCAGCCTCGCCAATATGGCACCCCATCCCGATAAGACTCCTGGAACCAGACACGCCGAGCGCAACCGGAGAGACAGTGTTATCGCTGCGGGATCAAATTCCCTCACGAAGGACAATGCCCAGCAATTGGCCAGATCTGCATGAGATGCGGCCAGGAAAACCATTTTCAGAGCATGTGCCGAGAAAGAGCACTTCTACTACCAGCCTACGGGCCCCCGACACAGATGGTGCCGAACAGACGCCAACCGCCAGACCACTCAACCCACGACCGTACCCCGAGAGGGACAACATCAGAAACAACGCTCCTGGAAATATTACACACCCCAGATTCATCTGAGCAGTGGAGAACCTGCACCTGCACATGGAGCTAACAAATGAAACACACAGCGACCTGGGACAAATCTACCAGGTACAGACTGTCCCTGACGAAGATCCGAGAAGTGAATTCAATACCCGAGACCCATACGAAAACCCCCCGGTCAAAGAGCAGCCACCAGGGATGGAGCAATACCCGGAATACGACCAGTACAGCAGAGAATATGTCCGGCTCAAATCTGACTTGGCTGACGACAGCACGGCACCCCGAGTAACAGTACACCTGGGAAGGATCGACACACTGTTTCGTATTGACACAGGTGCAACGGTCAATGTAATGAACCAAGAAACATACCAGGCGCTCGCTGAGACATACCCCCTACGGCCTTCTCGGGCTCACATCTTTCAATGGGGCGCGACCCTACCACTAACATCCAAGGGTCAGTTCTGTGTTATTTAGTACATAGAGGCAGAAAGGTACCAGTGACAATCCACGTTATACACAGTCCAGTAACAGAAAGATGCCTCCTGAGCTACAAGGGAGACATTGCACTACACCTGATAGACATCCGCTATGACAAGTCAGAGACGATTCAAGGATTTTCCCCAACGGCCCAAGCCATACGGGCCATATCCCAGAAGGTGCTCGACCTCGAGACACTGAGATCCACATTCCCCAACCTGTTCAAAGGCGTTGGCATGTTGAAAGACACTGTGATCAAACTACACATCGACCCTCCCGTGGGACCCATACCACAACACACAGAAGAATAGGTTTGTAGGTTTTCACCTGAAGGCAAGGTGATGCACGAGCTGCAGCTACTACTCGGCAACGACATCTTCGAGAGAGCAGAAGGACTCACCCCGTGGGAATCCCCACTAGTGGTTGTCCCCAAGGTGGATGGATGCCTCCACCTCTGTGTCAACATGAGGATTCCCAACACGGCCATCCAACGGGAAAGACACTCAGGACCAAACATAGAGGACATGCTGGTGAGACTCAATCAGGCTGCCAGATTTTCAAAGTTTGATCTAAACCAAGGCTACCATCAGCTTGTAATCGACCCTGAATCCAGACCCATAACAACATTTATGACACATGAAGGCCTCTTCCGCTATAAAAGGCTGAATTTTGAATTTCATCAGCAGCCGAAATTTTCCAAGAGACCATCTGAAGGCTGATCAGCCCAGTGACTAACACCTTCAACTACAGCGACAACGTCTTGGTTTTCGGGGCCACACAGGATCAACATGACGCTGAAGCAGGTATGCCATATCCTCCAGGAAGCTGGTCTTAAACTCAACAGCCTCAAGTGTGAACTCAACAAACACAGCCTGTGCTTCTTTGAGCACATTTTCTCGGACCAAGACATCAGAGTTGACCCTGACAAGATCAGCGCCATCGTCAACTTGACAAGCCTGAAAGATGTGTCTGAACTACTCTTGTTCCTGGGCATGGCAGGATACTGTGCACGGTACCTTCCCCACTACGCAACACTCACCAGCCCCCTACGACAACTACTAAGGAAGGATCAACCATTCACCCTGGAGGAACAATGCCAACAAGCGCTCTCCACAATTAAGCAACAGCTGGCGACCAACCGCCAACTGGAATACTTTAACCCACAGTGGGACATG
The DNA here is from genome assembly GCF_040938575.1 of Ambystoma mexicanum. Classification (NCBI taxonomy): domain Eukaryota; kingdom Metazoa; phylum Chordata; class Amphibia; order Caudata; family Ambystomatidae; genus Ambystoma; species Ambystoma mexicanum. The sequence goes on along the minus strand of NC_090928.1, from coordinate 791,826,211 downwards.
GAAATAACTGTAGACGCCAGCCCCGTGAGCCGAGGAGCTATACTGGCCCAAACCAAAACCAATCCACAACAGAAAACCGAAACACACATGGTCACATACGCCAGCCGGGCACTGAACCCCATCAAGCAAGCCTACTTGCAGGCAGAGCGCGAGAGCTTGGTTGCAGTCTGGGCGTGTGAAAAGTTCCACCACTACATCATTGGTAGGACCTTTGTACTGATTACTGCCACTGAGCTCTATTAGCCCTTTTCGGCAATGAGTAGCTCTCGGTTTCTACGGTCCGCTAGAAGAAGGGGGTTACCTCCTAAAGGCCATTAATGAATATACAAGATTCCCCCTAGATTCCCCCTAGTGAAGGCAGAGTGTGAGAGCTTGGTTGCAGTCTGGGCGTGTGAAATGTTCCACCACTACATCATTGGTAGGACCTTTGTACTGATTACTGCCACCGAGCTCTATTAGCCCTTTTCGGCAACGAGTAGCTCTCGGTTTCTACGGCCCGCTAGAAGAAGGTGGTTACCTCCTAAAGGCCATTGATGAATATACAAGATTCCCCCTAGTGAAGCATGTACAGTCGACAGCATTCCATCAAGTCATGGCCATAATAAATTAACTGTTCAGCGAATGGGGCGTCACAACGTCGTGAAAACCGACAATGGCCCACCCTTCCAAGGACAGGAGTTTGGGAAGTTTGCAGTGCACCTCGGATTCCACCATCAGAGGATCACGCCACTGTGGCCACAAGCCAGCGGCTTGGTAGAGCGCTTTATGACAACCATCAAGCGGACACACCAGAAATCAACCGTCGACCAATCATCCATGCCGAGCTATCTCCCAAATGCTGAGGAGCTACCAACACACACCCCATGAAGCATCCGGCCGGACCCCTGCGGAACTGATGATCAAATTCAAGCCACGAACCAGACTACCACACCTGGAAGATTACACCTCAGAGGAGGATGATGAAATAAGAAAGCGAGAGGCTGAGAAAAGAAAGAAAGCTAAAGAATGGGCCAACCAGAAGCAGAGAGCCAGAGAACCCCAAATTCCAGTAGGCGAGATCGTTCTAGTCAGACAAACCCAGAACAGGAAAACCCCCGATACATATCAGAGCCCCTAGTGGTGACGGAAGTCAAAGGGCCAATGATCAAATCCATAGGAGACCAAGAAGAAATAACAAGGAACGCATCGTTCTTCTGCAAGATGTTGCAGGAGGACCCAGAAGAAGATACCCCTCTTGAAGAGGGAGAACTGGAAACCTAAGAGATGCCCCCGAGCTGTCTGAGGACCCTCCGGCACTGGCGCGGGGTGAGGAGGCAGGTAACCCACCTGGCCGACCCCAGCGACTCTCAAGGAAGCCCACCCGCCTCATTGAAGAAATGTCAGCACTGAACTTCCATGATAAGTAAAGGGGGGTGTTATGGACAGAAGGGCACCTGCCCCTTTAAGGAGAAAGTGAAACCAGAAATGGGATGGGGGGAGGAGTGAGGGGGATGGGTGAGGGAAAGGCAGTCGGTACGAGAATAAAGACGAGTTAAGATGTGTAATGTGTCCGTGCATCTTTGTATGAGTGGGCCCCGGCCACCCACAACAGAGGGGATAATGAGTTAACATGCTCCTTTCACAGCATACTTTCTGTGAAAAAAATGGGGAAAGGCCATACATCTTTCAGTCGATTTTCAGGGTGACATGTCTGAAAGATTAATTGATGTGCATAGGAGCATTTTCCAATGTATTTTTATGAAACATTTGCCCACAATGTGCCAGTATAGAAAAAAAATTCATGCTGGCTTTGCCCATATGTGTTCATGCTGGCTGCACCAACATATTACAGTGTTGCCACTGTAATATGAGTACTCCTGTTTGGTTTGCCCATAATGCTGGTAAAGATACTATTAGAAAATATGACCATGCTGGTTCTATTCGTGTAAGAGCATACTCCTGTCGGATTTTCCCATAATGCCAATAAAGGAGTGCCATAAAAACATGGCTACATTGGTGGCACACCCACTAGGAATCTGGCTGCGGATCCCCTGTAGTCCTTTGTGATGGACATTAAGGATTCCTGAAATGTTGGGAAAAGTTGCTCATTTAAGAACACAGGGAAAACCAAAGAGAATGATGGCAATTATAGAGGAAACACTTCTAAATCACAGGACTTCGTCTCTGTAGCATTCTGAGTCACTGTACCTTTCCACTCATCTGTGCCGTTATCAAAAGGAACAGACTATAGTAACATCAGCCTTAATAGTGTCCTTGAAGGACCTGTAGGCCATTATGCCCGCAAAAGAATACTCATCGTGTTGGTGATGACTATAACACCAATACAGTACAAAATGCCTTGCCACTGTTAGAAAGCATGTCCATGCAGGATGTGACAAGTAGTGAAACTCTGCATACATGGAAACATAAACACAGCATTCAAGCAAGTAGTGGCAACGCCATTCGCTTTGCTTTTGTGAAGGCATGGGATAAACATTTGCTAGTTACTGCCATATCGGTACTACCCTGCTATAAAATGCCAACAGCCTGAAAATGGTGGGTGCATCTTGGCATATGACGTTAGTGCCTGGTAGGTGACAATCTAATACCTATACTCAAGCAAAAAGGTTTTCTTTGCCACTGCTTTTTAAATTGGACTTCCGTGCAAGGAATACATGTAAGAACACATACAGTGCTTACAAATCAAGAAGTGCCTGAAGGCACACTTGGTTAAGTCATTTTCATAACACCAGTAGCCCATTTACAGCTGCAATTGAGCCATTAACTTCCATAAAACCGCTTAGAAATAATACTGGCTGGCTCTATACAGCACAACGCTTGATGTTACTGCATGACAGAAAGCACGTATAAAACCAAATAACCCTGCGTGCTGTATGCTCCCCCAAACAACTCAACTGCCTCCTAACTGTACGTCACTGTATTAGTTTCAGCTTACATGTGGCTGCACTTAATAGTCAAATATAAAAATTGACAGAACAATCTCTCAAGAATTCTCTTTCATCTACCTGGCTAGGACCTGACCTCATGGCGTGTGTCCTGTCGTTTTAACCTCAATAATATCAATCAGTGTTTTACATTAATAAAACATTTGTTTGTGGTGGCAGAACAAGCACTCTGAAAAAGTCCACCTCAAAAGCTTTTGGGCCGATCACTGCTTTTATCATTCCATATGAAGTACTTGCTGGATTTTACATTATGAACTAAAGAAACCAAAAAATGATGCACAGCTGGCGTTTCAACAGACTGTGACAGATTTTTTTTGTTAACCATTACAATTTTTAAAATAAACTTTGGGGCCTGCACATGATCCATCTTTAGCACAAATGATACAGAAGGCATTTTCTGTACTTCAGAATTCGGGTTCATAACGCATGGGACCTCATCAGGAATGCTATGTGAGAAAGTTGCCTGACTGCTTTACAGGAATGAAGCTGGAGCAGCCTGTGGCTGCTCAGTGGCTGTAGGGAACACTCGTTTGTGAATCTTACTTGTTTGCATAAAGATCACGTTATATTTTATTTTAAACAAATAGATTGTTCAATGTGACAACTGGTCATAAAGATACAGGGTTTTCTTAAAGTGTTTACAGGTTTACAGTGCTTTGGACAATACATGTTACAGTTATGTATAAACTTCCCATGCTGAACATTTCTCTCTCTCTCTCACACATACGCACCCACGGCCTGGACCAGGTAGGCTTGCACTCCCAGTCACACAGCCAGACACAACCTTTGCACACACATATTTATTATACACAAACAGTGCGCTACACTTACCTGCACATCGATTCGCCAATCCAGCTTAACTCCATACACTCGTGGGAAGTCGGGACACACACTGACCTGGATATAGGCCCAGCTATGGGTCAGACGGCCCCGGTTGCTGTCAATCAGGTGGCCTTGCGAACTTTACGCAGAGCCTTACACCCTGCAGGCCCAGACCATTGACGCCCCACATGCCTTGTGATGATTTGGTTTAGTAAACCGCACAAGGAGACAAGCGCCAAACAAATTAAAGGAATGGTTCGCCCAACATTTTTTATTTCAAAACAGATAGGCAATATTTAAACAAAACGATTGGCATTTTTTTTTTTCGAAGTCCCTATGTAAAGTTTTGAGCAATTCAAGCTCAAAGATAGCACATGCGGACATCCATTTTGTGAAATGGATGCCCGCCGCTGTGCTCGCTTTGGCTTTTGCGGCACTAATGAAGGAAAAGCCAGCCAGCTGTAGTAAACAAAAGCTACCATTGGGTGGCTTTTCCTTCATTGGTGCTGTAAGCGGAGGACGGGGACCGGAGACTACAGGCAGAAAAGCTGCAGCTGCATCTCGGTAAGTGCTATTTTTTTATAAAAATAAACACTAGCTGCGTTTTTTTTTCTAAGTTTTCCGGGCTGGAGGAGCCCGGAAAACGTAGAAATAAAACTGCAGCTTTAAAAACATTGTATTTATGTTTGCGGTAACTTTTGAAGCGACCACAAACATAAATACAGCGTTATTGTGTTTGAAAACAGTGCGGTTTTTCTTTCCAAGTTTCTCAGGCTCCTCCGGCTCGGAGGAGCCTGAGAAACTCAGAAAGAAAAAACGCAGTTGCCCTGTTTGGACTGAAACCAATACATATTCTTCGTGCAGGGACGCACCCCCGAATTCCATGTTTCTTTGAGACTGAACATAAATCTGCCTCTACAATTAAAAATTGTGGGCGTATATGGCAAGAGAGTAAGTCTTATGTGCTTAGGTCCCAGTAGGATTGCAAGCCCACTCTTGGTGCTGGTGGTAAAATCAGTGGCAATTGCTTGATTACAGGGACTACACAAATTTTGTGCACCATTGCTGCTGGATAAGACCTTCTGTATAAAGATTACTGGTCTGCCTGCCATTTTGTGGAGGAGTCCGCCATTGCAACTCAGAAATAGTCTCAGTCTTTCAAGGCATTTCAGAGAATGACTCGGAAATCTTAAACAAGAATACCAGAAACAATACAAAAATACCTACAAAGTGTAGTGATAAGTAGGGAGATCTCCAAATTCAGCACAGGAGCCAATATCACTATGGTAGATAGAATGCTCTTGAGACCATAAGCTCTACAACTTGGAATAGGCTTCCCTCTGAGCATAGCCTGAGTCGCATAAGAGAAGAATGGGACAGGAGCGGTCACTGCACAGATTTTTGTCTGAATTTAGATGTTATAGGTGTATGTTCAGAATGACCTCTATGGAGTTAGCAGCTCTGTTTGGAAGTTCTTTTTTGAACACGGAAGGGTGCCTCTAGTGTCAGGTGTTGGATTCTGCTATCTCCAGATTATGAATGGAAGGAACAGCCCACTGAGGAGAGGGATTCTGAGCCACAGCGAGGAGTAGCGGAGTGTGCGAGAATGCAGCATATGCCCAATACTGTTCAGTGTTTCCAGGGTCTGCAGGCATTCCTGCACTTGCACAAGAGGACATCAAGGCCACTGCAGATACTCCTGTGCCCAACCTGAAAGAAAACCAGGAGCTGCAAATGTTTCCTACAGAGGGAGGGCTGCCTCAGAGTTCTGCAAAGCACAAAAAGTTTACTTCTCTCAAGGTTTCTATGGAAACAGTTCCCAGTGTGCCTGCAGAGTCGGAATCCGGTGTACAGCAGAGGAGGGTGATACTCTGAGCCTCAGGAATCTGAATACACTTTTCCATCCTTAGGGAACTCCCTCAACCATCATCTACTGTAGCAGTTACCAAGAATCCAAGGAGCAGCTCCCATGAGGATACATGGGGCACCAGAATACACTGGAGCACTTTCTTTACTTTCTATAAAACGATTGGCCTTACATTGTATGAACGTAAATTGAATAATCTACAAGAGCATGTAAGTCATTCTCAGGTTAGAATACACACATATACTCAGGAGCAGTCTTTAGCTCAATACAGGTTACAATGGGTTATGGCAAAACAGAAACATAAGATGTGTACTGACAACCACACTCCTTAAATACGTGCTTTGCTTTAAAGCTAGAGAGTCATTGGATAAAAACGAAAGTTGCATTAGCTCGGGATTTCTCAAAAAGCCTATTTGTTCTTTCTTTGATTAAAATGGGCTGGATGATTGCGACCAAATCGTGGCATGAATGGTCGTCCATTTGCCAGATAGCCCATATATTTTTCCAAAATGCCCAAGTTTAGTGGAAGTCCCCTTTGTGCTGCAATTGAACAGGTTGGCGTATTCAGAAATGTACCCATTATTACTGTGGTTAGGCTGCAGTCTCAGATCATGCCATGAATGTAATTTAAAATACAGCAGGGTGCTATTCTGATAAAAAGGTATTGGGTTGCAGTCTGCAAGTGGTGTTCTTCTATGAGGCCAGATGCTATCATTCAGCAAGTGGGTGGATTCTCCAGAAACATGCCAACACTCCAAACCCTTGCACTCAGGTTTCCTTCCGATTTCCTGAATGGGTTCAGAAATTTGGAGCGTTACTCTACTGTGATGCTAAAGAAACATAGGCAAGCATGTGAAGTGATAGCTGCAGTCCCAGTAGCCGGTGCAGTGGTTTACTTTGTCTCTGGTTACCCTTCAAGACTGCACTAAGTCACAGGGATGCCCAGGATCTGCAGCTGGCCCCTTACAGGGCACAGTCGGTCTTCTAGATCCTCGCATGATCCTTGTTAGATCGACAATTTCCAGATGATGCTTGCTGTCATTACACTCACTTGTGCTGTCAGTCACCTTCTAATGTCAGAATCTATGCAGCGGGTCATGGACGGACACACACACAGACGCGCACGTGCACACATAGGTTTACCTACTGAAAGACGTCTTGTAACTTGTGCAATACCCGTAGTAGTTATGTACGATTTGGCTTACGTTGGCTTCTTCTTCATTCTGGTTTGCCAGTTTGGACATGGTATGGGTGTGGAATCTAGGGTTAAGTGGGAATTCTGTAAGCTGAGCACAACTAATTTCTAAACCATAGGGGTTCATTCATTTAAACTAAACGTACCGGTTTAGGAAGTCTCCAGTGGCTATGTTTTGAAGCATTTGCATTTTCAACATTAAGTAGTCAGGGAGGAGTAAGTAAACTTCACTGGAGAACACCAGGCAGGACATCAACAAGGCTAGCTAACACGTCCTGAATGCGGCATGACTGATTTGGGACAAGGGCCTAAATGATTGGGTGACAATTAATTGGCCAGGACAAACTGGCGGGCACCAACTACGATTACCTCTGTTTTGCTCCCATTTAGCTTTGCTTATTCATCCAATCATCCACTTTAACCATACATGCAGTAAAGTTGGATAGACCGACTCTTGTAGATGGCTGCCCTTTCAGTAGCATGCGTGTGTTGTGGGCACACTTTAAATGCAATAGCCCAAACAAATCCATGAGTATTAGCAGTGTCTGCATATAGAGGTAGAACAATAAAGGTGAAAGGGCACAACCCTGTGGTACACGACAAAAGGAATTCTGAAATGAGAGCTGAAAAGATCGAACAGCAACATCATAGGTGCAGTTTACCTGGTGAAGGATGGTGTGAAATGCTGCAGATACATCCAATATTGTGACCGCTCTGGCACCACCTACACACAGCAGGTCTCAAAAATCATCCAGCAGCACATTGATCACAATGCACGTACTTTGTGCCTGCAAAGTGCCGAACATACACAATCTGAGTACAACTGTGCACTGCATTTTACTCATGTCCCTCCTCAGCTTGACATCCGTCATTAATTCTGGCTTCTCACATGCATCCACTTGCAATCTTCCTCTTCTCACATTTTCCACCTTCTCTTCTCTGCAAAATCTCGGTCATTTTTCTCCTCCCCCTAATGCCACAGCCCTCTCAGTTCCTACTACTTTCTCTATCTGCAATCTATTCCATTTGACCCCCTTTCACCTACCACTTCCACCTTGTGCACAGCATTTAACACTCAACTCCTCATCACCCTCTTAGTCAGACATTGTACATCTCCCTTTACACCACATTGTAGTGCACCAAACATCATGTATCTGCGTTTCCATCACTATTCATTCTCAGATAAAGACACTTCCCCCATGCACTCTCCTAGCTCAGCATTCCTTCCATCGTGTTACCTTTCTCTTCTTAGCCACTTTGCCTTCTAATCTACACAACTGCTAACACTTAAATGTCCTTCCTCCGACCATTGACCATCATGCACCTCTTCTATCAAAGCACTCATTTCTTATTTTCCTCTTTGCCCCTCGCATCCCTACCACTGCCACACACTACACTACCACTATAACAGCACTGTCCTGCATCTAGCACCATCTCTTGATCATGGCAGCCTTTCCCACCTTAGTAAAGCTGGTAACACAACACCACACACCACTTAGCACCATCCCCTTTTCCATGCCTCTTTGCCATTCACAACATCTTCCTAATCACTCACACCCTTTTCTGTTTCATATCTGCTATTTTTGTGTATATGCCTTGGATGGTATTCTACATTAATGACATTTCTGTACTAGCTGTAGAATATCAGTTTATAAATAATGACCAGTCATTTCTACTGTGTATTTGATAGATTCTGCTCTAAGCCTCTACTTGTTCTTTCTCCCTTATCCTTTAAAGAGATGTCCTCATCACCTTTCTAAAGATTAAACTATTGCCAATGTGAGAGATAACATATCGGTGTTAGCACATACTTGCTCTGTGGTCCAGCTCTAACTGCAAATAAGGAACGTCAAATTATGCCATCACTACTGTATTTTACAGCTTGATTAATACCACAATCTCTGGTTAACCCTGGCCAAAGCCTATTTCAATTGCTTGCCTGGAGCGGAGAACTTCGTTAATCTACAATGGTCAAGAGAAAATGATCTTGCTCTGTAAACCTTTTTATTATTTGACATGCAGGGCATGCTGCATTTGTATTTATTTGGGTTTTATAAAGCGCCTTAAGTCAAGGCGCTGTACAAAGAGCAAGGGACGGTACAATAACATGAATAAACAAAAAATACAGCGCTCACCCACTTTGAGGCAGAAACCCAAATAGAGACTACAAATTCCCCTCACGAAGAATAAGTAGACCTTCCCAGCAAGGGACATCGAGAGCATCCTCGAGGGAGAACGAGACTCGAGGCAACAAACACCAAATTGAAGCCCACGGAACTTGGAACAGGAAAACGACCTGGCCTTTGTGGGAACAGGTAAAAGGGGTGAAACGATATACATTGGACAGACAACAGCCCGAAGAGAGAACCTTAGAGTACCCTGGCCACAAAAAGACAAGTAGCTCAATGGAAGACACAAGGGCCCCTAAAAGTGAAATAAGGCACAACATCATTGAGTCCAGGAAAACAATCTTAATAGAAGACAAAAGTGATTGGTTCAAATGCCAAGTGGACAAGCTAAGAAGCAAATAGCCATCATTAAATAAAAATCACGAGGCTCGACCAACACTCAGCACCCAGTGACCGACCATTGACACAACATTGCTACTAGGCTCTTGGAACACTAGGGGCTTCACTCATCTGACCACAAACACGGATGTAAACCTATCCAATTACGATGTACTTTGTCTCCAAGAGAAATGGCTCACTGCAAAACCTGTATTAGACGGATTTGAGCTTGCCCACGCTCTGGCCCAAAAGGGGCCTGAGGGAAGACCACGTTCAGGCCTACTATCAGCCATAAAATCTGGCTGTGGCCTGACTTAAGAAAAGTTACAAAGGCAACAGAATTTTTACTAGCCTCCATCATAGACTGGCCTGTAACAATACCAACTCTTAGAATAAAGAAGCAGGAAACGATTTTACTCCTGAATATCTACTTTGAACCCTCTCCGAACATCTAACGAGAGCTTCCTGACTGAGTTGGAAGAGACAATTGATTCGGCCCTGATTGAAGACGAAGTCAATCACATAATCATTGCAGGCAATCTCAATGTTGACTTAATCTCTCGCCAAGCAAGCCCCCTAGGCTGAGCTGGTCTCTGGTCAACACTAATGCAGTCAAGGGACCTCCATAACCTCCACTTCACATTGGACACCAAACCCCAACACATCCCAACGTGGGAGAGAAAGGGATATGCAGCAGTGATAGATTACATCTATGGGTCAAGAAGCCTGCTGAAGTACACTGAGTCGTTGAAAGTGACAAAGACTACACACAGCAACCATAACATACTGTCCTACGTGTGGCTTACAAGTAAACTGGAAAAAAACTTCATGAATCCTAATTTGGAGGTCAATATTTGTGGCACACGCTTACGGCTTACAAAAAAGTCAATCATTGCTTTGACACAGAACTACAGCGCCTCAACGATAAAAGCAGAGGCAAACAGATGGAATACAGCAGACTACTTGGCAGTGCTTTCAACCTTCAAAGCGAGCACAAGAAAACCTTTCTTGTATCCAACCTCAACCGCCCATGTCCTTAACAGACAACTGGTAGAGAGAAGGAAAGTAATTAGAAGATTGAAACGTGAAGCCACCAAATCCCGCTAAAAAATAAAGGAAGCGGCCGCAGAGAAAGCAATCAAACAGTACCAATCTTGGCTGAGAGCTACTAGAATACAAAGAAGTCAAGTTGATGCAGAAACGATGCTGAGGACCATCTGCAGCAAGAAGACAAGGGACTTCTGGTCGCTAGTTAACGCCAAGGCCAAGGGAGATAATCAATTACTCACAAATGCAGTGGGCGAATCCAGGTCGATAAAACACTTCAGTGTTCTTTACAGTGCCCCTGAGAACTCTACCACCTATATTTCAAGAACATCGAAAGCAATGTGGCAGCTCCCAACTGATCAGGAAACCATCACTGACAACATTATGAAACTCAATGGTTTCCACGCGGCAGGTTGTGACGGAATTACCAACTTTGACCTAAAACACAGTGCAGAGACTTGGGCAACGTTTATTGGAGAAGTCTTTAAAAACTGCACCCCATCAGCTGCAATTCCACCCTCTTGGAAAAAGGCCATACTAGTGCCAATTTTCAAAAAGGGTACAAGAGACAATCCCAGTCACTACCGACCAATAGCTTAATTGGATTCTATTCAGAAGCTCTTTGCATCATTCATTTTAGAAGGTTTCCAAGACTGGACAAAGTCAGCTAAAGTGAACGACCCTCTTCAAGCAGGTTTTGTAAAAAACCTTGGGACGACAGCCAACATCTTAGCCCTGAGCGTCCTGAAGGCAAAATTTACTTGGCCTTCATAGACTTGACTAAGGCCTTCGATCGTGTTGACAGGGCACTCCTGTGGGAAAAACTTTACCAACAACACTGCCCATCCGCAATCTTGAATCCTATCAAGGAACTGTACAGTGGTACATCGATGAGTGTACGCCTTAACCACCAAGGCCTTTTATCATCTTGGATTGAGACCCCTTGAGGCATCAAGCAAGGATGCAAACTTGCCCCGGCACTATATAATGCGTATATTGCCAACTGCAAGGAACAGGAGATCAAGGTACGAAGTTTCCCTCGAGGCTAGGTGAAGAGAAAATATCAAGACTGTTGTATGCAGACGATATATTCTTGATGGACCAAACGCTGATAGGACTGTAAAGACAACTCACAAATCTAGATTCTTACCAGAAAGCTAATAACTTACAGATGAATCGTGAAAAAACTAAAATGATGTCCTTGGCGAAAAAAACGAGAAGAGGGGAGACCTTCTCTTGGATAATTCAAGACCAGGCCCTAGAACTCGTGAATGAATTCAGATACCGAGGGGTTACACTAAACAAAGAGGGAAAAGAAGACTCGATGTGCGAAAACCTGTGGAAAAAACTACGCCTCCTGATCACACAGACTAAAATCCTATTAAACAAATATGGTCGCTTTTCTCTGACACCAGCTCTGACATTTTATAGGTTGAAAGTAACCCCTGCAATAACCTACGGCGCTGAAGCAATGCCAAATATTCCCACAAACTTCTGGCAGAGATTAGAAGGATCATTCTGGAAAAAAGTACTAAATCTACCACAATCTACACCAGCGGTCCGAATCAGGAGGGAACTAACCCTGAGCTCTATTGTAGCCCGGAACAAACTCTTACTTTCCAGAAAAACTCTACTGTCATCTCCACCGTTTACCCTGAAGGCCATAAAGCAGGAAATTCAGGCTGGATTGTGCAAGATGCTACAATCCTGGGTAACAAAGAACATAAATTGCCTAACCCGGATGGGCAGCTCCCAAGAGGAACTCATTTCTAACCCAGAAAAAGTAAAAAAGCGTCTCATGGAGGGAGACTGGATTCAAACACTAGACGACATGCACGCCTCCAAGCTAACCCTGAATTGGCCATTTAATCCTGCCAAAGTTAATGGAACACGATCATACCTACAAAAATATCCGGGGAGGAAGCTTCGTGAAAACTTCACGTGCATCCGACTGAACCTTGGATACACTAAGGAAGTACCAGCTAGATAGAAACAATCAAATTCCAGTTCTTGTCGCTTCTGTGAACTTCCAGACACAGTAGAAACTCTAAAACTTCTTCTATTAAGATACCAAGGAGTGAGCAACCAGCGCGCTCTTCACCTGGGTTGTCTGTTTACCAACTCACGCTGCTTTGACGAGGAGGAATGTTGGACCATCTTGATGAACAGTGAAAAACCCAGATGGATCATCGCCGTATTGGGCTTCTTTGAAGGACTCAGCATTTTAAACCACCCGGATCCCCTGACGTCGAAAAAGGAAAAGAAAAAACAATCTTAGATGACTGGGGGAGGTGGTCTGGATCAGTCAACTAACACAAATAACAGACTTTGAAACTGTCTCTTTCAGTCTTTGTTAATCTCCCGGCTTTGACCTCCCTCTTTTCCTTTTCCTTTTTCTTTTTCTATCCCCTTTCCTCCTCTTGTCCTGGAGGACCTCCATCTAAGGATCTTGTAAAAATTGTCTTAGAACAATTAAATGAAGTAATAAAAAAATAAAAAATAAACAAAAAATACAGAAAAAACAATCAATCAAGATGTTGCAGAAGGTGAGACTTCAGTGACCTACAAAATAAAGAATAGACAGAGATAGTATGAAGAGTGTAAGGAAGAGTGTTCCAGTGAAGGGGGGCTAGAAGCGTGAAAGTACAAAAACGAGATTGAGCAGAAGGGGGTAAGGTGTCACAAATAGAAATTGAGAAGAAGAGAGAGCAAGACACGGTATAAAAAGATACCAGAGTAGAGAGAGAGTCGGGAGCAAGACCATCAATTTGAGTTGAGTGTGAAAGGATAACCATCTAAGAGTGGTAAGAGAATAGGAGATAGAATCTTGGAAATGAAGGAGGCAGAGAAGACAAAAAGAAGAGTTAAATACAGGTTTGAGAGGGGAGAGGCTGCAAATAGGAAGCCCAAAAAGGGCAGAAGAACAATAAAAGTGTCGGGAATAGATCAAAGAGGAAATCAGCAGTTTAGAAGCTTGAAAAGTGAGAAATGGACATGCTTAGCAAATATTGTTTAATCGGTAAGTTAGAGAAATGTGGTGAGAGAAAGAAAGACACGAGACAAGGTGAAGGCCAAGATTTCGGCCAGTGGATGAGATTGGAAGCTGGGATGGGGGGAAGAGATAAAGGATGGGGAGAGGGGAAAGGGTATTAGTGGGGAAAAAGAGAACTTCACTTTTCCCAGCATTGAGTGTAAGATAGTGAGAAGACGTCCAAGATTTAATAGCCAGAGGACAGGCAGAAAGAGTGTAGTGAATTTCACAAGAGAAAGAAGAAAAAGAGAGAAAAAGTTGAGTGTCATCAGCATAAAAGTGGTGTGATAAACCAAAGGAAGAAATAACAGTAGCAAGAGGGGAAGTATAAACAGAGAACAGAAAAGGGCCCCAGATGGACCCTTGCAGAACACCATGGGCAAGCGAAAGGATTTAGATGACTTGCCAGCCCAGGAAACAGAAAAAGTTCTGTTGTATCGCACAGCATCACATAAAGGCAGTCTACACAATACACCTTTGTAAAAGAAATGGTAAAAGTAAATTTAGGATTGCAGATTATTGCATTTGAACAGTTTTTCCACAAGCACTTAATTACAAATTACAAGTGTATAAGATACTCTGCTTAGCCTCTGCAGACTGTGGTCAATGTTTATCTGTGAGATGCTTTTGCTTAGTGTTCAAAATAAAGAATTAATGGAGTAGAGTTCATTAATACAAGAGATCTTAAAAGCAACATGCAATCGCTACAAAGACTCTGCTGTACACTTGTACTTTGGAAATGTAATATTCACAGGAAGCAACCACATGCGTACATTAACATGACCTTAGTGATCTCTTTCAGGACACTCCTTTGGAACATTATTGAGACAGGAATTGCTTGGCAGGTATTTCTCTGGATACACTTTTCCATCCCTTGGGAACTCCCTCAACCTTCATCTACCGTAGCAGTTACCAAGAAACCAAAGAACAGCTCCCATGAGTTGCGGGTGGAGGGAAGATGACAGGTGGTTCTTTTTCTTGTTTGGGGTAGGCAATTTTAGTTTTATACTGTACATAGTCCCATCCTGTCTGCTCTCACCACCTCTTCAATGCTGGTAAAGGGAAACAGTACAGGGGAGGGAGAAAGGAGAAAAGGGGGTACATATGCAGCATAATATGAAAGTATTTCAACTCCCAGGTATATTCTACCTTGGGTTTCTGAGTAATGTCAGAGAAAATACAAGCTTTGCTCTTGAAGGTGGTCATTCCCCAAAAAGACAATTATAAACTCATAGTAAAAGGACACACCCCAGTAGGGAATGAGACCAGGAGAAAGGTTGTGAGTAAAACAAAGGTTTATAGAAATAAAGCATACAGAGGACTCTGCTTCCTTGAGAGCAGTCTGCCAAACAATACAAAAACAGTACATTATAAGCTTTCGAAACGTCACTAGTGACGTTTACCTATAGGTACATCAAGTTACATTGGGATTAGTGAAAGACATGGACTCCACAGGATTGGCTGGCAGCTTGGAGGTCCGCTAGGCATCATGTGGGTCAGCCGGGCACATCCTTGCGAGGTGAAGGTCAGGTTGGGTCCATGAGAGGAGAATATTCTGTCTAAACTAAGCTACATAATATCTCCTGACATGCAGTGAATAATGCAAAACATAAACCATATACTAGAATGTGGGGATACCTATGAATTGTAGACTCTTATTTGCACATTCCCGCTTCAGGCCTTTGTAGAAGTAAAGTTGCCCTCCAGGTGCTTTATCAGAGGGCTTGATCTAGGATTTATTTGTCATGGCATCCTAGGGCTTGAGGTAATGGATTGATAGGTGTTGGTTTTAGGCGGGATATATGATGGCATGAAACCAGTTATATTGGGGGCACTCTAGGGTGGTCAGTGGGGAAGGGTCACACTTATGTTACATCAAAGGAAGAATGGAGGGGCAAAAGGATGTGCTGGCAAAATAACTTCTAAAGGTGGGGGTGAGAGGAGCAGGAGCAGGTTTGTGGAGATGGATGGGCCACAAGTGGTGATTTGCCCCGGTCACACACAGGGCAGTGATCTCAGAGGAAGGAAAATAATGAACTTTTTACTTGTAACAATTCGCGCAAGGGCATCAGTGAGAAGTGAACTTGGGCAGCACAGACACAGGAGGAATAGATGGGGGATGTCAGTATTAGCTGTGCACGGCGTTGCAAAGGGGAGTGAAGGCTTCTCAGTTATCAGTATGCGGCCTAGTCTAAAAATGGAGTCTGGAGGTGCACAAAATGGAGTCTGAATATGTCTTGTAATAGCCCCTCTTCCACTGTTGTCAGGGAAGAGCAAGGAGGACATCTACCCACTATTGCATTAGCATTAATGTGCCGAATGTATGGGGGCAAAACATCCCTTCCTCTCTTACACTCTCATTGTCAATCAGAAGCGTATGTTGGAATATATTCTCATAGTTGATATGTACCTATTCATTGTTCAGTATATTACTCTTCTGGCTTTGGTATACATTTCGAGGTGGACATATTTTATTCCTTTATAACAAATGGCAGCCTGCAATATCCGTATAAATCCCTGGAAATCATTTTCTTTTTACAGGTTGATTGTGACATCACAACTGACCTGTAATAAGAAAATGGTATAACAATTCCTCTGTAATCAGTTATTCACACCTGCGGAAGGGCGCTCAGCCAATTCGGTGGCTCGAAATGAGGTTGAGAACACAAAGTGTACTGCTAATTCTTCCAGCCACCTGAGTCCCTTCCCTTAGTGGTGCCATCTTGATTGTGGGGAGGCAACAGGAAGCCTCTCCCTGTTGTCTCCCCACATCCCCACCCACCCCCACCCCTCTGAGGCATACTGCACCTCTCCCCTGCCCTCTCACTCCCCACTAACATTCTGGACAAGAACTTTGTGCACTGGTCTCGGCATTCCCTCCCATCCTCTGCGCCCTATGTCCTTTTCTGTTTACTAGTGCAGGGTCCATCCTGTTTTTTTATGCGAGATTCTTCCATAGAAAACAAAGCAAAAAATGATGTGCACCCGGACAGAGCCCCGGGGTTGGAATATCAATCAACCCCTTGTTGGGGAGCATATATGGCTGGTAATGGCCCACAGCCCTCACTGAGGACCTGCCTAGGCTCAATCTGGTAGCCTGTTACCAGCCATGTACACCCCCCCCCCCCCGACGCTGGGGTGATAGCCATAGTATGCTTCAGTTGTGACATCACAATGACTGCTGCTTGATCCAACAAACGTCAAGACTCCTGCAGCAGTTAATTAAAGCCGTTACAAGCTTTTCAAACTCCTGTGATTGTTAAATGGTTTTCTGTGACACTTTTTCAGCAATATTATGCCAAGGACCTGTTTATGGTAGAATGGTCAATGTTTCCACTTCTGAGGTTTAGATACGGTTTAGCTATGTGGACCTTTGCACATTTATTTATACGTTAATTGTATAATTTACTTTTTGTAATAATTTACTTCTGCACACTGTTAAGTGAGTAAAGGTAGATGATTTGTATTCAATTGTTACAGTGTATATACATCAGTGAGATCTGTGTTTATACATACATATCGAATTTGTGCCAACACAACTCCCCTAGAAGGGACGTGCGTTTGTTTCGCCCCTTCTTGTGCTTTGTCAAGGCACTAAATACTTTGGTTTATCACTTTCAGTTTGATTCACAAGTACATTCAATTTTTTAGTTTAACAACAGAAATACATTTCTTCTCAGTGATCCTTTGGTGATCTGCTGCTTTGTCTTCAGTATTAGTTTGTAGATTAACACATTTCCGTGGTCTTGGGGGTTTTGGAAGAGAAGGAATGAGAATCGGGTTAGTCTCTAAACTGCTGGTGTCTAGGAGCAGATCACCAACCAGTTGACAATATTGTGTGAAGGTAATTTGTGATTTGGGAAATCCCACCTTGCTCCGGTGAGTATCATCCACTGTTCTGGGGTTCTGTTTATTCATGAAGATGCTGCACCATTACGCAGTTCATTTTCTGTGGTGACAACCACTTGATATTAATTCCTTGGATCTGAATACGTTTATCGTTCCCAAAGTCTGGGATGAGGATGTATTATATGCTGTAGGTTCTTATTTGAAACAGTTTGTTTCATTGCTTTTTTTGCTGTCAGTTGTTTTCAGGTTTCATTTAAATTCCTAATAGGATTTGTATTTAGACGGTAAGGTCTTGTGCTGTTTTTAACATGCGTGAAATTTCTATTACCAATCCTTATGGTTTTGTGGTGCCGGTATTCCCATTTAACATGCGCAAGGTTTCCAGTTATAAATAGAGGTGTTTTACTATGCGTGTCTAATTGTTTGGGTTTCCATTTGGCCTTACCGCGGTGTCTGCAATTAGTTGTAATTATAAATAGAGGTGTTCTATTGGGCGTGTCTAATCGTTTGGGTTTCTATTTGGCTGATTAACGTATAGATACATGTGCAAAGGTCTAAATAGCTAAACCGTATCTATATCTCAATTAACAGATCAGCAGGTGGATGTTGATCTATATGTAGCCACTGACCACTGACCACCATACAACTTGGTCAAGTGAGAAAGTGAATGAAAGAGGACAAAAAAGAGAAAAGAAAATAATATACAACGGGGTAGAGCGCACAGACTAGTTTTATTCACCTAACACAAACTAACACTTCTGAGGTTTAACACATGTAAACACGACACTGGATGTTATTTATTTATCTTAAAGTACAAAATGTAAACTTTTTTCATTGAATTTTGTTAAATTGTGTACATAATTTTTCTGAAACAAATTCAATGCTGCATATTAGCTTTTTAAAATTCAAACAGATTCTGCATTGATTATATGGATCAGTAAATTTCTCTTACCTTAGATTGAGCAAGAGACTTTAAGGGGATGACAGTGTATGGCCATGTATTATAAGTGATAAAATATGTAAAAAGGATATTGCAAGCCACCTTGGAGGGTTGTGACCTTATCAAGGAACTGGACCGTTGTCCTCATTCCTTTATTTGGTCACAAAACTTAAACTCCTTGGTGATTTGCAATAACCCTATAACGTACACTTAGTACGAATTCTTCAGCTTAATCAGTGTCAAACGGCCTATTTTTATATAATGCTTGCACATTATTTGATGGTATCCCAGAGTCTTTGATGTTTTAGTCAAGCAGCATTAAAGATTCAACATTTTAAATTGCCATAAAGTAAAAGGAATTAAAGCTCAAAAGACAATTCCTGATTTACGCTATGTATCAATGGTCCTCATTCCGAGTCTGGAGGTAACCATACCGCTATTTGCGGCATGGCTGCCTCCGAACTCGTCCAAACTCCGGCCTGGTAAATGGAGTAATTACCGGTCCATTCCGAGGTCGGAGGGACCGGTAATTCCCCATTCACCAGGGCCATTCCCCATTCCCATTTGAGCCCCATAGGGCTCAATGGGAATTGGGAAGGCGGCAATTACGGTACCGTAAATTACGGTACCGTTATTCGCCCCGGAGTCCCTTTGCGGGTCCCATCCTTAACGCCTGCTAAAAGCAGGCGTTAAGGAAGGACCCGCAAAGGGAATTCGTTGTAGGGCGGTAAGGGTTTAACGGCAACGGTCTCGTTACCGGTGACCGTTAACCCTTACCGCCCTACTCGGAATGAGGCCCATTGTATTGAATCTTTCTTTCACTTGGGGATTCAGAGCAAATTTTATGAGATTGAATTAATAATGTATAGTTTATGTATAATGATCTATTGATTGATTTATTATTACTTAGTTCCCTGTATTGCTTTTATGCAAAATAAACATTTTACCTGCCTAACATTCCCTGATCGTATCCTGACTTTCTTTGAGGATAGTCCTCACCATTTGAATGAGCTGACCATCTCATTATTAGCCAAGTTTTTTATCTGAAGAAGCAATAGCTGAGGAATGTAATGCAAACAGGAGAAACACAACTCATATACTTCAGTGCGCACATAGATGATCCATGTTCATTTTTTAGGCAGATGCAAAAGGTTATTTTTATTTATTTATTTTTTTTTTTATTTATTTGAACTTTACTCGGTGAAAACCAAGTTTTGTCAAAAATCGACAGTAGTATGTGGTGCAAATGTCCCTTGATAGCAATGGAAATGCGGTGTTGCTGCTTTGCCTCCCCCACCTAGCAAGGTCACATTGAACAGGGCTCCTCCACTGGTCACAAGCCTGCTACTGTGGCAGACCACCTTTGGGGTCTTGCTGTCTAATTTGGTCGAACACCAGGTCGATGAGTTTAGCTAAGGCTTGCGACCACTTGTTGTTTTCACCGGAAATCAGTCTATTCCACAGATCGTCTGTTTGGAATATCCATAGATTGTCGTCAAGCGCAGGGAGGTACAGACTTCTAGATTCCTTCGTGTTCACACATTCCATCACCAAATGATTCAGTGTTTCCGTGGAATCGATCTTTTTGCATAATCTACAATGTTTATCCCCTCCGCCTCCTCTAATGGCAATGATCTCTCTGGTGGGCAGCAGGTTGAGCCTTGCTCTCATAATCAACATTCTCAGTCCTTTTTCGGGGAACTTGGCGCAGTACTGTAATGGTTTTTTTGCCTTATTGAAGGTAGGTGGAAGGTGGTTTAGCAGTTTGTTCCCGGTAGCATTTTCTATGGTCGTGATCCAATCCAGGTCTTCTATTTTCTTTTTAGTTCTGTCGGGGTTTTCTTTTAGCTCTTTATCTGAGCATTCAATTTTTGCCAGATCGTCCCTTCTCCTTTTGGCCCAGTTTTTCAGGGCCGTGCACTTCCCAGTTTCGATTTCCTCACGTATGGATGCCACAATGGATAGCGCGTCGGCCATGATGATGTTTCTATATAGGCGCATCGCACTTTGGTCAACCATGGAAGCCAAGGAAAGCAGCCCTAGTTCTCTCCTGATCGCCGGCATGGAGGTGGATTTTGGGAGCCCTAGTACTGCTTTCCACACATGTCCTTCCAGCTTGGCCCACGTATTCCGTGGGAGGTGTAACAAGGTCTCTGCTCCGTAGATTAGCGTCGGCACCACCTTGGCTTTATAGAAAGTTATCGCCGGAAGCAGGGAGAATTTGCCAAATTTGCGGTCAATCGCTCTGGTTTGGGCTGTGAGATGTTTGACTTTGTCCCATAGTTGGCTTTGTAAGCTCTTTTCCGTTTTGGAGCTGTCCAAGTTGATCCCCAGGTATTTGTAAGACTTTACAATTTCAATTTTGGTTTTTTCCAGGTATATTTAGTATTTTTTAGTATTTTATTTATTTCTATAGCGCACCAGGCCCAGGGGCAACCGGGCGCTTAACTTAGTTACAACAAGATGAAAGCATGACAAGGCAATGTGACAGAGTATTACAGGAGTATTACAGGAGGATTTACAAAATTTACAGAATATACATTCAAGCGAATATCGATAAGGCAGTGATTTACAGGATAGTTAATAAGGGATGCAGAGTAGGTCAAAGTGCAAGTAGGGCAGTAAACTGGTGTTAGCTGTCTTGGGCGGATAGCCAAGCTTTGGTAAGGTGTTTGAATTTCAGGAAGGAAGGTTCTGCTCTAAGGTCATTGGGGAGTGAGTTCCAAAGTTTGGCTGCCAGGATGGGGAAGCTGGTTCCACCTGATCTTTGGAGATTAAAACGCGGGATGACAAGGCAGTTGGCTTGGGCCGCTCTGCGAGGTCTGGTGGAATTGTGGAAAGAGAATCTGTTTGCCAGGTAGCGAGGGGCTTGGTTGTGGAGGCATTTGTGTGTGAGAGCCAGGGACTTCAAGGAGATGCGATGTGGGATAGAGAGCCAGTGCAGGTTGCGCCTGGTGTCAGATATATGCTGGTGCCTAGGAATGTTAAGGGCCGCTCTGATCGCATTGTTTTGGACAATTTGTAGCTTGTTTAGGTTGCGGAGATTAGTACCTAGATAGAGGGCATTACAGTAGTCGACCTTGGATAGTACGAGGGTCCTGGCCAAGGTTACGCAGTTGGCTGTGGTTAGGAACGGGCGACAGGCGGTGATGAGCTTGCAAGTATACGCTGCTGCAGATGAGACTGCGTTGGACTGTCTAGTCAAGGATAGGGTTGAGTCAATGTAAATCCCTAGGGTTTTCGTGTCCTTAGCAATAGGGATGGTGTTCCCATCAATGGTGAAAGACTTGAAAGCAGGGTCAAGTTTAGTGAGTTTTTGTGGTGAACCAAGAATGAGGAGCTCTGTCTTTTCATCATTTAGGCAGAGGCCGTGTTGGGCCATCCACGCTTGGATGACCTGGTAGATGGCGTTGATGGCGAGGGAGTCAGTTGTGTAGTCTCCTGTGATGGGGATTAGTATCTGAGTGTCGTCAGCGTAATTGGTATACGTGACGCCCAAATGGTCCAGAATATCAAAAAGGGGTTTGGTAAACACGTTATATAACGTGGGCGAGACACAAGACCCTTGATGCACACCACAAGAGACCGGAGCGGGTGGTGCGGCCGCAAGTGGTGAAAACACGCGCATTGATCTATTATCCAGGAAGGATCTGATCCAAGTAGAGGCATTTTCTGAGAAATGTGCGGCTGATTTGAGGTGATGGCAGAGAATTTTGTGATTGACAAGATCAAAAGCAGCAGAGAGGTCCAGGAGAAGTAATAACGTCAGTTTGCCTTTGTCTTTGAGATCTTCGATCTGCGTTTTTAAATCGATAAGGGCGGTCTCAGTGCCATGGCGAGGCCGGAACCCTGATTGCCTGAGTCCCAGAAGTTTATTTGATTCAAGGTATTCCTGAATTTGTAGGTAGGCCACGCGGTCAAGGATTTTTAGTAAAAGAGGTACAGTGGTAATTGGTCTGTAGTTTGTGGGTATGCTGGGATCCAGGGTAGGTTTTTTCAGAAGCGGGATGACCCACGCATCCTTAAGATTGTCCGGTACAATCCCAGAGCTAAAGGAGGAGTTGATGAGCGTAGTGATGAATGGTGCTAGGTCGTGAGCTGCTTCCTTAATAATAGGTGCAGGACAAAGGTCACCCTGACAATTGGACGGTTTAAGGCTAGTGATGATCTTTTCCACTTCGAGAATGGAGAGTGGAGAGAAGCTAAAAGGAGTCAGAGAGTCTGTGATAGAGAGGTTTATGGTAGGTATAGGGATCTGTAGAGGGTTAGATTGAAGGCTAGATTGTTTGTTGTTGATTTTAATTTGGAGAGTGGCAATCATACCTAGGAGAGCTTCTTGGATTTTGGAGCACCAGGTGCTATCTTTGGTACAGGTGTCAGGTGGAGTAACAGGAGTTTCAAGTTCTTTTAGGATTTTAAACAATTCTTTGGTGTTAGATTTGGCTTGTTCGATGCGTTTGTTGTATGTGTCTTTTTTTGCCTGGAATATAGCTTCCTTGTAGTTAAGGGTGGCCAGGAGTACGCATGATTTGTTAGCTAGAGAGTGATTGCTTCTCCAGTGGGATTCTGCAATTCGTTTTTCTTTGCGTAGAGCTCTGAGATGGGGTGTAAACCAAGAGTTTAGGTGGGCTCGAGGTTTAGATTTTCTCAGTTTCGAGGGTGCAATGGTGTCTAAGGCTATAAGCATGGCCCGGTTGAATGTGTCGACCAGGGCCGTAGGGTCAGAGCATGAGGGATCCCGGTCATTGAGAGCTGGAAGGAGGAGGGGGAGGAGTCTATCGCAGGTAATGTTGCGTTTGTTACGGGTGGCCATAGCCGGGGCAATGTTGTGAGGGAGGCTGATAGGTTTGGACTCAATATTGAATGTAATTAAGTTGTGGTCTGTCCAGGCGCACTGTTGGTTAGAGGTGATGTTGATGGGACAGTTGAGGGCGGCTAGCCAGTCAAGGGTTCTGCCCTTGATGTGGGTGGGTTGGTTTAGGAACTGAGTGAATCCAGCATTAGTGAGGATGTTGTCAATAGACGAAGCAGCAGTGTCCTTGGGGTCGTGGAGGCCTAAGTTGAAATCCCCCAGTATCATGACCTGAGAGATAGCTTTGGTGTTGTGTGTGAAGATGTTAGAGAGGTCCTCCGCGAAGGTGGATAGTGGGCCGGGTGGCCGGTAGAGTAGATGGAAGGTGATAGAATGGTTAGGTGTGACAGCTAGTTTAGCTGTCAGTGCTTCCAGAGTGGAGGAGTGATGTGTGGCTGAGAGGTGGAAGTTCAGAGCGTTTTTGTGGATGATGGCGATGCGACCTCCTTTAGATTGGATGGAATTACGGTCATGTCTGATAATGTTGTAGCCTGGAGGGATAGCGAGGGAGAGAAGAGGACCTGAAGCTGGGTGGAGCCAGGTTTCAGTGATTGCTATAAAGTCTAGGTCAAGGTTGAGGATCAAGTCAGCTACTTCTAGGGCGTGAGCCGGGAGTGATCTGGCGTTGATTAGCGCGCCTTTGATAATGTTTGAGTTAGGGGAGTTGGAAGATGGTGGTAGATTAGGTGTAAGTGTGGGTGGTGACAAAGGGTGAGGCAGTTTGATGCGGTGAGCTAAATGATGGGAAGCGTGGGTAAGACGCGAGCCAAGTCTAGCATTTCTCAAGGAGATAGAGCAGGGTAGGTTAGGTAAAGGTCTGGTGGCGAAGTGCTGGATCCAGAGGGCTGGGTTGTTAAGATAAGGGTTGGTGTGGTGAGCGTGGGATGGCATAGTTGAGGTGTGATGCAAGTAAGAGTGGCAGATAGGGGTGGTGGTATGGTATAGTGCAGTGCAGCCAGAGTGCAGTATAAGGAGGAGAAGGGTGGGCAGCAGTCTGGTAAGTAGGGTACTGAAAGAGTACAGAGGAGAGTTTGCAGTAGTTAGACTGTTGGTGGGGGGCATGTTGACCTAGTAGAGTCTAAGCGCGCGTGGTCTGGTAAGGATCGCGAGGGCGACCATATGACACTTACACAATTACAGTAGTCCGTTAGCGACCATAAGGCACAACACAATTGTTTAACTTGTCTGTTCCTTTGTTGATCACTTTCTCCATTACCATGATTTTCGTCTTTGTCTTATTAATCGCCAAGTGGTTTTTCTCGATATACTTTTCGAGGTTATGTAATTTTCTTTGCAATCCCACTTTGGTCAGGTCGATGAGAATAACGTCATCTGCGTACATTAGGCGAGGGATCTCCATTTTCCCTAACTTCGGGGGAAAGGCACGAATTTTCGCTTCAGCTTCTTGATAGTCTCCTAAGAAGGCTAAGAACAAAGCAGGGGCGAGCGGACATCCCTGTTTGACACCTCGTCTCACCAGAATTTCCCCTGAGAGGGCGCCTTGATGGTTCAGTTTTACTCGCATTTTTGTGTCTGTATTTAAAGCCATCATGGGTTCCAAGATGTTTGCTGGACACTTCCAGCCTTGAAGCTTTGACCATAGAGTGGGCCTATCGACCATGTCAAAGGCCTTTGAGAGATCGACAAAAGCCAAGTAGACCTTCGGTGCTCCTTCTTTAATTCTGGCTTTGAGAATATTTAACACCATTAGATTGATGGTAGTTGAACCCTTTTTTTGAAATCCTGATTGGAGTGGGTCCTTAGCCGGACTTTTTTTCTCCCAGTCCCGAAAGTGGTCCAAGAGACGGGAGGCATATAATTTGCCCAGGATATCCAACAACGCTATTGGCCTATAGCTTGCTGGTTCTTGCCTTGGGCCCTTCTTGTAGATTGGAACGATCACAGCCCTTAGCCAAGATTCTGGCAACATCTTTGTTCTGGCACATTGGGCAAATATTTTACTGATCCAATCGGCCCATTCCACAGGAGATGATTTAAGGTCTGCGTTGGTTAACCCATCCGGTCCAGGCGCTCTCGATGTTTTCAGCTTCCGTATTGCGATTTCGATATCTTCAGTATTGGACAGGTCTACCCATGGTATTTCATGGTCAGCTATCATTTCTTCCATGCTACCTGGGAGTCCCTCAAATTCGGCCGTGAAATATTGGACCCACCTTTCTTCAGCTACCGCATTTGCAGTGATAGTCCTTTGGTCAGGGTTCTTATCCTTTATAAGGGTCCAAAATTCACTAGCTTTTTTTGCGGATAGTTTAGACATCATCTCCTCTGCGTCTCTTTGGTATTGCATGGCTCTCTGCTGTCTGAGCCAATTTTTGTATTTTTGTTGTTCTAGACCCCAGCTCTTCCAATCTTCTATTGTGTTGGATTTCTTTGCTATTCTTAGCAATCTGCGGACCACTTTTCTTTTAATCACCAGATCCTTATTATACTGGTGGGCCGTGAAGATTCTTTCATTTTTCTTCCTTGAACCCTTGACTTGGTAGGCCAGTAACAGGGGCAAGTAATTTGGTCGTTGATTGGTGTCCCACTTGGGGTCGCAGGCCCCTTTCAGGTCCCAAGCTCGTTTAATTTTTTCAATGTCTTGTTCCTTCAGACGAAGTCGGGTTTGTTGTGGATTGACCTCAGTCGCCCAGTCGTAGATGTTTGGTTGTTTCTTAGACGTCTGCCATGAGCATTTCAATAGGCTGTGATCACTATTGGCAGTTTGTTGGACCATAAAACTTGTCAAATCCCTGATGAGCCCGTTGGACACAAAAATGTGATCTAAGGTTGCTTTAGAATCATTACGTTCCCACGTTGGAAGATTCGTTTGATTGGGGAACAGTGTGGCCACGTTTTGAATGCTTCTCGAGCTCAAGATGTTATTCCAGGCCTTTCCTCTCTTTACGGTAGGGTCGGCTAATCCCCGGGATTCAGTGGGGCATTTGATGTTTGCCATGGGTTCGATGCATTTGGCATTGAAATCCCCGCAGATAATCAGTTCAATTTTCTCAAATTCTTCATAAAGCTGGTCAATCAGAGCACTCATGTTGTCACAGAAGACTTTCGTAGATGTGCGCTGTGGATTCCAATAACAATTAACAATAGCCACCATTTTTTGCAAAGTATTTTCAGACTTTGGATTTTTTTCCTCCTGTGTGGTTAGGATTACGAGTGTTTCATATGACTGTTTCCACAGCGTTGGTTCTGTTAGGCCTGAGCCTGATTTTATCGCTATGAGCAGACCAGACGATGGTCTTCCCATCGGGCCTTTTACTGCCGGTGCGATCACCAAGGAAAACCCATCTAAGGCTGGTTGTTTCATCAGCCAGGTTTCCTGCAGGCATAAGATGTCAAACTGGCTTAGGTCAACGTCTCCTGGTGTCGTGAGATGCATATGGCCTCTCGTATTCCAGGATCCGAGAGAGATAGTTTCCTTGCAGGGGTGTTCGCTTATTCTCTCCTTGCAGTTGTCCTCGGTGCAAACCGCCCCAGGTCGTTGCTATTTAGCCTGGTTTTTCTTCCAGGTCGTCGTTAGCCATTTCCATGGTCCCATTGGTTGTTTCTTGATGTTATCCCTTTTTTCTTTGGGACTACCCCCGACCATCCTTCTTTGATGTCGTTGCTCTTGATCGGATTTGCCAGGCGGGCCCCTTTGTCTCTGATCTTCTCTGTATCTTCTCGAAGAATACCACGTCTGCTCCTGCTTGTTTTTTGTGCTGTGATATAGTGGTAACTTTGAATCATCCCTCTCCCCTACTTCAGTTCCACGCTTTTCACCCTTCTCTTGGTACTCTTGTCTATGGTGTTCTTGTCTCTGTTGTGGGTTGGTATATCGATTATCTCGGTATAGTTCTTCCGTTCTTGATCTAAAATGGTAATGTGTTTTATGCCTCTCCACCTTTCCCTCATCCAGGTCTTGCGTGCCCTTCCTGTTCTTTAGTTCCGTCAGGCGGAAACCCATTTGATCCAGTTCTTGATATACCGAGTCATTAATATCTTTAATGGCTGCTTCTTTCAGATGGAGAAACGCTTTCGCCCTCTTCTCCCTATGATAGGGTTCCACCAGCACCAGATCTTTCGTTGAGATATTTTTCAAGATTTTTACTTTCTTTGTAATTTGTAGGACAGTCGGTCTGTTTAGGATGATAAAGTTTTTATCTGATGCCAATTGTTCAAGTTTAAATATTCTAATCTCTTTTCGACCTTTTCTTCTCTTTTCAGGATCGTCTTTGGCTAGGCGCTCTTTTCGTGGACTGATCCGCCACTCTTTTATTCCCTTAGTTGCTGGGGATGTGGGTGGTGTAGTTCTTTTGTTCTTATCCCCACTTTGGGAATTGTCATCCTTTACTCTTTGCTCTGTTCTGCTTTTAGAACTGAGTTCTTCCGATCTGATTTGTCCCTCTTTCTCTTTGTTAATCGATGGGGTCGAGGTTTCTTTTCCACCTAAGGCTTCTTTTTTTTTTTTTCACACAGTCCATCAGTTGGCTCGAAAATCTCAACGACCTCGTTTTCCGAATAGGTGGATGCATTCATTAGGTCCGAGCATTCTAAGAATTCCTCCACTGTTTTCGGTGATTTGGGCTGGTTGGCTTCTTGGTGATTTTTAGTTTGTATTGCATCCTCTTCATCTACCGCCCTCAGGGCTGGATCGGCTGTCTGCTTCGTGGGCTTCATGAAGTTAATTTTTGTTTCCGTTTGGATCCTTACTGGTGTTTTAAGCTTCTGTGGCAACAGCCGGTGGCTCTCTTCCCGTTTCCCTTGATTTAAGCCAAGCAGGATGTTCTCTTTTCTCTGAGGGCGAGACCCCTCCTCACTCCCTTGAGCCACCCTTGAGGGCGGTTTTACTTGCACTTCGTTGTTCCACTTTTCCATCTCCTCGATTTTCTTTTCCAGTACTTCGATTTTTTTTTCCCACAGTGTCTTGTAAATGGGTTGAAACTGCGGTGTCCCTGGTCCTGTGAGTCCTGGTATTGCTTGTCCGAGCTGTAGGGCCATGGTCCCAATTTTTTTTTCTTTTCAACGGCGTCTGATTTTGTTACCCAGTGGTTATGTTGTTTGAGCATTTTTTCACTGGTTTCTAGGAAAAGGGTTTCCATATGAGCCAATTTCTCCATCGTATTAGATAGGATTGCCGTATTGTCTTGTACATTCCCCTTGATTGACTTGTATAATTTACAGAATGGCGCTAATACGATGGTCATCGCTGACATGATAGCGATCATGTCTGGTTTCTTGTTGGATGATTCGTTCTGTAATGACACTGCAATCTCACTAAGTCGTCTCTGTTTCGGGGGAGTAGGCATTTTCTCCGATCTTCTCGCTTGGGCTACTGAATCAAAGGTGGCCCCTTCTCCTGATGGTCCTTGATCTCTGTCAGTGATTCTCCCCATTCTGGGGGAACCGCCACGCCTCCCAGCCGTATCTTTGTTCGATTTAGGGAGCGCCTCTTTCATTCTTGGCATAGCCTTTTGTTGGCCAGGGCTTAGGTGGGGCTTCATCCACGCCCAACGCTCCTCTTTGTTCTTATTGGTCTGTGAAGTTTGATCCGTGGTCCTGTCCTTCTCTCTCTCTATTCGACTCTCTTCTTCTTTGTCATCGTCCCCGATCACTATCTCCTCTCTTGATGTTGTGCCTGCGTCGCAGGGGCTTTCCGTTTGTATGTTCTCGGGGTTTCTCGTGAACTGACCCTGTGGGTCCATTTGTCTTCCCTCAGGAACCTCAGTCTCTTTGGGTTTTTCGGCTTCCTTGGGTAAATTGTTTGTTAGATTGTTGATCATTTCATTCCGGGACCTGTTTGGAGACCCTGTTTTATTTATTAATCCAATCGATGGCTCTGTACTCCTCTGTTTTTGGGCGGGCTGAGGTTCGGTTACTAGTTCCAGCATCTCTGCGTCTGATATTTCAGTATCGACGCTCTGTTTTCTTTTATGTTGCTGGGTGAAGAAGGATTTGAGCGAGTGGAACGTCAAGGGGTTGGGAAGCCCTTTAGGAATAGGGGCTCCTCTATTGGGACCTTTTGTTGGTTTTTGTTCCACCGGTCCCGTGTGTTTTCTAGATCTCATGGTTGCTCTCTTCTTTGCTCCTTGGGATCTCACAATAGATGGCATAGTGGTTTTATTTCTCTTCTTCTTTGAGACCCCCGCTCCCGCCTTCAATTGTTCTCCGTCCGTTTCTTTATTGGAGTCATCCAGTTCTCTCTCCGTTTGGTCGTCACTATCTGTGGCATCTGTTTCTAGCTCTGACTCACTCTCCGGGTTCGATCCTTTCCCTTTGTCTCCGGGGACTTTTGTCAGGGTAGACATCTTCGGCCGGGTCTTTCCCTCGTCTAGGTCGCTGGTCTCTGCCTCCCCGTTGGTTTCGTGGAGCATCACCTCAATTTGAAGTGGGTTTGATGTCTGGTCATATTTGTCCCTTTCGGTAATGCTGTTAGTGGCCACTTTGTCTTTTTCCCTCCTGGGATTCGACTTGGCTCCAAATGTCGAGCTGTGTGGTGAAAGTTCTCTTTGTTCACTTATTACCGTAATTTCTTTTAGTTTTAGTATTTCCGCTGTCTCTTTTCCTTCCCATAACACTCTGGTTGATATGACGCAATTGGGAGCTGCGCTCCTCCGGGCTTCTGAGTTTATGCCTGGTCTCTTAGGAGACTGCTGTATCCTCGCGTTCATTGTTCGTTCCTTTTCTGGGTTTGTATTCCGCGTCGCTTCTTTCGCCTCTTTCACCTCACACAAACGCAGGCTAGTGTCGGGCACTCCAGAGCCCCTCCCCGATTCTCGCCGCCAAGCCCCACCGTTCCCTTCGTCCATTGGGTCAGCACTGATCGATCCTGATCCTTGGCGGCTGACGGTCGGATTGCGCGGACCTGGAGGAGGTCCACCCATCCGCTGGTCCAAAGCCACCTGGACCCGGCCTTCCTCTCGTTGCTCCTCCCCTGGCTGCTCCGGTTCCAAGGGCCTGGGCTCGGCCTGTTCCTGCCCATGCGACGCCACCCCCGTTTCCAGCGGGTCCGCTGAGCTGTCTGTACCGTCCAGTGTGCCGCGAGGCTCGGGTAGGTTGTCTTCATTCTTGTCAGAAATATTGGCGATATTTTCGCCCAAACCATATGTAGTCCGTTTGAATGTTTTAATGTTTGGAGTTGTTGCTAGAGGCTCCGAAATTGACGGGGTCGCGGGCAGTCTGTATGCCGAGTCTGACTTGCTCCTCCTTCTACCCGGGCTCGTGTCTTTCCCACGCCCAGGCTTAGCTGTCTTCGCCGGGCGTCGATCTTTTAGGGTAGGTTTTACAGCCCTCGGGTCCTGGATACCAACGGGGGGACGTACCTCGGGTTCCATTCGGGAGCGGCATCGCGTCTGCAGCGGACTGCTGCAGACTGGCTCACACCTCAGCCTCACAACTCCGCTTCACCGCTCCGCGGTGGCAGGTAGAAGAAATAGCACCTTCCGGACAAAACAATGTGGTCAGACTGGCTCACACCTCAGCCTCACAACTCCGCTTCACCGCTCCGCGGTGGCAGGTAGAAGAAATAGCACCTTCCGGACAAAACGATGTGGTCAGACTGGCTCACACCTCAGCCTCACAACTCCGCTTCACCGCTACGCGGTGGCAGGTAGAAGAAATAGCACCTTCCGGACAAAACGATGTGGTCAGACTGGCTCACACCTCAGCCTCACAACTCCGCTTCACCGCTCCGCGGTGGCAGGTAGAAGAAATAGCACCTGAGGCGTTTAGAGCACTGAGTCCAGCTGAGCTCTTTTCCTTTCTCCCCTGGAAAGGTTATTACTAATCAGACGGGAAAGAACAGCTTTTTGGACCGGCAGGATTGGAGACAATTGTAACTGCTAATTGTTCAACCCAATTGAGTTTCTGGATATACCATATTATTAGTATCTCAGGAACGTGTTTTCAGCTACTTCCATTCTCCTGGGAATAAGTCAAAGCACCTTCAGCAAATCAGGCTATGCACCCGATCTAGCCTGATGCACAGTGATGCCTGCCAGCACTCCACCTCCCACAACACTGATAAAGAAAACACAGTATACATGTGTTTCATTGCTTCATTTGTAGGGCACGTTATCTACCAGAGTCAGCCATGTATTTTAATATTGGAATCTAACTCCCAGAAATTAAATGAGTGAAACCACTACAACTTCTAATTTTCAATTAAAAGGAGGAATATATCTTAGGACATCTGTTATAAAGTATCACAAATTATCTAGATGTATTAATTGTCAAACAGCATAAACCCATAAACTCAACATATCCTTCAATTATCTGTCGAAGAGTCGTTGAATCCCTTCATTTTACAACATCATCATCAGCATAAACAAAGCAAAGTGTTGGGCATCCGGACAAATACGCCATTTCAACAGTTTCAGATAAAGCCCTAACTCTAAACCATTCAAATAAAGAATGAAAAGTAGGGGAGCCAGAACACACTCTTGGTGAATACCCTGAAAAATTGCGTTCCCACCTTTGCCATAGGTCATAAATGCTGTGGCCCCTGAATACGGTTCAATTTTCATACTTGAAAGCTTCTAATTCAGATCTAATTCATGGAGAACTGCCCATAAGGTGTGTGTGCATTTTGACCTTGTTGGAGACCATGGCTAAGTCCCTGAAGGCAGAAAGAGATCATCGATCCAACAGCTGCAATACTTGTCCACCATCAGCAAAAGGTGCATTGCTCTGTGGCCATAGATTCATGGATTCCCAACTGTGAATCAAATGAAATATCATTAGTCTTGGCTGAATGCTGCAGTCCAGTAAGAAGTACTTTGCCCTTCACCTTGAGGGAGATATCACTCAGTGCCACTATGCAAAATTTGGTACAGAAACTCTGTCACTTTTTTTGAACTGGGACAATGATACAAGTTGCCTGTAAAACCCTTATTGTGAGAACTCATTTTAGTAAGTTTAATCAATGAGGGCCCCAAAGTTTAACTTAAGGTGTCCACTTATAAAAATATACATCATGTGGGCCGCAGCCTTGTGACAGCCCAATGCTGTTAAAATGTGACCTACTTCAATTACATCATTGCTAACTGCCTGTCTACTCAGGCTTGGAAATCCACCCATTTGTGGGCGTGCTAAGCCTTTGCCACATCCATAAACCTCCCTAAAATCACCATGCAAGTCAGAATCTGAGATGTTACCCACTAACACATTGTCCTGAGAATCCTGACATAGTTGGATGGTGACCCTTACTAGTTGCTTGGGGGGCAGTGGGTCTTCATAATCGAGCCTCAACAGAATGATTCATCAGAAGACGAGCACATATCTCAGCATTCGGAGAATACAAGTGGGATACTATTGACCAGAACGCCTGTTTGGGATCATATTTCTTTTGCCTTTGAATTCCTGCACTGGCTTAAACTTGCACAAATATCGTTTTAATCATTCTACATAACACATTTAACATTCCATCTGTATGGGCCTCACTTTTGAGACAACAAGTGAGCCCAAAGATGTATACTGCTATATGGTAATGTTTAGATTTGGCCTGCTTGCTGGTGGTGGGCTGGTCTTCTGTGAACTCTGGGGATTTCCTGGTCGGCATCTGCACCAGGGGCCGCTTTTGTCTAGGTACATAGGTTTTTCTCCTCATCTTACCCCCATAAACCACACCCCCTACCTTCCAACTCTCATCCTCCACGTCCCTTTAAAGAAATACGTGTTACAAAGCTTCCAGTATATTATCCTCACCCGTATATATCAGTTTTTCATCATATTGAACTACTTTTTATCCAAAGGCGATTTGAAAGTAAACTAATTGTCAACCCATGATTTTCAAATCTTCTTGTAAGAGAACATACACACCCTATTTAGAGGAGTGTGTTGCTCAGGTAATGTAATATGGGGCCTCAATGAATAACTTCTCCAGGTCTATTTAAATGTTTTTACATTTTTTTTTTATTCGCAGATTAGTTTAATACAAAATCTTTTTAACTAAATACATCCTTATCTCAATTCTCCTTCAGGTTTTCATATTTTTAAGTACCCCCATTTCTATTGGAGTCTAATAAATTAAAACATTCCTTTAGAAATTTGACTACTGCAATGGTCAGCACAGTCATCTCCCCTCAGCAGTAGGGACCACCAGTCTTCTGCTGTTAGAATAGTGTATCCTGCCGAAAAACACATGACATGTCTGGTCCTAATCAACATTAAGGCCATACATTTTGTGAACAAATGTGAGAGATCTTCAGCTGAGCCTGAAGCCTTACAGAATCTGCAGCCCATGGAGTGTGGGCCAAGCCTAGCTCTAGATGACAGAACCTCCGTCGTTTTAAAGTGATTCAGTCTGAACCCCATAAATTGGGCCCCGTAATTTGGATCCGGAAATTTACTCAGATAGTCTGGGACATTGTCCCTGCTGCTTATTTCCTTCACAAGGTTATAGAAGAGTTATTTGTTGTTTGCTTCATTGTTTGTTGTGATCCAGTCTAGTGTCCAGTGCTTCTACTTGACTTTCCCTGGGTTAGACCACAGTTTCTCCAATGAGTCAACCAACAGCCCCAGTGTGGCTCTACAGTCGGCTCCCCACTTTGCCACAGCCGTACCGTTTTCTCTCTTCAGTTCTGCTCTTATTGTGGCCAGTATTAAAGATGAGTTCTCGTTCATACATTTTCCACAAAACGTCAGTGTTTTCCAATCTACTGCCACTTTCAGAGAGCTCAGACACATTTCACGTCTGATTATCTGGATTGGTACTGCTCTTAGGAGACCCAGGACCCATCTCCAGAAGATCCCCTCCAGAACGGCCAGTGTTTTTTGGGAAACGAGAACAGAACATCTGCTCCGTAGGTCAGCACCGGCACAAGCTTTACTCTGTACATCTCTATTATTGGCACAGAGAGTACCAGAAAAACCTGCGTTGCAGAATTAATAGGCCGATTGCTTTCCCTATTACAGAGAAAAGGGTGTGTGTTTCCACTGAATTGTTGGAAATATGAGCCCCAATGTACCCCAAGGTACTTAAAGGAGTCCACAGAGTCAATCGCCTCAGCTCCCAGTCCCCATTCGAACAAGTGTTTCCTCAATACACTTCCCTTTTTCAATGTTAAGATCTTTACTTTTTCGATGTTCATTTGAAGGTCGTTTTCCAGTGGGTATTAATTTAGTTTTTCCAATTGCCTTTGTAGGCCTATCACTGTTTGGTCTAGGAGGACTAAGTCGTCTGCATAGTGTAGACAGGCCATTTTAGCTGCACCGAGTTTGGGCAGAAAGCATCTGTTTTCTTCCGTAAAGTTAGTCAAATTAGATATACAAAGATTAAATAACGCAGGGACCAGAGGAACCCCTGCTAGAATCCTCTTTGAGTTGGGATCTCTTCGCTTAGCCACCCATTGGCGTTTAATCGCACTCTCATCTTGGCGTCAATATGGAGAGCCATTATCTGGACCCGGAGATATTCCGGGCACTCCCAGGCTGTCAGTTTGTTCCACAACCGCTGCCTGTTAATGCTGTTGAAAACTTTTTTAACGTCCACAAGGGCTAGATGGATTTTACACTTCACTTTGAGGGCTTTGTCCTTTAGCAAGGAAATTAGAAAGATCTGACAGTTGTCCCCAGACCCTTTACAAATCCAGTGTGAAAGTTGCTATTTCGACCTTCTCTATGTGACAACTTGTTTAATCTCTTTAGTAATAGTGCTGTGTACATTTTACCCATCACATCTAGGAGGGAAATAGCCGGTAGCTGTTAGGATCATGTCTATTGCCAGTCATAAATATCGGGATCACATTTGCCAATTTCCAGGAGGCGGGGATGTTTTGCGCTGCCAACACGTTCTTCAAAATTAGCCCCAGCAGTACGGACTATTGTTCCAG
Source organism: Ambystoma mexicanum (assembly GCF_040938575.1). Taxonomy (NCBI): domain Eukaryota; kingdom Metazoa; phylum Chordata; class Amphibia; order Caudata; family Ambystomatidae; genus Ambystoma; species Ambystoma mexicanum. The sequence goes on along the minus strand of NC_090928.1, from coordinate 791,791,328 downwards.
GTTTACTTTTAAGGTTGTATTAGAAAGGTTGGCCCGGCCTGAGGCATGCAAGACGTTTGCACGCCTTATCAGATTTACCACCTCTTCCTGGTCATAAAACAAGCACCAGGAGTTAGATGTGGTCTGTCGCTCCTCCTCTCTCAGATAGGGGGCGGCATTCAGAGATCTAAAGAAGTGTGCGCAGACTTCCTCTGCCACCCCGTTTATTTGTACTTGGACATAATCCTGGCATGTCTGCTTGATGAGCCCCTATATTTCCGCTGTGTTCTTTTTACTTGTAGCTTCAACATCAGCTCTGTGTCTTGTTGGATAATGATGCCTTTGTATCCACTGAGTCAGTTTTTGTCATTATTTTTCATCTTTTTTACTTCTTTTTCTATATTCAACTAGCTGGATCTCTTGGCCGTGCAAACAGTCTTTCTCATTTCCTGTTTTTTAGCAACTACTTGGCAATCGCAGGCATGCTGGTGCCTTAAGGGGACTTTCTTGTTTATGTCATTTGTTATCAGAAATGGGGCCAACATTGTGGTGTCCACTCGTGATGCTGGCAGCCACTCTGTGAAATAATCTGTTGGTATCAGAATACCTTATCAAACATGGGCAGTCACTGAAATCTCCCTGTAGGAGAAGATCTTGTCCTTTCTTTCCTGTCCCTGCGTCACTTTCTTCCTACAGCCCTCGACACTGCAGAAGAGCCCCTTCTGAATCCTTGACAGTTTTCCCTGGTGGCAGGGAAAACTAATCCCACACACTGAATGATGTGGACTGTGTGGAAGAAGAGAGGCTGATGACATTGTGGCCATTCCTGATATTTGCCTACTAATGTGTAAAAAGAAGAGGGCCAGAATATAGAGACACCATTAACCAATTAAGTGAGTTAGGTATGACAGCAAAAGGAAACTCTCAGGTTGGGGATTTCTGATTGCTCCTCATTCTTTGTGTGGTGATGCTATGGGATCCCCTTCTGTGATAACACAGAACCATGTCTGAAAGAAAACATTTCAAACAGAAATAGTGTTTAAGCATATTCCAATTGTGTATTTCCTTACAACTCTCATTTTATACACACATTTTTTGTAAGAGGTCATGCGTTGCCCACATCTTAACACAGCACCATGTCTGACAGAAATCCAGAGATATGCAGAGCATCCTTGGGACAACATCCAGAAAATAAAACAGCAGAAAGACTCCCTTTGGATTTGACTTTGAGACCATTTTCAATAACGGTGGAGTGATTAAGAGAGCAATGCCACACATGGAGGCAACACTGTTGTGATATATCATCCTTCCAGTAATCAGCCCCTTGCATACTGTCTAGGAACTACATGACTGGAAGGACCACAGAAATGAAAGACCCATGTCAGAGCACATGGGCCAACCTCTAAACAAGGGGAGCAGCCATTGCTTTCTGAAATGCTCATAGTGGTTAGAAAGCATGACATGACTCGCACTCGCAACGTGCCTAATGCTGGATGAGCCTATAGAATTTTGTGATGCTACCCACTTAGCAAGAGTGGTTTCCATTTCGGGGATTGTGTTATTTCTATGTGCTGGATGAATGGATGGATGCAAGCTGTTCTGGAATGTATGATGTCAGAGAGAGTGTTGACAAAGAGAGAATGTTGATGTATGAGGGTGAGAGTCTTGAGAATATGGCCTTCCAGACTCAGGCAGTTGGAGATGTGCAGCCTGGGTTGTCGGAGCCAGTGGGTCCGCATAACTGGAGTAAAGGACGTACTTATAACCTACCCGCAGTGGCTGATGATCCTTCATTCCAACAATGGTGACGAGTTGGTCTTAGAGAACTCAAGTGGGTGCTTTGATGGATGAATGGCACTTGTGAACCAAGTGCAGTTGTAAAAATGACCACTTGCCCTGGGCACCTCCAAGAGCAGGGGCGCAGAAGAGGGCAGACTGTATTTGATGATAGTAAGCAAGGGTCAAACGGCCAATCAGAGGCCAGGTGATATGAAGCATGTCAGCGTGTCCTGCAATCATGGTTGATGGCTGCTGCATGACCTAAAGGAGCAGCAGAGAACCCTGCAGCAGTGGGCCTTCGCAATGCATGACACATGTATCTGTCTGATGAGAGGGAGGAAAATCCCCCAGGCAGAGTGATAAGAGCACTCAAAGTTACTTGCGTGATGCCTTACATTGTCGTGTCAGGTCTGCCCTGTTGAATATGAGATGGACGGTTGTTGTGCAGTGCCAGGTTGGAGATGGCCAGAGCTCTGTGCTTTGCTGAGCCCAGCAGCGGAATCATGATGCCATCGCCTGGAATTGGTGGTGTGGAGCGAGGGGATCCATTATGTGATCAGTTTTCACTGGCTGCAGAAAAGAAAGTGAGAGGTTGGGATGAATCACTTTCTAGGGTGACACTGGTCCAGGGGTGAATATCGGTTTCTAAATCATCAATCAGCCCCACTCCTCTAATGCACCAGAAGGGATCTGAACAGATTGGAATAAGAAGCAAATTATAAACCTCCTTGTCAAATTGTGTTAACGTGGACGGAACGGCAAGATTATTTCTGAAAAGGTTGTGTGGATCGCTGGTTAGTTGCAACACAGCGGACATACAGTTATTCCTCAAAGATAATAGGGAATGTCCAGTAGAGGTTGTAGCAAAATAACTACTTTATTTATATCTCATCAGACAGTTCTAGCAACACTACGAAATACAACCCGTGGTATAAAGGAATGTAGAGGACAGACAGTTTCAAAGAAAGAAAAGGGCTGCACTCTGGATACTGACAGGAGGGTAGGCGGTATGATTAATAACCACAACAGTCTTTAGCCAAAAAGGAACAATGGGTCTTGTACTGTTGCTAGGGGACTTCTGGGAAGGACCAGGGGGATAGAACCACAATGCACCTAGTGATGTAGGTGTTCTTGGTTCACGACAGGTTTGAGTCAGCTTCAGGGAGCTTTGCAGGCTCATGTGACATAGTTCGAGCCGGTAGTCGTTGCAGGTATCATTCAGCACAATGGTTCGGCGATCGAAGCTGGAAAAACAGCTGCAGGCTGGGCTACATGGCGGGTCAGGTCTGGAATCGTCTGAAGAACTGGTCAAGACTTCTCAGATGTCTTTAAGTGATGGCGGCTTGACAATGGTCAACGTTGCCATCAGTTGCAGATCAAGGAACTCGACTGGCTCAAAAATGTCCTTAAAGACAGATGTCGCTAGATGCTCCCTGAGGCACTTCTCCCAGATTCTTCAATGGGCTTTTGTCATCCTTTAAGTTGGACAGCCCAAAGCTGAGGAGGGTGTTGCAGGCAGCTTCCTTGTCCTTGGCTGTAGGCTCAAGGGCTTTCTGGCACTTCCTATCCACAAAGCTTGCTCCAGAGCCTAGCAGGGCTCGCTGTGTGCTGGCTGGGTACTGGTTCTGGAGTGGTTGGAGGGTCCTCTGAGTTCTGTTTCTCCCTATGTTCCCTGGGTGAAGTTGAGCGGAGGGATCTTGCTTCCCTCTTTGGATACCCTGGCCTTTCTTCACTGGTGGAAGATGTAAGGCAGACTGTACCTTCAGCCAGGGTCCAAGGTTTAGTTCTGTGTTACTTCAAGTTAAGTCTTCAGAGGATCTGCTAAAAGTGGGGCTCAGCCCTCTTTTAAAGCCAGGTGGACCACAGTGCTTGGTATAGGCTAAGCTTACCTTAGTAAACCAATCCTGAGGTCACTATCAACAACCTCCTTTATGCAAGCACTCATAACCAGAGTGCCTGGCAACAGGAAAGGTAAAGGGGTGAAAACTTGTGATACTCTGTTCCAACCATCTTCCTGTCCGTTGTTGATCAAGAGTCTCTCTGGTTAATGGATCCCTCTGTGGTTTCCTGATTAAAGAGGCAGTTATCCCTTGAAGCTGTGGTGAGACCAGATCTTTGGCTCCTGCAAACTACATTCTTGAACCTTATGAATGGGGTCCCTCTACCGGGGTGGCCTACTGTAAACACACAGTGCCAGACATGGCAGTTCACTGTCATTGATTCTGAGGGCAGGAGCTAGCTTCAGGTTGACACAGTAAAATATGAAAGGTTGCTGGGTTCCTGTCTCCTTTGTTAACCTGTGCAGCCAGGCCCTATGTGTGCCTCTTTGAAGTACCCTCTTATTGCTATGTTAATCAATGCCACCAGCTGCAGGGCCTAAGAAAAGAGCAGGGTGGATCCATTGAGCCTTTGTTAGTTAATAAGGCTGGTCATGGCAGCAAGAAGCTTGGTCCTTCACTTCCTGGAGATGACATAATGTACTCCTGGCTGTCACATTCCAACAAAATATGCCAGTGTGCACTGTGCCTGCAGGCGGTGTCCACCCAGAGTACAATGGTCTATGCATTTGTCGTGGTGTGAGCATAGGAAAATGTATGTGGATTAGCCCCACACAACCAAAGAATCTGCCTAACCTGTTTTGAATTGCATACATCAGCAAGAGTCGATCTAAAAGGAGTAGACATGCCCCTTGATAAAAGTGATTTTAGCATTCTCAGAGCAAAGACAGATCAAAGACATGCAGGCCTTAAGATTTGTAATGACCTGATTTACTAGATGGTAAGCATTTCAAGCTACCCTGACTTTCAGCCCCAGTGTGAATTTATTATTGCAGAGCAAAGTTGCTATCTCAGGCAATAGACTATTCAGATTGTTTTTTGATACATTAGGAAACATGGCACACAACACTGCACAGGACCCTTGCTTCCTGTGTGTTGGCTCAAGTCAACCTCACCTACCGGTCATAACGTGTGGGGGCGGCAGACCCCTAATTATCTCAGCCCAAACTGGGTCCACCACCTGAGCAACAAGTGCACCTTTTCTAAGTAAAGCAAGGTTTATTGTACAAAGTTTCCTGGGAGGAGTTGGATACTCCTGTGGAACCAAACCAACTCAAGTCTCAACGAACTACATCAATTGTTATATTGTTATACATTTTAGCAACAGTTAAAGACTCCCAGATATTTTATGACTACCCACCACTCAAAGATGATTGAACAAAACATTTACATCTTTTCCAAATGTATTCTTTCTCATTGGTCATCGACAATCTTAATGACCATCTTCAGATCTTATTCGAAGTCCGCCTTTGATGGGCATTGCTCTGTGGTAGGTTGTGACATCATGGCACAATGAAACATGCACATATAACATAATTCATTATTTAGTAACAACTGGCCTAGAGCATTTACCTTAAGTGTTATTTGCACATGGTCCCTTTGGATATTGTTGCAATTCGAGGAAGGGCTGATCGGTTTTCTTTGAACTACTGATTGTGATCTCATCTGCCCCAGACTCCTGGCTCCTCATAAAACATTCTAATGTATGCCTCCACCATGTAGAGCCTCTAGTTTTACCCTGAGAAAACAATTCAACTCTGGATACCCTGGCCTCGGGCCTCATCAGTTTTGCCAGCCCAAACAAATGGTCATTCCCCTCTGCGTGACTTCAAGGAAACGAGCAAGAATACATCTGTTCCCTGTGGAACTGTTAAACCATAAACCTTTGTTCTGTTTGGAGTATACCTTCTACTGGATGACTCATTCTTCCTCTGTCAACCCCTGAAGCCCGAAAAACTAGAATGTCTCAGCTGCCTAAAATGCATCGTGTAACTGGTAACTGAACAGTCTGAATAAACTCACAAAACCCCACTGCATGCAGATTTATATAAACTCCTTGTTAAACTTCTTCCATATTTCTCTGTGTGATGAAAATTCCCTTTCTATATATTTCGCTGTGCGTATGTTTTATAAATGTTATTCCTTCTTTACCATGGAATCTCAGGACAGGCTCCCCTCCACATGCACATTGAAACCCTCTCTGTCTTCCAGTTTCCGTGTGTTGATCGTGTCCATGTTGCATTTGTGATTTTAACATTGTATTTTTCTACATGCGTGCAAATCTAATAAGTATCAATTCTAGACAAGAGCAACACTAATCCCATCCACAATTAACTACGCTTGATACATATGACATAACAATATCGCGCTGCCACCCACCAGTCATTAATACGCTGCATGCCACATGAAGCCCTCATAATCATGGAGACCCTTTCAGACTACCCTGACACATGCAAACCTGCAAATGGGTCCCAGTTTTTTCTACCATCCCCTTGGCACTGTGGCATATATTGTCTGGTGGCAGGCTCAAGAATTAGGGGCTTTCATGCTAGTCAAAGTCAGGTTGTGGTTACTTAATCTGCCCCCGTTCTTTACTCAGTCACTAACGTCAAATGGCCCACAACACCCATTAGCAATGCCTGTACCCTTCCTGCTTCCTGTAAACTGGGCAAAAGCCGCTTTTCCATAGGGCAGATTGCTTAACGCCATATTCCTCTTACTTCAAAGCACTGGACTAACAGGTGTTCTTATAAAACCCTTTTTGGTATTGCTCATTTTAATCAATGGTGTCAAGATGAAGGGGTGAGTCAGCGAAGTCACGAGTTTGCACACTGGCATCATTTCAGAGGTGATCATTTATCTGGTGAGAAATTTGTCTACAGTACTTTCTATGCTGGGGGTCATTTCAATATCATTCATGTTCTTTGACCATTGGCCTCAAATGCTCTTCTGCAACCTAAATAAATGAATGTTTTAATTAATTTTCTATGAGGCATTGCTTATTTTCCTCAGAAAATAAATGAATACATCTCAAAGTGAGTCTTGTTTTCTAGATGTTTTTAAAAAGGTTTCAAGGGCAGCACGTTGTACCCTCTACACTAACAAAAGTCTTCGTGGTTCTTGAGCTGTTGTGAATCTACTTTTTCGCACCACAAGGAATGCCAGTAGAATTGTATGCTACAAGTAGCAGATATCATTTAAGTAGAAATGATTAAACACATGATGCGCTACGCAGTCTACAGTGTGTACATCACTTCATTTCATTATATGATTTAAGATTGCATTTTATGTATCTAACAATAAGTGTCATAATTTAAGGCTGCAGGTTGGAGAATTCTAATATATGTCTCTACATAGGGAGATCAGGGATCAATGTGTTTTCATCGTCAGTGTTTCACACGCTTCCACTTTCAACGTGAAGGTTTTACCTCTGGCATTTTTGTTGATTTCTTTTTTTAAATGGGGGTGTAACCCCCAAGCTCCATCTAGCCAGCGCTCACCAGCTCACCCGGCCATCCACTACCAACAAACCACTTACAGAAAACATGTTTTTTTTATTTTTTAAAAGAACAAAGTCCCTGAAAATGCCAGTGCCGAAAATTACACGTTTAAAGTGTAGGGGACCGATTACATAAACTTTGCACCTGTGCAAGTGCAAAGTTTGCACGGTATTAACACCAGAGCAAAGTTTGCCCTAGTGCTAATACAGAATGCTATTAGCACTAGGGCAAAGTACGCCCTGATGCACAAATGCATCAAACATTTATCTTTTTAGCACTAGGACAATTTTAGCCCTGGTGCTTTTAATATGCCAAACTGCACTTGTCGAGGTGCAATGGTTTTTTAATGTGTCCCAGTGGCTTTAAAAATAGGGCAAACTTTGCTCTAGTGCTAATACCGTGCAAACTTTGCACTTGCACCGGTGCAAAGTTTCTGTAATCTGGCACCAGATGTATAAATCGCTGGCCGGTGAATAGTGCTTTTATTGACTGACTCTGAATTACTCAGCTACCTTTATTAGTCTACCTTATATGGGTTCCTTGTTTTGAGGATCTTGGGAAAGAGAGACGAGTCAGCGAGGGGCCGTGAGACAGAGGGACCGTATTTACAAAAGCATTTTCGAATGCTAACATCCCATTGAAAGACGCTTTGTAAATCAGGAGGACAGCGATAAATAACGGTAAAGGTCATCAGAGCACCTTTAACCTGGATTCGTCAAAACAGGCAAAATCCATTAGGCGCCTTATCATCCCCTCATAACATTTACTTTTATCTTACTGATGATCTATTAAACCACAGAAAGCCACCTGGAGATCAGAGGCAATGCAGCTAAACTGCTGCATTTCATGTGGAGTTTGTCACAGGAGCACAGGTTATTTTTTCAAATTTCTGAGCCATATCACAAACCCACAGACATCACTGAGATGAGTGGGACCACATTCTCTGGTTCCACACTCTTCTCACAATGTTAACAATTTTAGATGGCAAATAAAAGTTCATTAGATAAGTAATGAATCCATCAAGGCTTATTACTTTGGACTAATGCGGACAAAGTATAGTTTGACACACATGACCTGACATTTGAATGACTATAAATTGCTAGAATGGACTTTATATAATTCTGATGCAGTTTACAGCTTGCAATCAGCTATGCAAAAAGACTTTGGGGCTAGAATCAGAAAACACAAATACCTACTTCAACTGTATTAGAAGTGCAATGAAGGCCTCCACTTGACAACCAGTGAAATGCGCATAAGAATGCACCATTTGATGCAGTGAGCCATCGTTTATTGCTTCTGAGATTACAACATGTGGGTATTTGTAAGGCCATTCTGGCCCCTTACCACTTATGTTTATTGAATCATGCTCAGACAGTAGCCAGGCCCCTCCTTTCCTCTGCGTCACTGCCATTCACGTGTGGGTCATCCCGTGCTCTGAATTCATTCATATTTACCTTTTGCACATCATCCAGTCATGTGGCTTCTGATTGTATTATTTATGCAGAAGATCCACATATATTATCAAGCCTAATCTTCTCAATAAAACCTCAAAAGGAATTCTACACAAAGGCCTGCGTCACATTGAACACTGGATGACAACCATGCTTCTTAAATCGAGTCCCAACCAAAAAACTGGGCTGATCCTATTTGGACATTCCCACCCAAAATGCACTCCCAGCTACTGGCTGAATAGCCTAGGACATCCTACCTCACCTACTGGGGAGTCCAGAATCTGGGCATCACCCGTGGTACCAAGCTCTCAATTAAATCCAACCCATACATATATTTTTTTTCGATTTTCATCCCAATGCTCACACTGTGGTCGGATTTCTTTATTTTGAACATTTTGCATACTATAATTGTTCTTTTATAACACGCTTAATACCAGAGATTGGTTTCTAAGCCGGATCGGGATTCGAATCTGTGTTTCGCTGAGATGTCTTGCTGCCAAGACAAATGCGTTGGCCCTTAGCTGTCCCACCTGTGGTAATTTCTTTACCATGCAATTAGATTTGAGGCCGATATCTTTCTGCACAATATTGACTAATAATTATGATCTCCTTTTCTTGCTCACCACTTATGTATATGTGCAGAGTTTTCTCCTTCAATTCCCCTTTTTTTGTCTCATTTATCTGTGTAATGGATTGATGTTGAATTTTGATGCAATATTACTATGCATATTGTTATGGTTTTTGCATTATGTGGCACACAAAAGCTATATCATTAAGAAAAATATTTTATTATAGAATAAAGACATAATTCTCATTAAAACTGTGTTAAATAATACACAGATTAAGGAACAACCCTAAAACCAGGTTATAAAAAAACAGGACGATCACATACACAACATCAATGTAAAAATAAAAAAACAACCATACCACATTAACTAAAAAAACAACATTTACCATACAAATATCAGTGAAAAATTAATTTGTTGCAATCTATATATAACCCAACATGTTTCTGTCTGTTGACTCTTAGATGTCTGACATTCATCAGGGGTAGCTCTTCTTAAAATTGTACAGTGATCGTCCCCTCCGGTCCTGGTGGGCATGGATCTGAACTTGATCCTTAATGCAATCTTGGGATCTGTGTATTCCAAGGATCCAATGTCGCCAATAATACAGTCGCATCCGCCGGATATCAGCCGCTTATATTAGCAATCCTTTTCAATGGATTTGAGTAAGAACACACTTGCAAAATGTGATAGCCAAATGTGTTCCCAAAAGAGAATAAACCTTTGAGGAAAATGATCAGTCTTTAACGTGAAACGGCTACTGTGTCAAGTTCTAACTCTTCAAACACAATCGGGTTGCCGAGGGCGAACAGGACGGCGCGAGCCAGAAGAGGAAAAGTACTGAGAGCGCCAACATCTTCCCGCGGCGTTCACTGGGCCTGGGAGCCGGGCCCAGGGGTGCAGACATGTCCTAAGCAGCGGTGCCGACGAGCGACGGATGAAGGCAGTTTGTTTTTAGGGGAGTGAGTCAGACGCTTTCAGGCCCCGCCCAGACCACACAGCTGCATCGCCCCTCGCCGCCCCTGAAGAGATGGAGGGTGCTCGGCGTTGGAAGTCCCGTCCTCCCATCCCCCTGAAATACACGTACCCAGGCCAATCGCGTGTAAAACTTCCCGCGCACCCCTGAAATACACGTACCCTGCTGAAATCGCGTGTAAAACTTCCCGCGCACCCCTGAAATACACATACCCTGCTGAAATCGTGTGTAAAACTTCCCGCGCACCCCTGAAATACACGTACCCAGGCCAATTGCATGGAAAACTTCCCGCGCACCCCTGAAATACACGTACCCTGCTGAAATTGCGTGTAAAACTTCCCACGCACCCCTGAAATACACGTACCCTGCTGAAATCGCATGTAAAACTTCCCGCGCACCCCTGAAATACACATACCCTGCTGAAATCACATGTAAAACTTCCGGCGCACCCCTGAAATACAAATACCCAGGCCAATGACGTGTAAAACTTCCCGCGCACCCCTCTAATACACGTACCCTGCTGAAATTGCATGTAAAACTTCCTGCGCACCCCTGAAATACACGTGCCCTGCTGAAATTGCGTGTAAAACTTCCCGCGCACCCCTGAAATACACGTACCCTGCTGAAATCGTGTGTAAAACTTCCCACGCACCCCTGAAATACACGTACCCTGCTGAAATTGCGTGTAAAACTTCCTGCACACCCCTGAAATACACGTACCCTGCTGAAATCACGTGTAAAACTTCCCGCGCACCCCTGAAATACATGTACCCAGGCCAATCACGTGTAAAACTTCCTGCGCATCCCTGAAATACACGTACCCTGCTGAAATCGCATGTAAAACTTCCCGCGCACCCCTGAAATACACGTACCCTGCTGAAATCGCGTGTAAAACTTCCCGCGCACCCCTGAAATACACGTACCCTGCTGAAATCGCATGTAAAACTTACCGCGCACACCTGAAATACACGTACCCTGCTGAAATCGCCTGTGAAACTTCCCGCGCACCCCCGAAATACACGTACCCTGCTGAAATCGCGTGTGAAACTTCACGAGAACCCCAGTAATACACGTACCCCACTCGCACAGGGTCAATCGCGTGTGGAACTTCCCGCAAACCCCAGTAATACACATACCCCGCTTGCCGTGCTGGTACAGGGTTAGCGCAGCCCTTTGCGCTGGATTGGGGATTTTGATGGCTTTTCCCTGCTGAAATTGCGTGTAAAACTTCCCGCGCACCCCTGAAATACACGTACCCTGCTGAAATTGTGTGTGAAACTTCCCGCGCACCCCTGAAATACACGTACCCTGCTGAAATCGCGTGTAAAACTTCCCGCGCACCCCTGAAATACACGTACCCTGCTGAAATCACGTGTAAAACCTCCCGCGCACCCCTGAAATACACGTACCCTGCTGAAATCGCCTGTGAAACTTCCCGCGCACCCCCGAAATACACGTCCCCTGCTGAAATTGCGTGTGAAACTTCACGCGAACCCCAGTAATACACATACCCCGCTTGCCGTGCTGGTACAGGGTTAGCGCAGCCCTTTGCGCTGGATTGGGGATTTTGATGGCTTTTCCCTGCGCGAGGGGCGTTCTTGGGGGAGTAACTGGCGCTGCTGCAGGGTCGCTGTGCCACTGTGCGCCACGGCTGGTTTTGGTAGCTAAAATCCATGAATACGCTGTGCGGGGAAATGGATTTTAGCGCACGCGGCTGGCGCAGAGATTTGCACGTGCACACTGTACGCCAGCTGCGTGCGCCACTTGTGCGCTAAATTCTATGAATTACCCCCCTTGAGTACTTAATCGGTAGTTAGGCATTTGTATACCTACCTTCTTATTTTAGGAATATTGACATTTTCAAAATAAGAAGTTTATGAAATTTCTGTGTTCCATTATGCCTTCCTACTTTAATGCCTGAAATGCTTTTTATTGAATGAGTAACTAGTATTAATATATAAATGTGGCTTTGTGGTAATAAGTATGTTAATTGTGAAACCTAAATCAAAAAATTATCTTTTCAACAAAGTTCCTGTTCTTTTTGAGTAAAGAAAATCTTATTGTATCTGAAATTGCCATAACAATGAGCCTTATAGTATGTACTGTTTGTCGACATTAGGTTATATCACACATCATTTGTTTGTTACAGACGGGGTATAGGATAAGGTAGTACTCAGCACCGGTAGAATGATTTACATATGTAATCAGTAGCATGGAATACAAAATGACATTCAGACCCTAAGGGGCTGATTCATGGAATACTTTGCGGGGAAAATAAGGACTTTGCGGGCCATTCTGCTTGCAAACCCCACCTTCATCGATTAATGGAATCGACTTTTCAGCACTTTTATGGACAACGCAGGGATTCCTGCATGGACAGGCACATCTCTGCGTGCAGTTGAGCGCATTTCGCGAGACTCCTCGCAGAGCGTGGGTGGGGCCTGCACAGCAATAAAAATAGGGGGTGGAATATTCATATACCGCATTTTCCATGCAGAATGAGGAATAAGGTGGGTGTGTTGAGGACGCAGGACATGGAAAGCAATGGGACACCCAATCCACTGTAAACCCAACCAAATTTTTGGATTCTAACGTCCAACCTCATGTCGGGAAAAAACACACGCAAAACCCCATCATCCACATGATAGCAGACATAAAGTTCAATGTGCAAAGAATCCAATGCATATAAAGCAAACAATGCACACCATACTAACGTCGCACAGCCACAATGAACGTTACAATAGTGGGAGCCATCGTACATGGACACAGAAGGAGGAGGAGGTTGCCCAGACAACAGATTTTGCTACACGCACCATGCTGTATGGGATGCCTGATGACCAGGTGTGTGCCAGGTACCTGCTCCCGCCCCATGTCATCCTAGACCTTGTTAGGGAGTGGGACCAAGACCTAGCATCACCCACCAACTGTTCCCAGGCCCTTACCCCTCTTGAAACGGTGCTGACAGCACTATATTTCATAGCCACAGGCTCCTTCCAGCACACCACTGCCATAGATGGTGGGATATCATAGGCCACACAATCCCGCTGTCTCCACCAGGTCTTGGCCTGTATAATATCATGTGCATGTATGCATAAACACATATATATGCTGAAAACACTGGAGGAAAGGCAGCAGTGTGCTGGGATTTCTACACTCTACCGGGCCCTGGCATCAGGAAAATATGGCAACTCTTCACTCATTGGTGAGTATGAACACACAGAAGCATGAATGGATTCATGGCACACACTTGTCACAGTATTATTACAGTGCACATTCCAGCCAGGGACTCCTTGCCCGACAAGGTTGGAATGACCCGGTAATTCCTCATTCACAGGACCCGGTACTGGAACCCAGTATGGAGGCAGCCATGCCCTTGTTAAGGGCATGGCTGCCTCCATACTCATAATGAGGCACCATGAGTTCTTTTCTGTTTGGGTAGGTCTCCAACATGTCTCCAACCCAACCTCCACAAACACCCCATGTCACAATGGACCAGGAATCAGGCCGGAGTGTATCAATAAGATATTTATCAATTTATTATTTAATCAAAAAGGAAAATCAAACAATTGTACAGTCACTAATGTTGTGGTACACAATTGCACTAATCGCTACAAAACAATTAGGTCAAGATATCCTGTTACAATTCTCACTATCTTTAATGGCAACACAGAAAAAGAGCAATTTTAGAAAGGGATAACACCAATGGTTTAGCACTCCCCCCTGCACCACTCACCCCCAGACATTAGTTAACTTGATTCCTTTGAATGAACGGCAGTGGCAAGGAGTAGGGATAGAGAGAGAAAATCGGATTTGGAGTAAAGCCTACCACCCCAAATGGAAGGCCAGAAAAGAAAGTGAAAACCCATTTTTGGAGCAAAACTGCAGAATTGGATTTTGATTATTACTCACAACGGCTAAGGCACAGAATTAAACGAAATTTGTGTTTCTTACACTTGAGGAGATAGGGAAGCTTAGAGACTACTAATCAGCACACCAGGGCAACAACAGAAATAAAGTAGAAAAATCAGTTTTGGAAGGAAGCAAATGCAAAAGGAAAGATACAATGGCAAATGGAAATTCGTTTTACACAGGATTTACAATGATAGGCAGCTCAGGGAAGGGGTTTTGCTTATAATAGGAAAATCGGTTTTCAATGACAAGGACAGATGCACATCACAGATATACCTGTAGGCAAAAAGGGATTGCTCTCAACGGGACTACGGTTTGGGGTTATAATAGGACAGATTTAAATAGGAATTTGTGGGGTAAGAACACAATACACTGACAAATTCGGTTTTCAGTGACCAGGGGACTGAACACTTTAGTGACTATAATAATTAAAGAAGGACACCAGGCACAAGGTGGCTAATTTCAAATTTCAACCAATTTGTATTGTGAATTTCAATGGGGGAATTAATTGATTTGCTTGAAAATATGCTAAGGATTTAAACAGACACTGAGGTGTTTACCAAAAGGAATATGTGAACATACACAGGCTAAACAATGTTTCTTCTATGGGAAGGTGGCTGAATTACAATGGAAATGTGGGATTTTCAATTGAGGTTTAAATGGGGGAATTATGTGGTGCAAGGCTACAAAAGGAAGGGATTATGCATTTTAGGGATGGGGTATTTGATACTTTCAAAGTAAGCCATGGGTTGGGAATCTGGAAAGCCAGCTGGATCCCAGGACACACTGGACAGCTAGGCAAGGGGTCTGGTCACTGCACTCTGCCTTGGTTTGGGATTCGGGAAAGCCAGCTGGATCTCAGGACACTCTGGATAGCTGGTGAAGGGCTCTGGTCACTGCACTCTGCCTTGGTTTGGGATTCTGGAAAACCAGCTCGATCTCAGGATACTCTGGACAGCTAGGCAATGGGTCAGATCACTACATTCTGCCTTGGTTAGGTTCAGCCAACTTCTCTCCGTCCTCCTTCTCTTGTCTCCCTGGATTTTGTGTCTGAACCCTGACAGTACAGTCCCCCTTATATAGCCCAAATTACATCACTCACTTTACAATCTAGGGGGAGTACTCTGTAATTACCCCTAATGCTCGGATAGGACAGTTTACCGTTCCTCTCTCTGCCCCTGGGCATGATTGGTTCAAGGGAAGAGAGCACCATCTGTCTATTTGCATGTATTACCTTTCTTTGTTCTCTTGGCCACTTTTTGCAAATGATCAAAAAATGCACTTTCTCTCTTTAAAACCACCTGGAAATTACATAAAAACATAGCATAAACTGAAATGATTTCTCATTCTAATTGCTGCGAAAAATGCTTAAAAAAGAAATTAGTCCTTTAACGTCAATGGGGAGGATCTGCCCCCCTCTCTGGGTGGGGCGCTTCCTCCCCATAGCCAATTGTCTTCCCCTGACTCAGCCGGTGACCAAAGATTTTAATGACCCCCTTTGAAGTTGTCAATTTGTTCTTGGATGCAATGCATAACTTCATGTCATTCAATTGCAATAAAAGCAATGCATGGCTGTTATTAGTTGCAGTGCATAACTTCTTGTCATTCATGTGAAATAAAAGCAACGCAGGGCCGTTTTTAGATGCAGTGCTTAACTTCTCGTCATTCAGATTAAAGAAAAGCAAAGCAGGGCCATTTTTGGTGGCAGTGTTTAGATGCGGTTTTTAAGTTGAAAGGGATTTCTGTTTAAGGCCTTTAAATGCACTCCACACACTGAACAATAAACCATGGCAATAAGTGCCAATAACAACCATGTAAACATTTTCAGGGGCATTGCCTACCCGTTATCATCGTTCGTGATGATGCCTTACAGGAATCTTGCAACACCAGCTGAGGCAAGATATAATGCAGAACATGTGGTCACCAGGGGGATAGTGTAGCACACATATGGGGTGCTTAAGTCACATTACTTGTCCCTAGACCACTCTGATGGGGTATTGCTATATGCCCCACCAGTAGTCTGTACAATCATTGTTGCAGCATGTGTACTGCACAATGCAGCCACACAGCGTGGCATACCAGTTGATATGCAGGTGGCACATTGCCCTCAGCCACAGGCACCACAACCAGCTGGTGTAAACATACTTTAGGTGAAAACCTGCCCCTGTGGAGCAGATACAGTGAAGCCACAGTCCTGGTGCCATTCAATGATTAATTGGGCCATATACTCTGTGCTTATAACAATACCCTGAGAATGTGTGTCTGCGAGAGGCAAACTGTGTGTGTCCACTAGACATAATATAACATGCATCAAACACCAATGCAGTCATAGCAAATGGAAATGCACAGGGGAGGACATAGGAGGAGGGGGGAATCATGTGGGTAAAGGTGAATGGCGGAAGACATGTGTATTGTAAAAGCACATACATATTCAAGTGGAAAGAACCTCTTGTTTGCAGACGTTCCACACACAATACATTGCATGCGCTTGATGTAAAGAACATGCACTAACACTTTATTCGACATTAGGCCTCAATCCTCGCAGGCTGTGTTGGAAACACAGAACAGCGAGGCCTCTCCTCTTGCTTGACTATCACATCACAACCCCCAGGCAAGGCAGGTAACAAACACATTACACACACATACAAATATATCAAGTTACAACTTTGTACAATTAGACAAGAATGCGAGCAGTCAAATGAGAGTAGGGCTATGGCCAATTGTGAAGGTCGTAACCCATGGGAACCAGGGCAGAGGTTCTGAGCTGCCAACATACTGCTGAGATTTAGGACACCAGCACCCCCCAGGATAATGCTGATGCCATTCGAATCACCAGACACCCAGGGATAAAGATCATAAATCATTTATGAATCAGATGGATCAGTGGGATATTCAGGAATCCCAGGCCTACCCCTAGGGAGGAGTACCAGACATAGGAGGGAAAAAAGAACAACAAGGTCCATAATTTGTACCATAGTGAGCAAAATGTGATGCCAACGTCAATAAGATTGTGGCAGGGAAGCTGTTGGGGGCACATGCGTGTCTGGGATGAGAAAACAGTCACCTTGTTTGCAAGGACCAGACTGACCCGAAAGTTGTCTACTGAGCTCATGTTGATGGCCAGGTCCACATCACGTGGTTAGACCCGAAAATAGGATGGTGTAATTGAGAGCGTAACCAATCATTTCACAGTGACCCAAGGTGAAGAGACCATCACCCATGTGTGAAGAAGTTGGAGGATAAGATGAGACGGCCAATGGGAGACTGGACAACATGTGAATATAAGCATGTAAATAGGCGGTAGTCAATGAGGGTTTTGGCTGATACCCTACATTGTTCAAAACAAAGCACACAATACAAGCAACAAAGTCCCCAACCACTGTCACATGGACACCACCAACTATTGTGCATATAGACCCTCAACAACACACAGGAGAACACAAGTAGGAAGGGACAGCACAAAATGAAAACAGCAAGTAACACATGGTAGGACTGCCCTGGCCACCCAATGCATGTCACACAACATTATACAGGTGGAGTATCCACCCCATTCTGTGACAGGTATGCTCAAAATACACATCCACATAAAAGTAGTCATGCAGACTTTGAGAAATGCATTTGCACTGCAAGAATGATGCACATCTCACCTCAAATCTTTCCCCTTCTGAGCCTGCACCAGCTCTACCGTCCAAAGCATTGATACTCCCCTCTGTAGGTCTGCATACAAACCAACTCTGCAGATGTGTCCCATGCACGCATCCAACAGCAATGTCCCCTTTAATTGCAGCAACCAACTCCCCCAGCAGAACACTTCAGTAGAGAAAAAACACAAGGCCAGGGCAGGTAACACACCCATAATAACAATAATTCACTTTTTTTTTTTTTTTTTTATTTAAAAATTGTTTATAGTTGACATCAATTTTATAAACTTTTACAATTATTTCATCAACTTTAAAACACTTCATTTCTTAGAAGCATCACATAAAATCATTTTCTTTCTCTATACGCATTAAAATATATTTAGCATAATTCATTTCTATTTTGCGGTTTTCACATTTCATACTTAGTAACATTAGAATTTATATAGTTTCTTTACATGAGTATATATTTTTGCAATAGGCCTTTTCTTAATACATAACAACAAAAAACCCAAATCAATCTTGTATATAGTATATCCAAAAAAAAAAAAAAAACATTGCTTTAAGTAACATAATGATGCAATTAATCAAGTAAAGTGTATAATACATAAGTTATATCCTGAAGTCAACAATTTCATTTAATTTACTGTAATTCTTGAACAAGAAGCATGTTTAAATCCAGATTTTTAATTTTTGAAATCCTCGTCAATTTTGAATAGGAGCCTTGATAAAGCCAAAATAAAACGCATACTATCCCCTTGCATGCTGCGTTCCCAAAAAGCGGCCCGTGCAATATATGTTGGGCCTGGATTAAATTCGCCTAATAACAAGCATCTCTTTTCCTCAAAATATGGGCAATATACCACAAGATGCTTTATAGATTCAGTTTGACAAATCGAAGCACAAAACCGACAATTTGGGTGCACGATCAATTCGCTACCAACATTCCATTTAAAGATACGTTCCAAAGTAGAGAATTGATTTAGTCTGAATCTTAGGTAGATATTACGTACTCTACGATCGGGACATTTCATAAGATATAGTGGAAGAGTACCCCTCGTCCTAAGTCTATTCGCACACTCTGTGTATAAGACATATTTCTGGTTTTTTTCAATTATCATCCTCCAGTCCCATTCGTACATTTTGCGTTTATTTCTAGCTAAACCAAGTTCTAAGTCCTCAATTGTTACTTCAATGGTGTCCAAAAGCAAATTCATTTGTTTTTTAAACTTATCCAATGATTTAACATCACCATTATGTAGTAAACTGTGAAGATCTTCATACAATGAGTTTCTGGGTGGCAACAGCATTTTCATATAGCTCATTAATTGTCGCCATCTCCATTTTGACGCTAATGTAGATAGACCCAGTTCATGGCAAATTATCGAATTTGGTATTGCTGATGACAAGCACAAGGTTTTTTTCCAAAGAGACCCTTGAATCCCATTAAGGATCTGTTCAATGTTCATTAGACAAATGTCTAAACTATAAAGAATAATAGGTTCTACCTTTAACAAGTAGAAGTCCAATAAAGGCTCGACCGAGAACATACAGTACTTAGCATAAATCACCTTCATCATTGATAGGAGAGAACAAGATTTTGAAGTTAAGAACTCCTTCCATGATTTCAGTGAATAGCTGTTATTCAAAGGATAACCTAAATATCTAATCGAATTTGCCATTTCAAGCCTACTACCCGCAATTGTCCGATAGTACGATCTTATTTTTTTCCTGTTATGACAAATGATGATTTGAGATTTTTTAGAATTTGCCGTGAGATTGTGTTCTGCAGCATAATCACAAAAAATATTTATTTTATGCTGTAGTCCCGAAGGGGTCCTATCAAACAGAATAATGTCATCGGCAAAACAAAGCCAATCAAGTTTAAGACTACCAAGTTTTACCGGAAATATACCATTGCATGTCCACAATCGATCCATATCTGAAAGGTACAAGTTAAACAGGATTGCTGCTAGGTTGCAACCTTGTTTTACCCCAATCTCGGTAACAATAGGCGACGTAAGAGCACCTTCCCTATTAATTTGGAAAGATGTATTAGTATGTAACATTGCAAGAAGTTGCACAAGTCATTGAGGAAAACCTAAATTCAATAGTTTTTCCCACAGCACTTCTCGAATTACACAATCAAATGCACTAGTTAGATCAAGCGATGCAAAGTATATTGGTCCAGACTCAGGTAGTTTAGATTTATAAATGAAGTGTGCAAGAATTATAGCATTAAGGGAAGTTCCCACATTCTTTCTAAATCCGGATTGAAACTTTGAGTAAATATCATTGTTGTCAATATAATTTTGTAGTCTTTTTAATAAACAAATGGCAAAGACCTTGACAGAAGCATCCATAAGGGCAATCGGACGAAAGTTTGCAGGGTCGGTTGGATCACCCTTTTTATAAATAGGAATGATTATCGCATTCTGCCAAGATTTGGGAATGCAATTTGAATCCAGAATGTTTGAGAATTTGGTGTAAAGAATTGCAGCCCAGAAAATCGGATCATCCTTTAAAACACATGCAGGCAACCCATCAGGACCAGGAGCTTTTGAAGGTTTAAGTAGATTAATAGCATACAAGATCTCATCCATAGTAAGTGCTAGTTTGTCCCTGCACTTTTCAGTTAAAATGTTTGAGTCTATTTTATGAAGTTTTGATGGTAACTTGAATTTCTCAATCATGAATGATTTCCAAGATTCAGATGAGACCGAAGAGCTTAAATCATGCTGCTCTCGTCCATTAGTATCATTAATGATAGACCAGAGCCTGCGGGTGTCATTTCGAATAATGGCTTTCATGATTTGCTGGTTCTCCATTAGCTTAATTCTGTATTTAATATGTTTGTTCTTATTAGTGTATTTTACGCAGATTTTCTTTTTGCATAGTAAATAAAGTTCAGTAGTCAAATTCAGTTTTCGTAATTTTCTCAAACACAGATTGTTTTCACATTTCAAAGAGGCAATTTCAGCATTAAACGTGTGAGGATGACAAACATTTTGCGTCCCTACATCGTTTATGAATGATTGAAGGTGTTTTTTTATAATCAGATTGTTCCATGCCTCACGTAAAATTACATTCTGTTTGGAATCATCTCCTTTGGGGACTCTCCATAGGTCCCTGTTGACCAAGAAGTTCAAGCTTCTACATAAGGAGGGATGCCATCTCACTGAATGTTGAACTCTCTTGATGTTAATCAATTTAAGAATAGAACTAGTTTCAAGAGTTGTAAAAACTAATTTAATAGTCATATTTATGGGTGTGTGATCACTATAAGGTGTATCCATCATAATGATCCTACTCACGCGCCCCCTAAGATTTACTGAGACAAAGAAGTAGTCAAGATAAGATTCGACTCCACCCCTCCTCCAGGTACCATTTAGTAACCCAGCTTCAAAGTCCACAGGGACAACGTTCCAAGCTTTGAAGTAATGCAGCAATTTATCGCCTCTATTAATTAAATTGATTTTATATTTAGAGATATGAATTTGTCTGTCAAATGATCCCAAGTCAGTGCAAATAGAATTAAAGTCCCCACCAATCAGTATCAAGTAATTCGGGTTTCGTTCCATAGCAGCCAAAAAAATCCCATCTATTAATTCCAGAAGTTTTTCTAAAAGGCACTTAGCAGGATTATAATACACACAGACTAAAAGATAAATATGCTCAGGGTGATCACACACGGAGAATTCAATTGCCATTAGTTTGTCTGTAGCATATAAGGTTTTCACATTATGATCAATAGAGTTACCAATCAAGATTGCCACACCACCGGAAGGACGACCAGCTAATCCTTGGCGAGCAGGTACACTAATAGTGTTAAAGCCATCAATAAAGAAGGAATCTAAGCACATCGTCTCCTGTAGGAATATGACCATGGGCGATTGTATACACATAGACTCTTTAAGCCAATCGCCCAGGTTTTTCATCCCACAGCAGTTCCAAGAAATTAATCTCAGTTCAGCCTGATTAGGGTTGTTTTTTATTTGCCGCCATATCGATGATAGATGTCATTAGGGGCCCTAGCCAGGTTATATTGGATGCTACACCTACTAATGTAGTAATCTGGGTGATAAGGTCTGCTGCCTGTTCTTGACTACCAGCTCGACTCTTCTCACCAGATTTGCTCTCATCCGGAGCAGTCTGTGCATCCAAAAAAACCTCTGCTTCTTCAATAGAACGCAATAAAGATAATTCCAAGCCACGCATCTCAAAGTCCTGCCTGTGTTCCCATAACAATTTCGTAATAATCTGTGACTGAGGAGCACAGATCATACGCAAGTTGTTATGGTTTGCAAGCCTAATCCATTCAATATCGTTAGAGTGTAAAGTTCTTAGTTGCGGACTCCCTTTAAATATATTAAATAAGAATGATCTATTTATTCTTTGCTGACCATTCATCTGGGGATCGCTCTGCCAACCCAATATATAGCATGTGTCCCTTGAAAAGGAACACTGTTCCATAGCTACCACTGAGTTTGTGTGTGCCTGCTGGCTCTGATTTTCCAACTCACTTTCTTCTTGAATGTTATTTCTGGATATGTTACTCAATTTTTGGTTCGTTTGTTCTTGATGAGAGGCAGCGTTTTCAATGCTTTCAAGAATATTTTTAGTTATCGCGTTGACCATTTCAGATCTTTCATCGCTTTCCTTACTTTCATTATCCGCAACATTTTTTTGCATTTTAATCCTAGTATCCTCTCTAGTTTTCTGCAGCTCCTTATCAATCAGTTCGCTCACAGTCGCACATGAGGTTTCTTTGTGTTGTATATTTGTATTTGTATCATGAGTGGAATCTGTTCTACTCGTCTTGATTTTAATAACGGGGTAGAATGCTGAAAGACGCCCTTGCTTCTGAACATTCGATTCATCAGAGGCCATAGCCATCTGGCTGTGTGTGTCTTTTTCTGTAACTCTTCCTTCCCATACCTTTTAGTTTCTGTTCATGCGGAAGAGCCAAATTTAGCAGTGCTTTTGATTCCTCGTTCAACTGTGATAAATTAATCACTATCTCATTAACTTGCTCATTCTCAGTCACCGCATGTATGTCATCTTGGCCATCAATAGGGTTACTCTGTTGTCCTTGAATTTTTTCTCTTTTTTTTCTTTTTTTTTTTGCATCTTAGAAGATTCTTGAGTAATCTGGGCAAGAGTTTTTTTATTTTTTTGATTTACTTTTTTTAAGGCTTTTGCTTGAGCGCGTTTCATCTTTCGAGATAGAAAGGTTGTTGGATTTTCTTTGCTAGATACAATTTCGCTTTCGAGATTAATTAAGTCTTTTTCTCGAGCTACGATTTCGTCAGTACTAGATTTGTCACCCTCTAATTCTCCAAGATCTGGGTCATTATACATTATCAGGTCAACAAGAGGTGTAGGGCTACTAGGATGCACCTCGTGATTAGCCTCAGCTAGAATCACAGGGGCTATCTCACAAGTGTCCATTTCACAGGTTTTGCGCGCAAGACATTGTTGTACTGTTAAGCGATATAACACTTCATCTATTTTTACAGAGTTTGCCTGGATAAGCTTGAGCAGCACATTAGTGGATGTTGTAGGTGCTAAATTTTGTATATTTACCCCTACAGTCAGAGCCTTTGCATACGATACCTCCTCAGTCTGAGAAGAGGTATCCTGTTTTCGTGTAAGTATAGGTTGGGCCATCTTTGTTAGGTGAGAGTCAATCAACATCATTTTTTCGTTTTGACACGTGACATAGGCCAACATAAATCCCTCAATTTTACAAATTTTTCCAGACAGGTCAGCCAAATTATTCTTAATCGTAATTAGGTGTGCATGTGTAAGGTCATGCCCCTTATCTAATAGGTTCAATATAGAGGTGATCACCGGGAATGCTGCATTTTCATCACCCATATTCGGTGGATTAAGAATACTGTTTGAAGCAGTGTCAAAGTTTTTATTCATTGTGTTTTCGGCTAGTGGATTGATTTCATCAACACCCCCTATACTATTCACATGTGGGATTCCGGGCGCAAGTACCCCTGATACCCCAATTCCAGATAATTCCCCCATAGTTTGATTAGTTGGCGAACTGGTGGAGGGGCCTGTAAGAGGTGGCATCAGCGGAGTATCATGCTCAGAGGAAGACGCAACATGTGATATAATATCTTCATTATGCAAATAAATGCTTTCTATGTCCCCGGGATGCAATATTGCAGGTGAAGAAGGCCCTAGGGAGATGCGACAGCGTTTTTCCCATTCATTTATCAGAGCTGGCGCCATAATAGAGACCTCTGACAGCTCATTTTTAGCGATCTTAATAGATGAGAAAGGAGGATTTTTCCCCTTAAAAGGAGTCGTATATATGGGCATCTTTGAGGCATTACCTTTTTGTACTGTTCCAAAAGAGGTTGCTGAAATCGCATCCTGTCTTGTCTCTATGTCATCATTTGGTTCGACAGACAAAGACTGGAGGCTGTAGTGGACCGTATTAACATCCATCACCCGTTTCCTTCCATGTGCCTCAAACAGTATGGGAACAGATTCGTTCAAGATAGAGTCATGAAGCTGAATAGGTACATTACCATCAGGCACAGTGTCTGTTTTATCTTTAGAGACACTCTTTCCATTTCTTAGACTCCCAACCATAATTGAACAATTAGATTAATAATAATAATAATAATAATAATAATGACCCAAAAGCACAACATGCGAGT
Source organism: Ambystoma mexicanum (assembly GCF_040938575.1). Classification (NCBI taxonomy): domain Eukaryota; kingdom Metazoa; phylum Chordata; class Amphibia; order Caudata; family Ambystomatidae; genus Ambystoma; species Ambystoma mexicanum. The sequence continues at coordinate 791,767,009 of NC_090928.1, read as the reverse complement.
TTCAGTAACATGCAATGCACAAAGCTAAAAGTAAAGTTTCATAGATTTTTCAAAGACAACTTACTTATATGGGTCCACCCGACACCCGCCACACCGTCAAACAGTCCAACAGTACACTTTCGTACACTTCCGGTGCGCGCGCGGTGCGCGTGACCGGAGTAGTTGTAGTGGTTGCAGCCAATGGAAATCCAGGAGGGGGGAGGGACTGGTGACGGTGTGGGGCGGTGTCTAAGGAGGGGACAAAAAACAAAAAGAAAAAGTGTTTTAGTGAAGGTAGCTTCTCAAAAGGAGAGCAACTCCCCAAAGCAATACAAAAATACTAGCAAGTACCACTAGCAAGTACTATAAGTACTTGGTTTAGCGAATAAAGAATTACTTTTTTTTTGGTTTCCAAGAATTAAGGACGCTAGCAGCGTGTTTTGAGGAACGCGATCCTTCCTCTTGCGGACTAGTGGTTTCACGAGTCCACGGGCAGCAAGTCCAAAGTTACAGTGCTTGAGGACGGAGCACGCCGACACAGCAGCCAGTCCAACAGTACACTTTCGTACACTTCCGGTGCGCTTTTATATAGCACTTTTATATAGCACTACAAACCCTCAGGCATCTGAGCGCTGCTTTTCCCATGGTGTGTGGTGCTCATTTATTGACCTCAGAAGAATGAAATGCTGAGTTTGGCCCTCCCGTGATTCGAACCTGTGTCAGCAGGCTCAGCACGGATGTCAAAGCGAGCACTCTACTCGCTGTGCTATCTGACCGGCCATGCACCCAAATGCACAATAACATGTGCCTCACTGATTTCCATGCAACAAATGCCAACAAGAACTCCCCAGCCACCCATCACCATTTATCCCCATACCGATGCAGTCAGAACCACACACCTCAGGCAAATGCAATTGAATCCCCCCACGCTGACACCTTCCCCACCCAAAGCACCTACACTCATGCCACCCTCATGCCAACTCACCAAAAAATGCTCTACATTGACAGCCTCCCTCACAACAATCCCCCGCAACCAGTGCCCCCTGATTGCCCTGCAAAAACACTAAGCATACAACCACCATCCTGCCATAACCATGTGTTCCCGCACCCATGAAGCCAGATCTGCTCAGCTAAGTACAAGGAAAAATAAAATACACCCCCACACAGTGCCAGACTCCCTGCAACCAACAACACCACAACAAGTGCCATTGTGAGATCCTTCGACTTACCTACACAACACACCAACCTGTCTGGTATCCACAGCATCCCACAGCACAATGCAGCCACACAGCGTGGCATACCAGTTGATATGCAGGTGGCACATCGCCCTCAGCCACAGGCACCACCCTTGCCCTTCGATAGCCAAAGGGCAGAGAGAGAGGCTGCACACAACCAGCTGGTGTAAACATACTTTAGGTGAAAACCTGCCCCTGTGAAGCCAGATCTGCTCAGCTCAGTACAAGGAAAAATAAAATACACCCCACAGAGTGCCAGACTCCCTGCCACCAACAACACCACAACAAGTGCCATTGTGAGATCCTTCGACTTACCTGCACAACGTACCAACCTGTCCTGTATCCACAGCATCCCACCTTAAACAACGTTCTGAACTTGCAAAGACATGCATTGCATCAATGTAGAGATACTGGACAGCCATGGACCATCCAGTGTCAACGTCTGGAAGTACAAAAACCAGGCGTCCTCAACTATCAACATACCAACAGCAAAACTCACCAACAGAGAAATCACTAGCAGTGAAGCCAACAGATCACAAGCAAAGCAGGGCATGCACCCTGGAAAAAGGCATGTCACCCCCAGGATGCATCCACAAGTGGAGACATTGATTGCAGGCATAAAAGTCCTGCACACCCACTTTCAGGTGCCATGTGTGCCTTTGGGTCACCCATAGATGCAGGGGAGGAAGAGGTAGGTTATGGAGTCAAGAGTGGAAGTACACGTGTGGTAGCTGATGAGAAGGATGACAGAGGGCAAGAGTGAAAGGACACTAAGTGATGAATGTCTAGGAGTGGAGAGAGAGGTATAGGGGAATCACGGTGTAATGAGGAGACTGGCTGGTTGGGAGATATGCACGACATTACAGTGGGTGAGGGCAGAGAGAAGGTGTGCAATAGAGAAAGACACAGAAACACATGAATAAGAAACAGAATGGTCAGAGAGCCTGGAAGTCACATAGATGGAAAACCAGCACATGGTGGGTGTGAGGAAGGACCACAAATGGGTGATAGGAAACGGAAGACTGGAAAACAAAGGCCACGAATCAGCAGCTTTCCATCATTTGGCCCTCCCTCCCCCCTCCCCCCGGCTCCCCTGTTGGACACCACAGTAAATGGACATGAGGACAATACACTGCTGTTCAATCACTCCCCTGGACGTGACTGTCCCAGTAAGTGCACGTGAATCACAGGGTGCACTGGCAACACTTACAGAGACAACAGGTTAACAGGAGGTGGGTGAAGTGGACAATGAACCACATGCATGTGGACAAACACCCATCTGCATTGACATTTACTGTGACTCAATCAGTAAACCCTCAGAAAGAGTATTTGTGAGAATGCAAATATCATCATCATTTGGCTTTTAATCGACAGTTAAGTCATTTGCCACAGAACACACAGACACATTTCAGCATTTACAATAATTACATATAACACACATCTATTAATAGACAACCTGGATGAAACTGCATAAAACAGTATATGATGCCATTAGGCCAATCATTGCAATATCACAGGCTATTAATTCATCAATTTGAGCCCATTCAATTTATATTCCACCTGGTCAAATATCAATAATTAAATTGTCCTCAAGCATATGTACAAAAAAGCAATGAAAGTGCACTTGTGCATTTAGCAGCAGCAAAGATGAACTCTAGATGATTAATCTTGGCCCATATGAATGTGCAAAAGACAATAATGTGCATATATGAATTAGCAGCATAATTAGGAGAAAAATTACATTATGTGAAAACCACATTACAATACGGGGTTATGAGTTCATCCGGTTCAGACAAACCTCAACTCATGTTTCCCCAATATTTCGATGTTATTTAAAGTGGTACAAAAACAAAAAAAATATTTGTGTAAGTTTGATAGTAACATCATTGCAAGTGGAAACCATTTTCCCTAGCCCATAGCAACGTGCAAAGAGCAAAAAAGTGCATTTATAAGTTGACAATAAAAATGGGAGAAATTGCATTCCTAGGTTCAACCATTTTACGATACAAACATTGAGCTATTCATATTAAATACTACTCTAGCTCATATTTCCCCCAATGTTCAATATTCTCACTCTTGTACACCATGCCTGGTAGATGTAGTCTGCCTGCCACAAAGTAAACTGTATTTTTGTCATTAGACTGCCCGAATAACGAAAAGGCTGCACGTGTCCGACGTGTACCATGTACATTACATATTGTCTTTAGATACTTGTTCCTAGCTATACGATATCCCTGACAGAAAAACAGGAAATGGCTTAAAGTTTCCTTTGCTGAACCACAAACTGGGCATTAATCACTTCCAGTTAGATCCCATTTGGTTGTAAGATATGTTGAGTTCAATTGGCCTACCCTAAATTTCATGTACAGTTTACGTGCATGAGGGGGATTAACCACAACTAGGTATTTCTCAAAATCCAAGCACAATTTACTAACCAGATAGTAATGCCCCATTGCCAGTATGCTGCAAGCATCTATCAAATCCACCTCAGTCACCTCCTGTGAGGCACACTTCACTTTTTCTGCAGGTCCTTTTGTAATGCCAACTGGGTTATGCCAATATCCATCTAGATGTCATTTTTTCCGAAATTTTTGAACATCAACAAACCATGACAAGGATCTGACCACCTCAGTTCCCAGCATGTATGTGATTGCCTCACAATACATTTTAAGCTCAGGAGTAGAAGAACTCTGAGTGAGTAAAGCACTGGCCTGAGAGCTACATAACCACTAATCGGCCTAATGCACAGCTCCAAATAAATGGGAATTCCTGGTCACGCAACCATACCCAACAGGAGCTTAAGGAAGCATCTTTGCTACTTGCTATATGTCCCCATGTCTCTGCATCATATAATGCTGCAAACTTAGCCTGAGCGGTATACATTGGGAGGGCAGGGGAAATAGCCCCTGACAATGAGCAAGAAAGAATTGGCAGATTGCCTCATCACATTTTTCTACAATTAACTAGATTGAACAAGTTGGAATGTCCATCTACCTTGGTCATTAAATCTTACCCCAAGGTAATCGAAACGTCAAACTTGTTCTAGGGCAATACCATTAATGTTCAATTTAATTTTAGCAAACCTTTTAAAATGTAGTCTGAAGATAAGGAATTTTGTCTTCCCAATGTTTAACTCAAGTTGAAGGTCAGTGCATTTTTCTACGAAGTCCCCAAGCGTGGTCTCCAAACCCCTCACTGATGTTGATAACAAGACTGCATCATCTGCAAAAAGGAGCATTGGTATTGCTTCTGCCCCGAGTTTTGGTTGATCAATGCATTTTGATCTTACATAGCAAGTGACTTCGTCAACATGAATTAGGAATAGCAGAGTGGTGAGCACTCATCCCTGCCTCACCCCTCTAGTCACCGTGACTAGATCTGTCAGTTCGCCCCTAGACCCCATCGCATTGCAGCTTTATTGTGTGAATAGAGTTGTTCAATAAGCTGTAGGAGGCTTGCTGTTACCCCTCTTCTGGCCAATACAGACCAACGTTTTCCCTGTGAGACACAGTAAAAAGCGATCCTGAGATCCACAAACACTGAGTATAGGTTCATGTTTCTCAGGACTGTATATTTCTGTATGACCAACTGTAGGCTAAATACCTGCTCCATAGTACTTATCCTTGGCTGAACCCTTGCTTGGAGCTGATCAAGTATTTCCTCATTCACTACCCATGACTGGAGATGCTTGTATATAATTGTAGTAAACACTTTCCCCACCCCATCCAGCAAAGATATCGGGCTAGAATTTGCAGGGTCTTCTCTCCATCCTTTTTATAAACTGGGATAATGTTAGGGTTCTGCCAAGACAGAGGCACTTTGTTAAGCCTCAGAATTACATTGACCAATTGCCACAATACTGGTGCCCACACTCTGGGCTCATTTTGAATTAAATTAATGGGAATGAGGTCTGGACCGGGCGCTTTGACTCACCTCTGGGATTGAATAGCATTAGTAACCTCCAGCAACTCCACCTGGATAGGGTCTGTGTTTCTCCCCTCTATCTTAATTCCCACAACCTGCCATCCATGGTGTAATTCCCTGGGACTTGACTGGGGTTACAACCCCATAAAGGTTCTGGAAGTGTTCCCTCCACATACTCTGGGTGATATCATCAACCAAATCATTGCCACCACCTTCATCATTCCCACTGACAATGTCCCAGAATTATCTGGAATCCCCGGATTTGGAGGCCTTCTGTAGCCTTTCCCATTCTTCCCATTCTTCCTGTACTTAACTATCTTTTTTTAGATTATACCATGGTGACCACTAATACAGATATGACAAAAGAGACTGTGCTCATACTTACCTGCTGACAGAGTTGCCCTGATGTGATTCACTCATCGCCTCCACCGGAAACTGTATCTCCACATTTGCAAAAGGAGGGCCAGTGCCTGGTAGAGGTAATAAGTACCAGGGAGGTGAAAGGGTGCAGGTGGAACCCACTTGGAGTGCAGTCACTGAAGGAATCAGTACCACTGCAATAACATGGGACATAGTATGTCACTAGACATAGTATCACATCATGCATCCAGCACATATGTGGAAAAAGTCCATCAACCCATTGTTACCTGCACATGTCATCATGTTGTCCTTGAGGCAACCATGACAGTTGACACCACTGTGCATGGCTGTATCTCTAGTACTGCACTCTCATTCCTTTGAGAGGGCAACAGCACATATCGCAAGGAAAAAATAAAAATAAAAAAAAAGTCACTCTTTGATTGGCTGAAAAAACAACATATGCCCCCATCCTGGACAGGGGTATTAAAAACTAGAAAAAAATTGGTTAATCAAGGGGTAAAACAAAATCAGACCACACCGGGCAGGTACAAAAAATTTAAATATGTCCATCCTGGACTGGGGTAAAAAAACGTCACCATTGAGGGGCTAAGGGGAGGGTACATGTCAATACCCACATTAGTGGACCACAAATAAAAATAGAAAACAAAGAAACTCCATGAGCTCATGGACATCACAGCAACAGTGGTTGAGGAGGCGTGGGTGTGCGGGGCGCCACATCCTGCAGTTGATCTGCAGGTGGGTGTGGTGGTTGATCCAATCCACATAGTGCTAAAGCCTGGCCTTCATTGGCCAGGGCCAGTCATGACACAGAGGCATGCATCAGGATCCCAATAGAGGTGAGGTCCCGATGCGCTTCATCACTAATGCCTACAGAGACTGTATGGGTGCTCACTCGTGATGCATCGAGCTGCTGGGACAGTATCTGCCTGAAGGCATCCATCTTCTCGTGGAGCTGTCTCCTTGTGGCTAAGAGTTCATCATGCAGTGTAGTAATCAAGCTCTCTGTCTCACAGCGATTTGATCTACGAGATGATGACATCTCACGCTTCAGGGCCTCTCAATGTGCCCTAGCATCTGCATGCAGGGACTCCTGAAGACACCTCAGATCAGCCCATTGGCCCTTGATGTTGGCCCCCATGCCAGTCTGTGGGATTGGCTTGTGGACTGCATGATCTGCAGTCTTTGCGCTTTCCGGGCAGCTTGTGGGGTCATGTTCTCGGCCAGTCGATCCATGCCCTCTGCAATTCGATCCAACACATTGCCATGTCGGATGGTGGTTAGCAACATTTGCTGCTCACACACTGTCTCTCCATCCTGCATACATCCACCACGTTTGTGGGGCCCACGGTGGCTTGATGCAAGGGACCAGGCCTGTTGCTGCTGTGCCCCTGTCATTGGCTGCAAGTCTGCATCCCTCCATTCAACATCAGCCATAGAACCTATCACCAATTCATGGGAGGGTGGCCTTGTAAATGTAATCACTTCAGATGTGAGGCCCACCACTGATTGGCCTTGTGAAGGCAGCTGCACTGCCGGAGACCCAGCGGCACCATCTGACCTGCCTCTTGTGCCACTCACTTTCTTCCTCAGGGAGTCATCCACTTCTGGTTCTGGATACGAATCAGCAGAGTTGGATGAGTTTGAAGAGGCCGCAGCATGACTGACAATGGCCTGTAGCAGTGGACGACAGCCTCGACTGATAGACTGACGTACCACCACTTCTTCTTCCTCCACCTCCTCCTCCTCTGTATCCACTGCATCATCACCTGCACATGGACAGATATTGACATCTGTAGTAATTTGTGTCCTGACAAACATGCACATGTACATCAAAAGGGCAGACGGACACAACATGGCAGGACACCCATGCATCTGACAACGTGATTTTGCACACTGTGAGCTGTAAACCACAGATATATGGCATTTGCTGACATGCAGCACCACCCCACCCCTGGTCCAGTCCATTCAGTTAGTGGACACATAGACATACTAAAGTGGCAGGCACAATGAGGACATGATATGGCATTTTTAACGCGCTTATACACAAGTGTTTCAAGAGATATGGCATGTGTCTGTCAGGCATCGACCGATGAACTCATACAGGGCTATCATGTCAGACAGATGGTCCGATTTTGAATTATATGAACACATTTGTAAATCAACCATGCACCTACATGACATGCAAAGCAGACAGGCACACTCATTGGCATTATTTATGCAGCCAACCTTTTGCATGGGATAGTAATTTCTATTGGAGTGTACCTGACTGCCCAACTTGGCATGATGACCCACCATCATCTATTATTCAGCATGTTTTATCTAGTGTTGCCCCTTACTTTACACAAGTCAAGTTGCATATTCACAAGGCCTGCTACACAGGGCAGTGGTCTGTGGGCCCTGATTCCCTGGCGTGCTGGTCACACCACACAGTGTCATGGCAGGAAGCTTGGATATGCATCCTGACAAGGCATCCTGTTAGAGCAGGTGACAATACAAATATGAAATGATCCAGGAAATGATGTGTGTGGTCACCGTATATCACATGTACTTGATGTACAATGCAATGAGACAGGCACCAAAACTGTGGAAATGAATGATACATGTGGATGTGGCATTGTTTGGTGTGACACAGAGGTATGTCCCGTGGGTGATGTGTGCCTCTGAGGTGTGCCTGTCATGGAGTATTGCAATTTTCACATGTGTCAAACATTCAAACCCTGCATGCACGTACTGGCACGGATATGTGGGGCAGCTGACTGTATTGTGAAAATTCATGCGAACATGTGCCGCACATGTGGACCACACAGGAAAATCACTGAACGCAGGCCAAGTGACAGAGGTGTACACATTAGCAGACATGCATTGTCCAAGGATAGCTTACAACTGCAGCACGCTGTACTGTTACACAAATATGGGTAGGTCAACCATGATTGTCCAACATTTGATGCACACAAATGCCACTCACCAGATGTGTCCTCATGTGTTTCCACACCTACCACGCCTTGCACCAGCTCAATGCTGATGAGTTGACTCATGGCCTCTTCAATTGGAATCAGCTCCTCCTACTCTGCTGCCACCCCCACCCCACCTCCCAGTGGCCAGTGCAGGGGACAGATTGGCACTGAGCTTATGCTTGGTCATCCACGTGAGATCCTTCCACCACTTCTGAACCTGTTATGATATGATATGATAAGTCATTTTTAACGTGCCTGTACACACAAGTTACTTGGCACGGCAAGACAAGGAGGGGGAAACAGAAGGAGGACAAAACAATGATCTTGCTAGATCTTGTGTCATTCAGATCATTCAAGTGCGGGGAAGAGGGGGGAGAAGTGCCGGGGGGTGAGGGAGAAGTGCAGATAACTCAATAAATGCTGCAGGATGGTGGCTAATAAGTGCTGAGAGAAGGGACTGTAGGGTTGCAGATACAGACCCTTAAGTGCTGGGGGAGCCAGGAGGCAGTGTGAGGGTAACTGGACATGCAGGAGCCTGGAACCAAGCTCAGTGGGTGGCCAGGCGACCACAGCGCGGAACAGTAAGGGACTTCAGCAGTGGCGAGGAAGAGAGAAAGTGAGAAGGATGGTCTTCAGTTGCTTCTGGAAACGGAGGTGGTTCTTCTCTAGCTTGAGAGAGGCAGGGAGGCTGTATCAGTGGGAGACCCCAGCTGAGGAAATAGATCTGCCCCCCACTCTCTGCTTGGAAAAGCGTCTGACCCTCAGAGAGTTGGAGGTGGATGAACAGTGAGCTATAGAAGGAAGATGTTTAGGAAGAGAGAGTTGGAGGTAGTGCAGTCTCACACCCCAGAAAGCCTTGCAGAGGGTCTCGAACTTGATCATTGCAGCCAGAGGGAGCCAGTGAAGAGATATGATCCCTGGGCTTGAGGCGAAGGACAAGTCTTGCAGTCCTGTTCTGGATAAGTTGAAAAGGTCGAAGAGTAGAGACAGGCAGGTTTAGAAAGAGGCTGTTGCAATAGTCCAGCCTAGAAAGGACCAGGGCTCTGAAGGCAGTGAGCTTCTGAGGGAAAGTGAGAAAAGGCAGAATACCTCTGAGTAGGTGCAGCTAATAGTGTGACTTCTTAGAGATGTCAGAGATGTGAGGAGAGAAGGAGAGGGTGGAGTCAAAGATGACACCAAGGTTCTTAGCCTCATAGGAAGGAGCAAGAAGAGGGCCCAGGGGGGGTGACCAGAGAGAGAGATGAAAGGAGGGAGAAGGTGTCTCAATGAGGAGGATCTCATTCTTACTGGCAGTAAGGCAGAGATCATTGGCGGCACACCATTCCTGAATTGTGGCCAGACAGTCTGGTATGAGAGAAGGAGTATAGGTGGCTGAGGGGAGCCTAAAGTAGAGCTAGGTGTCATCCGCATAAAAGTGAAAGTTAGAGCAGAATGTAGAAATGCAGTGGGCAAGAGGTGCCAGATAGTGGTTGAAAAGCCAGGGA